>NW_026902097.1:611194-1222389 GCF_033783945.1 Neopsephotus bourkii
AGAAAAAAGGGTGAGGAAGGAAAAAAAGCCTTCCCCCAGCGATGATTTGCATGCATTTGCTTAAGAAACGCCTGAAGTTGTAAGCTGTGTTGTGCTTGTACCTTAACCTCTGATGAAACTGCAGGGAAGGCTCCAGCCCTGGCTGCTGTCACATGCCTGGTTTATAACTGGGAGCGGGAGGCGGGCCGCGCTGCCTGCTGACGTCTCTCCCCATTACTACTGTACGAGCCTCTGCTTACAACTGGGTTCCTGACTTCTCACTGAAGCCCGAAGGCTGCTTCTGCAAAGACCCCAGTGCTCGAGCACAAGAGCAGGCTGTCCTGATGGGCTGCAATGTCAGGAGGCCACGAGATCATCAATAGCCATTTCCTTCATGGAAAACTTGAGGAACGCTGACTCTCCTCCTCTCTGCCTCATGTTCCTCCCCAGTCCTTTGCTTTTGCAGTAGGTTTTGAGAAAGGCGCAGTTGGGTGCTTGTAGCTGCTCGATGATCCCTTCTTCTCCAGGAGGGCTCTTGGGGAGATGCATGGTGAAGGTCTGACATAGATATTTGCATCGGTCCCTTAGTTATATGGGCTTGTGCTGAGGATGCTTGCTAACCTCTATTTACATATTGAGGACAGCGATGATTCACGTGGTACCTGCATTGCTACAGAAGGAAAATCAGGGTTTTTCACTTGGCATCTGCCTTTCTCCTGCCAACTCCTTCTCCTCTGTTAACAACAACAACAAAAAGTGATTCTGTTCTGCTGTGACTCAAAACGTGTCATTTCTGGGCCCGCTTAATCCATTTTGTGCAACTCCACTGCTCAGAGGTATGAAGCTGGTTGTAGCTGGTCTGTCTGCTGGCACCGGGCGCTGGGAAGTGCCAGCCAGGCAGCTCTGCCGGGAGCAGCCAGAGCCTCTCAGCATCCCTGCGAGAGGCAGGAGCAGTTTGACTTATGGCTTCGATTTGTTTAAAAACCCCAAACAAAGTGCAGCAGGGGGAAAAACCAACCCAGCTGTTTCTCGGTGAGGTGTTTAAAGATCACAGGAACCGAGATACAATATTCACTCTTTAACTTCTCAGCCTCCTGCTAACAGCTTAATCCATTGATGAATGCAAGAGGCACAGTGAAGCCCTCGGTGGAAAAGAGGTCCATTGGGTGGGTTGTTGCTGCTAGTCGTGAGGTGCACACTCAGCTCTGATTCCTAATCGTGCTCATCAATCAGACTGATACGCTGCTTTTGCTGTGGCTTCTCTGTCAAAGATCTGTGTATGTGGGGGGTGTCTGGGTGGCTGAGACAGCCCAAGGGCCTGTGTAGAATGTGTCTCCAGCCTGGCAGCATTGCTGCTGCGTTGCTAGGGCTGGAAACCCCCTTGCTCTCCCAGGAAAGCACTGCCTGGTGGTTGTGGCACATTGGCAACGTTATGGATGGTGGCAGTCAGCAGTGGATGCGTTTGCAAAGCAGGGACGTGGTTGCTGGGATGCTGCAGCCGCGGCAGGAGATGGTGAGCACTGTGTGCTGCTGAGCCTCAGCAGCAGAGACCAGCGGCTCAGGAAAGGAGGGCTGGCCTCAAATCTAGCTCCTTGGAGAGCATCCACGCACCCCTGCCCATCTTAATCCCCTGCTTCTGACCAGACACCCCGGTGCTCCCCAGCCTGGCAGGCCCAGGGCTGCCCCACGCCATGGGCTTTCCTCCCTCCTGCCTGTGCATCCCTGCTCATGTCTCATGCCGTAATGGAAAGGCACCTCTCCAACAGGTGAATAATTAAGGTCTCAACCTGGTGCCTCCAGCAAAGGGAGCTTTGTGAGGAAGACAGATCTCTCTCTTACATTAACCTTTCCAATGTCAAAAGCCTCTTTGTAGCTACAAACTCCACTTGCTCTGGCACTTCAGGGCTGTTGGCTATCCTATGAAAAATGCCCAGGGGGTGCCCTTCCTGCCCCAAACTTCCTCCTGGCTTTGAGAAATGAGTCTGTGGGGCTGGGGACAGGGACATTATGGGCTGCCTCTTGGCAGCTGGTTTGCTGTGCTGCTGGCCACTGCTGCTTGCTGCTCCCAAGGTGCACGAGCCCACCAGGCTCTGACATTCCCTTTGGTGGGGCTGGGAGCTGGCTTGTGGCAGAGCATGGGAGCTTGTGGCAAGGTCAAGCTTCCCCGTGGCCACCATGTGCCAGCACTCCTGGGAGCTCAAGGACATCACCCTGGGGCAGAGGCATTCTGCTGGGACAGTCTATGCCTTTGCTAGGGTGGTGCCTGCAGGGCAAATACCACTGAAGCCACTGCTGCTTCTGCCTGCCCCTGGCCTTGGGGAGATGGTGTTCCAGAGATCCTCACCAGGATGAGGGGCTCACCGGGGTGAGGGGCACCATCCCTGCAGGGTCCTCTGAGCTCGAGCTCCCCATGGGCTCCTGGCTCTGCCAGGGAAGGAAAGGGCTGTCCCCAGAGGTAAGGCCCCACCAGGACCACAGGGTTGCATTCACTCTCCTCTGCAGAGGAGCCAGGGGCACGAGCCTGCTGGGCTGGGAAGCGCGTTTGCCAGAGGGATCAGCTCCGGGCTCCCGCAGCCGAGCCCCGCTCCATGGCAACCCTGCTCGGGCTTACGCTTCTCGTGACTGCTTGGCAGCCTGAAGTGATTTCGCAGAGGGGGAACTTTGTACATGCACAGGGCCAGCGTGGCCGTGCAGAGCCAACCGCCATGGTCCTGGATGCGCTCCTGCTCCCGGGGGGACACGGTCTGGCAGCCCCTTGCCGGCACCCCAGAGTGGGCAGCAGCTCCCTGCCCGCATGCTGTATGGGAAGGGCAGGTTCCCACCGCCTCCCTGGTGAGCTGCCCTCTCGTGAGTGCCTGGAAGAGGATGTTTGAAGCTGCCTCTGCTTGTAGTAACGAGCCAGAGAGTAAAGGTTGAAGTTAATGGGGTGAGTGGTCAGGTGAGGTAGTGACCTAATTCTAGGGGCAGTCGTGATGGTCCAGCCAATGTGTTGCCCTTCCCTTATCTCTTGGCTGTTCTGCTTTTCAGCACTTTTCCTGAACCCTGGCTCACATAACTTTATTTATTTATTTACTGTGTTTTTTTATAATGGGAGCTTCTGAGAAATGCCAAAGGACTTTGCACAGATCCGGCTGCACTCAGGGTCTCATCGCCCTGCTCTCTCCTGTCTTTGCTGCACCTCCTGGGCAGAGGCAGCAGCCAGGCTTGAGCTGCTGCAAATTGCTGTGTTAAAACCAATTCACTTCAGGATTCAGACTGGGAAAGAAAAAAGGCTGGAAATCTCCTTTGGTCCTGAAAGAGCTGGAAAACCCCCGGGAGGCGTTCCCCGTGAAGCAAGTCTGGGTGTCTGCTGGTGGGGAGTGTGGAGACTGGCAGCCCTGGGGGCTCTTTGGGATGGCCCCATCCAGTAGCCAGACTAACCTTTGATCCTGACTGCCTCCTGGGCAGCAGTGTGGGGCTTAGGGAGAATACTTTGCTTATCTTGCATCCGGGCTGTCCCAAGGCGAAGCCGGCAGGCACTGAGTGCCTCCCAGTGCCCCTGCACCAGGAGCTTTGTCAGGGAGCATGAGGAGGGTCCTGCTGAAGTGCCACAGGAGCTTTTTATACCTGCCTGTGTCCACCCCGCACTAGGCAGTGAGCAGGCAGGCGTTTGCCATCGCAGTGGGGAGCAGGAGGCCTCTGCCCTTGGTGAGGGGCAGCCGATGTGATGGGGCTGAAGCGGGTGAGACCCCAGAGCAGCGGGAGGGCTGATGTGACACTCCTCCCCTCCCCAGAGACCCGGCGGAACATGCTTGATATGGATGCTTTTGTGCTGAGGTGGCAGAGGATCGGATGAGCGCTCTCGGGGACCATGGTTTCAGGGCAGCCTATCTTGACTGAGATGCATTTTCTACATTCCTCCTCTGCTCCTGCGCCCTGCGGTCGCTGCCTGCAGCGGCAGGGAGCCGGCCCCAGCAGCCCCTTGTGCTGAGCCAGCGCCGCTGGTCAGGCTCCTCGGTTCCTGTTTCAGTTTGCAGCAAGTTCACCAATGCTGTGTGTGGCTTCTGCTTCCTCGGCCTTTGTGTGCGGAGGCTGCAGGACCCTGCTCGACCCCACCGTATGGGGCGGCAAGCGAGGGGTTTGGAGGTGTCGTGTCCCGTCCCCCCCCCGGGCTGGAAGCTGCCTTCCCCACCTAGTCCCCAAGGAACCCTCATTTCCTAATTGTTGTGCGCATCAGGAGCAAGGAAATCCTGTGGCGGGGGGAGATGGAGGGGATTGGGCAGAGCATCCGCAGGCTGGTGCTGCAGCCGGAGCAGCGTGCTGGCCGCTGCGCCCTGCGCACGGAAGGAAGTCTGGCTGCTGCTAACCGCGTTTCTTCTGCTCCCTCCTGCCTGGATGAGGGGGGAATGCAGGTTTCACCCCATGCAAGTGACAGCTGGGGACCTGGTTGTCCTGCCCATGGGTGCACACAGAGCTGGGGTGCAGGGGAGCATGGTCCTGTCCCCATCCTCTTGCCTGAGCACTTTCTGGCTTCGCTTTTAGCCAAAGTAGGAGCACCTTATGTTATTTTTGTTAATGAAGAAAGTGCAGATGTAGCCATGGGGTGTTTCAGGAATCATCCCAGCAGGACACTGCCATGACCCTTTGCATGCACGTGAGACTGAGCCCCCAAAGCAGCCAGGCTGGGTTAGAGCGCTGACAGCAGCCGGTGGGATGGTTGTGCATGTGCTTGGATAACAGCAAGGAGCTGGGGGTGTAAGACGTGGCATTCCCACAGCTGTCCTTGGAGGCTAAGGCAGAGGCAGGCTCTGTTTTCTGTTTCCCCTGCAGAGGCCACCCCTCCTCGAGCATCTCTTGCTGATGGGGCAGCCATGGTGCTTTCCTTTGGCTCCTCACACATTGCCCAGGCAGAGCAGGCATTCTCTGGGCTGACAGCACTGGGAGAGCCATGGCCTGTGTGCCGGGAGGATCAGGGCTGGAGGGTGACAGGAGGCTTTTTAAACCTTCCCTTGTTCAGCACAAACCGCACAGCTCTGCATAGCAGGAGCTGGAGGTTTAATCCAAGCAGCTTCATTTCTCCTTGCGAGCAAGCTTGCACACAGATAGTCACGACCTAACTGTGCTAATAATGAAAAGAGAAAATTGCAAATGTTCTTCTTAAAAAGGGAGTTTCTGTCTCTATGTGGGCCCCTCCAGGAGACTGGCACATACGGGCTTCATGCTAAAACCCATTTCCCAGGTAACAGCTCCCAAGCCTGTGTATGAGAACTGTGTGGTTTTCTCAGGCTGAAAGGTCGGAGGGTATTTGAGCTGCCTTTTTTTTCCCCCTCTTGTGGCCATGTCCTTTTAGGAGGGAATAAGTGTGTCTATTTATATGTATTTTGAAAACGAAAGCACGTGGTACGTGTCCCCAGAAACTCCCATGGTGCGTGTTGTCACTGGCTCTGCTGGGGACACGGCTTCGCTGGTGACCAGCAGCCAGCTCTGCCCAGCGGCTGAGCTGGGAGCAGGGGCAGCCCCTGCCCTGCAGCTCCGGGGCTCGGGGCGAGCAGCGGTAGGTGTGTGGGACACGCTCCTGCATGCGTGTCTGCTCTCCTCATGGGACCGGAGGCGTCAGGATGTGGAAGTGGATGCAGGAGGAAGAAAGTCAGCAGCTGAGCATGGAGGGGTGTCCTGGGGGCATTGTGAGGACAGGCATGGACGGGGAGGGCTGGAGCTGCTCAGTTTATTTGCTTCTGTTGACTCCTCCTGCCTGTGCTTTCCCCGTGCTGCCTGGCCTGCCTGCAGTGTTCTCTGCAGCGCCTTCTCCGTTCCTCTGTTAGCACATCCAGGATGAAGCACATTGGCAGCCCCCCTGCCCTCACCTCCCTGCAGTGACCAGGGGCTGCCCATAAGGGTCCACTTATCCAGGTTCCCTGGTCTCAGCTTGCGCTGCTTGCTTGCTGCCCGTCTGATCGAGGAGCTGGGAACCCATCTGCACATCCAGCTGAGATGGAAACAAAGGCAGGTTACTGGGGAGAGACTGTCCCCATCCCTGCTGCTCATATATGGCAGTGCTAGGACCTGGAAACACAGCTTTCAAGTTTCGCTCTGTATTTATGTAACCCAAAGTAACTGTTTTTTGGAAAGAGCCGCTCTGCCTCATTTAGATACCTAAATATAGCAGCCACTCCGGAGGCGGGGTTTGCCTGCGGCTGCCCTGGTGGGTATGGGACCTTTGTGGACTGGTGTTAGGGGGAATTTAAACCTTGTTCAGTCAGACCCAGGGGGTTATTCCCCTGCCGTTAACAGAGTGGGCTCGCAGCCATCCTGGGGCAATGGGGAGCCTGTGGCTGTGACTGGGCTGCACAGGCTGGCAGGGAGCAGGAACCTGTGGAGATGGGGACTGCAGGGCTTTTTCTAAATGTCCCAGTACCTTTTGAGGCCAGAGCCCATCTATGCCCAGCCATGCTGTTTGCTAATGTGCCATCGCCTCCCCTTGGAGGAGGGAACCGTACTCCAAAGTGCAGAAGCAAAGCTGAGCTGTTGGGTGAAACCTCCGCATCCTGCCTTGCCAAAGGGCCCTGTGGGGCTGCAGCTCCTCAGGGTGGTTGTTCAGGGATGCTGGAGCAGAGGCACTGCTGCGATGTGGGGAGGCAAGGAACAACGAAGGTCCTTCCGCCTTTAGGTGTGTGGGGCACCGCTGGCATCAGTCCTTTGAGCTCCTTCAGTGAGAGGTCTGGGACTGACCCTTTGGAATGCCAAGGGATGCCTCATGGGTGCCAGTTCCACTTGCCAGGGTTGTACTCTCCCCACCCTTATGGGCATTGGGGCCTGTACACTTGGGCAGTGATGGGATCTTGGCACTGTGCACACCCCATGGACCCGCTTCTGCTGCTTCATACACACAAGCCCCCTCATTGACTTTGGAGTGAGCACAAGTGATGGGTTTGCCTGAGTGGTCTGACCACCTCACTGGCTTACCCATGTAGCATGTTGGGGCTCTCTTGTACAACCTGGGATCAGCAAGGTTTGTACATTGCACCAAGTATTGATGGGACTGAGTTTCTTGGAGGTGCACAGCATGGCCTTTGCTTTTGCCTCCTGACATCTCCAACTGCCCTGCAATGAGGGTGCCATTGGTCCTTTCTAAGGAGCTGGGGAGCCGATGTTTGTGTATGCTGGTGTCCCAGGGACTTGGGGCATGGGACACGTGCTGCCTGGGTCTCTGCAGCTGGCTATTTATAAGCACATGGAGAGGGCACCCTTTGTGTGCCCCTCTGCTTCTGCCTGCCTTGCAGGGCTGACAGCAAGCTCCTGTGCTGCTGCAGGGGCTCCCTGGCCTGTCTTGTGGCTCGGGTCCTGATGGAGATGCACAGAAGCTGCCTTATTCTGCAGGAAAGCAGAGGGCTCCTCAGCTATTTGAGCCTTCACCTCTGTGCTTTTCTTGTTGCTTCCTTTGCATGCAGTGGTTCTGTCTCTCTGCATGCCCCCACATCTCTCTGCTTCCCATTCCTGCCCCTCACCATGCCCTCTGCCACCCCTTCCCTTCCCACCAGGGCAGGCGTCACCTGGCTAAACAGTGGGACCCCCAGGGAGGTGTTGGTGGACACACACGTGCTAGTGTCAGATGGTGCCCTTGTACAACCTTGCAACCCCCAGTGTGATGCCTCTTGGCTCCCATCACCGGGTAGGGAAAGGGCAGATTCAGCGTTGCTCCATGGCGGCCCCCCAGTCCCTGCTAGGCTGGGGTCTGAAGGAAGGATGCTGCCTTTTTGGTGATGCCTTCCTCAGGCCTGCGTTATTTGGCCCTCGCAAGGAGGTGAAACAAAGGAGGTAAAGGCTGCATATTGAAACGGGGGAAGAGAGCTCTGTGGAGATCCATCCGGAGGGCTCACAGCATCCCCAGCATCCCCGAGCCGCTTGGGCAGATGGTTGCAGCCCTCCCGCCCTGCTCGAAGGAATACAAATGTGCGGCAGATACGGTTACCCAGCCCTAAGGGCAGTGTTAGCTTTCATCTAGATCGATATCCCTGCCTGCCTGTGTCTGAGGGAGCACTCAGCCGGCAACCCAAGCCTGGCCAGGAGGAGACACCCGCTGAGGCTCTGCTGCCTGCTCCAGACCCTGCCTGTCCGTCTGCCTTGGTGTGAGGCAGAGCCAGCGCCGACCGCAGCGCCGTTGCCGTGCTGTCGGACTCCATCATGCGTAAAATGTAATAAATAGGGCCATAAGCCTTTTACGAAGTCTATTTCCACTCTTGGATCCGGGATTTAATGCATGGCTGCTTAGAGAGGCTGAGGATTTCAGGGGTCAGCAAGGCTAATTGCACTGCTGGAATAAAAGGGTAGGATCCTGCGGGAGGAGGTGCCGGGGGTCCCAGCCCTGCATGCTCCTTGCCAGCAGCATGGGAAAGCAGTGGCCACGCACGGTGGCTTGGCAAGGAACGCGGTCTCTTGGGAGCGCTCCTCATCTCGGCACTGGTGGCTTTTGGGATGCGGGGACCGTGCCAGCTGGGGAGTCATGTGCTGCGGGTGTTTGGTTCCTCCCTGCTCTGTGGTGTCCCTCTGCATCTGCTTGAGCACGTCTGGCTGGGGCGTCTGGATTGCCCTGAAGCCAGGGAAAGCCTTGGTGGAGGCCGAGGTTCAGTGAGGATCAGGGATGTCCTGGTGCAGGCTGGTACTGCTGGGCTCGGTCCCAGCCTGCAGCATCTCCTAGAGCTGCAGAGGGGAGCTGGGTACCCACAGTGCCGGCTGGCCTTGGCACCATGAGCTCGGGATGTGAAGGGATGTGTGTGCTAGGAGGTGGTGCTGCTGGGCACACAGTCCCACCAGGAGTGGAAATGCAGCGCTGGGGTGAGAGCCAGGGGCACAGGCCTGGCTGGGTGCTCTGGTGTGGATGTGCACCCAACCAGCACAGGGCTGGGGATGAGGATCTGGGCTGTCCATGGAGGTGTCGGGGAGGGACGGATGGGATGGGCAGGCCTCACAGGGACACCCAGCAGCCAGCACAGCTCTGTAAGGCGGGGAGGACCCAGATGCCCGGAGGCTCCCAGGCTTCACCCTGTGCCGCTGGCCGCAGCAGACGGAGGATGCCAGCTCCGCTCAGTTACTCCCCTGGCTGATCCTGTCATCTCCATCTCGCGCCAAGTGCTGAAGTCGTCATGGAAACCAGCATGGCGGCAGCATCGCCAGCGGCTCCCGCGGGATCTCGGCCCTGCCGTGGCGGGTGCCTGGCTCCATCGGCCACTTGTTGCTGACCCTTATTCCTCGAGGGCATAGCTCTGGTGCTGGGCTCCAGCGATGCATGCACACAATCTGTTTCCTGGTTGTAGCGGGGCCTGATCCATTAGTGTTCACCAATCCCAGAGAGCCTCGCAGAAAGCACAGAAAAAGGAGCCCCATAGTATTGCTATTAATAGTACCTGTTCAAAAAGATATCTTTAGCAGCAATGTTCCCACCTTCATTCATAACAGCCATTCCACAGCCTCATTCTTCTCCCTGCTGTTCAAGTGGCTTTAAGGTAGCCATGATACCCTACGGTCCCTGCTCACCCCGTGCTTTCATCGCTCACCAGTGTTTCATCTGGCTGTGGAAAGAGATGGTCTGCAGACCGTTCCCTGTAGTGGGAAATGGAATGGGACTTTTTTTGCAGGGTTAATTTTCCTCTGGTGACTGTAACTGAACTCTGCTTGCCTCTGCCTCTCCTCCCACGCCTCTCCTGTCCAGTGGGGCTGTGTCATGCCAGAGGCTTTCTCCCTGGAGTATCCCTGCTGCAAGTCCACTCTAGTGCTGGGATTTTGCTCGATCAGTGGTGGAGGAGTGCCTGAACTTGACTATCAGGGATGGAGTACTTTCCACTTGAATTTCAGTGGGTGTTTTCATAGGTTTCAAGCTGTGGTCTTCCCTTCCTGGCATCTCATGTCTTCAGAGCTCATGCAGACTCCCGGGAGGGAGCAGGGCTTTGAAAGGGCTTTCATGGGTTCAGCCCACCGCTTTGAGGCAGCATCTCTCGCCACAGACAGGGAGAGGCCTATTTCTCCTGTTCTTGAGCTCTGCAGTCACAGAGTTCCTCGGGTTCCTGGGCTAATCTGTTCCTGCCTTTAACGAGCTGCCTCATTAAAGTGCTTTTCCCTAATAACCAACCCTCCAGGCTGGGTGAGAGGCTGCTGGTGGTTGCCTGTAGACAACTGGAGACCTGCAGGCTGCAAAGGGCTTTTCTGGCTGCTTGTAGCACTGCAGAATGAGCACCAGCCCTCTCCTCCTGTGTGCTGCCAGCAAGGCTGTGAAGAGGGCAGCAGCCTGAAGCACCCCGAACCATGCCAGCTCCTGAGCTCCAGCACCAGATTTACTGGACCCACAAACCACAGCAGTGCAGCTGAGGGGTTGCAGGTTGCATCGGGGAAGGCATCTGCCCTTGGGGTGCAGTAAACTGGGGATAAACTGCCCTGCTGCGGTCTTACTGCACAACGTGCTTACACAGTGATGTGCTGCACTAGGGCTGCTCAACATAACCCTACGAGCCAAACTTGTGTGTGCACGCTGCCGTGCAGGCATGCCTGTGCGCCTGCCGAGACATAATGAGGGGCTTTGAACTTGGTGCTTGGGAGTTGGGGCGGCTTGTTTTGGTAAATGGAAGTGGAAATCTCCCTCCTGCCTGGTGTGGAGGAGTACTCACACAGCTTGCAGCAGAGGCCTCGTGGGAGCATCCACACTGTGGACATCGGTCCTACCTGGTCCCCTGCCTCTGTGGTGAGCAGGGCGCAGGGCTGGGAGCCCTCGGGGTGATGGCTGTGAAGGAGCAGATTCAGCAGTGCCTCTGGTAATGTGGCAGCATTTCAGGGCTGCCACAGCCCAGGCTGAGCCAGCTTGTCTCCAGGCCATGGTTTTTAGGGTGGCAATGATGCAAGGCAGGAAGGTGCAAGGTACCCGCGCTGCTGGGGCTGCTGTGTTTATATATAGCTGACCCACTTGCTGAGCGGGGGCTGCTGGTCCCTCCTGGTGCTGCACTTGGGGGGTGTGGATGCACTGGGGCTGCACCAGCACTGGGAGCACAGGCAGCAAGTGCCGGGGCTGCCACATGCCCTGTGGAAGGGCTGCAGACACTCTCTGCTCCCAGGCTGTAGCTGTGCCACAGCCTGCTTCCCCAGCAGCTTCCCAGCCTCACCCCCCACTGGCACCCCAGCAGTCCCAGGGAAGGAAGAGCTGCTGGTGCCCCAGCAGAGGTGGGAGCAGGCAGGAATTGCTGCTGGAGAGACCAGCCTGAGGTTTGCCTGGCTATGCCTGAGCAAAGGTGTGATCCCCAGCCCAGAGCAGTGCTCAAGCCCCCATCCCGAGAGGCAGCCCCATGTCCCATGGTGTTATCCTGTCTCCCAGCCATCCTCTCCTTCCAGGCAGGCTGGGGTGTTGTGTGCTCAACACGCTAGGGTTTGGGTGCTGGAGCAGCCAGGCGGCTGCTGGCCTCAGCTCTGCATGGGCACGCGTGTGCATGCACTGGTGATGCAGGAGCTGCAGCACGGCTGCCAGGGCCAGCTCCTCCACACGTGCTGGATGTGCGTGTAGCCAAGCGTGCCCTACACCGGTGCTGCCTACAGGCACTGTGTCCTATGCCCATCCTGCTCTGCTTGGTGTGATGGGGCCTGAGCCCGTGGGCAGGCAGGAGCACTGGAGTGCTGGGATGGGATGGCAGAGGTGCAGGGACCCTGTCCCTGTGCCCTGTCCCTGGGAAGCTGTGCTGCTCCCCAGGGATCACATCATCTCAAAGGCACAGCCTGGTGCTGCGTGGTGGCCTCCCAGACCTGAGTTCCTGCAGGGGACAGGGTACAAGATGTGGCTGAACAGAGTAGGTGGCAAAAGGAGAGTGGGCTGTAGGAGAGAAGGATGTAGCCCCACTGTAGAACCATAGAATCAGCTAGGTTGGAAAAGACTTTTAAGGTCAAGTCCAACCTTTACCCCAGCACTGCCAAGTCCACCATGGGGTCACGTTCCCTTGGGCCAGAGGGCCCAGGGAAAGAGGGAGCAGTAAATTCATGCCCTGGACTACTCTGAGTGCAAATCTTGTGTCTCCTCTCGTGCTTGGTACTGGTGGGGCTGCTCTGATCTCTAGGCACCCCCAGCTCACCCCTCCAACTGCCTGCTGCTGTTTGCGATGGCTGCTGACGGGGTACAAAGGGCTTGGAGGAGCTCCTGGAAAGCACTGAGCTGCCCAAGCAGTGCCCCTTGGTGCCGAGCACCTGGGAGCCAGCCCCTTCCCCTGGTCGGGAAGGAGATAACAATTAAATCCCCTTCTTGTGCTGCTGGTGGAACACCACATGGGATAGCCACAGTGAGAGGGAAGGAGAAGGCGCCGCTGCTCTGAAGTCTGCACCCATGTGGGCCTTGGCTGGTTTTGGCTCTGGGATGGGATGCATGGCCTCCTGCCTGTGCTGTGACCATCCTGGTTATGGGCAGCCATGGGGTGAAGTGGGAAGGACTGACCCATTCTGGGAGATTCTGTGTTGTAAAGGGTGTTGAGCCAAGTGGACTCATGTTTAATAAGAGAGGAGCTGCAAGCCTGCAGAAGCAGCAAGTGTCAGAGCTGCACCAGGTGATGCTCGGAGCCACTCCTCAGGCTGACCCGTCAGTTCTGTGCCCACCCTGAGCCCAGCGCTCAGGACAGCATCACAAGGGTGCTGGTAGGAGTAGGGATAGGGTCTGGTGCAGAATCACCTGTCACAAGGATGCAGATGACAGGGTGCCCAAGCTCTTATCCACAACAAGCTGCTCTGTGGTAAGGTGCTAGTGCTGGCATGGGGTGGTGGGTGCCATAAGAGCCAGGGACATGGCAGAGGGTGGTATGGGTGCATGCTGAGTGGCCTTGGAGAGACTACGGGACTCAACCCCGTTAACCCTGCAGCTTCCTCACCAGGATCAGGGCATCTGGCCAGGATGCTTTCCCGAACAGAGCTGCTATCCATGCGTAGTTGCTCTGACAAGCTGGAGGGGACATGGTGTTCCCATCCGAGAGCCTCTTGAGGTCCCTTTGGTGGGGTGTTTCCAGGGCTGTTGTGGTTGGCACACCTGCAAAGGCAAGTCCCCAAGGTAGGACAAAGCAAAACGCTTGCTGCGGAAAGGGAAATTAATTATAGGTGCTTTGCTGCGCTCAGAGCAACTGCAGAGGCTGGTGTTTGTCCTGCTGGCTGATAAACTCATTGTCATGACAAAACCTCAACAAAAGCAACGCTCTTAAATGCTTTCTTAATTAATAATTCTCGATAATTACTTGACGTCAATGCCTAATACAAATTTCAGAGAAGGGAAGTTGCTGTTGAGTGCCCGGTACCTTTGCTGCTCCAGTCCCTGCGCCTGGGTTCCTGCTGCCTGATGAATCCCACAGAACCGCTCAGAGAAGGCCAAGCCCGATGTTTTGAAAGGAAAACATTAAGTAGCAAAATAGTGATTATTGACGTGTGTGTCCACAGGGAAAAGAGGAGGGAAGCTGAGCCATTGCTCAGCCCTGCTGCTCCCTGCTGAGCAGCTAGCAAAGGATGGCAACACTGACAGGCAGGCACCCAGAAGGGTGGCACCCATGGGTGCCCCTTTCCTGCCCTTCCGGTGCTGGTGAGCCCCCAGTGGGGTGCTCACCTGGGGACAGCATGAGGGAGAAGGCACTTTCCCAGCGAGTCCTTGTTCAAGGGGTCTTTGAGACCCTGCTGAGTGTCCTGCACCCATGGAGGGTCACCTCCCTCCCACAGGCAGCTGCCACGTGCCTCTTCCTCCTCCTCCTTCTCCTCTTTCTTTTCCTCCTCCTCCTCCTCCTTCCCACGGCCTGAGGGCAGCATCTCCCGACCCAGTACTGCCAGGCCTGGATGCGTCCCCAGCTGCATTGTACCGGGTGGGAGTCGGGGGACCCTGTCCATCTGTTGCTCAGTGGAGCCTTGGGAAGCCTCCATTCACCCTCCCTGCAGTGCTCCTGCCTGCAGTGCAGTGCCGGCAGGGTTAACGTCCTTCTCCTCCTCCTCCTCCTCCTCTCAGCTTTACAGCCATCTTAAAACCACTGGAGCCAGAGCTGTGCAGTCCCCGTTCCCACTCCTTTTACAGTATGGGCCGGTGGCTGGCCAGGGAGCCCAGCCGGCTCCTCCACGCATCTGACTCCTTTCCTTCTTTGGATGTCCTTGCGCTTGCTGCCCAGGCACAGCTCGCTCCCATGGGACCCGTGGCCGGGGTGTGGGGCAGGGGGCGGCAGGCATGGGGGGAGAGTTTTGCAGAGGTTTCTCCAGGATGGCACTGGATGTCTGCCAGGGTGGGTGCCAGCGGCTCCCGGATATGGTTAGCACTCAGTGAGCCTTTTATCCTGGTAAATCCTTTGGCAGGCGTTAGCAAAATCCTCCTGCAGGGAAAGGTGGGAGAGGGTCACTGTTGTTAGCGGAGGAGGGTGGCACAGCCAGGAGGCATGAGCTGGTTAGGGTGAAGAAGCCTGTTGCAGAGCATCCCATCAGGGCTGGGGACAGCGCTCCCTCCAGCAGGACCTGGCACATGTCAGCATCCCAAATGAGCTGCGGGCCTGGGTGGGCAAAAGCAGTGGTGCTGTAGGAGACCCCCCCAGCCCAGAGAGCTGCAGGCAGGGAGGGCAGGGCCTCCTGCAGCTCTTCCCCCATCTGCTGCCCCTCACATCTGCACTCAGGGGTCCCGGGGGTGTTTGCTGGCGGCCGTGGGAGAGTTCCTGGAGCATCTGCTGCTGCTGCTGCTATCCTGACAGACAACAGCAGCACGTGCTTCTGGCTCAGCATCCTCAGCACTCCCTGGCCTATTACCCAAATACCAGCTGCAGCCCAAGGGTTTATGCCCCCACGAGCATGAGGAAAGCAGGGGAAAGGCCTCTGAGCTGAGGGGGGAGGCACAAGCAGTGTGTCCATGTGTCCCCTCTTTGCTGCTTCAGCACGTCAGCACAGGGAGGAGGAGGTCGTCCAGAGATCATGTTTGGGTTGATTTGGGTTGCTGTGAGTCTTTGTGCACAGGATGGTCCCTGAGCAGGGAATGAGGAGAGAAAGGGGAGCAGCCCCCAAAGGCATGGGGAGTCTCTTGATGTGCTGCCTTGTGAGCCCAGACATTCCCCCAGAAGAAGGTCTGTTGCCATCTCTAAGGTCTGCCTGAGGGATGTACCATGGGACTGGCCGGCTCACCCTGAATGTGGGGATGTGGTGAGGGTTGCCAGGGCTGGGCTGAGGGATGTTCATGGGCACAGGGCTCTCCCTGCCATGCTGCTGTGGGTACCCATGGTCCATTAACAGAAACAGTCTTGCTGCAGCCCCCATGGCAGTTGGGACATTCCATGGGCATCAAGGACCCATCAGTTGTAGGGTGCCTTTTCAGCATGAGCACAGTGGGGGAAAGACCGGCTGTGCTGGGGAGCCGGGGGCTGTTTCCTTCGGCTGGTGCCATGGGCATGGGGCAGGAGTCATGGCCGAGGCCGGCAGTGCTGGCAGCAGGGCGCCCTGGCCACCCAGGAGCGGGTGTCCTAGCGTGAACCGGCCTGCCGGGAGCGCCGGCGGCAGGAGGCAGGATGCCTGGAGTTCCCATCCTGCTTGGCCCTGTCTCAATGGGACTCAGTGCCAAGAGCTGGGGGGATGGCTGCTGCGAGCAGCCAGCAATGCCTTGGCCCAGCCTGGCTTTCCGGCTGTGCAGGGGTAGTGGCTGGCTTGCAGTGCATCCCCAGTGAGTAAACCCCCCCCATTCTTCCCAGATGTGATGATGGAGGTAGCAAGCACACAGGCTGGGGCTTGATGGCTTAGGCAGCATGGCTCCCTGCCCCTCCTGCCTCTTGCACCGAGCTTTTGCTCTGATATCCCTGATGGAGAGCATCAGGAAAGGTCCCAGGAGCTTGCTCTAACCAGGCAGGAGGATTGTGGGCAGCTCACACCAGCTCCGCCACCTCTTGGCTCTAACAGGACCATGGGCTGGGGTCAGTGCTGGGATTTTTGTGGCAGCATCTTTGGGGTCCCACTGAGTCCCTCCCCTGGAATGCTCCGCCACAGGAGCTCAGGCAAAGGAGCAGCTTGGTCCAGGGTGTGAGGCTGTGCAGAGCAGTGTGGGGTCTGTTCTCAGGGCATGGTGCCATGGCACAGCAGCTCACAGCTGCTTGTGAGTGTGGGCAGCAGCCAGCAGTGTTCTACAGCATCCTGGGATTCACCCTCTTGCTCCTGCCCGTGCCTCAGCTCCATAGCAGCTGCCTTCACACCATGTCCCAGAGCTGAGCCTGGCAGGATTTTGTGCTCTCCTGGGCATGCAGGATGCATTTTCCATCCTCCTGTGCCTGCCCTGCCCTGAGCATTGACTCATTTTCCCCTGCACCACATTTCCCATCAGTGAACAGGGTCTCTCAGGAAAATCTTGGCAAGGTATCACAGGGGCTGCAGGTCCTCAGCAAATTCGGGCCACATCTCCTTCCCTCTGGGATGTGCACAGAGGGACAAATCCTGGTGTGACCTGACTGTTTGGCAAAATCAGTCCCTTGCTTGTAGTCCCAGGGAGAGAGTAAGTGCATCTGGGTCAAACACTGGCATCCGTGGCTGGTTTGGGTTTCATCAGCAGGGAAGCAGCACATCCTTTGTTGGGATGCCTGGGTGCCACCACTGCTCTCACCAGGAACAGGAGGAGTCTTTATCCACCCAGGCAGGACCTGCTCATACCAGCATATCTCTGAACTGCTCTGGATGCAGAGTGGGGGGTTGGGACACGCAGCTTTTCACCAACAGACCAGCCCCGTTTCTCAGGAGACACACAGGGAGAAGACTCGTGGTTTATTTTATGCTCTGCACCCTGTTTAAGCCAATGGGAGCTTCTGCATTGGCTGTGCACAGCCATGGGCGAGGGAGAGCGTTGGTGCAGCCCCCCAGCTCCTCTCACACCACATCCAGCGGCTGGCAGGGTAATAAATGAGGAGTCTATATTTAGATGCAGTGTCTGGAGAGGCGTCATGGCGTTGCCAGTGGGTTTTACTACTGAGTGCAGGCAGGTTTCCCTGCTCCTCCAGCTTGCTGCCACCTTTGTGGAGAAGCTCCACGGGGACACCCAGCACCAGCTGGAAAAACACCCCAAACAGAAAAACTGACACCTGCAACAGGATCTTGGCACCCACGGAGGGATGCTTAGAGCGGAGCATCCTGGGGAGCTGTGGAAGGAGCTGGCTTGGGGCCGGATTAGTTTGGCAAAGGCCTTATTTTGTTGCACAGAAGTTTGTAGTAAAGAAATGTGTTGCAGGGATGGAGCCATCTCTTGTGCACCCCACACTGGTGTCAGCTCCCTCCCTGTACTGCTGCTGGTGCAGCCCGGTTGGCATCTCTTGTCTGTGGACTGGGCTGGCTGATCCCTCTCCCTTTTCCAATGTCTGGCTCTGCAGCACTCCTCCCTCTCCACAATCCCACCTGGGCTCCCTGGGCTGAACACCGTCTGTAGCAGGAACCCTGCAGCCCTACTGCAGGCTTCATCCCACTTCATCCTGCATTTCAGCACAGCATCGGTTATTGCTTCTAATCCATACGGTGTTGTACCCTCTGGCAGCAGCCTGGCTGCCCTGGCTGTGCCACTGGAGATGCTGGGAGCAGCCAAGGGAGGATAGGAAACATTTCCCTACCGGAGCCAGGGCTGCTGGGGCTCTGCTGACTCAATCAGTGCCATATGAAGTTCCCTGCAATCTGTGTTGAAATTTAAGGAGAGGTTGAAGTGTTGTGCAAAGAGCGAAGAGCCCTGCACAGAGCTGAGCTGCAGGTTTCCTGCTGTCTCAGAGTGTGAGCTTGGTACTGGCTTGGGAACAACGAGATTTGCATCAAGGTGCCTAGTGCTTGGATTGGGGATTTTTCCCCCATTGTGCAGCATGTCGGAGGCTGATTGGAGCAGATGCTCTCCACCCTGGGGAGAGTTTCTCCAGGCAAAGCTAAACACTGACCCATTGCCATGAGGCATGTGTGGCTGAGCCAGCTGGTGACAGATGTGGTGACCAGCTCTGCTTGAGGCCCCTTTGTGGCTCACAGCTCTGTGACTGTTTCTCCTGCACCCTTCCAAATGTCAATCACAGTAGATCACGGGGAGCAGTTTGCTTGGGTTCCTGCATCAAACCAAGGGTGCAGACAGGGTGGGAAATGCCAGTATGGCTACAGTGCTGGGCAAAACTCACCAGCAATGGGGCAAATGGCCCCTTCCCCACCTCTACTGTACCCTGCGGTTTGTATGGACCAACTCTCCCAGCCAAGCGTGATGGGTGCGAGCTGTGCATGTATAACCTCTCCTCTGATTGCGTGTGCTACACGTGTGCACCAGCAAGACCAGGACACTTAAGGACACTTCAAGGACTGTGGAACGTGCTAACGGAGCTGGTTCATAGCTGCACTGGGGAATAAGAGCACATGGTGCTGGGGGACAGCGAGCCCCCACTCCTCCTGGGGGATGGAGAGCCCCTTGTGCCCAGCAGCACAGCATGTTCGGTGTGGGGCGGAGGCACCGCGGGAGCCTGGGCTGCTGGCCACAGGGACTGGCAGCCGTTTGGGGAGGAGGAGGAGGAGGAAGGCACCTGACTGCCAGGCAGCAGTCCAACTAGTTGAAACAGCTCCCGTTGTGGTTTGCATAACCCGGCGTGGCTCGGCCGGCTCTGAGAACATGTGGCTCCTCCCGGTCGCCTATGGTGGAAACCACACTTGCAGAGGAGCCGGGATGGAGAGCCCAGGGGTTTGCTTGCTGTGCCCATGCTCGGAGGTGCAGGGGGGGCTCCTTCCCCTCTGGCAGCGTGTGAAGCCGGCTTTACCATGGGCTCACCCTGCGTGGCACAGGCAGGGTCCCTGTGAGGTTCCCTCCCCGGTGCCGTGTGCCCTGCCTCCCTGCCACTTACATCACGCACTCCTCCAAGGTGACACTGGAGGCTCTGCCCAAGGACATGTGGACGCGCTCCCACAGGGCAGCCCCAGACACAGGGAGCAGAGGCAGCAGAGACAGATGGCCTCTGTGGAGCAGGGAGATGGACCGGATAAAAGCCAGCGAGAGGCAGAGGTGGGGGGGCTGTAACTGGAGCTGCTCACATGATGGGGGTGCTGCTGCCAGGAGCCGGGACCATTCAAAGTGCATGAAAGTGGCACACCAGGCAGGTGCCTTAACCACTGCAAGCCCTGCATGGTGATTTGGAACATCTGGGACATGGCCAGGGCAGAGGTGGAGATGGTCCACCTGCATGCTGGAAAGGACCCTTGGCTCTGATGCTCCTGACCTGGAGATGGATGCTGGGTCAGATCAGTTCCTGGGCACCAGGCTGTTGGATCCAGATTTCAGGTCTGGATTTCAGGGTCTCCGGCTTTATGTTGATCTCTGGATTAGCTAGGGTCAAAAACAGGGGAAAAAAGGCTTGGGAGCAGACAAGCTCAGGGCAGGGTTGTGAGGGAGCTGGCACAGGACATGGAGTAGTAAAAGGGTCTGATTTAAGCATAGGAAGTCATGTCTGTAGGCTTCAATCCCACTGATTTGGGGGGAGAGGGTTCCCAGGCCCCATCCAGACCCTACCTGTGTGTGTGCCTGCAGTGTGCCCCACTGGAGCCTGCCGGGCTGGGGTTTTGGGGAGGGGAGAGGTGTGGTCCCTCGCAGGTGAGGATTTGGAATAGTGCAAAGCTTTGTGTGTGTGGGTGATCGCCTGGGTGTGCATGTGCTCCCGAAGGAGTGTTTTTGCCCTCAGAGGGATTTTTCTATCTGGAGATCTCAGTGCAGTTTCTTTCCGGGGTGAGTCAGTTTGTGGGGCGGGAGAGGGGAGTACCCAGTCCCGATGCTGGGAAAAGCTCGGAGGAGCAGCAGGGGTGGCAATGCTGGCTCTAGGCTGCAGCTCCCACAAATGTGCCCTGCAGAGCCGAAAAGCAGGAAGAGAGCTCCCAACCCCGTGTCCCCAGGAGTAGGTGTCCTTGCTGGGACTCTGGCCACTTCCCAGGACAGCAGCAGCGCTCCAGTGCGGATCCAAGCACAGCAGAGCCTTGTGAGGGCTGGTGCAGTGCCGGGAAATCCCCGGGCCAACAGGTTGTGCCAGTGAAAGCAAAGCGGGTGCTGGCAGCAGCACAGCAGCCCAGAGGTGCTGCTCTGGGATCACGCCTCCACCGTCACCTTGTGAGCCGTGTATATAGCCCATGGTCATGGGACCAGCTGTGACCTGCTCTCATTTCACCTTCCCATCTCTCAGGTTCCCCTCTGTAATAACTGGAATAGTATCAATACCGTTGGTGAGTTAATACCAGCGGTTTCTTAGCACTCATGATGCTCAACTGGAAAATGCACCGCTGTTCAGTATCTCCCTTGCCCATCATTTTTCTAGGTGGTGAAGGGGTGATGCAGCTACACCAACTCTCTGCAGTTTTGGGGTGCTGGGGGCAAGCCCAGGACATGGTGGTGCCCATGCCGTGCCCTGCTCCCTGCTTCCCTTTCACTGGCTTTCCCAGGGAACACAGGCAGAGTCGTGCCCAAGCAGAACCAAGCGGTGACCAGGTTGGGTGGTGATGCCTCTCCTCCAGCCAGGGCACCTCCAGGGGACCCTGATGATGTGGAGCAGTGAGGTGCCAGCAGCACTGCAATGCCATGGGGTGCCAGGGCCCCGTGCAGGGCAGCTGTCAGGAGCTGGCAGCAAGGGGATGGAGCAAGGGGTGGCTGGCAGCACCTGCCTGCCTGGCAGGGGAGGGCTGTGCAGGGCTGATGCTTCCACCCCACCAGGATATGGGCCCAGGCATGCAAGGACAGGCCTGGTGGGAGGGTACGGACAGATCTGAGTATTTTTGCCTTTTCCACAGTGCTTTTCATCTTCAAGGCTTCGTGCCTCCAGCTGAAAACTTCAGTTTTAGGCTGGGCACAGTGGAGGCTCCCCAAAGGCCCCCCAACAGAATGGACAGCACAGCCGGGGTCTGGCAGGAGGAAGGATCTGATGAGGGTCACAGTGGTTGGTGATGCCACTGCATCATTGATGGTGCCCTGCATGCCTGTGGCAGCAGAGCATCAGGGCTGGACCAATTGGGAGGTCAGGCTAATTCAGGAAGATCCTCCTTGTGCCTTCTTAACCCCAGCTTGAACCTTCCCAATCTCCCGCCTCGTCCTGATTAGCACTAAGGCTGCTTTGCTGCCGGGAACATGGGCAGCACTGAACAGTGCTGGGCACTGCACTGTCTTCCATGGTGGGAACAGCTCAGCACCTCTGAGCTTTGGAGCAAACCTTGAAGGCAGGCAGGAGACATGCTTTCCTTTCTTCCTTGCCTGCCACCTTCATGGCAAAAGGGACTGGGAGTGCTCCTGGCCAGGGACAGGCTGCCCAGACAGTTCCTGCTCTGTATGCTAGTCAGTGAGGTCTGAAAAGGCACCTATGGCTCAGGAGGGTGAAGAGCATCCTGCCGATGAAGGCCACAGACCTGGCAGAGGGTTAACACCAGGCTGTGGTGTCCCACAGTGAGCAGGTTCTCTCCACCAGTTCTCAGATGTGTATGTCAAGGGACAGGATTGGGGCCGGCTTTAACCTCAGCTTCTGTGTCACAGCCATGGATCTGCTGACATGGAGTGCCAGAATGCTTTGGGAATTACAGCCCCTGCGGTGCCAAGCTGTTGCCTTCTGCTTGCTGCCACCCAGCAAGCCCTGTGGTTGGTGTCCTGAGCCAGGGGAAGAGTGCATTTCTGTAATGATAACTCACCCCGAGCTGTCCTGCACTCCCTGCCATTGCCCAGCCTCAAGCCAGCAACCCCGGAGCAGGGGTGAGTGGCTCCAGTACAACCAAGAGACTGTCCTGCTGCCACACTTGCTCCCTGCTGCCTGCCCATCGACCGTGAAAGCCTCCTGCTTCCCCACAGTGCATGTGCCAACCCCCAGTGATTCCCAGGACCAGAGGCTGTACCTCCCAGCAAAGCCAATGGGAGCTTTTCAAGCACAACACTGCAGCAGATCCCAGGCTGTGGGCATGGATAGGGAGCATGGCTTGGGCTGCTCTTGCCTGGACAGCTCTGGAGCTGGAGTGGGAGCCCAGCATGGCACAACACAGTGATGACCCACTCAGCAGCTCTCTTTCCTCCTTGTGCTGCTGCAGGTTCAACCTTGCTCGTGGCGTGGAGAGCTGCAGGAACTGTTGCTCGCATCCTCCTGGCAGGGATTTGCTCCTGCAGCCAGCCGAGAAGGCTGAAGAGCTGCCAGTGCCAGGACAGACAGTGCTACAGAGCTGCAGTGGTGTGAGCTGTGACAGGAGGATGTTTGCAATATCCTCTGGACAGAAAGGGCCTTGTGGAGCCCCTTCAGCCAAAGGCTGTCATGTGGCTCTGGCTGCCAGGACATCCGAAGAGGAAGGTCTGAAAATAATTGCCCCCTCATGTTTTCCTTTCAAAAGCAGGGAGTTGTCAGCATGGGGAATTTTTGTGACCAGCAGAGCTGGCTAACAGTCAGCCTCTCATGAGTCAGTGGTCTCAGTGCCCCGCTGGCCTCAGCCTCTGCTGGCATCCTCTGTTCAGAGCCTCTTGCTGTTACCAGGCTGGTGCCACCTCTTGTTCTGTCCTTGCCCCATGTGGTGTAGTGGGGAGGTGAGCATCATGCTGGAGCACAGCTGCCTGCTCCTGCCTTGTGCTGCTCTGCCCACAGCCAGGGCATCGCATGGCAGGGCTGGAGATGTCTCAAGCTGATGGAGCATTTCAGTTTGCAGTGTGGTTTTGTACCCGGCTCAGCACTTCGGTTGCTGTCTGTTGGGCCTGCATTTGGCTTTGGGGCAGATAACAAGGAATTTCTTAGAAAACACCATTAAGGTTCAGGACCATACTGTGCTCTGCCTGGTGCCATTGAGCTGTGTCAGTCCCGCTGCCTGCAGCAGCACCCATGGGTGACTGGAGCAAGGCTGGCAGCTGCTGGCACACACGTATTTTGGGGTGCTGCTCTGTACTGTGCCGGGATCAGCGTGTGGTGGGCAGTGTTTGCTGGGCTGGTATGGGGTACTGCTGTTTGGCTTGAGGGGTGCAGGATAAAGCTGTCACACTTGTGATGGGAGCACTGTTACCAGCATGCCTTGTGTGCCCGAGCGCGCTGGCACTGCCGGGACAGACCTCTGCCTGGCAGACCGTATCCTGGAGACATGGCAGCAGCCAGCACGGCGCAGCGTTGGCAGCAGCCGCAGTCAGCCTGTGCTGTTTCCATTAAGCAGTGTTGAGAGAGAAGCGTCCCTCTTTGGGAACAGCCTGTTCCCTGCTCCGTCTATCTGCTGTGCCTCTCCTTGCGTGGGGCGAAACAACCACGAGTTCTCCTTTTCTGCCCTTGTGTGGTGCTTGGCGGTGCTGCCTGTATGGCGGCAGTGCTGGAGGGTGACATGGTGGGAAGGTGCTTTGGGCTCTCTGTGGGGCATCCCCAGCTCTGCAGCCCTGGGCTGGCCCATCCCAGAGCTCAGACAGAAATAAAGTGGATCCTCTAATTTGGAACCCAAAAGAACAGCTCCCAGATTTAGTGTGAACATGCAGCTCTGTAACCTGTGATTTACTCTGCTGGTGCCCTTCTTCCTAAACCGACACACCTTTGTTTGAAGTGTTCCAGCAGAACGTTGTTTATTCAGGGCATTATTACCAGTATCTCAGGCTCCTTTTTTCTATCCTGTGACTCAAGGATAGTTTAGCGCAATTTCTTCCATCTTTCCTCTGTATCAAAGATACCCTGGCAAGTTCACGTTTATTGTTTGCAGTTAATGGTTAATATTTCCTATTCCTTGCAGCTCATAGTTGATCTTAATTACACCTTCTAATGTAAGACAAAAGTCAGCAAGTGAGACCGCATTGAGGCTCTGGCTTGGAGCCTGCCATGGAGCACCTCTTGCTCTGCAGGTCACGGGCTGCATTGACATTGTGGCTGCCCCACACATGTCGGTGTGGGGTGTTCCATGTGGGGTGTTCAGCGCACTGCTGCAGTGGCTCCCACGTGTACAGCAATGCGGACAAGCAGCAGTTGGTTTTGAGCAGTTTGAGTGGAAGAAAGGATCAACCTGCTATTGATCTTGTCCAGCTTTAAATGCCAGTGCTGGTTTTTCCTCTTGCTCGCTGGGCTGAAGCGTTAAAACAGATTAGTAGAACTAAGAAGAAATTAACCATCAACAGAGTGCAGAGGGCGAAATGCCCTGCTCCTAGCAGGACAGTGGGATGTTGCATGCCTCTGTGCAGACCTGGGAGCCTGGGATTCCAAGCTCCTCTTCCCCCCAAGCTGGGGAACAGGGTGAGGGAGCAGCAGTCTGCTGCAGCACAGCCCTGCCTTGCACCCCTCCTGCCTCCCTCTGCCATGTCCCATCAGTGTGTTTGCAGGCAGGATCCCCACTGCCTTCACTGCCTCCGGAGCAGGGACCACTTGCCCTCTACTTTGGGGCTCTTGGGCTATAAATATCAGGGGGTGGCGAGGGGCATCCGGGCCAAGGCACAACCTGACACCATCTCTCCCTCATTCACAGTGACATTTTGTCAAATGCCAGCGGGGAGGGGGTTGCTTATCTGCTGGCACACACTCTGGTGACCTTCACAGCTCTGGCCAGGTGCCTCTCTGCTGTATTTACACTTATTTATAGCTCTCTCCTCCATCCCCACCTCTGCTCTCCTTGCCAATACTGGAGGGGGGTACCCACCCCACAGTGGTCCCTCTGCACTGAGAGGGAGCTGGTCCATCCCTGGGGATGATGAGGAGATGGCAGCATCCAGTTTTGCTGCTTCAGAGCGCTGGTGGCCTGACCAGGGCTGGGTTTGGCCCTGGCATGGGTCATGGTTGGTGCATGCCCCCATTGCCTGCTGGGCTGGCCGGGGAGGGTGCTGGGGGCCTGCAGCCCCTGAGTGTGGCTGGCACAGCCCGAAGCAGCGAGCGTGGTGTGCAGTGGTGCCCAGCACCGCGCCAGCCAGCCCGTGCCGCCTGCTTGGGTAGGAGTTCATCCCGGTGCCCGGCTCCCTGCGTGGCTGTAATCCCCGTTTCAAGCAGTCTGTGATTGCGGATTGCCCTGATAAGACCGGACTGCTCCCTCCAGAACCCCTGCATGAGGATTTTATTCCCTTTCCAGAGACAAGCCTGGGGTGAGGGCAAGGAGGGGAAAATTCCCCGGCTGGCCATGAACACAGGCACCCAGGCCCAGTGCTGCCCATGCTGCCAAGGGAGGGCTGGCAGGAGCCGGCATTTCATGTTCTTGGCATTTCTCACCTTCTGCTGGGTTGGGTCCCAGCCTAAATGCTGCCGGTTAATGTGGGGCTCTGTCTCCAGCACGTGTGGATGGGTGTTTGTCCCCTCATGCTTTGGGTAGGAGGCTCGGTGCGGGGCTGAGTCACCGCTTCGGCTCCTCGGCGAGGCTTTGTGCCGCCTGGTTCTGGCTGGTTCCTTCAGCCCCTTCTCGTTCCCCGTGCGTGTGAGTGACAAGGCGCTTGCAAAGCATCCTGGGGCCATGTATGCGGCCGGCAATGCAAATCTGCCCTGCCAGGCTTAAACAGGATTAAGTTCCCCCGCGGGCGCTGCTCACAGCCGGCAGCGCTTGCCCGCCGGCAGGCTTCAGAAGCTGAGGCACTCCAGCCTCGCTAGGCACGAGCACAATGCAGGGGCCATTGCCCGGTGCGTAGATAAGGCTGATGGTGAGGGGACAGGAGAGGCGGCCATGAAGGGAGAGGGGAGAGCAGAAGCAGCCATGAGGGAAGATCATGAGAGGAGAAATGGGGTGGCCATGAGGTGTGAGAGGGAATCATGAAGGGACAGGAGAGGTGACCATGAGAGATGAGGGGAAATTGTGAGGGGAGAGCAGGGGCGGCCATGAGGGGAGATCATGAGGTGAGAGATGGGATGGTCGTGAGGAGAGATCGTGAGGAGACAGGAGGGGTGCCATGAGGGGAAATTGTGAGGGGACAGGAGAGGCGGCCATGAGGGGTGAGGGAAGATCGTGAGGGGAGTGGTGAGGTGGTTGTGAGGGGAGATCATGGGGTGAGAGCAGGGGCAGCCATGGGCCATGACAGGAGGCCATAAGAGTACATCTTGAGGGGAGGTGAGGGGTGGCCATGAGGGGTAGGGGCGGCAGCTGTACAGTGAGGGGCCACCGTGAAGGGGCAGATGCGGGGTGACTCTGTGTGGAGATCATGAGGGGAGGTCAGTTTGCCCTTAGTGACGTAGCTTAGTGGTGGGCTTGACAGTCCTGGGGTTACGGTTGGACTTGATGATCTTAAAGGGCTTTTCCAACCTGGTTGATTCCGTGATTCTGATTGTGATTGCATTTCTGGTAGGGCTGAGGTCAGAGCTGGCTCATGCTTTAAAGCAAGTTGAGGAGGATGGTCTCTGGGAGGAGGCCATTCCCCCACATACCCTTTCCCTTTCAGCTTTGGTTTTCAGGTGTGGTGTTGCTGCAGGGCTCTCTCTGCTGCAGGGAGGGATGCTGAGGCTTGGGCTCCTGCTGCCCCAGAGGGTGTAGGTGCATGGCACAGGGGCACCCCTCGCTGCCTGGGCATCGCTCTTCCATGGCGCAGGGATCCATAGACATGTTGCAGTGAGCCGCCGGCAGCAGCCCCGCTGCAGCGCACACAGACCAGGTGTCCGGGCTGGAGGATGCCTCCGAATTTCTGAGCATGTCTCCATGGGTGTTTGCTGGCTGCACACCAAGAACCCATGGCTCATCTGATCTTCCTGCAAACTCCCGAGTAAAATTAGAACAAAAGTTCACTCCTCTCCCAGGGCAGCAGGAAATGCAAAGGGTGGGAAAAGGGAAAGTTAGGGCAGATGAGGTCCAGTGCCCGCAGGCAGCGTCCCCTCACCACTGCCACCTCTACCCGGGGAAGGGGCTCTGTCCTGCCCCAGCCCTGCAGCCGGGGCTCTGCTCTCAGTGCTCAATGCTGGGCTAGCGGTGCTCCAAGTGATGGATTCCCACCATGGACTCAGGTCCTTAGGTGCTGGGCTGGTTAAATGACCCTTTGGAGCGGAGCAGGGTGGCCAGGGCCATGGCTTTCTGCTGGGATGCCCTGTGGGTGCCCAAGCGGGCAGCTGTGCTGAGCAAAGGCTCTCCCTGCTTTTCCCAAGGAGGAAGGGGACTGGGACAGGCAGCACTGAGTCTGGGGCACTCCTGACCTATGCTAGCCAGGCACCTAGGAGCATCCGCTGCCAGCCACTGCCTCGGGATGGCTGCACACAGTGCAGTGCCGGGGCACTCCTGCCTAGAGGGTGCCCAGAGAGGGCAGCTCAGCAGCGCTGGGTTGCAGGAGTTTATTTTTACCCAGCCCTGTTGCCAATGGGGACATGTCACATCTGTGGAGTTGATCAAAAGACATCCCGAGCCCTGGTGTCAGCTGCTCCTTGTGATCTCAGCACCAGGATCTTTTCCCCTGTGGCATATCAAAAGGAGCAGGAGAATTTGACTGCTCTGCTATTTTTAATTGAACACGCACACACACACACACACACACACACACATATATCTATGTACGTATGGCTTTTCTAAAAATAAAAGCCTTTGCCTGTGTTCCTATGGGAAGATTTGGGGAGAAGTGGGAGCCAGAGTTGTTGTGAGATGTTTTCTGGAGCAGGCACAAGAAAAAGGAAAGCAGGGACAAGCTACAGCAGGTAAGGGGCACATCTGAAAGGCCAAAGGACATCTGATCCCAGAGCAGCCTAGCATGGGCACGAGCAGAGGGAACGGGGGAGCTAAAGCAAAGGTAACTGTGTTCCCCAAAGCTGGCAGTGAAGAGGACAGGGACTCTTGACCTACTGCAGGTGCTCTGACCACCCAGAGAGCAAAGGTCTTTGCAGGGCAGGTTTGAAGAGCCCTCACCTTGGGGGCCCACAAGGAGTATCCAAATCCTGGAGCTGCACAGACTCTTTTTGTGCCCAGTATATGTGGTGGTACCACACTTATGGATGTCTCTCTGATACACCTTCTCCAGCAACAGGGTGGAGGGAGGGTGCTGGGGAGAGCGTCCCCCAGCCCTGCTATGGCCATGGCATGTTTGGGCTGGCAGTCCCTTGCCAGGACACAGGCTGTGAGACTGCTCTCCCTTACCTTTGCTGCACCCTCCAAACTGCTCACCCTTTCTTCCCCTAGGATGGGACAGGGTGAAAAGCAGGTGGGAAATCCAAAATGGGAGCAGGTGTGTGCACAGGAGTGTCTTGGTATTGCACAGGGTGTCCTAAGACCAGTGGGGAGCATGGCACATGGGCTGCTCAGCCTATGGGAACACAGACCATTATCCCAGATTATCCCAACTAAAAAATAACAAAACAGAAAAGAAGAGAGAGAACACTGTCTTTTCCATTCCTGCAGCTCTGTTTGAAATTCCTTTTCCTTCCCATTGAGTGTTGGAGGAGACCCTTCCAGGGCACTTCAGGAGGGGAGGCCCCCATGTTCTCCTGCCCCTCTCTCACATGCTCAGATGTTTGCCTGCTCCAGAATCCATTAGCTCTGTAAATAAATTTGCTTCCCTCATCGCCAGAAAACTCCCCCCGGACAGCCAATGCCAGGAGGAGTCACACTAGGCCTTTCCCCTCTGCATTTGAACCTGGATGTTGGGGGCAAAACCAAGCCTGACTTGAGGGCTTGGTGCAGGCAGGGCCGTGCTGGTACCAGACCTTGCTTCCACTGGTGTTGGGTACAGTCACAGGGCTTTGGGAGCCAGGCAGAATCAGGGCAGGTCCCAGCTTCTTTCTGTATGGAGATTCTTAGTTCAGTTTTTAGGGCTCACATCGCCCCGTGTGCACCTGGACATCGATTTGTTTCCATGCTGTTTTTTCTTATCCTGCATGTGTGATGTGAGGACCAGGGTTTGTATTGCCTCGGCAGTGCCTTGGCATGTGCAGGATATTCAGCTTCCCCAAAGGACTCTCTGCAAGCGGTTCAGTGCCATGAAGTGGGGACAGGGTATCAAGCAGCCATGGGGACTGGGTGTGAACCTCGTCCCATGTGTTGCTGTCTCGTGCTCCCAAGTCTCTCATGTTGCTTACTCTGTTATTGCTGATTCCCAGGACAGCTGGATAACCCTGGATAGCACCCTTAAGGCAGCAAAGGCAGGAATAGCTTCAATTTCCCCTAAGAGCACAAGTAACTGCTTTGTCACAGCCCAGACCCTGTGCTGTGAGCATCTGCTCACCAAAGGAGATGAGGCTTTTCCCATGCTGATGCTGCTGTTTTGACCCCTGACACAAGAGGGGGACTCTGGTGGCAGTTGTGGCTTTTGGTAACCAGCAGTGCCAGTGCCAGACTGAGCAAACTGATTTGCAAGGTGTGCAGCAAAGCTGTGCAGTGAAGACGTGCTCTCCACACTCTGCACTGCAGTGTAATTGCTTCTGAAACTGCTCAGCAAAGCTGATTTGGAAGAGGGTCTGAGTAATGGGCTTGAGTGGGAGCGACAGCATGCGAGGAGATGGCTGCCTATGAAGGAGGCTGCTGCTGCCTGTTGCTGCCTGCCCCTCAGGCTCACCACCTGTCTCTTCTCTCCCCAGTACGAGGTGTCTGGTGAGGAGCACCTCTACTCCGACTTCCCTGAGATTGATCTGTCTCAGCTGGATGCCAGTGACTTCGACTCAGCCAGCTGCTTCAGTGAGCTGCAGTGGTGCGGGGAGCACTCAGAGACCGACTCCAGCCAGTACAGCACAGACGACTCCGAGCTGTTCCAGGTACTCCCATTCTCCTGGTACAGGGGACCCCAGGATGGAGGCAGGAAGAGGGCAGGGGAGAAGAAGAAGGAAGGAACACACATAACTATTAATAGGTCCTCCCCAGCTGATTAGTGCTCCATTAATTTCTGCACCAGCTCTAAATGGGGCAAGCAGTGTAAGGCTAATGAGGAGGTGGATGAGCAGAGGAGGCTGCTGAGCCAACCCTCCTGTGATGTATTATTAAAAAGGAACTGGAAGAACTACAGCTGGTGTGCAGCTTATCCTGTTCAACTCCCAGGATACCTGGGCTGTGGTGTGGGACAGGAATGTTCATTTTCTGGGAGCAAAAAGCAGCCCCTTCCCTGGCTCTCCAGCTTTGGCATCCTCCCTGTGTTTGGGTTTGGGTCCCTCTGGCAGAGGGTAGCTGGTTTCTCTCCTCACCAACTCTGGGTTACATTTTGGGAGGGAGGAGGATTTATATTTAAACAAGGGAAAAAAAAAAAACACATAAACCCCCCAATATTTTCTAACCTGCCCACAATAACAGCCCTCTGGCTTTTACGCTGTGCTGATGCTGTGCTTGAAAATGGTCCAGTCCAGCTGAGGGACGTTCATCACGAGATGCATATTTTCCGCTGAACTTCCTGGGGAAAAGATAAACAGAAAAGAAATGCAAAAGACAGGCCCATTAGGAGCAGTGGAGTATGATGAAATGTATCCCACTGAACTTGTATGCACAGTGCTCTTAGGCCAATAACAGGAGGAAAAGAAACAGAGCCAAAAACGGAGCATCCTGCTGCCTTTCCCCGGAGCCTGCTCTGGTAACTGCGAGCAAGGTTAGGGCATGGAACAAAAGATATTTAATTTTCAAACAAGATGAGAGAAACACAGGCGGCTGCATGCAGTCAGCAGTCCTCTTTGTGAGCCTGAATTTACCCCTGTGCTAATTTTGTAGCTGATGTTAGGCTGCTTCTTGTTGGACATGGTTTACATTCACAATATGATGGAGGAGGACCAAATAGAAGGAACTCCTGGCTTACTTCAGCCTTTCCGCAGCTTCTGCATCCTCTTCTGGGCTTTTACATCTTATTTCCAGTCTGGAAAGGGGCTCGACATGCTATGTGGGACTGGGAGAGCACTGGGATGGCAGGAGGTGCATCAGGCAGGGTGGAACCCAGATGGATAGAGGGGCCCAAGGGGGCAGGTTGGGGTAGTGGGCAGGGAGGATGCAGGAACAGCCTGTGGCCCCGCTTGGCCCAGCGCAGCCCCGAACACTCACAGATCTCCTGTCAGCATCCCCAGATCATGCTGTTTGCCAGAGAAAAGAGATCAGGGGACCGGTAATATAAAGCCTATCTCGTTCTGGGGGCTGTGCTCTGTCTGTAGGGTTCCTCACAGAGCGCTGAGTGCAGCCAGCTTTAAGCATGAGGGCTGAGAGCCCCTGTCGAGCTGGAGGTGCCTGTGTATGGGGGCTTTTAGTGAAATCAAAATCCATACTGCTTTGTGCAAGTTGTGGCATCTGGCCAGTGGTGCAGCCTGGGATGAGGTTCCCCTCTGCCTTCTTGTCCACTGGGCAGCCCTGGGCCAGGCTTATGACTCTTCACATTTTCTTTGCCTTCCCCATCAGGAGAGCTGAAAATAACTGGTTGTGCCCTCTCGGGCCTCCCCAGCCTGACAGGCTCCCATCCTGGCTGATTGCTGCTCCCGGCCCCACTCCCATCCTGGGGGAAGTTGCAGCCCAGAATCAGGAGGATTTGGGCAAGGAGCCTTTTAATCACAGATCCTTTATCTGCTGCTGTTTGCCCCATGGTGGACTGGAGACTACTGTTGGGAGAGAAGATGCTCTGACTCATTATTTTCCCACTGCAGGTGCAGGGGGACAGATTGATGCTCCCGTTCAGATGGGTCTATCCCCTCCTGATCCCATCCTGGTGTGCTGGGGAAGAGCTCTCCTAGATCCCCTGTGGGGTCATTGGGAAGTGTGGGTGCTGGCTTGGCATCACCAGCCCTTCTTGCCTCTGGCCCAGCATCCTGGGGTCCCTCTGCCCAGCCTAACTCTCCCCCTCTGCTTTGCCTGTTTCTTTCAGATAATAGACAGCGAGAATGAAGCGCTGCTGGCAGCCCTCACCGAGACATTGGATGATATACAGGGAGATGACATGGGCCTGGCTGCCTTCCGCACTATGGAAGAGGGGGACACGCTCAACCATGCCTACACCTCGCCTGCCCCCTCCCCCAAACCCACCGCCCCGGTCACGGGGGGGCCATCCCCGGCCCCCGAGTTTGATGAGCTGTCTCTAGTAAGAACCCACTTCCTACTGTTTAAGGTGGATTTGGATGAGCCCCTGATAAGCCGGCTGCATGGGTATGATAGGAAGCAAAGGTCTGAATTTTTTCATTCTAGGCTTAAAACTCTCTTTAACCGTCAATACCAAAGCATATACTTGTATTGTATACGTATACATGTTCTGCATCATTGCTGTCACCTCCATCACCATCCTCACGGGAACAAGCTGTGTGTATACAATTATATATATGAAAGGGGTGGGGGTGGGTGTTGAAGGGGTGGGAGCTGCTTTGGCAAGACCCACATCTGCTTTTAATGGCATGTGCAGATGTGGGGCTGCCTGGGGGTCTCCCCTAGTGCATCCCAGCTCCGTGCCCATGGGAATGGTGGCTGTTCCCATCCAGCTCTGCCTTGAGACCGAGCTGCCCGCTGCTCTCGCAGGAGGGACAGAGGGGGCTCGGCCTGAGGGACAGACAGCCCATGCCCTTGGCTTGGGTTTGAGCCCACATGCTTTCTACCACAACCCCCTTGGGCTGTGTGGCCTCCAGTGTCTGCAAATGTGGTGACCTCTTGGTTCCCTGCAATATCAGGGCTCCAGCCCTGCTGCCCGCTCCTGGCCAGAGCTAACTGGCAGCACGTGCTGCAAACCACCACCATCCCCAGCCCACTCCTTCCTGCGGCTCACGGTCCCCCCCCAGGGATCCCCAGCCTGGCCCTGGGGTGTCCCCAAAAGCCGGGGCTGTGATGGGGAGGAGTGACATCCAGTGGTGAGAGCGTGCATTTCCACTGCCCTGCGCGGGGGGGTATATATCACACACGACATGTATGTGTATATATAGGATGTATACGTTGCAGGGGTGGGGGGGAAAGGGTGCTGGTTGCTTCCACCAGCAGGAGCTGCACGCCTAAAGCTGTGGGTGCCCTGCTTGATGTTTCCCAGCAGACCCTGATCCGGGCATCCACTATTTCTGTCACTCCTTAAAGTCCCCCCAGTGCCTGCCCTGGGGCTCTGTGCCCACTGGCCAGCACGGGAGCCCCAGATCTGTCTCCTCCATGCAGTTCCCTTGCCCCTACGCAGTCGTCTTGCTGTTGAGCTGTTGTCACCTTCAGCTGTTAGTGTGACATGGGTGGAATGTGAAATGTTATTGCTGGGTGTGGGGTATGGGTTTTGTTCCTCCCCTAACCAAAAATGGGTTTGAGTAGAAAAAACTGATATGCTGACCTTGCCATCAGATGTGGTAGCACAGGGAAAACCCCACTTCCACCACTCATGGGCTTGACAGAGCATGTTGGGGAAGATCCTCAACAGGTCCCACAGGGGCTTGCATCTGCAAAGTGCCTTGAGAGCCCAGGCCCTCTGGATGTTTTGGCTAAATGAGCCTTGGATGGGACCTAAGCGAGCTGTCCAAACCCATCACTTATGCCAAAGTAAAGACTGTTACCTCAGGGCAGAACTGATACAGTGAGAAGTTTGGATACCACAACAGCTCCTCTGTGCGATGAGAGTAGGGATGCCCCATGGAAGTAAATTCCCTCATGTCCCCACCACCCCAACCTGCTTGGGGGTTCCTGGGGATGTGGGTGAATGCTGTGGGACCCCTTCAGTGCTGTCCACTGGGATGTGGGAAATGCCTCCCTGTGATTTTATTTTTCCTCCCTCATTGTTGTGTTGCACGTTCAGCAATGGACGTGCCCAGTGCAGTGTGAGCCGGGGGGCTGCGGCCCTGCTGGCACTTTCTCCTACCCTCACTGTGATGCCGACTCCTTTTCTTGCCGCTTCTCTTTGCAGCTGAAGAAGTTGCTTCTCTCTCCATCACATGTGCCCCCGAGCTGCGAGGCGCAGCGGGACGGGAGCGCCCGGCGCCTGGGGACCCCTAAATCCCGACCCACACGTCCCTGCACAAAGGTACTTCCTCAGCGAGCAGAGCTCGAGACCACCCAGTGCCCACCTTTCATGAGCCATCCTACAAGAGGTCATCAAAGGATGGTATTGAGAGTATGGGTGGACTTTGAACTGGGGCAGGGGCTGGAAACAGGCAGGGACCATACCACCAGCACAGCAGTGCACAGTGTTCCTGTCCCTGCCTGTGCTGGGGCTGCTCAGCGAAACCTTCGGACTTTGTGCTGGGCTGAGAAAGGTCTGGATCTCATTTGCACCCTGTGGGGTCAGGCCTCTCCTGGCTTCCCTAAGCACTGGCTTGTGAAAGCCCTGTGTGCTCCCTGGTTGTCCAGGTCCCCAGTGACCTGCAGCCCAAGAGAGGAGCCATTGTATGGGGAGAGCCTCAGAGCTGATCCCATCACTTAAGATAATCTCCTGAATCCCAGCAGAAGTTGCCATCAAAGATTTTTCTACGTTGCTAATGGTAATTGTGCATTAGGCCCAGCAAATTAGATTGCCTGGGAAGAGAAGCAAATCCCTCCTGGGGAGAAGGAGCATCGTTGCATGCTGGCTGCTGGGGGTGCAGCACTCAGGGTGGTTGGAGTGCCCAGTTACCCCCTGTAGGATGTGAGGCTGACCCCAGGCACATCAGGATGCTGGGGGACTAGAACCAGGGATTTGAAGATGTGTGGTGGCTCTGTCAGTCTGGGGGGCTTCTCCCCCTTTTCCTGGTGCCTGTGTCAGGTTGGGGCTGTGACCTGACATAAGCTGACTTTCTCCTCTCTCCTCTCTGAAGGTGGAGGGTCCCCGGGACAGGAGGGTGAGTGTCCCGCAGGTGCAGAGCCGCAGCTGCTCTGAGCTGCACCGACACCTCACCTCTACTGCCTCCTGCCCCCAAGCCCCCCCGGTGCCTGAGGAGTGCCCCAGCGGCAGCCACCACCTGTCCCCTGGTGACTGCAACCATCAGGAGGATGACAGCGACTCCAGTGAGGACTCTGTGAGCTCCAGTGACTTGGTGACCCCCCCATCCTCGGCAGAGGATGGCTCAGGCAGCCAGTTCTTCTGTGAGGGGGAGATGCACTCGGTGGTGGAGCTCATCCGCTACATGCACACCTACTGCCTGCCGCCAAGGAAGCTGCCCGCCCGTGACACCACTGATGCCATGCCCCAGCCCTGCAGCAGCCCCTACAAGAGAGCCAAACCAGACTGCCCAGCGCAGCCAGGTACCCCTGGGAGAGCGCAGAGCCAGCCAGGCTGCACCTGGCAGATGAACGGGAGCTGCAAGAAGCCTGGAGCATCCTTCTCCATCCTGAAGGAGCTGCTGGCACGGGACCTGCTGTGCGATGTGAGCAAGCCATACCACCTGGGCAAGCCTGTGTATGCTGCCCTGGTGCAGCCACCTGGCTCCCGCTCCCCTGTGCCACTGACCCGGGATGGGGAGGATGCTGTTGGGACCTGCACATCCAGAGCAAAAACAGCACCAGAGAAGGGTGAGCTGCAGCAAAGCCCCAGGGCTGAGGCAGGGGCACTGCAGGAGCTGGGTGGCCACGAGGACGATGCTGGGAAGCATGTGAGCATCCCAGGCGCAGCCGTGGGGAAGGTGGCCCGCAAGCAGGAGAGCGCTGTTTATGCTGTACGTCGGTCCAAGAGACTCAACCCTGAGCTTGACCACTGGCTCTCCTTCCTTGACGAGCCACCCCCCGAGCTCCCCGTCCCTCGGGAGGCAGGGGATGGCCGCACCTCCCGGGACGCCCTGCCCTGCAGACAGCCCATACCATGCCCAGCGCTGGAGGGCTTCTCCACTGAAGATACTGCAGCCGAAGTGGAAGTGGGGGGCACGGCACCACCAGCAGAGCCCCAGCCCCTCTCCCTGGGCTCCCCAGGGGATGGTGAGGTGGGCAGTGAGGCTGAGATCCGGCGCTGTGTCCTCCTGGAACAAGCAGGTAAGGGGCCTGGGGACTGCCACTCTGTTCTCCCAGCCCTGGTGTGCCTGCACTGCCTCTGATAATGTCCGTGCTGTCCCTGCCATTGGCAAGTGCTACTGGCCAGGCACTTGTCACTCGCCAGTGAAGCTGTGAATGTCCTCAAGCACAGCAGAGCCCTGACACGTGCTGGTTGGCTGTGGGGTTCCATGCATGAGAAGTTGGGGGTCTGGTTTTGGGATGCTGTTTCAATACATGGGAGCCTTCTGCCTCAGTTTACCCATCTTTATAACAAGATGAATTTACTGTAAGGGTGATGAAACACAGGAACAGGTTGCCCAGAGAAGTGGTGAATGCTCCATCCCTGGCAGTGTTCAAGGCCAGGTTGGACAGAGCCTTGGGCAATATGGTCTAGTGTGAGGCGTCCCTGCCCATGGCAGGGGCATTGGAACTAGATCATCTTAATATCCTTTCCAAACGTAGCCATTCCATGATTCTGTGATTCTGTGGTTTTATGAAAGACTCAGTGTAGCACTTAACCCAGCAGGGACCAGGCTGCCTTATCCCTTCAGGTCCCTCTTCCCTGCAGGATCACCCTGTGCCTGTAAACCAGGTTCACCTGCGTCAGGGCTCCAAACCCTCAGCTATATGCAAGTGCTTTGCGAGTGGGAATGTCCCAACCTTGACAGTGTTTGCTGCCTTGCAGGCAGGCGGTCCCCAGACCCTGCCAGGCCAGGGTGGGCAGCAGGGCCCTGGCTTCTGCCGTGGCTTGCTTTAGGAAGGTGCACAGCCTCACTGGTAACCCTGCTTCTCTCCTTGCCTTTCAGAAACACCCAGGGGTCTCACACTGTCCTTGGCACAAACGTAAGTGCGCATGGGGCTACAGGAAAGCACTGTGGTGTGTCTGGCTGGACATGTGTCTGCAGTGAGCGGGCAAAGCTGCTTGTGTAGAGCAGACTGAGCCCTGCAGTGGGGCGTGGGGCTGTGGGGAGCCACGGCCATCACTCGGGTGCAAGGAGCTCGCAGAGCCCTGGACTGAGGGCAGAGTGTTGCTACGTGCCAGGGGCAACGTGCCCTGGAGCTCTGGCTGGGATGGGGAGGGCACACTTGCCTGCCCCTCTGCCCCGGAACCCCTCTGCAGGGTTACTCCATAGGGCACGATGGGAGGGGTTGCTCGTAAGCATTGTGTTCTCAGCTTCCTTTGGGTTTTGGGACAGTTTTCACCTAAACACTTTCTCCTTATTTTCTGTTCTTCTCCAGTGACCCAGCCTTTGGGAAGAGAAACTTTGAGCCGATGCTAACTGTGGAGCTGTGTGGGACAGCAGGTAGGACAGGCTTTTCATTTCTTAATTTTGAAGAAATCCTCCCTGGGAGGGGGCAAATTTATCCTAAATTGAGGCTGGTTCATCAGCTGCAGCTGAGCCCAGCCATGGGGACATACTCACCCCCTAGCCCAGGACCCCTTTTTGATCCACAAACACAGGAGACTTCCCATGTGCTGCCTCCACATCTGAGCGCTGCGAGAAACTCAGGGGTGTGCACTTGGCGTGGGGGAGCTGTTCAAAGGGCCTTGTATGGCCCATGGGGAAGGGAGAGTCCTCTGGTCCCAGCTGGGATCAGGCATCCTTCTTTTTCCCCAAGTGCAGTGAATGATGTCTTGGATGATACGCTCAAAGCCAGGTTGGATGGGGCCTTGAACAATCAGGTCTAGTGGAAAGTGTTCCTGCCTGTGGCAGGGGGGTTGGAACTAAATGATCCTTTCAAACCCAAACCATTCTATGATTCTATGGATGTGGCTGTGGGGCTGAGCAACCTCCTTCTTTGCAATGTCTGTGGTGCTGGGGTAGAATGGGGCAGGATGGTGGGGGCAAAGGTGACTCCTGCCCTTTGTTTGGGTGGTCTAGGTCTCACACCACCCACCACTCCGCCATACAAGCCTGCTGAAGAGGACCTGTACAAGCCAGACATCACACAGGAGCTGGGGAAGGAGGATGGAATAACCCCCAGCCCTGGGGGCGTCGGGGATGCAGCAGCCTCCAGGAAAGCCCTCAGGAAGCACCCTGAGAGGACAGAGCTCTTTGCCCACCTGAGCCGAGCTGCCGGGCGCCCCGTGCTCCCCGAGCAGCAAGGCATGCTCAAGCGGCCCTTCTCCCGCTCCTTTGGGGACCACGACTACTGCCAGGTCATGAAGCCTGAAGCCGCCCTGCAGAGGAAGGTGCTCAAGTCATGGGAGCCCCCAGGCCAAGTGGAGACAGAGCACAAGAGGAGGGTCCCAGCTGCGCACTACCAGGGGCTGGACCTCAGCAGCAAGGAGGCTGGCAGCGAGATACTGTGGAAGGATGGCGTAAAGCAGCTGAGAGACCAGCAGATCAGAGCCAGCTTAACAAAGCACTTTGGCTTTCTGGACAGTGCTCTTGATGACGAGGACATGATCTTCTGCAAGACCCCCGAGTATGACACTGTCTTTGAAGATAGCTGCAGCGAGAGCGGCTCCCCTGTGGAGGAGGAGGAGGAAGAGGAGGAAGAGGAGGAGGAAGAGGAGCATGGCAACACCAAGCTGTGCCTGCGGAGAAATCCTCTTTCCAGGACCAGTTTGCATTACTGTTCCCGGAGCAGGTCCAGCTCAGGGTCTTCCTGCTGCCGGTCCCGATCACCCACAAGCAGACGCACCTTCAGGTACAGGGGACCATGGGGAGGGCACTTGGGGCTGTTCTTGCCCTTGCATTTTTGCATCGGTCCGTGGCAGCCCTGGCTGTCTGTGCTCTACTGGCCCAAGTAATAAAGATGCTAACTAATGGAAGAAAAACTGTTGAAATAATTGGTACTACAGCAGCTGCTGCAAACGTCAGCCATGGCCAGAGAAAGCAGTACTGGGGTGTGGGCAGGGGCCAGAGCCATGCCAGGGCTAGGAACCCCCTCCAGCATCTATTAGAAAGGACTTTCCAGTGTCCTTTCCAGTGTTTCCATCTCTCCTTTGCTTCCAGTGCTCCAGAGTGCCTGCCCGCCTGCTGCTGCAGACCCTGTGTACCTCAGTTTCTTTTTCATGTTTGAAGCTTTCTCACTGGGTTCCCCCCAGGGCTGACCTCCTCTTCCTCGCTTCCCAGGTGTGAGAACAGCGAACAGTGTCAGGGCGGGAGCAGGCACCGGGGCCAGATGGAGAAGAGACGGGAAAAGGCCATCGTAAGTGAGCAGGGACAAAGCAATCCCCAGCCCTCAGTTCATCTCCTGCTCTGGAAAAGCAGTGGTGCAGCCCATTAGCCCTGGCTTCAGCAGCCCTTGGTGCAGGGCCAGTGTTAAACGAGGAGATAGGGGTGGAGGGGGGAGAGAAAAACCCAATATGAAGTGGAAGCCGCTGGCGATTGGCAATACACAAAGTCCTTGGCACAGAAATGGCTGGAGCATCCCCCACTGGTGCTTCAGCACAGTTGGCATGGCAGTTAGTGGGGTGAGCTGGGAAATCCCTGAAGCTGCTTGGCTGTTACAGATGTGGTTCTGCTGCAGAGGCAGCCTCATGTACCAGGAACCTGGCTTGTGCCCCTAGGTGGGAGCTGGGTGCAGGGTGGGCGTGTGGGAAATGACCTCGTCCTGTGTAACGCTGTGCACACACACATGTTCACACATGCCCCTCTGGCATTTTATTTTTTCCTGCAGTGCAATTTCATTTTGCCCCTAGCGATTCTTAGGAACACTTCCCTACAGCAGCCTGATTCCCAGTGCTGGTTTGCAGGGGCTCCTTGACAGCCCCATGTTTCTAGTGCCCATCAGCAGCGTGGAGGTGTGGGGTCATGGAGCCTGAAGCTTCTCACTTGCTTTGCCAGGGGGAAGGCCGGGTGGTGTACATCAGAAACCTCTCCAGCAGCATGAACTCCAGCGAACTGAAGAAACGCTTTGAAGTGTTTGGTGAGATCGTGGAGTGTCAGGTCCTGTCCAGGACTAACAGGTGAGTGGGGAGCAAATCCAGGTTTCAGTGCTTTGGGCAAAGAAATGCAGTGTGAGCCCAGGTCCAAGAGCATGGGGAGAGGCGGGAGGATGGAGGGACAGCAGGATGGAGGGTGCAGTGCTGGGCAGAGCTGTGTGAGGGGGGCTGTGGGGCATGTTGCATCTTGAATTCTTTCTCTGGTTGCTCAGGGGGGATAAATATGGCTTCATCACCTACCGGTATTCAGAGCATGCCGCCTTATCTCTGAAGAACGGCACCTCACTACGGAAGAGGAATGAGCCTTCGTTTCAGCTCAGCTCTGGTGGCCTCGGGCATTTCTTCTGGACCAGATACGCTGACTTGGGTAAGAAAGCAGGAGCTGCTTTTTCCGAAGCATCTCATTTATCATCACAGAGCTGTAACAGCACATTGCACTGCTGAACGCTAGTCAGGCAAGGATCTTAAACATCTTCAGAGCCTGCAGGAAAAGCCCAGCAGCTATCTTCTGGCTCACATAGCTGCTCTTAGCTCAGTCAGATGGCTTGAGAAACTGGGGGGAGAGAAGAAAAGCAATTGGTGTGAGGACCTGGAGTGTGTTGGCTGCAAAACATAGCCTTGCGCCCCAGGGCTGCTGGGTCTCAGCTGACCACAGCGCATCCTATCTCCACTGTGTTTCTACAGTGCTGGATGCTTTCCAGCAGAGAAGTCCCTTTCCAGTCGTTAGATAAAGCAATCAGCAACATTTCATTAGCCCAAGAGGTGATCTGGGTGGTTTGCTGCTCCACAGGACAGATTCACCACACTGCACAAGCATTTTTGAGCCAAAATGACGGCACTGAAATGTGCTGCAGTTGCGTTAACTGTTTCTGTGCTGCAGAGGCTTCTGCAGCACCTCCTGCCTCTCTCAGTGGCAGCATTTGCCAGGTCTCGTTGGCCCCCAGCCCTTGCAGGTGGCAGGGCTGCAGCCTGAGCTGAGGGGCAGGAACGAAACCCTGTGCTAGTCCTGCAAAAGAAATGTGATCCAGGCCTAGCTGCTGTGATCTTCAGGTGTTTCATAAACAGCACACATTTATTTCTGTACCCTCTGCAGGGGGTGCAGTGGGTCTAGTGGGTCTAGTGTCCCACTTCAGGCATGAGAGACTGAGGCCCAGAAATTAAAGCACCAAGTCTGAGCTTCTCTCTGGATGCTCAGTTTGACACACGTGCCTGATCTTTTAGCACCTTGTAATATTTCATCTGCTCAGAACAGCAATCCCTCTGACTTTGCCCATTTTCATCTACATAAATCCCAGAGCCCCTCATTTTGGGCAAAGAGAAGATAGGAAACAGACAGCACCGCACAATGAAGACTGTAGGGTGACTGTGCAGTGCTGTGGGTAGCAAGAAACAGCACTGTCCCCACTCCCCTTTGCCATCAGTGCTTGTCCACGCTGGCTCTGCAGTGCTGGGAGGCAGCATGCTGATAGCAGTGCTCTGCCATGCCTCAGTTTTCCTCCCTGCTCATGTCCTGCTCCTGTGTCCGTGCCGTTCCCAGATTGCAGTGCGGAGGAGTCCTCCCCAGCTCCAGTGAAAAGCAAGTACGAGACCATGGATTTCGACAGCTTGCTGCAGGAGGCCCAGCTAAGCCTGCATCGGTAACAGCCTTAACCTTGGAGGAATACCTCAATACCTCAGTCAAGGCACTTCCAATATGTTTACGTTTTCAAAGAAGTTATTCAGTCTATGGAAAGCGAGAGAGAGCGTGAGAGAGGAGAGCACGCGAGAGAGAGACTGCTGTCCCTTCCGATCGATGTTTACATTGAACAAAGCTGCTTCTGTCTGTGAGTCCCCATGGTGTTGATGTCTCACTGCCACACGTTAGTCCCTCCGCTGCTGACTGGTTGTTTTAGGGTGAGCCTAGGAGCCCCTTGGCCCCTCTCTCCCCCATCCCAGTCCCCCCCGTGCTCCCGCCGTGGAGTTGCAGCTGTGTTCACCATAACATTTTTTTGTCCGTAGTGTGTGATGATGAAATTGTTAATTGTGAATAGAATCAGGATTATAAACTAATTTTTAATAGAAGAAGAGAAAAAAAGAAAAGTATATACTTAAAAAATGTATTTATGGCTCAGATGTACTGTAATTCAGATTTATTGTACCGCTTCCTTGATTTTTAACTATGCACTGTAATGAGGCACTTGCCACTCAGCAAATGGGGGGTCAAAGCAGAGTCACGGAGCATGGAGGCACCTGCCTGCCCTGCTGGCAAACCAGGGGGCTCGGTCATTGTGTCAGAGTCACCTTCTTTGCTGTCAAAGCCATTATTCTTTGCTTGCATGGTCTGAGACCCCCAGCCCCAGTGCAGCTGGGTTGCAGCACCCGGATGCTGAGCTTGGTCCTGGTGTGTGCTGGAACAGGTGGGCAGTGGGGCACAGCAGCCTCATGCCATTCTTGCCACAGGGCCAGTCAGCTTTGCAGGCTTGAAGGAGAGGGGTGGTAGAAGGATGCACTACATGGCAGGCTGTGGGGCCTATGCCTGTCAGCCAGTGCTCCTCCAGCCCCCTGCTGCCTTTGGAGCCATGAGAGGTGGGCCAGGGGGCTGAGCTGGCCAGGCTTGATCCTGTGGGCACAGCCTGGGAGATGGGCACCTCCGGGTCCGTGCAAGGGAGCTGGCTTCTCTCCGACCCCTTGGGCACTGGGAGACAAGACAGGCTGAGTGGCTTGCTCCCCGCTTGCTTCTACCCCTGCAAAGCAAGTGGGGCAAGAAGACCCATTTGTGATGGCCCCCAAAATCCAGAGGGGCAGGGAGGGGGCATGGCAGTCACGCTGAATGCCTGCTCCACTGCCCTATCTGTCCTCTGCTTGGTAGCTGATAAGCCATACACTTCCCCAGCACCCAGTTGGCACCCAGTGCCTGTGGCACACTTGCCTGCTCTGCCCCTGGCCAGGGACCCTCGGAGCTGCCCAGCAGCACTGCGTTGAAGTGCATGCTCAAGCAGCAGCCCCCCTGAAATTTGCTTGCAAACTTGTCCTCCATCTCCAGGTGAGGTGGGAGATGGGAAGAGCCTGCCAGTGGCTGGAGCAAACCCCACCGCAAACCAGCCAGAGGCACTTTTCCAGGAGTGGGAACCTGGCTGCTCCTCAAGCCATCTCCATCATTTCCATTTATTTTTCAGACCCAGAGACCACTAGGGATTCAGCCATCCTATGTAGATAGAATATTATAGCCTTAACTCTGTCAATAGTTAGATTAGAGTCTCCTGGGGTCTCCCTTCCCCATGACTTAGAGGTTTATTCTCATTTCCCTGGTGTGGGAACTATTTTGTCTTGCAGGGAGTATGACCAAAGCCTTTGAAATTGCACAAGAAGTGATGCTAAGAGCTTGAGCCCTGCCGAGGAGGCCCTGGGCTCCAGGGCCGTCCGTGCAGCTGGTCTCTGGTGGGATCAGGAGTGCCGGCAGCACCAATACCAGCACAGTTACCTGGCTATTCCTCCCCGCTTTGGGGAAGCCAAGGTTCTGACAACCAGCCCGACAGTGCAAGGGCCCATGGGCCGCTGCGGGTTTGAACTGTAGGTCCCCAACCTGCCGCCAGTGACCGTCACTGCCAGGGACCAGCCCTTGTGCCATTTCAGTCTCAGCAGCAAGGTTTGGTGTCTCTCCTGCCACAAGCTCTCCCAGTTCCTCACGAGTAGCTCTGGCCAAGACTGAGCATCTGCTATTGGCAATTGCCTCATTGTAGCTTTGCCTTTTTCTGTCCTAGTATTTCCTCACAATGATGATGTTTACATGTGATTGCTATAGAGCTTATGTAGAATGTATATAGCGACACATTTAGGGTGGGTAGTACTGTCCTGTGCTGTGCTGATGTTTTTCAGAAAACGATCAATCCAAAAAAAAGCAAACAAAAAAAAAAAGAAGCAAAGTAAGTGGAATTCTTCCATCTCCCACTCAGCCGGGCCCTGCTGGGGATGCATCAAGGTGGCAGAGGGGAAGTCAGTGCAATGCCTGAGGAAGCCCTCTCCTGGGGGATCACTCAGTCACTTCCCAAGCACTGGTTTTGGTGGACCCAGGTATCAAATTCCAAAGTTTTCCTGTGGCTGGACACCCCGGGTCAGCCCCCAGCCCCTGCCGTGCCTGGCTTCTGAATACCAAGGTTGGTGCTTGGGAAGGGGAGGGCTCATCCTGCACAGAGCTCATCAGCACTGCACCCATAGGGTAAGAAGAGATGCAATAAGTGGTCTTTGTGGTGCCTGAAGCCTATAAGTGGGGTTGGGGTTTGGGGGAGGTTTTATTTGTTGGGTTTTGTTTTCTTTCCCCATTAAATTGGGATGGCTTCGTTTCCCTCCTGCCCAGGAAATTTCTCCAGGACTTATGCACTATGCCCAGAGGTGTGCAAGGTGCAGGGGCACTGTGGCCCATCGCTGCCTGCTCCAGGGGCTTCCCTCAGAGTTTAGGAATAGAGGGTGTTCGGCTCAAGCAGCACAGCTCTGCTGGGTTCAGAACCCCTCACACAGGGTTTGTGGTGAAGAGTTCCCACTTTATTTTTTTAATATAAAGGTGTCTTTAGCTCACAGTGCTCACGTCTGCAGAGAGGCAGGAAGGAGTGCTCGGGCACAAGGTGCAGGTGAGAGCTCACTCCCTCAGCAGCCCGTGACTGTTCCGGATGCTGACAGGGAAGCGGGGCAGGAGCAGAGCAGGGAGAGGCAACCCATGCTGCTGGGGGAGCCGGTGGCACCCAGTGCTTTGCTGCTGGGGACAGGGAGCGGGATCACCCCCCTGCAAACAAGCTTTACATCCCGCCCAGCCTGTGGCATCACAGCGGGTGCCCTGCTGTGGGTGTCGCTCAGAGCTTGGCACCCCAAAAAGGGAACCCTGGCCCCAGCTGCCTGTGAGGGCCAGGGCTGGTAGGAGTGCTACTTAGAGAGGAACTGGGAGCCAAAGGGTGTATTATGGTAGGCAATAAGTAGGGAGGAGATTTATTTTTTTAAACATATATGACTATAGAATGTCCCCCAGTAGTTTCCTACAGGTACTGTGGGGAAATGCTGAATGTGAAGTCTCATGATAAAATGCCCCTTTGCCTTTTTTGCACAGATTTGTCCCAGGGAAGCTCATGGTTCAGGGTGGGATACTGGGTTCCTGGCTGGACTCCAGTGGGTCCCTGGGGCTCTGTGGGAAGGAGCAAACATTTCTGAGTGTCTGGGCTGAATGCAGAGGACAATCCTGGGTTTTAGGTTCCGTGCTGCCCCAAATAAAAGGTTTCTCCCTATCCCCACTCAGCGCAGCTGACTGGGCTGCACGTCATCTTCAATGAAGCAGCTGCTCAGTCACCATGTTACAGTCTTGAGTGTCTGATTCCAGCACTGGTCCATGCAAAGGAGCGTTGCAATTGCAGACCAGCACTGTTTTTCTTCTTTTTCTTTTGTTTTGGGTTGGTTTTTGTTTCTTTCTCTCGGAGGCATGCTGAATACTGAGATACATCCTTGTACGTCAGCTGAGCCCTGACAACTTTTCTGTTCTAAGCGTCGTAGTCCATCCCTGACAATCTCAAGCAATATAGAGCCAAATGCAGCCTTTGGGTTTCATTCCTCTTCCCTCGCCCACCCTGGGGTCAGGAGGGGAGGCAACAGCCTGGACCCAGTGCCCACGGCACCGAGCCGAGAGCCACGCTGCAGTAAATACTGAGCTGGGGAGGGAGTGTGTGTATGCATGTGAGAAAGAGAGAGAAAGATTAAATTGATGCATTTCTTAAGAAAGGTGTAAGAATTTCACCTAAAAAGGGGCACATCTGCTTTGTTATTTATATTAAAACCCGATAAATTCTGTCTTTTTCTTCTTTTTTTTTTTAAGTAAAAGGACACTGCTCATACTTACAGGGGCCAATTCTGCCTCCCTTTCTCATGCTGAGTAAGTACTACTGAACTCTGCGGTTTTCTCCTTGCAGAGTAAGTAGAAGCAGTGGAATTGATCCCTCTGTGATTAAGAATCAAGTTTTTAGTCTGTTTTTTTTTTTTAATTGGTAGCATTTTTTTATATTTCACTGCATTTTTTCCCCAGTTCCGTTCTGTTGTGTCCTTATTTATGTAATATACTTTAACCTTAAAAGGCGGCATGGGTTCTTATGCCTTTCCTTTATTATTATTGTTATTATTTTTAAACGAAGAGATTTATTTCTAGTGTGATTTAACTGTCTACCTTCTAAGACAAGAGAACGTTTTCTTGTATTTTTACATTGTCAGATTCTATAGTTTCATAGATAATTTAACCAAATCACTCAATGTATTATCTCTAGCTCTCCGGTGGGTATAAAAGTTCTATTTTAAATTGTGTAAATACTTCAGAACTGGCTTCTTTTTCCAGACTCCCCAGCCATGGAGTTACTTGTTTACATCAAAAAGACTGTAGAATCTCTACGCTCATGTACTGTAAATAGTGAAGTGATCTGCCTATAAATAAACGATAACATATATACTACAAAGTGGAAACAAAACCCAAAAGGAACAAGTCTGTGCTTCTAATACTTTAGCTCAAGCCTGCTCTGGGAGGAGGTGTTTTTTGCTCTGCTAAAGGTGCTCCCCTGTGTTGGCCTGGCTGGCAGTGGGACAGTTGGGACAAACTGGGGCCAAGCAGGTGGTGAAGCCCCCAACTCACTTGCACCAACAGTGCCCCACTGCCAGAGATGCAGGAATATCCCGGATTTTGCTGTTTTAAGTGCGGCTTCTTGCAGTTTAACTCCTGCAGGAAAAGCATGGGCTGTCCTGTGGACTTCGGGAGCGGTGCCACTGCTGCAGGACCCATTGCAGAAGAAGCCTCCCCGATCAGGGAGGGTACAAATGAAATGGGGCACGCACCTCAAATTTGCGTCAGTGGGAGTAAGAGAGCTGGATTGTAAGGAAAGGTGTGGAAAACACTCCAGATGGTGAAGCAGGAACCGTGCGGTCCCCCAGTGCCAGGAGCGCAGTGCCACAGGAGCCAGCCTGTGCTCCCAGAGACACAGCCGAGGTGGCTGAACCAGCACAGGGTGTCCTGGGCACCATGGGAGCCTAGGCTGTGGAAGGGATGGATGGAATGCCTGGGCAGCTCTCCTGCAGCACCCAGGAGCCCAGCACTAGCCATTGCCCAGCTCGGAGATGGCACACTGAATTTTCTCGGATGCTGCTGCTGGGCAGGAGGACCTGAGAGGAGGAGGTCTGCAAGGTGCTGAGCTGGTTTTTCCTTCCGATTTGCACTGATTGAGGCAGCTGCCATAGACCTGTCCATCTGAGGCACACACAAGGACTCATGGGCAGGCAGCTGCTCTCGGGGTGCCTGGTGTGGGTGCACAAGAGCAGCGTTCCTGGCTGGCAGGGCACTGGGATGGAGCAGGGGCACACAAGCGAAGGGTCTGCAGAGAGGAACAGACCCACAGATGGGGTTTTTCCTCCCAGCCTGACCTGCGCTGCATTTTCAGGCAGCTTCCTGGAAAATACAGGACTGACATTGAGTATTACCCTGCAAGCAGACCTAGAAATTGAAGGGAGCTGTTGGTGAATCACAGCATCATTTCAGCAGCTCTGTTAGTCCCCGCAATTACATCCAGCCGGTTGGAAAGAAAACCAATGTGACAGTTTTCATTTTGTGTAACTCTGTGATAAAACATCTTTTCACACAGATGGGTGCTGCTTTTGCAGCAGTTTGTGTGGCTGCTCTTCGGCTCCTGGAGGGAAGGGAGGGAGGCAGTGCTACCTACTGAGCTAGGCACTGTGTGCCTCGTGGGAAGGGAAAGTAAGTCAGTAACGGGCTGTTGTGAACAGGGGCAGCTTCTGTTGCTGACCTTGGCTGGTTGGCAGCATGGGCAGCACATGCAGTGCAGGCACAATGGGGGTGCAGGGGCAGTGTGGGCAGCAAGGGCAGGGTGGCAGTGCCCACATCTGCCTGGCTGAGACAGCATCTGCCCTGGGCTCCACTGGCTTGGTGAGACACCCCGGCTCCCAAAATGTCCCACAGAGAGGCAGGGACACAGTAAAGCAATGCCCGGGAATGCCAGGCCAAGCTCATGCTCCTGACCCATGTGAAGCACCCGTTGTTTGGGATTGATTTCAGTGCCTGGCGAGCTGTCCTGGGCTGCCCTTTGGAGTTTCAGCTCCCATCTGTGCCCTGAGCAGTGGCAGCCAACACCAAATCCTGCCCTGGGCTCTGCTGCTCCCTGCTCCCAATACAAACCTCAGCTTCTGGACAATGCGAAGTCTGTCCTGGGGCTCTGGGGGCCATGCTTAGAGCAGCATATGCATTTGCCCATCCTCTCCATCAGTCCCAGCTTGTTGCCCAGGTCCATCCAGGTGCCTTTGCAGGGAGGAACAGGGGAGGTTTGGTTTATCCACTCCCTGCCAGCTCTAGACCCACTTCTCTGCGCTACCACTGCAGCTGCCCACAGTCCCAAAGGGCTGCTCCCAACTTTCCTTCCCAGCTTTTCATCTCCCTCACTAACACACCTGCAGCTCCTGCCTCCTGCTTGCTGTGTGCCTTTAAATACTGGTGGAGTGCCTTCCCCAGATGCTGTTGGTTCAGGGACATGTTATCTCTCTTCCCTCTTTCTTCTCCTCCGTCCTTGCCTGGGTGCTGTTTAATCTTTCCTATGCTGTCTCTGCCACCAAGTACCTTTTCAAACTCGGACTTGGACCTCTTGTGTTTCTCAGCAGCTTCCTGCAGGTAAGAAAGCACCATTCTTTCCATACCAGTTTTTCTAGCACTAACCCTGCTCCTCCAGAACCCCACCACCCTGATCCTGGGTTCATCCTGCATGGACATGGCTTCTCTCACGTGGCAGATTGGAGGCAGGCAGCTGAGTGGAGGAGGGATGACTTTCTCTTGCCAAGGGGAGGAGGCAGCCGCTCCCTGCCTGCAGCCAATGGTGCTTCCACTACTGGTTTCTGTCTCACTTTTCATTAGTGACTGCTGCCACTCCACCGCAGCTTAAGCAACATGGTGGTGCTGTGACCAGGCTGGAGATGGACCTGACCTGTGCCACCTGCCTGGACACTTACCTTGAGCTGGTGATGCTGAGTTGTGGCCACAGGATCTGCAGGCATTGCATCCAGGAGGAGCGCCCGCAGGTCCGTTGCCCGCTGTGCCATACCCAGGCAGACCCAGAGGAGCAAAGGCCTGAAGTGCAATGTGAAGAGAAGGGGGAAAGCTTGGGACAGCAAGATGGGGTGATCCTGTGTGACTTCTGCCTTCAGGAGCCCCAGCCAGCTGTGAAGACCTGCGTGAACTGCGAGGCCTCCCTCTGCCAAGCCCACCTGAGCAAGCACAACACAAAGAGCTCTCTGAAAGAACATGTCCTGATAGAGCCCTGTGAAGCTCAGGTTTTGGCTGAGAGAAGATGCCCCCAGCACGGCAGGCTGCTGGAGTGCTACTGTGTGACAGACTCGGTCTGCATCTGCATGCTGTGCTGCATCATCAGCTCCCACAAGGACCACAAGATCACCACTCTGGAGGAGGCTTTTGGCAAAGCACAGGTAAGAGGCTGCCAGGACAGCCCTCAGAGCACAGGTTGCACTAGGAAAACCACAGGGACCTGGGGCCCAGGGGCTGCCCGCCGCACAGAGATGAAACGTTTCTTGAGGTTCAGATCTGCAGACTTGGGTTGGGGCTAAATCTCCAGCTTGGGATATTGAGCTTTTATTCCCAGTTTTGCCCTAGATTCCCTCTGGGGATGCAGGGATATAAAACAAGATGTTATGAAAACTTTCTTCCCACCCTGAGAAGCCAAACTGGTGGGACCGGGTGCATGTGACTGTGCTCCTAGTCCTGGGTGCAGTTCCAAGCCGAAAGTATTTTCAGTTTCAAAATGTCTTTCCTGTGCTTGTGATTGCAGTATTTGTCCAGGGCTACAACCTTCCAGTAAACCTTTATGATTCATTTGACCTGAGAGCAAGCAGTCCTGTGTCCATAAAGCTGTTGATCTCTTGCACTTGTGTCCATCCTATCTTGATACCTCCCGCTGGTTATTTTTACAGGGTTTTTTTACTGAAACCCTGGAAGCAGTGAAAAACCACGAAGCTGCGCTGAATCACAGCATAGAAAACCTGCTGAAACAAGAGGAGGAAGTAAAGGTTTGTTCCAAGGTCCAACCGCCACTCTGGGGATGGTTGTGTGCTGGTAGCTGATAAGGTTTTCTTTTGCCCTTCCCCATATTGCGCATTCCGAAGTGGTTTTAGTTCCTGGTGGTTTCTCGGTTCTTCTCTAGGTTTTGTTTTTTTAGGGAGGATGATGAACAACTTTCTTACTTCCCTTTACTGGGAAGTACATTCTTTGTTTGCAGAGGGCATTTGAGCTTGAAAATTGCTGTTAAGTCCATGCTTCCTGATTGGTAGGTGGTGGTATCACACACTATGCTATTGTGGTTTTATTCCTCTTTACAACAAGAAAACCCTTTAGGTTAGCCTGTGGTTCCAAGATGCTGATAGGAATGATGTTAAAAGATTGCCCCCAAATGTCTGGGTTTTGGTCCCAGCATGCCAAAACCTATCTAAAAGCTTGGAAGAACAATGAACTTAACACAGGTCTCCAAATCCTAGTTCATTCTGCTCAGGCAGAATTGGCACTTGTCTTCCTCCACCAGTAAAAACGATAGGACTTGAAGTCCTGGCACTGGACAAAGGTCTGAAGACAGAACTGTACTTGGCAGTTGGTACTTGTACATCCTCACCCATCCTTAAAGGGACCAAAGACAACTAATGCAGAATATGGGAATACAGTGGAAAGGCTTCAGCAAGCATCATGCAAGCTGCACTACTTTTTCATCTTTGCCTGGTTAGGTGCCAGATGCTGGGGCACTTGTGTCACTTGGCCCTTCTGCTGTCAATGGGACATCTTGGTTTGTTGTCACGTGGAGAGACACTAAGTTAGTATTTGCTTCTCTGAGCCCAGAAGAGAGCAGGCTCTTTTCTGAGTGAGAGTGATTGGGTTTAAATGTAAGATTCAGTCCCTAACAGCTTTGAAAGTGTTTTCTTAACAGACTGAGGAGGGCCTGCGGAGGGATCGGCTGGAGAGCCTCTTCAAAGAGATGTGTCTGCAGCTAGGAAACAGAAAAGAAGAGGTCCTGAAAGCTCTCAGTCACAACGAGGAGCAACAGCTTTCTTGGATTCAGAAGGAGATGCAAAAACACAAAGAGGGGAAGGATGCAGCCAGCCGTGATGTACGGGAGCTGGAGGCTCTGAGAGATCAGAAAGACCTCCTTCTTTTCATCAAGGTACCTAACAGCATCTCCCTTGCCAGAGACACTCAGCTCCTGGGCTACCCTTTGCCTGTGCTATGCTAATTCTACTTTCAAACTGTCTTTTACAGGCTTTTTCAGCAATTCAAACCAGGTAAGCTCTTCCCAAGGTGGACTACTGTCGCACCACACATTGCTTCGGGTGACTGATAGCCTAGCCTGCATGCACTGGGCTCACCCTTTGGCATGCTGATGGCACACTGAGCCTGAAGAAGCCCCAGAGGCCGTGTGTGACTTCTCATATACAGCACGGCTTATTTTTCTGTGCCCTCTGCACCTATTCTCAAGTCCCATTCTGAGGGCAATTCCTGAATGTTTAGGTCCCTGTATGGGCATGCAAAGGACAGATGAGCTTAGCTATCCCGAGTCATCCTCCAGCTCGCATTGCCTTCTGCTTGTAAGAAGCGAATGTGGCAAGAGCCAAACATAGAGCGCAGTCTACAGGGTTCATGGCCTTTCTCCTGAGCTGTTCTCCCAGTGTCTGCCCTGCTCCTCCACCACAGCATGCACACAGGCTCCCCCAGCCCTGCATTTTGGGTTTAGCAGCTCACCCAGGGCTGTGGAAATGCAGCACATCTCATCTGCTGATGAGATCTGATCATCTGATCTCATCAGCATCATTAGCTGTGCCACCTCACTAGCTCCTGCTCCGAGGACTGAGGTCTACAGCCGCAAACAGGATGCTAGAGTCTGTCCTGGCAAAGCGGGGCTGAGGTGGCTGAGACAAGGTCCTCTATGGACAGATACTGTCCGTACTTCAGCCTGATGATGCTGAAGAGATTTGCAGTTCTGGGAGAAGACCAGTCAGAGAGGGAGTCCCTGATAAAGCTGCAGAGAGATGGGAGGGTGAAAGGTGCTTTCTGTGTGTCCCATCAAGGCCTGGTGTGGAGTGAGGGATGCAGTTGTTGGCTCAGGGATGGGCTTGGGGATGGTTTTCTGATGCCTTTCTGCTGCTCTTCTGATGTCATTCTGCATGTTTTAGGGAACGCATGCCAGTTTCTAAGGATGATGATTTAAAACCAACGCCACCCATTATTTTGGATAAATTAACAACAGATGGTACTCTAAGGCTTTTCCAGGAATTCCTCTCAGACATGCAGTCCTTATTTAAATCACCGCCTGGTAAGTGGTCATTTCACTCTGTAATGAGCAACATGGAGAAGCTAACAAAGCATATTCAAGAAAAGACTGTAGTAAAACACCAAGTACTCAAAACTAGATCTAGAAGAGCTGATTGCTAACACTTACTAGATGATCTTTAAGGTCCCTTCCAAGCCAAACTGTTCAGTAGTATTCTGTGATATGACTCTATGATTATTTTCACATACATGTACATAAAAGGACGCTTGCCCCAGGCTTCAGTGCTTTGGACATGCCTTGAACATACCCTGCTAAAATGGATTCTAGGTAAAGAGGTATGGATGTCCTAGGACGTGTGTGGGAAGATTTAGAGAGAAGAATAGCGATAGCTTTTCCATCTGTAGCACCACTTTGATTCAAAGCATGGGGAAATTTGAGAACTCATCACAGCAGTGGCAGGTGGAGTTTGTCTTATGACAAAATAATCCCCTCTGTGTGTGTAAGTCTACTCTTTGTGATGTCTTGTAAGACCAACCTACAGCAGTGGTTTTGTGCACAGTGGGAAGCCTATCCAATTCGATTAGACAAACAAAGGGTTCCCTTGTAATTGCTGCATGGAGGGTGCTTGAGCCCTGCCTGACAGTGAGCCTAGAGTCAAGACCAAGAGGCAGCTGGAGTGGGAAGTCTCTGCCCAGAGCATGTGTGATGTGCACACCTAATTGGCTGCCACCCGTACAGCCTTGGGTATGCTGAACAGTGCACCATGCTCATGGCCACTCCCGGGCTCTGTCTTTACCATCCCTGTAAGCACAGTCCAGACCTATTCTAGCTAGAAAGCCCCAGAGCCAGGTTTTCCTCATTGTCCATGCCATCTGAGCAGCTCAGGTTAGTTGTCCAAGTCACCGCTGCTATTTGGTTCCTGAAGGAGTAACTTCCACAGCAGAGAACGCCACAGAATCGAAACGCATTGCGAGGAAGAGGTCAGAACAAACACGTTCTGCAAATTCCCCACTACAGAATTCCCTCCTTGTGCCTGGCCACGCTAGGAGGTTTTGAGAGCTCTAGAAAACACCTTCAAATGATCCTAAGCAAATAAGCGTGTATAAAATGGCTGTGCCACTGCTCGCATGTTTCTCGTCTGTGGAAGTTAATCCGGGAAGTTTCTAGAAGTGCCTAATGAAGCTCTGCAGGGCACTAATGGAAAATGGGGATCTCAGAGCTGCTGCCGTTGGAAACACAGAGCAAGGCATTTTACAATTGTGAAAGAGCAGCGTTTCTTGAGATGTGGGATCACCCCCTTTTAGAATGACATGGGAGCAGCTAAGAGAGGTACAGAAGTGCTTTCAGTTAACATGCTTTTGGTGACTTGGATGGGTTGGACTTGAATGACTTGGATAGGGTAACTTGTGTTGCCTTGGATTGGGAAATCCAGCCTCCAGCAACTGGGGGATGTGTGGTATCTGTGTGTTGGTTTTCTTTCTTTCTATAGTTCATGAACATCTGACGACTTCAGTGTGTCAAGAAGCCAGATTTTATTTTGGAAACAACGCATTCCATGTGCCCCCAAAGCACCAATCTAGAATTCTCAGTGTGGATGCAGTAACAGCCCCTATCCCCCAGCTCAAGAGCAATGAGAGTTTCTCAGAAGGCTGTCACTTCTGGGAGGTAGACACTAGCAACATGAGCCACTGGATACTTGGAATTGCTTGTCCCAAGTTTCAGTGCTATCTGGAAGCATCTTCTCATTACCTCTCTCTGTTCCTAGATAAAACACTGATCATGGGAAAGCACTTTCCTACAGCCCTTGAAGTGATCAGGGTAGAGGTAGACTGTGGAAGAAATAGGCTGTCATTTTATAACGTGTCTGTCAAGGATGGAGATCCTACTGACAGTCTCCATCTTATAGAGGCAGTAAGCATCCCTTTCACCTACCCTGTCCATGCTACCTTCAAGATATCTGAAGGCCCTCTGAAGCTCCTGTAGTGATGTGGGGACAAGGTGCTGTTTTGTATGTCTCAGGCGATCTATCAGGACTGCTGCTGCGTGGAGGCTATGCTAAGCTGGCATATGAGAAACTGGAATTGGGGCTGCTGTGATGGCTTTATCTCTGTGAGGGCAAGGCCTCTGTGGGGTGTATCACAGCACACAGCTGCTCACCGCAAGAACTCCTATCTTCTGTTAGTCACGATGGAAATGCTGTTGTGCTTTTTTGCTCAGCTGTACCAAATTCTGTGTTGGCTGCATGCTATTACATCTAGTTTGCAGAACTGAACAGCAGTTCAGTTCATAAAGGAGTTGAACTGCTACAGAACAAAGCAGCAGCAATGCTGATCTTTAATGCACAACTGAAGCAATCCCCTGCAGAAGCAAAGCTGGGCTGGGAGGCGAGTGGAGACTAGGTGGTAAGACATCTGGTTTCCTCTCTCTCTGCTGCTGACATCCCCTGCGAGGTCTCTGATAAGATCATTTGCCAACTTTTTTGCATGAATTTTGGGTTTTCTTTTCACCTGTGCAAAAATCTCTCAGCAAAGGGAACAATAAAGCAGAAAACTCTTGTGCTTTTATTCTGTACCATACGGGGCCTGGATTAGTTTGTTCTTATGTCTGAACACCTTGGGGAGGAAGAGATGCTATTCCTGCTTGTTCCTTGTGGTTCTGGTGCCTTCAAACCAAGCCAAGGTATTTTCATTAAGAGGTCCAGGCAGGAGCTCTTCGCCCTAGCAGAGACAGTGAATGACCTCAAGGGACACCACAGTTTTACACATGACAAAAGAAATCCTTGTTCAGTCTTAGAAGAAACCGGCTGTGCTTTATCTTTTGTATTTTATACACCAAAATGATATGGAAAACGATGCAGGCAGCGTCAGGTCTCTCAAATGCACCTGCAGTGGCTGCTGCTCTGCCTTATCTCGGGTGGTATGTGTGCAGAAGGAGGTAAGCAAGGCTTGTGGCATCGTGCGGGGATATTCCTATCCTACAGTGCTTTCATCAGTGCCCACTTCCCTGTGGCTGCACCAACGCCTGGCCCCTGAGTTCTCCCTGCTTTACCTTCAGGGCAGGACCTGTAACCGCTGTGGAGCGGAACCAGAGAGAGCAGAGGGAGCCCCTGGCTCACCCACGCCCTTCTCACCCAGAGCTCCCCTTCACCCCGCTGCCCCCGCCCGCGGCCGGATCTTCCCGGGAGAGCCGAGCGGCGCCCCCCGCCAGCCTGCTGCGGGCTCCACATGGAGCAGTGCCCCGAGGGCGCAGGGCAGCGGCTGCCCCGCTCACGGGAGCGGTTTGGGGGTGGAGCCTGGGACGGAGGAGTAGATGAGGGCAAAGGGGCAGGACTCGCAGCCTGAGGGCTGAGTCAGAGAGCGGGCCCGGTGCCGAGGAGCACCGCGTAGGTTCGCTTCTCGCGGAGCGGCCAAGGCGTCATGTCCGCTGCCACGGCCAGAACTTGGGAAGAATCCGGAAGGGGTGCCCGCATGGAGGACGAGCTCAGCTGCCCCCTCTGCCTGTCTCTGTACAGGAGCCCAGTGCTGCTGAGCTGCGGTCACAGCTTCTGCGAGCACTGCATCAACCAGGTGCTTGATGGCCAGCAGCAGTCCAAGGCCCCTTACTCCTGCCCCATATGCAGGCACCAGCTGGGGCCCGTCCTGGAGCTGCAGAAGAATTTCCAGCTGGGCAGGATCGTGGAGGCGTTTATGGCTGCTTCCGAAGGGCAGCAGGGCTTGAGCTCTGCAGGGGAGAAGAAGGAAGCGGTTCCCTGTGAGTTCTGCCTGGATCCGCCGAAGCCGGCGGTGCAGACCTGCCTGGCCTGCGATGCGGCTTTGTGCCAGGCCCATCTGAACAAACACAACACCAAGGCTTCCTATAAGGACCACGTCCTGGTGCGGGTGGGGGCAGGCGCTGCTGGGGAAGAGAGGAGGTGCCCGGAGCACGGCAGGCTGCTGGAGCTGTACTGCCAGGACGAGGGGCAGTACATCTGCGTGCTCTGCTCCATCGCAGCATGCCACAAGGGCCACAGCATCATCACCCTGAAGGAGACCTACGACAAGAGGCTGGTAAGGGGATCTCCTCTCCCCATGGTCCCTGTGGGGATTGCGCCAAACTCCTGACCTGGAGGAAGAAGGGGGGAAGCCACAGGAAAGACAACAAGGCTTTCTTGCTCTGGAAAGGGGATGGGGTGTGAGGGCAGGAATTTGCCTTTCATTTCCTCCCTTGTGTTGCCAAAGCAGCCTGGCAAGCTCAGCTGAGGCAGTAGAGCAGACATGGGTATTTGGGGCTGACCAAATCCTGCAGTGTGTGGTGACACGGGACAGCGAGCAAGAGGCAGGGCTTTGCTGTCCCGCACTGCCCTGGTGAGTGCCCGTGGTGTGCTGTCCATGTGGCTACAGACTGCCACTCACACAGCATTCCTGGCTGGGATTGAAACGTATTCCTGTAGCGATTATGAAGTCTCTTCTTCCACAGAGCCCCCTTCCCAACTTTGGGTTGGGAAACAGCTCTTCACACTCAGGGCGCTTCCATCCATCTCCCTCCTCCCTCTGCCCTAATTTTGCAGAGCAGGTGTCCCAGTGGAGACGTGGGGGCTTGATGTCCTTGCCTTTGAGTCCAGCTGTGTCTATGAAATGCTCCAGAATCAGCTGAGACTGAGGGGGTGAAATGCATTTGCTATGCTCACTCACTGCCTTGTGTTCGAAATGTTGGGGCTCAATACAGAGCCCAAGCAAAACACCCTGCAGGAACCCAGTGCATGGCCGTGAAACGCCTGGCTCACTCTGGACCTCAGGACAGGTCCCAGCCTCTTCAGGGATTAGCAGGAAGCATCCTTTGCACTCGCAGGTATTGCAAACTAACTTTCTCCCTCAAGTTACATACAAGTAGTTCAGGACTGCCAAACAGAAGTGGGCTGTGTACGATAGCAGCTATTTCCTTCATCCCTGGAGCAAGTAAAGGAGCAAAACCGCCCTCTCTATGGCAGTCATCTGCAATGTAAGCTGAGATCACAGCTGCATGTTCCTGTTGGGTTTGTGTTTGGTTTCTTTAACAAACAAACAAATGAACTCCCAGAAAAATCAGGGAAATGAGGAACACAGCTCTTCAGAAGGCATCATAAAAGGGTTTTGGTGCAATAAACATCAGTCAAATTTCATCAAGAAATGATATCTTTCATTCTGCTAGGATGAACTCTCAGACCTCATGACAAGGCTGCAGGAACGTAAAATAGCTTTAGCTACTGCCCTAGGAGAGCTTCAGGAAGGCGAGAATCGGCTCAAGGTTGGTACTCAGATCATCACTAATTCAGAGGATTTTTCCTCCACCATTTCCCATCAGTAAGTGATGGCAGCTCTACTGCTAGAAGCAGATTCATAGAAGTAGTCCAAAGTAGAGAAAACAGTGGTATAAGAAACTGCCAGAAGCCAGCCTTTCTCACAGCCTCCCAGCATAGCTCTAGAGGAGGAACCAGCTGGGAGACTCCACCATTTATTGTGGCTGCACAGGCCAGGCTGCAGGAGTGGCCGACCACAGACTGCACATCACTGTGGGGTTTCTTTAAAGTTTTATATCTGCTGAATGAAAGAAAACCAATTTGAGTTTACAAGTGGAATTTTCAGTGCGTGCCGATACAGTTCTCACGTTGCTAACTGGATTTTATCTGATTTTGTTACTGTGTCAGGATTAATATTCATAACCTTCTGTTCAGTCAGATAGTCCAAGCAAATGCTTATTGTCCACTTCCTCCTAAAGCCAGTGCAAAGGACAGATAAAATCCTAATTAATTAATAGAGACACTAAGCTGAAATGAGCCAGTGCACCATTCTGACCCAGTGCACCATTTTCTCATCTGTTCATTTAGACCAATACAAAAACAGTGACTTCTCAGCTGCAAAAGCTGTTTGAAGAGATAAAGACAGCGATAATTGAGAAAGAGAAGATGATCCTGGGTGACATTCAATCCAATGAGAAAAAAAACCTGGCAGATATTACCAAAGTGAAGCAGGAAATGGAACAGAAGAGAGATGAGGCTGCACAGCATCTTCAGTCTTTGCAGAAGATGAGAGAGCAACCAGATATGTTTCTCTTTGTCAAAGTAAGCAGTGGTATTCTGCTTTTCTTCATGAATATGCCTGTTTCTCAGCCAGGTGCCTTGTCTGGAAATCACACTAACGATTTTTTTTTCCTTCTTTTGGCAATGCTGTTTGCAGGAATTTAAACAGGCCAAGGACAGGTATGTTCCACCTGAAAACACTTGCTTTCTTCTTTGCAAAAAGATGGTGTTGGTAACTGGAATCAAACCCCACTGCCTGTGCCCCTCTGTCCTGGCTCCCTGTGCTGCACAGCTGCTCCCTGCTCCAGCTGAGCCAGAGGGCACCACGTCCACACAATTAACACGAATGGAGAGTTATCTGCCTGCCGTTCCAGTGGTCCATTGCAGTTTCCTTGGCAGCTACATGGCTGTGGGGTTCTGATGAGAACCACTGGTTTGTATTACCAGAATAACATTTTTATCACAGATGAAGCCCATAGGGGTCAGTTCACAGCAACACTCCTGGGTGTGTATTGGTGACACTTCCGCACCTAAGTCCCAGGAAATAGCCCTCACTGCAAAGGTACCTGGCTCATTCCCCACTGAGTTTTGCTTTTGCTCCTGGGCAAGCTTAATAGCAAGATATATTTATTATCCCTTCCCTTGAAAGTGATATATTTAATTTCTAACTTATTGCTTCCTAATTGATGCCTGGGTGTCAGGCTGTAATTCAATGGTACAAAACAACTGATCACAAGAGATTTTGCTGCAGCACTGAAGTGGCCAGCTGCATGAAGAGCTAGCTCAAACACCTAGCTGGATTTGAAGATGTTATCTTTATAACTTGTACAAATTAAAGCTGAGTTTGAACTTGGGTTATAAGGATAACTTTGAATCACCATGTACCTAAGGGCTGTGCTGGCAGCAGCACAATCCATTAATCGCAGCTGTGCCACAAGTCAGATCTAGCCTGTGGGATCAAAGTCATTTTCCAGAAGCCTGGACACTGTTTAATATGTTTGGCATTTTCCTTCTATCACGACAGCGGTTGTGCTAGAACAGTAAGAGCCTGCCTGCAGCAGGTCAGACCACTGTTGGCACAAGGGTATTAGCAAAATGCCTCCCCCTTTCTCATTTCAAGCATTTGAAAATTCCTGTTCATGTTTGGAAAGCAAAAGTCATTGCCAAATATACAAATATAACAATTGCAACTCACTTAACTTTATCAGAGAGCTGCTTACTTCATACTTCATGTTGCCAAAGCACCCTTCTCTTTGGAGCATCCTTTCTAACGAAGGAGTTTGTTAACTTTTAATGCTAAATGTTTTTCCTTGGTGAAATGACTGACTGTGCCCTAGGATTCTAAGTAAGAATTTCAGCATCAGCATGATGAACATGATGGTGGTGCAGCTGGACGAGGCCACGATTAACTGCTGTCGACGCTTCTCTTGGGAGGTCATGAGACAACTGGACTCGGCACTGCAAACCCTGCAGGGTGAGCGATCTGACCCCAGGCGGAAAGCAACAAGTGATGGGTGGCTGACGGGCACTGAATGGTGGCATGTGTGTGCTTTTGAGGGGGTTCACAAGGATTCCAGTGGGATCTTGGGACTATTGAAGAGGGGAGGCCAAAGAGGACAGAAAAACTTGTTTCTGGGGATAATAAGGAAAAGGTCCACTCCTAACTAGCATAAGGCCAGCTCCTTTTCATTTATCCACTCCTATCCCCATCTAGTCTGTCCCCAGCCATGAGATCTGAATGCACTGGCATTGCTTGCTTTGTAAAACACTTTTCTTGATCTTTCTTAGGTAAACTCGCCCAACAAGTTTGGTGGCACAGGTAAATCCTTTTCTTTACTTACAAAAATGTTCCCTGCAAATTTTTCCAGCAGTTATTAGTTTAAGGACTCTGTGGCCTGTGCTCCTCTGCACCAGTGTCAAGGAGAGCAGAGTCTAGAAGGCTGTCCCTCATCTCAAAAGGGGGAGTCTCTTACTTCATTATTAGCAAGATGTGATTTGTATTTTACAAGGCACTAACATTCAACCTTGTTTCTTTACAATGAAGCTTCAGACACTGATAACTGCAAAGTGTAAGTGTTCAAAAAGTACTAGTTATTCCTCAAAACTCTGGCTTGGGGCTGAGTCTTGCAGAGAAAATCTCTCACCTAAAAATGTGACTGGCATTTTGTTGCATGCCTCTCGTGTCCTTGCCATGGGTGAGGCCAGCAGGCGAGCAGCCTCAGAAACACTTCCCAAAATCTGAAGTGGGCAGAAATCTCTGGGAACTCACCAGAGAAATCATTTCTCTTGAGCCTGAGGGAGAGACTGGGTTTGCTTCAGCACTCAGTAAAAGCCTGAGCCTGCCTGAGGGAAGGAATGTGGAGGGGTTCCCACCAACTGAGCAGGAGCTGGAGCAAACCCAGAGCCTGAAAGGATCCCCAGACAATTCCAAATGCTGCAGGAGATACTAAATCTGTAAACAGCATTTCTCCTCAGACAGTGCTAGCTCACTGCTCAAATACATTTCTGCTGCATACAGTGGTGCATCTTTTCTACAAGCTTGTTTGAAGAAATGTTATTTAGAAGTTATTGGAAGGATTTTTTTATATATATTTTTCTTTGCTGCAACTAACCCTACCTTGTTTGGCTTTTTTCCCCACTAACTGAATTAGCTCATAAAATACGGAGCAGACAAGTGGCACAAAAAGCAGGTAAATGATTAAATGGAGTTTTAGATACGCAGCACAGCTTAACCATGCAGTTGTTTTCATTTAGAATTATGGAATTGATTAGAGTGGAAAAAATCCCTTTAAGATCAAGTCCAACTGCTAACCCTGCCCTGCCAAGCCCACCACTAAACCATGTTCCCAAGTATCACATCTAGGCATCTGTTAAATACCTCCAGGGATGGTGACTGCACCACTTCCCTGGGCAGCCTGATCCAGTGCCTGATGACCCTTTTGCTGAAGAAATATCTCCTAATATCCAATCTAAACCTCCCCTGGCACAACTTGAGGCCATTTCCTCTCTTCCTGTCTCTTGGTAACTGGGAGAAGAGATGGACCTTGCTACATCCTCCTTTCAAGTAGTTGTAGAGAGGGGTAAGGTTTCCCCTAAGCCTCCTTTTCTCCAAACTAAATAACCCCACTTCCCTCAGCTGCTCCTCATAAGACTTGTGCTTTAGACCCTTCACCACTAAACATAATGCCAGCCTCAAATCTAGAGGTATATTTTTAAATCAGTGTACATGACCATTTCTTTGTCTTGTGAGCTCAGTCTTCTACAGACATATTAATGTCTGTGTTCTATACAGAACCAGACAGCTACTTAAAACATGGGAGGGAGAGGAAATGCAATGCTGTACTTGAAAGCAACTTATCAAATATGTTATTAGCATAGCAATACAATACTATTTTATTAGTACAGTAAGTGAAGCTTTTCAATCTTGTGTATTCCTGCAGCACAAATGGCACTGCCAAGCCCACTATACTTCAGAAGGCAGATCACGGGATCAGAGTCTCACAGAACTGCTGGGAATGGATGGTACTTCTGGGCATCATCTAGTCTAAAACCCCTGTACAATGCAGGGGTACTGAGAGCAGGTTACACAGGATTGTGTCCAGGTGCATCCGACAAGACATTCCACGACCCATACCAGTGACCTTCCCTCCTCAACATGAACTACATGGACTGTCCCAATTTATCCCAAAGTAAGAGAGATGGAAAGAAAAAGTTAAATATTGTCAAAATGTCCTCTAACCATGGGGACCTGCCAAGTGTCTTGACCTCCCCTGCATGCCTGCTTTGAGAGCAATTCTGTAGCATATGCAAATTGCGAAAAGAAGTGCTAAGAATTAACACGAACATAAGAAAATCTCCACCTGCTGCTGGCTTCCAAACTGAACTATATAATCTCATGTTATTAATGATACTTGCGTACTATTAATAATGTCTATTACTACTATTAGTACTACTATTAATACTGTCATTATGTGGTTAGATAACCAAAGAAATGCCTAACGATACCGATAAGTAAGGCTGGCTGATTTTATACCCTGGCTAGAAATTAATTGTTGAGAGCACTGTTTGCAGATGGCTGCAGTAGAAAACTGTTCAGGACAATGCTGCCAATTTAACACTAAGGATCTTTGTGGCAAATAATTACTTATCTTTGTGTGAGTCAGCATCCAAGCCACATTTTAACACTTCTACAGAGCGCACAAAGAGCCATGCAAAATACCACAGTCACTAGTGTATGAAGGTGCTCTGCTGGCCACATCTCCATGTGTACAGATGTTATTTTTTAATCAAGCACATGCTGTGTGTTCCAGATGTAGCCCTTATTTCACATACCAACTTCACTGAAGGATTTCAGGGACACTGCCAGGCAGGTAGGCTCACTCCTTGTTGCTGTAGGCTGCTCTTGTCCTAGCTGTGGTTCAGGTCCAACATATAGGTTCACAACCTGGGTGTTTTTTCTCCAAATGATAAAAATATTCTACTGCAAACCAGGGTTGACAACATAAGCATTTTTAAGAAATTAAAGGCTAAAGTTTGGGGTACTTCCATATAAGTTAGGATTCCTGGCTGTAACTGTATTCTGTCACTTGTGATAATCTACATATACCTAACTGTAGAGATTAAAAGCAATAAACTCAGCAAAATCCATCTCAGATTTAGAGTAACACCTTCCTTCGTCGTTTAAATGGACTCACCAAGCTGTAATGGTGGATCTGCAGCCCTTGCTCTGCTGCACACATCAATTGTCAGTGTAACAGAAAGCACTTGGCCAAACTGGGGGAGCTCAGCAGTAGCTCAAGGTGACTTTGCAAGTATTCCCTACTGCTCAAAGCCAGTGAGACATAGACAGCTGCTCTCACTCAGATGAGGCAAAAAGAATGAGCCTGTCCTTTGGCACTTTTATGGCCTGGGCTCCTCTCTGGCTGCAAGGTAGTTATTTCATTCTAGGTGAAGGAGCCATGACCAGGCAATGCAGTTCAATGCTGCTGCTGCAGGCAGCAAGTTACTGCACTGCTGCAAATCACTACAGAGAGTCGGAGATTTACTCGGTGGTATTTTAAGTCACACTCCCATCCTACGCTGAGGACACTTTGGAAATGTCAGCACTTCTGTCGCCCTTTCTAAAACATCACTTTAGCATTTCCTCAATGAAACCTGCATTACAAACGTATTCCTGTGCCTCCAGCTACAGATTGCTGTGGGTGAACTGGAACACCACTCTTGGCTTCACTAGATGAGGGACAGGGTGGCTGGCAGCAGGGTGCTGATTCCTGTGCTCCCAGGCAGCTGTCCTCACCAGTGTGTTCCTAGATGTACGGCTGCCCCCTTGCCTGCAAGAGATGCTCACTTTTTAACACCATTTCTGACAGTCTTTGAGAAGCAATGATGATACTTTTTTTCCCCAGGGAGGATGAGGTACTGATTTCACTCTTCCTCCAACGCCATCAGCTGCCAGAATCTTTAAGCCTCTGGTAGAAATATCTGTGACCTGTTTAAAGGAAAGTCCTCCCAGAAACCTTAGCCATGGATGAACATCCAGTTCTCACGAATGGAGTTACATTCCCAAGAGCCTCTCAGAAGGGCTGGGAGCAGTCGAGAAGGGAGTATGTCTGCAGCAGGCTGAGTCAGGCTGTTTGTGCCTTCAGAAGAGCTCTGCAGCCCTCCTAGACAGTTGTAATGCTGCCTTTGAAGCGTCAATCACACATAATGCAGTATTATGCTAAAGCTGGAGTACTCAGCCTAACTAAACCCCAGGACCAATGGGACTTGCTGACCAAAGCAAAGACAATAATTGGTTGGCTGGAACTTGCCTAGCATCTCATTTGGAGGGAAAAATGCAGGTAACTCTTCACTGCTAGGCTTATTGGACTCAGATTTGGGGCTGATGTGAATACTTGCCCAAACATAGTAAAAGAAGGTGGCTATTGAGGCAAAATTGATGTGATTGAGGAGATAAGGACTTTATAATCGCTGCTAGAAGGCAAAAGCAAAGGGTTTCATTTCAAGCAGATTGGAAAAAATACATTTTTTTAAAACTGCTGCAGGCTCAAAAAGCTTTTGGATGAAAATTAGTATCTAGGAAGGTGGATTTTCTGAGTTAGATACTAAGCTCATGGTGCAGTTTACTTTCCCCATACATTTGCCTGCTATAGTATTAGCAAAGATAGATTCCTTTGAATTTGAGACATCATTTGAGTGATGAAGCAGAGCTGGATTGCAGAGGGGTTTTATTGATGGAGTACAGGGTGATAACACTGTCCTGTGCAGCCCCTAGAGCTCTCTGCTGGAGGATCAGGGCACAGTGGGACTGTACGAGAGCTACAGGGTGAAAGGCGAGGTGGGAGAGCTTCCCTGACTGGGAGGGGCCGGGATGCACAGGAACAAGTACCCAGGCGGACAAAACGGAGCCTTCTTCCACTATTACTTTGCATTCTGAGGAGCTGCCCTCTGCAGGTTTGCTGTTCCAAAGGTGACGGGGCAGTCTGGAGAACGGAGCAGCAGTCTGACAAGCTCACTGAGTGGGACGGGCAGATGGCACGTGTATTTGTGTGTCAGCAAGCCCCAGCTCGCCTTTCCTTGGCAGGAGATCCTGGAGCATGAGGAGCCCCAGAGGCACATTTCTCCAAGGCCAAAGGTCCCCTAAATGCAGAAATACATTAACCACAAAGCTTAACGTACATCAGGAAGAGGAAGGCAGTTGGAAGTTAAATGACAGAGTTATCTTAAATATTTACTTGTATTTTTTCCTCCACTTTTTAAAAAATCATCATACAGTAAAAAGAAAAAAACAATAGCAGTGAAAGAAAAAAATAATCGTGATTCTGAAAAATTAGTGCTTGGGAATTTTTTTAATATCATGTTATTTGTGCTCCAAGAAGATATTATTTCCCTTTTTCTTCTATGAAGGCACAAGGTATTTGATGACCCAGGTTGTTCCACAGCCCGTGCCTCCAGAACAATGAAAATGCTGTGACACTTGTTGCTTGGTTTTGAGGGTTTTTATCAGGTTTGTGCGGGGTCCCTACACAGAAGGCTCCTCTTAAGGCTTTCAACACAGATCTCACTCCTCACAAGGATTCGCTGTGGTAGTCTTTGAGTCACCATGCACTTAAAACTCAATTAAAACTCGTGTGGAAGGCTCTAAGAGGACTGGGAAGTCAGAGCCACTGGTGCTGGGTAAGCAGGGGAGAGGGAGTGAGCTCTTTTACTTCCTTTGCAAGTTGCCTGTGCTACTTACATCTGGTGAAACCCGTGTGGAGGCGGTACGTGTTTGCTCGCAACTGGAAATATGACGTATTTCTACAGCAAGATTTATAGCACTTGTCTGACACCGAAAGAATGAGCAGGAATTCTGCAGGCTCGAAGCTGGTCTGGATTTCTCTGCCCATGTATTAATGGGCTTTTTGGCAGCTCAGGGTTCCACCTGAAATGCAAATATTAGGCGATATTCGATTTCAGAGTATGCCTGCTTTGCTGTGCAAGTGCCGAAGGACCGGCAGGAGAGGCTGGGCAGGGACACTGCCCTTGAACCTCCAGTGCAGAGATAAAAGGAGCGCACTGAACAAAAACCTGGTGTTTTCAATACCAGCATCATCCAAGTTCCTCTGCCCTTCCCAGTTGGAAGTACTCCCAGACCCAGACACCGGAGCAACTAACACAAAAGGACTTTAAAAAACTCTTCAAATGAATACTAGTGGTTCCACAACAGGAAATCAGACAGTTTCTCAGAAATTGTTATGGTTTCCCTATCTGTATCAGTTTCAGGTCATTTTACCTCCAGTTACCACCACATACTTCATCTTTCAACTTAGAAGAGCGAGAACATCTTAATGAGCTAAACCACGGGCTCTTCACTGGAGTTCCTCCATTTTTTCATTCCAGGTGGTTGTTTTGTGGGGTAGGGCAGCAGGACCAGTGAGTCACCCTCAGCACCAGCCTTCCTCGGCCCGCTCCTAATTCAGAACACACTTGATATTAATTACACGGTAAAAAGAGACGCTGGGGAGCAGTTTCGGAGGTTAGGTCCTGTCTGCTGCCTTGGGCCTGTTCCGGGCCTCCCGCGGCCTCCGGGCCCTCCCCGAGTAACGAGGGGCGCGGCGGGGCCGGCTCGGCCCTTCCCTTCCCGCTCCCTCACGGGGAGGCGGGCGAGGGGCAGGGCTGGGGAGGCGCTGCGGCCGCTCGGTAAATCGGGGAGTCCTGCCCGCCCGGCCGAGGTGTGCCTGTAGCCGCCGGCGGCCCGCGGTGAGTGGGCGCTATGAAGCGAGGGAGGCCGGAGGGGCGGTGAGGGGCAGCGGAGCGGGTGGCGGGGGCATGGCGGCTGTGGGGTCTTGGTGCGGGCCCGGCCCAGCTCGGCTTCCTGACGGGGAAGTTCCGCTTGGACCCCGCTTTATGGAGCGGCTCCCCCGGCGGTGGCTCGGAAGAGGGAAATGGCAATGAAAGCCGGGAGGGGAGGTCTCGCTGCAGGGGTGGGGGTGTGAGCCCGGTGGCCGCTGTGTGCGAAGGAAGTGATGTTGAGACTGAGAGGATGGAACTGTTGTGTTAAAGCTTCCCTTTCACTGTCCTGCAAACTTAGACGTTGGCTTCCAAAGTGATACACGGGCTCTCAGGCAAAACAACCCCCAAACAAAACTATTCCAGGAGTATCAAAAGCGCGTGGATTCCTTCTTGCAGGTTTTAGTGTTTAAAACCCCACGTTTTTTAAGGGGTCTTTTCTCCAGTGCAAACCGTGCTCATGGCTGAGCCGGCCGGGTCTCCCGCACAGCCCTCTGCCGCGGAGCGCTGCTCCCCTCGCCGCTGCCAGCGTGGCGTGCTGAGGGCTGGCAGCCGCTGCCCCTGGGGCAGCCCGAACAAAGCTCCCCAGTGTTTTACCTTGGGTAGCTAACGGTAAGGGCGGGAGGAGTGGCCTGGCTTGGAAATGGCTTGCTGAAAATAAGACTTGGCGAACTCTACAGCGGAGTGGGTTTGGTTGGGAACTGCTGGCGTGCTGTGCGAGGCGGCAGCCGGTGGCTTACAGAGAGATCCGCCTTGGACAGGACATGGTATCCGTCACGCTGGATGTGCAGCCTCTTTCGGGGAGGTGAGGTGGCTTACCTGGGAGGGCTGGCTGCGAGAGGGGCTGTTGGCTTCCACAGGACCTTCCCGAACAGCCTGGTGGCTGTGTGAGGCTGGTGAGTGGCGTTATTGCTGCTGAGGAGAGCTGAGCTTCAAGTAGGAGATTGGATATTTCACACAAACAAAGTTTTATTGCTTGGCTTTGTAGGTTTTCCCTCTTGAGTTAATGACGGGATTACTGTGCCGACAGTAGGGTAGCTCTGTGCCTAGTGTGTTGCTTAAATGTGGTGAGTGTGGTCTATGTTTTATGGTTCTTGGTGTTCATATGATTTAAAGTCTCTTGTTGAGATACATGTTTGTAGCTTGGATGCTTTGTTGGAGGATGTTGAGGGTTTTGTCATAAACCTGAGCTTTCTTCCAGGATACATCAGTGTTATTCCAGTGCTTATCCCAGTGTTCTCATGGCAGTATTGAATTTCCTTGTTGCTCCACAGCAGTTAAGAGATTATTTGGAAAAGGCTGTTGTTCAGCAAGAGTAACAGCAGAGATGTAGTTACCAGAGTGTTGTGATACGCTTTCCTTTTATGCTCCTAGGGTGAGATTTCCAGAGGACCCAGAGGTAGTAGTCCTTATGTGGAACTTGGATTTCTGATTCACCTGCTTCTCCTTTACATCTCTTCCAAAATTACTCATCTCTCTAGATTATGTGCTTACTCATTAGTTTTTAAGTACATGCAGCTTCCTGTGTCTGGCAAATGGGTGGGGGTCCCATACAGAGAGGATTCATGTGCATAGCATTTGGAGAAGTAATCTGGCAAACCGAGATCATTGTTGTGGAAAGAACACTCTTGATTTAGTTTCTACTCTTAAAAGCTCACGTATTAAGTTTAAGCTCATAATATGTTATTTCAGCAGGTGAGTGAGATTCACAATCTATTGTTTTCTTGCTGTCAGGGTGACTGTGAGCTGAGATGGAGGAAAGAAGTCTGAGCCAGCAAGGCCCTTTGCTCCAGGTAGTGTTTTCCCAAAGGCAGATGCTAGCTTGCCTCTGCTGTGTCATGGTGTCAGTAAGAAAGGGCCAGATGGGATCCATAAGTAGTCAAAAGTTATCAGATGCCAAGAATGCAGTACCTCACCATACCTGTATTTTATGGTAGTCACTTGATAAGAGAGGTACTGGAGATTTTCTTCAGGTCTGTGTTGTAGTCTTTTACTTTATGTCTTAAATAAGGCTTTGTGGCAGTTGGACACCCCTTGAAGATCTTACTCAGGCCAAAAGGAGCTTAGAAAAGTGCATTTTAGGCACACAAATTAGTTACTTATAAATAGCATCTTTGAAAATGAAAAACAGAGTAGCTCCCTTTCCAACTTAACAGAATCTCCTTCAGTGTACTGAACCAAAGGGTGTTTGTTTGGAGTTTTTGGGCAAGAACAAAACCCAGTTTTACTCGGCAAGCTTGGGCTAAGCGGTTACAGAAGTCATACAGAGCAACGCTCTCAGGATGAAACGGGTGTTGGAAATGGTGTCATTTCCCAGTGCCCCGACATTGCGAGAGGCAGTGTGATGAAAGACCCTTTTCATGCCACAAAGAGAAGGTTGTCATGCAGGTCAAAGATCCAGTGTATGCTCGGAGTTTAGTAGCCAAGAGGAATGCTATTAGAACATTTCTGTACTGTCTAGACATGACTGAGGAAGAACTGGGTGTATGCAGATGTTTTACAGCACTGCCCAGAACTGAACTGAACTATCTGGGGTTTGTGGTGTTGTTCTCTGACATGATAAGAAAAAAAATCCTATGTTTGAGTGAGCTATCTACAAGTCCTGGGTGAGGGATAGGGGAATCAGAATTTCCATTACTAAGATGTTAGAAAACAAACTTATTCAAGCAGTTTGCTACTGCCCTGGGTTCGGCAGGCTTAAACCACAACAGCTGCACAAGAAAATAGCCTGGGGTGAATTTTTCCCTCAGCTTTTACAGTATTGATTTGCTGAGCTTAGGGTGAAAAGCTTTTTGATTTGTAGCTGTGCTTGTGAAATAAGTAAAACTGCTTGAGTAAAGATAACTACAGAATGCACTTACACAGAGTAGTGCAGACATGTGCTTTCATTCACTATGTTCACTTGATATACCTTGTGTAGTATTTGCTTTTTCTTGTAAATGCTATAAATAATCCCTGCGATTATATACAGGGGAGTGAGATTAGTAACCTAGAAGGTAGGGATGGGTTCTCTTCCATATGGGTTTCCTGTGGGATCTTGGTATGTAATTTCTTGCACTGCATATTTCATATAATAGGTGAGGTTGGAAAAGACCTTTAAAGATCATCAGGTCCAGCCTTCACCTGAGGTTTCCTCTCGAATATTAATTCTTCATATGGCTCTTTGAGCCCATAGTTATTCTAAAACACATTAAAGATGCTGAATCAGAAGGTATTAGCCAAGGGACATTCATCATTTATAATGTGTCTGTAGGTATGTGATCCAGTAATTCTATATGTAAGGCTGCAAGATTACAGTTTGAAATAATGAAGAAAGCACGCAGACAAAACTAAAGCTTTCTTCTCTTACCTTCTGTTTACTAGGTGATTGGCTTGGCTAACAAGAACAGATACAGAGGCGTAAATGCATGGGAAAATTTAGCCCTAAAAATGCGTATTTTTTTGAGTTCTGGGTAAACTGAGCCTTGCGTCCAGAGCTGTTGGTTCTCCAAGTTGTGAGGGTCAGGATGAAAGGAAGACCACAGATACCAGAAACAGGACTTGGATTCAGATTATGGAATCATCCACCTAGGTCTCACCTAACCCAGTAAAGCATTAAACCTTTATTTCTGGAGTGTGACTTTCCTTAAAGCAGCTCCTCTGCCCGTGCTCAGAACAGCATCCACAAAGGGGAATGTGCTCCGCAGTTGTTGCACGTAGAGCTGTTTTCAGCTTTCTCATTTGCAGACCACCCTGCAGACCCCATGCATGTGGTTCAGATGAATTAGGCATGGAGTTGGAGATACGGGAGTATGGAACAGGGAGGGAGCTGGAGGAAAGCACTGATGCACTACCAGATGTGGAAAATGAGAGGTAGGCATTTAATCAAGCCTCTTGCACAGAGCATGAGTCCTGGTAATGCTGTTCAGCCTGCCCCGTGTGTTGTACAGGTTCTGATATCATACCAGGAAGGCATAACAGCCTTTCTTACACAGAAAATCCATCCCTGGTGATGCCAGTCGTGCTGTTCACAGTTTCGGAGCCCGGGAGGTCTCTGTGCAAAGCACAGCTCCTTTTCAGTGCAGTCCAGCAGCAGGCTGCCCGAGTGAGCTGTGTTTGGTTATTTGTAAGGGTACAGGAACTTGCCCACCAGTCACTTGCTGTCTCTGTATCTGAAGTGAATAAAAACGCTGTTTGGGAGTCCCAGTCTGCAGCAGCAGATAAAATGCCTCTGGTATTTCCTGTTGCCTATCTATTAGCATCAACCCTGTGTGTTGACTTCAGATAGCTGTGTGCACACTGTGACCTGGTAGCTCTAGTGAGAAGTATGTGACAGTGTAAGGTGGAAGAGTTGGTTTACTTGGGTTAAATTGCTTAATATTTAGAAGGCTGTTCTAGAAATCTCTGAGTATTTTTATCTGGAAAGAGAAGCCAGTTTAAATGTGAAGTATTGCAGCTGCTTCTGCTCTGGTGTGCATTCCTTTGATATGGTTAGGATAATTTGCTTAGGTTGTTTCAAGACATCAGGAACTTGGGTTGATATCGTCTTTCTAGCCAAAAGAGCTGTAGGTAGTTAAACTCTGAGCTAGCAGGCTGCTGGAGGCCTGGCTGTGTGTGAACCATCATGTAGGGCTGATGCAGGGCACTTTGGATATGACTGCATCAGACCTGGAAAGACAGAATGAAAATTGTACCCTCCAGCTAGCTAAACTGAGGTCTAAGAGAAGACATTTCCTCTCTGCATAGCTGTAGGATCAGTGCCTTGTAATGGGCTGACTGCAGGAGAAACTGGTAGGTAAGTGTCATGCTTAAATTCAGTTCTCTCACTTCTCCTCTCATGCTTTTCTGAGACTTACCGTGAAAAGATAGTAGCAGTGAATGTACTAGAGCTACTTGTGAAATGGTGATTAAATGAACTAATTTTAAGCTGTGGCATCCTCAGCACTGCTAGCTCCAGTACTGATCTGGTAATTAAGTGGTAAACATTGCGTAGAACATTAATTTGGCTGATGTTTGCACTGCACAAAGAAGGTGTAGTCAGCACATAAGGGATATGTTGTTTATTAGCACTCCGGGGCTGCAAGGCAGTATTGGAAAGGGAAGCCTGGGAGTTAGACTTTTCAGGGTTCTGCTGCTGTTTCTGGCCTTGACCTCCACTGTAGCACCAGGTGAATGGGTTTCTGGCTGAGTTTTACTGACTTCAACATACAAGTAGTAGCAGGTATTGCAGCTGAAAGAGAGTTTTCTGGATGATTCTGGACGCTGTCTGGAAACTGGGAGTGCTGCCTGAATGCTGGCAGTCACTGTTGATATCATCAAGTTTCGTTAGGGCTTGTTTTGTTACTTTTCTCTTTCACAATGAGGCAATATGTTTTAAGTATTAAATGTGCTTTGGTGTAATTACCTTGTGATTATATCAAATACTAGAGCATTAATATGATTCCCACTGGTTGTTTTGTTCAGATGTAGTTTACTTGAAAGCCAGCTTTTAAGAAGTGTGAAGAGCATTCTTTGCAATGTTGTTGGCTGAAATAAAGCAACTGTGTAAAGACTGCATCTTCTTGGATAACAAATCTTTACAATATTTGACAGGTGTAATCACTGCATTTTAAAATACATATAAATGAGATTTAGACCAAGCTGTGCAGTGCTAGAAATATACTAATTGTAGGTAATTTTCAGCAGCTGAATTGAAGTAATTTTTGGGTTATATTGAGCCCCATATCTTTCTGTGGAATAGGTTGCAGGTACTGATTTTATCAAGGAAGCCTCCCAGGGAGATGGTGCTGATGCATTCTTTTCCATTTCACAACATTGCCAGCTTATTCTATGGGATTTTTGCTTCCCTCCTAGGGAAGGTGATTCCTTGCTTAACGGGGATATAATGGGGAGGCTCTTTGCAAGTTTGCTTAGAAATTGCTTTCTCTGTGCTGAGCTAAGACTTGTAGCCCAGTCGTTATATAAATACTGTATTGACTCTATTAAAGAGTCTCATGTAGCACATTTGTTTATGGTTTAATGAAAACAATCTTTCTCTGTGTTTTCAGGGAGTCCTTGAGATGACAGCAATGGCAGAATTCAACAGCATCCATTCAGTGACTGAAATGCCAGAAGGAGACAATCCGAAAAGTGGTTTCCATCATGGAATGTTCTTGGAACCCCAAGAGAAGAAGAAGAGCATGAAGGCTCTGGTGGTTAAGCAAGCAAAGAAAACTTGCAGCTGCACTCCAGCCAAAGTTAAAGACTTTGTTTTAAGTTTCTTTCCTGTCTTGCAGTGGCTTCCTAAATACAAACTGAGAGAGTACCTACTGGGAGACATAATGTCTGGTGTGATTGTGGGGGTCTTACTAGTCCCACAGTCAATTGCTTATTCTCTCTTGGCTGGGCAGGAGCCTATATATGGCCTTTATACATCCTTTTTTGCTGGCATTATTTATTTCATATTTGGAACTTCCCGCCACATCTCAGTTGGCATCTTCGGTGTGATTTGCCTGATGGTGGGACAAGTGGTGGATCGTGAGATACAGAGAGCAGGCTATGATGCAGAGCCAGCTGCACTCAGTGGCCTCACAGTTACAGCAGCATATGCAAACACCACCAGTTCTCCTGTGAATCGGACATCACAGGAGCTGCTCTGTGATAAAAGCTGCTATGCAATTACAGTAGGAGCCACTATGACCTTCATAGCTGGAGTTTATCAGGTAAGAGGAGGTGGACAAACAGGTATTCTGTGGAAATAGTTGTAATTCTTTAGGTCATTGCCACATGAGCAGACTGCTGGACTTGCATGTTTCCTTAATCTGCATCCCAGGGGAGTGGACGCAAGGAGCAATGGAGATCTACAGTTACTGTTGTGCAAGAAACTCCTGTGTCCTCTCCTTTTTTAGTAGTATTTTGTGCTTGCATTGCTACTTTGTTGGGGACTGTAAGGACCTGCACATAACTGTGTGCTGCTTTCACCTAGTAACTCACTACCTTCCTCACTGTGACTTGAAGCTATTTTTTTTCCTCTGGCTTATAGCATAAACCTCCATTTCATTGGGCCTGAATGCGGTGTGTCAGCTTCTCATTCTGGACTCCAGTTATTTGCCTTTTATCAAAAAATAATCTGGACAGTAAAAGATTTTCCTGGACAGTAAGAGATTTCTCCAATTGATTTTTATTTGTCTTTGTGTCTGTAAAGCTTTGCTCTATGTCTGTTCAAAGCAAAACAATACCGAATATACAGTGTGAAAAGGATACTATTGAGATGATAAAATATGTTTGAAATTGAACTTTTAATTATTACCTTATTAAAATACGTTATTCAACAATATTTTACCATTCTGTCTCTACTTAGTCCTAGAATTCACTGCATTTGTTCTTATGGTGCCCTCCAGGGTGATAGCTCATCAAACTGTACATAGGTGGGAAATCGAACATACATGTGACACTTGTTTTGGACACAGTCTGGGACTCTTTCTTGTGCTGCGTGTTAGCACTGAGTAATTCTGACAATATTCTGGGTCTCCTGGGGTGCAGTGGATTTTGTGTTTCATCACTGTAGGATGGATACAGTTTTGGAGTTGTGCATTGTGTGTAATATTCTTTGCAAGTACAAGTACAATTAAGTTGCCGTATATGAAGGAGTCGGATTACTTTACCCAAGTGTTAGGCATATTCTATCTGCTGTCCTTTCAACTAGCATTAATAAAAATTAATGACAAGGCACTTAAAATTTGTAAACCTTGGATCTTTGCAGAGTTCACAAAGTTCAGAAGAACTTGAGAGACAAATGGCAAAGGTAGTGGGAATTTCAAATGCTTCCCACCCCAGGCTTGCTTTCTTGCCTGCTAGGGTAACAAGAAGTTACAGCCAAACTGATGAGCAAACAATAAACACAGGTTCAGGGTATGAAGACCCCCCCCCAAAAGCCTGCTCTGTGTTAGGAATGCATTTCATTGAGGAGCAGCTGAATGCTGGAGGCTGTTTTCTTCATGCTTAGACCATGCCTTGTGCTCCAGGGCCCCACAGTGATGACATGTCCAAGATCTGCATCTTAATCTGTTGTGTGTGGTTGATCCCTTCCAGGTGGCCATGGGTTTCTTTCAAGTGGGCTTTGTCTCAGTGTACCTCTCCGATTCATTGCTGAGTGGATTTGTCACGGGTGCCTCCTTCACCATCCTGACTTCACAAGCCAAGTATCTCCTGGGTCTAAACATACCAAGGACCAGTGGCATTGGCTCCCTCATAACCACATGGATAAACATCTTCAGAAACATACACAAGACCAACGTCTGTGATCTCATCACAAGCATCTTGTGCTTTCTTGTACTTATCCCAACCAAAGAGCTTAATGATCATTTTAAATCCAAGCTCAAGGCTCCAATACCAGTTGAGCTAGTCGTGATTGTGGCAGCTACTCTGGCATCTCACTTTGGGAACCTGAGAGAGACTTATGGCTCAAGCGTTGCAGGACGCATCCCAACTGGGTTTCTGCCACCCCGTCCTCCAGACTGGAACCTGATTCCTAATGTGGCTTTGGATGCTATCCCCTTAGCTATTATTGGCTTTGCCATCACTGTCTCCCTCTCGGAGATGTTTGCCAAGAAGCATGGTTACTCTGTGAAGGCCAACCAGGAAATGTATGCCATTGGCTTCTGCAACATCGTTCCCTCTTTCTTCCATTGTTTTATAACAAGTGCAGCTCTTGCGAAGACTCTTGTTAAAGAGTCCACAGGCTGTAGGACACAAATGTCTGGCATGGTGACTAGTTTGGTAATCCTATTAGTCCTCCTTGTGATTGCACCTTTGTTTTACTCCCTTCAGAAATGTGTCCTTGCTGTCATAACCATTGTAAACCTCAGAGGAGCCCTGCGGAAGTTCAGGGACCTGCCAAAGATGTGGCGTTTGAGCAGAGTGGATACAGTGATCTGGGTAGTTACTATGGCAGCCTCAGCACTCATCAGTACTGAGATTGGTCTTTTGGTTGGTGTTTGCTTCTCTATGCTCTGTGTCATTTTCCGAACTCAGAGGCCTGAGGCACCACTGCTTGGTTGGGTGGCGGAGTCTGAGACATATGAATCCCTGTCTGCTTACAAGAATTTGCAAACCAAGCCAGGAATTGTGGTGTTCCGTTTCGAAGCACCCCTCTACTATATCAACAAAGAGTGCTTTAAATCCATCTTGTACAAGCAAACTGGGGTCAACCCAGTCTGGGTGAAAGCAGCAAAGAAAAAGGCAGCAAAGAGAATGCTTAGAGAGAAAGAGGTAGATTCTGGTGGCAACCAGACCAGCATCTCCATGGATTTTGTCTCTGAACCTCTGGGATTTCACACAATAGTGATTGACTGTTGTGCAATACAGTTTCTGGACACGGCAGGAATACGCACGCTCAAAGAGGTCTGCAAGGACTACAGGGAGATAGAAGTCCAGGTGCTTCTGGCCCAGTGCAACCCTTCAGTGAGGAGTTCCCTGATCCGAGGAGAGTTCTTTAAAGAGGGGGAAGACCACCTTCTCTTCCACAGTGTGCACCAGGCTGTGGACTTTGCACTGGGTGCACAGCAGCACAGTGGGACTGGTGTTTGTAAGAACTAGCTGGGGAAAGGCAGCAAGTTGGAACAAAGCTTGGGGAAATAATGGTGGAGGGTCTGTATATCTGTGCAATATATATGCACCCAGATAAAATGAAGCAGAGTGGTTATTAACACACTGATTACTTTGCAGTCTGTTTTGATGCTTTAAATTTGCCTCCTGGGTATAGTGATTCATTAGGTGGTATTGAATGAAGGCAATTCTTAACTTGATTATGGTCAATCTGTGAATCTTAAAGAGTTTTCATATGGTTATTCATCTCATTTTTCTTCTCTCTAGAACTTACCATGTCTTGGTTCCCCTCTAAGTTTTCATCATAAGCCTTGTAAGTCTTCATTGCAACCCTTTGTATGGATGGGATTTTGAAGTAGTCTGGGTACCTTGTCCAACTGAACAATGAGAGGCAACTCAGTTCTTGTCACTCATTCTGGCATTGCTTTTCCACATCACCACACCCTTATATTTTCTAAGGAATGACTGATGAGGACTGTTTGCTCTAGTCTGTGCTGTTGAGTGATTGATGGGTGATTTTGTAACGTCTTGAATTTGAGACAGATGGATAAATAAAATCCAAATGTGCATGAAGAACATTCTTAATGAACAGCTCCTAACAACCTGTCACCTCCAGAGGCTTTGCCAGTGTCTCCTGGGAGCCTAGTATGGCCAGGCAGCAAGCCATGGTTGTCTCATTTTTACACAGGCCTTTACAGGCCATGAAAGCTTGCCCCTTCAGCTTCAACTTTTTAATGTTTTTTTATTCAGAGGTGACTGTTTAGAAACGTTTCATGCCTATGGTCAGGCATTTGTTTTCCTAACATTTAAAAGCTCTTAAAATTGTGGGCATTACATACTGAAAATGCTTAATTCTTGAGTTTCAATCGGAAACAGTCCCTTTTAGCCAGATTTATATGCCAGGCAGACAGGATCACAGACACCAGAACAAAAAGGGCCAAATAGATATCCAACATCTGTCTAGTTTTGTCAGTGTTGAACAGATTTCATGTGTGAATGCAGGTTTTGTTGACTGTAGCTCCTTTACTCATACTCTGTCATGGGCTTTGTGTAATGGGGATGGACAGGCAAAGAACAACAGCCGTTAGAAAAGGAGACAGAGAAATTCTGTGCTGAATGTTAGTGTAAATAAACCTTTGTACTTTGGCTTTAATTATGCAGAACAGTGAACAGTACCTGTTCTTTGTGTGAAAACACAAAAGCTGGTTAGGAAGAGGTTCTCTTTCCTTACACCAATAATACAACTATGAAAGCAGAATTCAGAGATTAACAGCTTAAACTGAGTTCCATCTGTATGCAGTACACTGTACATCCTTGGAAGATGGTGGTTTCTCCCAGGTTCTTCACAGCTTTTTGAAAGGGAAAAGTTGTTCTATAAATACAGTATTCTCATCCTTAATCGTTCAAGAATGAGTCAGGAGTCAAAAAGGAATAAAATGCAATCTGAATTATGAACTGTTTTCTAAATAGAAATACATTTTGAGTTTAGTTTTTTTCCCAGGATAGGAGCAGTAACTGTTCTTCCTATGGAAACTGGTATGTCTGTGACATACCACTTCACACTAGGAGCTGGGACCTCAATGATTAGATAGCAGAAAGATGAGTCCCAGGATCTGGCAGCCTCTGTATGTTAACTGAAGTTAGTACAGTTTTGTAGGACATCACAGCAGCATATAGCAATATGGGGGGAGGTGGTAGGTGGCTGTTGCATACATTGAAAAGGAGTACATAACTGAGATCTGTGCTTCATGTGTTTGAGACCTGGCAGTGTTAAGGAAACAAATCTCCCAAGTATCAGAGAGAAAATGCTAAAGATTCTGCAGTATTCAAAGCACACAAATGCTGTTCTTTCTCAGCCTTAAGGCGTGTGTATACAAGGAGGAGAATCCCAAACAGCTACTGCTGAACTTTCTTCTTTTCTACAGTAATCTCCTTCGTGAGCTTTCTTATTCTGGGCTAAGGATCCTTTATGTGGTTTGGATAATTGTAATGACTGAATTGGTATTACCAGAGTGGATTAGCCTAAGCCATATAAAAGCAGTGAGCGGAGTTAACGCCTATGTACGGAGTGAGCGCAGGTTAGGAATTATGTTTTAATTCCTCACCATACCTGTTTTCCATTGCGTTCCCATTCAGAGCTGCTGGGTTGGTGTTGAGAGAGCTGGCACAACCATGGCAGCTCCTGCAGCCGGGTGCTGGCTTGGGAAGGGTTTGGCACCATGGGTACTTTGGCAGTGTGCTGGCTGGTGGCAGGGGAGCTGTGTAGACCTGTGCATGTGCATTCATCCGGTGGCAGTGCTGTGTGCTGGGGAGTCCCTTTTCGGCACAGTTTGTTCACATTACCAGAAAGCATCTCCAGAGCTGTGAACAAAAGCCTCTGCCAGCTTTAGACACTGGTGTTTTTCAACTGACATTTTTCAAGAGAGCACAACGGTGCCAGAGAGCAGAACGTCTTCTCAAAGCCCTGATGAAAAATTGCAGCATGGCCAACAGTAAGCAGTGTGTGCTGTTATTGCATGTTCCTGCCTACCTGCAGCTACGTGTTCTCTCCCCTTTGCCCCACAGGCATGGGCAGCTGAGAGGGAGAGGACGAATGAGCAGCTGGCCAAGAGACTTCCTTTGAGGCAGGTCAGTCATTGGTGAGATAGAAGTAAAATAGAAATGGCTCTGGCTGATCCTTTACACTCACAATTCCTCTCTCCTGTACTCTTTCCATGCTGCCCAGGTGGGGATATTTTGATCTGTGACTATGCACAGATTTGTGTAGTCAGATTCTGAGACAGGGAAAACCAGTAATTATTTATTAAAAGATGTTCTTTTAAATCCGTTTCTACTTGTGTCAGGAAGGGAGGAATAGCAGTGTTGCTTCCAAGAAGTACACACTTCGCACAGCTAGCAGGATGCATATTTGTAGCTCCTGGGTATCTGTTTGCATAAAAGCACAATAAAATAGCCATAAATTGATTTTCAAATAATTAATTTAGATTACAGCTGAAAGATAATACTGGAGTGATTTATTGTATTTGGCTTCAGTGCTGTTTCTGCAGACATGACTGGCAACATAGCCTCCAAATTCCATTTTAAGCGAAACACAAGAAGCCATGCTAAAATGCAACAGCAAAAGCAGCCAGCCCACCAAAAGCACAACTTTTTAATGTTCTTAAAGATAACACCCAAAGGTCATAGTATTAATAAGACTATATTAATACATAGAGCCCTGCTTAAAATGGAACAGAAATACATGGCATTTTCCAGAGAGTTTTGTATAATAGAGTCCTTTGGAATTAACTGAAGATTAGAGTTTACCATGGCTGGAATTTCTTAGAACAGTGGGGTTTCAGCCATTTTTCTTTGAGGCATAGAATAAATTCTAACAGAGACATGAAATGGATTTAATTCTACTGGCAAGAAGCACATTTTGCTTAAATATGTTTATGGACCCTTTAGAAATAATCCAATTTCAAGTTTAAGAATTAGGGACCACTGATTAAAAATAGTTGCCCTCAAGAATTTGTTTTATAAAAGAATTTCGTGTATCTACACGTACATACAATACATACAGCTATATATGTGTATGTGGATACACACACTTTTGCTGCTGTACTATGGATGCAGCAGCTACATATATCCAGTTATGCTTTTGTGGTATTTGGGTTCTGCGTTCTGCTGTTTTGAATGAACAGTGGAAAGCATGTACCACATTTTATAAGGGGAAATCTGCTGCACCCACTGCCTTCTACACCTTCGCTTATCCCTGCCTCTCAGTGTAATTTGTCATCTATAGGAAGAGGGAATCTTGGAAGGGTTGTGTTTGGGTTTATGCATCTGTTAGCAATAGCAATGTTTATCCCAGGTGCAACCTTCAGAACCCAAGGCCAGAGTGGGAGATGGTGTAAATCAGTTAATCTCCATTCCCAAACATTCTAATCAGCAATTATCAGTCTAAATGAAGAATTAAGAGATCATTAGCACATTCATTAATGACAACAACACAGCATCATGGAAATTAACACTCACAGTCCCAGCTATGCTAAAGACTCCTGAGAAATGTCTTTATCAGTCTCCTGCTAAATGTCAGGCTCTATTTTTACGGTTATTGCTGCTATAGATAGTGGGCTCAGTTCCTCCTCATGTGGCAGTTGCACTAATAAATGTTTCACTTGTGTGAATGTTTTGACATGGAAACAATTTTCAGTCCAATTCGTAAACCAGGAAGAGGTACTGCAGTGGGACACGTGGTGCTTAGTTTTGGATTTATAATGACATCGCCAACCATAGTCTTGTGTGATTTAGTGATCCTGATTTCCTTGTAAGCCATTGAAGCTCCATCTGCACCTCCCAAATTCAGTGTGAGACCCACCTCCACCCTCTTGACACTTGTGTTTTGCTGTAAGACTTTGCATATAATCAACAGTAAATAGAAGAATCATTGCCTTTGTGCATATTGCTATTACATGTGACCTGACAGATCTTTTGGTGAGGATAAAGCTCCTGAAGAGAGTGTGTAAACCAACCCCAAACCCCTACCAGTTCCTCGCATGCTGGGGGTGGGAGAAAGGGGGCTGTGGGCAGCTGGCAGGGCAGTACCACTGTTTCTTTCCCTCCATGAACACACTGGAGCTTCAGTCTGGTGTGGGCTATGTGAGGGTTTGTGTAGCTGAAGGAGTAACAGTGCTGCCCAGAAAGGATGGATAAGCTGGAGGTGTCTTTATTATGGGGCTCCTGTGTTATGCAGCTATGTGCCTTTGTAATGAGTGTAATAATAACACAGGACCTAGTTCCTGCTCAGTGCTGCTGCATGAGTCACTGTCCTGAACTACATATATAAGGTATATATGTCTCCACTTCCTTCTGAAAGAGATACAAAAGTCTGTTGCTGATGCATCTGAAGTGCAGAGGTGAGGTGCTGGGGACAGGAAAGCGTCCTGCCCACCACACCATGGTTTTGAGCTGTTCAATACCCAGCTGCCTCCCACAGCCTTGTGCTGAGGTCGGCTGTGAACTCTGCATGTGGCAGGTCCTAGATCTAGGTCTTACTTGGTGGGGTCCGTTCTTTCTGTGGCCAGACCTCTCTTGAGAAGACCAGCAACCCTGCACATCTCCTTGGGTGCAGTTTCCTGCACCTTTTCACTCAAGGATTGTGCCAGCTCGCTGTTCCCCACCACACTTTGGCTACTTGCTGTCATCTCCAGCACTGCTGGTGCAGATTGCATTTAAGCAACCAGAAGACATGTCACCCACAGGTCTCCACTCTGAAAACAGCACATGAACACCCATGCTGGCCCTCCAGCTGGGCACACTGGTCAGCACTGACCTTAACTTCCCAGCACAGTGAGGAGCATGGCTAGGCTGTAGGGAGCTGCAGGTCTGGAGTACGATCATAGAAACTGGAACATGAGAAAACCTTTGAGCTGAGGGTGAAACTCTTCAGGCAAATTGTTTTAGGGCATTAACTTATGTTGCTTGTTTTTTCACATGCTTCGGAAAGGTGATTACATGATTGATGTGATTTATGTTTTGTTACTAATATGGTTAAGCTAATGAAGCTGTGACAAACACCTACTGCTCATGCCATACAAGGTGCTTTGTATCTGTGTAGCTTATTTTGCTTTGCTGAGTCTTGATATAGGATACAGTTGTGAGACTTCCATATTGATGTAACTGTCCACACTAGAACAGCTTTGCAATTCTGCTTTGCTGGCATAGAAAAAAGGAACAATATCATTAGTGCAGACTTTGCACTGCGAATGACCTTGTTAAGTCCCAAGTATGACTTGCACTTGGTTATCATGTTTATAAGCCTTTGTAGCATCAGCTGCTCATATGAAAAACTACCTGATCTTTTATTTTCAGTCAGAATCTACCTGAAGGAGAGACAATTCTGAGTGTTGCTTTTTCTTCTGAAATCATTACAATGCTAAAAGTGAGGTCTCTGGTTAGGTAAAATGGCAAATATTTTTATTTTTATATATATATATATATATATATATAAATTCATAGTATGATTGTACCTTTCTGTTTTATTTTCTATAGATTGTATATGCTAAGGCATATTGCTGTTCTCTAGGGGGCAAATACAGAAAGTATTTCAGCATTGGATGGAGAATCATATCTTCACTGAGTAAATTTACTGCCAAAATTATGTGTTTGAATTCCATCTCTCTCCAGCTTTGAAAGCACTTGGCTCTTAGTCTGGCTTCCAGATGATCTCAGGACTCCACAGGAAGATAAGAAGTGAAACATTTTGCTGGACTCGGGTGCAAGTTTTTTGTGTCTAATTTTTAACTTAAGGAAGTACATTTTCTGTGTCACTGAAATGCAGCTGAAACATGGTGAAGGAGAGGTAAAGCCTCATGTTTTCTGGGGAGCACGTGATGCTTTGAGTTCATCAGCCTCTTGCGTCCCTGACCATCATCTCTGGTGTCTTGCTGTGCTCCAGGGTATGATTTTTTAAATTATTTTAAATTCAGAGTAATTTTAGACATTTGTGACATAATGTTTTTCAGAATAAACCAATGGCAGATTTTGCCTGGAGTAGCTTTTTCAGGCTCGAGAACCATTTTAACCAAACAGGACCTGCGGAATGGAGTAGATCACACTGGTCGGCTGACCTCTAACCAGTTTACAAAACAGTTTATTTGAATAATGTGGAAAAGTTGTGTAGTATGTATAAAGCATCACTCCTTGCCGTGACTAATTTGTGCAGTAAAACCAAGGTATAATGTTTCCCCCAGTGCAGTGATGGAATCAAGGGTCCTGGGGGAGCACCATCCCATGCTGGATGGCTGACACAGGCCTTGCCTTGTGCCCAGCATGGGGGAGATGTGCTGCCATCAGCTCCTTGTTGGGTGCTGTGCTCACCGACCAAACGATTGTGATCTAAATTGTATTTTGTCCATCATCATCCGTTGTCCTGCAATCAGCTATGGTGTCAGAATCAGCATGTTGTTGACTCTCCTTTACACTGTTGTATCTCTTTATCAGTTGTCATTTTTAAACACTAATGTATGTGCCTTACTGTCGTCGTAGATTTGTTAGCAAAAATTTTCTATCAAATATGGTAAAATCTTTGGGATTTCTTGATCACCATTAAAAGATTGTATTTGGTTTCTCTGTTGTCAGACGTGTGCTTACTAGCTTAGGAGATGCTGCAGCTATACATTTTAAAAAGGGAAGCCACACACATTTGAGCATCGAGTCCCCATTTCTCCTGACAGTTGTGCTCAATCCCTGCTGTAAGGTTCAGTGTATACACAGCTGTGTGCACTGCTCTCCTGCACTCTATGGTACACACATAATATGCATGCATGGAAGTTTCCTGGCAATGTAAACGGGGCATTGACTGATGTTATGTGGCCAGTAGCAGGATTTCACCTTGTTCCCATTTCAGTTCTCTGTACAACCAGCCTGCAGTTTGTCTCATAGCAAGTGATAAGCAATGTGATGGCAGTGATGTGCTGTTTGCCGGTGAGCAGCACCCTCCTGTGGGCCAGGTCTGTATTCTGAAGATGCAAGAAATGATGGATTTGTTCAGGTTTGGTGCTACTTGCCCTTTACAATATGTGTACTTACAGCACATGGTATTACAGATTTAGCCTTCCAAAATAGCTGCAATGTATTTCAGTGTTGACATAACAGGTGATATGACTTGGTCAGGTCATGGCTGGTCAGAGTCAGGGAAGAAATTAGAGCAGTTCTGGGTTGGCAGTTACTGTGACCATTGTCATGTCCTTGAGTTCTGCATAAGATTTTCTTAATCCAGCACTGCTCAGCTCTTACCTGAGGATGCCTTTTACCTTAGGAAACCTCAGAGCACATGCTGCTATTTTTGACTTGGTGCCAAAAGAGCTGTAGGAGCACTCAAATTATGGGGAATGCCAGCAGGAGCTTTCTGCTCTCTTGAAATGCATGGAACATCGTTGCCTTCAGCTGAGTGATTAATGCTGATACAGAGCTAAGGGGCAATCAGCAGCACCTTTACCTGTGCTCCTCAGGGCTCTGTCTTATGTGTGAACAACTGATTCTCACCATATTCCTGCACTAGAGGAGACATCCCCAGCCCTGTCTCCTGGGTCACAGGCTGCTGGAAGCTGCCTGGGAAAGGTGCACCAGGGGTCCAGTCCGTGCAGAGCCCTCCCAGTGCCTGCTAAGCAGCAGGCTAGAAACTTCCTGAGCACTTAGACCTTTGTCACAGCTTTTGCAGCACTTTTTCATGAAGCTTCCTTCCCTTTCCCTTTACTCTCACCTTTTGACTCCCACCAGACCCTGTGGCAGCCTGCCTCATTGCTTTGTTGTGTGGAAAAGCTGCTCCTTCAGTTTGAAATCGAATAGGAGATCCAGTGTTGATGTATAGCAGGTAGTTGGAGATGTGCTGCAGTTTCTGGGCTTCTTACCCATCTGCAGGACCATTTTTCTGTCCTGTGGCACAGCTGTGCCCTCCGTAGCTTGCCTGCCCACTGTCTTGGTGTGCGATGAGCTGGTGCATGCTGCTGGGAGAGCTCAGGAGCCAGTGCAGCTCTGCCTGATACAGAGCCTGCCATGCTGCAGTGGGGCAACTTGTGGTGCCTGCAGGTAGGGAGACCCTGTGAGCCAGCCAACAGCTATAGGGGGAAGCAGCATCCTGCTGACACAGCCTTGGTGCCATGGAGGGCTCATGAGCAGCACACATGGGTCGAGCCTGCACTGATGCCAAATGACCTGGGCTGAATGCCAATTCAGTATGAAATAGAGATGTGCTTCCCTGATGACTTTATTCCACTGCATTCATCTGTAATCTATTTAATCTGCTTACAGAGCCATTATAGCATTTTCAATTACCAACTTGATCATTTGGAAAAGGGTCATAAACACTGGACATTCGTCATGCAGGGAAAAACATGAAAACAGCATGAAGTTCCACAGAAGTTAGCAGGGAATTGTTTTTACCTTCCTTATATAAACTGGGAGTGCTTCTCAATGCTTTTTGTGATGTGCTTGGAAATGCTTCTTTTCTCCATTTTCTAGGAGTGGGCATCAGTGCTGGAGGAAAGGCTTGTAGCAGGATGTTAGCAGAGTGGACCACTGTGTTCTGTCCTCAGTGGCTGCACAGTTGATGGGTGTGTGACCTCTGCAGCCACATCCTTTTAGATCTGCTACCTCTGCACTTAATTGCTTTGCAAGGACATATGGTCCATCTCACAGCTTTCAAGATAGACTAAAAAACATGCCTTGCATGTCTGTCTGCACGGTGAATTGCTGGGAGCAAGCTATAGCTTAAATAGATGCTCTTTATCATGTTTATTTGTAGGTTCCCTGGTCCCTCTCAAACTCTGGAGTGCTGTGACTGCATTACCATGTGCAGTCACAGGGTGAGTGACATTTTTGACCTCACAGTGTTTATGTCTGGAGAGAGCCTCATCTTCACATTGCATGCTCTGCTGTGATCCCTGCGTGTTAGCATAAACTTCCCTGCAAAGTAGTGGGAGGCTGCAAAAGCTGTTTTATTTTCTGGGATGACCTGGTGTATTGCTTCCATGTTCTCTGTTGTTTTCTCTTGCAGAAACGTGAATAGCTGCTTTCCAAGAAACCATCGGAGAGGTTCTGTTCAGATTTTTTGCCTTCGGATGCTTTTGTGGCATTTTGCCGTATCTCAGCAGTGGGACCAATTCTGGGCTTCTCTCCTTTTCCTTCTATTTCCCTTAAAAAAGAAGATGATGATTTGCAAATGTATACGTATTGACAATTCATTTCCAAGTGGAACTGATCCAGCAGCCATCTGAAAAGACTGTCAAGTCGCATATCTGAAGGGAAAGACAAGCATCTCTCTTAGATACCTGGCTCCATTACCTGGCTCGTTTGCCTTGTTTTTCTATAAAGCTGCATGCGATAAGTAACTGTGGAGCAGAGGGATGCAGCCGTGGACTAAGCCAGGCTGGCCCATTTATGGAGCCAAGACATGTGTGCTGCTATTTTAACAGGCTTCTAGAAGCCTAACAGTTGTCAGTGTATTTACAAGCCTTAAGGCAAATCAAAAATCCTTGTGCAATGCAGTTATCTGTTCTAAAGGAAATGAGAGATGCCAGCTCATCCTGCTAAACAGAAGTGATGCATTGACACAGCGGTGAGACTTGAATTTGCAACACTTACCCACCGCAAAGTGCCTGGGTAACAATCTCAGACACAGTTTCATGGATTTTTTTCTACTTTAGGATAGAAAACACAACAACCCACTACTGCATTTTCCTTGTGCCTGGAACTTGGACTTGTGCTGCTCTCTTGCTAGCTGGCTGCAGTGGCTGTTGCATAGATGGATGCGACATTCCTCACATAGTATGCCGTAAGTGCAAACTTGGGATTTCATGCTTTCTGCTTGTCTTGAAAACAGAGGGTGCCATGTTACTGGCAGGCAACATCCTGCCTACAGTTGCATGGTTCAAGTTGATACCATCTGCCCAACCCAGCCTTGCCCAGAATGGAGCTAAACAGTTAAGTAAGTTTATAGTGGCAATAAAGAACGACTCTTCAAGATGAGTTTGAAAACAAACAGTTTCAGCAGTTAGCTGTAGTGACCTTGCATTTGGAGCAGTGCAGCCTCGCTGGGCTCAAGGTCACATGAAGTTCTGTTGTGGGTTTCTTTTTTAAGCTGTTTTATGTATATTTTCTAGATCAAAGGTGAAGTGTTTGCGATTCCTGCCCTTGCCTCACCTCATGCAGTAGAAGTGGTTTCAGAGATGTACATAGTGCTCAGTGTCACTGTGTTCTTACACCCCTTCTGCCAGGATGGAGAACATAAAATGACCTCAGAGCCACAGCCTGAACTTCCATCACAGAGAGGACTGTGCAGAAGCTGCCCTAGCATAAAGGTTTGCTGTTTTGAAGAGTTCAGTGCTGAGAACCTCCGCAGAACAGAAATGCACGGGGAAGCCAGCTGGGACAAGGAGCTTGAGAATGTAATTGCAGTGAAAGTATGGAATGTTTTAAAGTTGAATGTATAAAAGCAACTGGGAATCTGTGCACAAGAAAGGGAGTTAAAAAATGTAGGGGGGGAAGGCAGGGGAGGCACAGAGGCAGAAGAAATGGAAGAGAACTGCTCCCCAAAACCTATGCCCTGGGGAGGTGGAAGAGCGTGGCTGTATGGCTCATCAAGAAATACCAGGTGGTAAAGCAAATCATAGTAAGCAAGAGTTCCAGATTATGTGAGTGAAGGTGGCAGTAGGAAAGAAAAGCAGCAGCAGGCTGTGAAGGCAGGGGGGAGGTTATAGGTAGCCTGGATCCTGTCAGAGATGGAAAAAGTGCTTTGTCCCATTTTCATGGTGGACAGGTCAGAGATCCAGAACTGGAAATTAATGCTTCCTAAATAAGATCAAAACCCAGAGATGAACTGTGCTCAGATGTGTGTCATCCCAGCAAACAAGCTGACTTAAAAGGCCAGCCTGGCCACCTCTTTTGTGACTGAGTCACCGGTTCTTCAGTGACTGAACTTCAGGATGAAGGAACCATACAGAAAATAGAAATTTGGGTCATTTGTCAAGGAAGAAGGTGGAAAATCTAAATCAGTAAGTAGAGACTACATCAGGCAGGCCAAGACACAGAATGAGCAATGTCTAGGAAGGATTATAAAGCATATGAAGGGATCATCTTTTAAAGACAGGAGGAACAACAAGGTTAAGGAAAGATACAGTCCATTACTGAAAGAAGGGGAAGGGGAGCTATCAACAGATGTACCTGAAAATATATGAGCTGTGGGGGACTGGCAGAGAATAAAGAAGGCATATAAATAGCTAAATACATTGAGCAGCTGTCTCCTCTACCATGTGCTCTCATTTCTTCCTGCTGCCAGAGAGCACTGATGTTTCTTATTTATTTACTTCTAATTACTGAGATACAGGCTTCCACTGATGAGATAAATGTAGCTCAGGATGCTCATCTTCCTCTTCTCTTCCCTCAGGGTGTCTCCTCAGCATCTAAATCAAAGCCTTATGAAAATGGCCCACAGCCATAGCTCATAGCCTCCATAGCCCTGTGGGATCTCAGCCCCCTCACCAAGCCCAGAACACAGCCAGTGCCAGGAGCAGAGGAAGGGGCCGAGCAGCCTCACTGGCAGGTGTTATTCCTGCTCCATAGAGCAATGTCACAGCCAGCAAAATCCTGGGGACTAGGCTGATGGAAAAGAGATGGAAAGCAGAAGGTGAAGAATGAGTTGAGTGGGAGTGTGTGCTGAGAGCTCTGGTGTAGACTGTTTGCAGGGATCACAAGGGCAGAGCAGTTACAGCAGGTATTTATGAGGCTGTTGTTTCAATGCAGGATGATGGAATGTTACCTTTTTTCCCTGGCCGCTAATGCAGTCACCCTTAACTACAAAAGAAGTGCAAACCTGCACTTTACCGAATGGTGCTTACTTCTGCAAAGTAAAATCCTTAATTTGTGCTAAAAAAAATCCACTCTGGTCTCTAAAAGGCATGTGCAGGAGGTGGATTGTGCAGGTTTGACACATCATGAGTTCTTTATCTACCTAGAAGTACCCTGTGTCATCATCACCTCTTGGCTGCCTGTGCAGTGCTGTGTCTGACAAAGCCGCTGTGAAGCTGGTGCTGCTGGAAGTGGTCAGGCAGTGATACAGGCACACAGGGAGCAGGCAGGCAGCTGCTGGGAAAGAAAAGTCATTCTGGAACAAGTTCTGCTTTTTGATTGGTTTTTGGGACAAACGCTTGTCCAGAATAGATGAAAACCTGAGTGGGGAAGCCCGACAGGACTTGGGCAACCATGCGCTCTCAGTTCAGGGAGGGGCAGAGCAATAACACAGGCATGAAGATTTCTTTGCATTGCTCTCTTTGTTTAACAAACACATCTCCAGATACCAGCAATACTGTTATCTGGCAGGAGCACTTCTCCAAACCCCTTCAATTATTCTTAATGGCCAGAACAAGTTTCCATCAAAAATACTCTCCCAGAACAACGTTTGTTTTCAAAATACAGCTCTGTTTGGCTGGCTGCACCGTCGTCATAGGCTGGAGCGAGATAAAAGAGCCAAATCACTTGGCTGAGTAACTCAGATCTTTTCCCAAGTGAAGTGGCACAGGGTCCAGAAGGAAGGCGAAGGCAACTGGTTTGCAGTCGTTATCCTCATGCTTTATCTGTTCAGTGTGTGCTGCGAGGTGAGGAGACAGGTCTGTCCGCAGGGGAGAAGCTCCAGGTAGTGAGGAAACACCCTGTGTGTCTCTGTGCAGCCAGAGGTAAGAGATTTGGGATGGGACTAGTGATGTGAAACAAACCCGTAGGGCAGGAGTATGGGCTTTCTCATCATCCCAGTTCTGTGTCCAAACTGCAGCCACTCTGGATCTCCTCTTGGGAGAACTCCTCTCTGTGTGTGTTGTTCATTTTTGACAAAAAGGTTTGTTTTGTTGTGCCTGCGTTTTGACTGGAAATCATGGAGCAGCTCTTGTGTTACTTAACCAGACTGAAGAAGTGGGATGCTTTCATTCTGCAGACAAGAGCCCCTGTGATGGGCCTGTTTGATGCAAGTCAGCAATGTACTTTAATATTTTGAGATGTTCAAGGAAAAATTATTTTGCATATTGCCTCCTTTATCCATGTGTTACATTCCCAAAGCATCACTTGGAATATCCCAACATTTTCAGAACAGGTTTTGCTTAAGTGAATGTGTCATCAGGAAATGCAGAATTCCCAATGAAGTGTGAGGTTCAGTGAAATGATATTGTCTGATTTTAGCCCATTTTGCTGGACTGTTTCAAAACAAGAGGTATGTTGGGAAGGAGCACAGGAGGCTTTACAGCTCTGTCCCTGATGTGGGCACCTGTGCCAGTGTGAATGCAGTTCAAACCATGGTCTCAGGGTTGTGGTTAATCAAGCCCATAAATGAGAACCAATAAATTAACCAGCACCATGGGAAAGTGCTTTTCTGTTTGGTTTGTCTGAGGTTATTTTCATTTATTTACCCTTGCAATCTGCATGAGCCCTGGAGCTAAGCAAAACACCTTATGTACATAACTGCAACCCTTCATGGCTGCCTGCTCTCCTGCCTTAGCTCTCCTGGTGCAATGGAGGACACATCGAGACAGAAGTCAGGACAGAGCAAAGACACCCTGTGCTCCCCAGTGCCAGAAGAGCCTCCTGCAAACTTTATACATGTCAAACTGGAGGAGTATGAGCCTGCAGACTTCAGCACCAAGGAACTCATCCTAAAGAATGCCAGAGAGGTCTGCACATGCAATCATCAAACCATCATCACCTTTTTCTGTCACCTGTTCCCAGTGCTGGACTGGCTTCCCCGTTACAATGTCAAGACCCAGTTGCTTGGGGATGTCATATCTGGGCTCCTGGTGGGGATAGTCGCCATCCCTCAGTCCATCTCCTACTCCCTCTTAGCCAACCAGGATCCCATCTACGGAATCTACACCAACTTCTTCTGCAACATCATCTATGTTGTTATGGCCACTTCGCGCCATAACTCTGTGGGCTCCTTCGGCGTCCTGTGCCTGATGATCGGGCAGTCTGTGACCCGGCACCTCCAGCTAGCAGGGTACAGTGACGACAGCACTGGCTCTTTGCTGCTGAGCAACTCCACCTCCTTCAGTAACGGGACGAGTGCCTGTGACAGGAGCTGCTACGCCATCACTGTGGCCCTTTCTTTGAGCTTTCTGGTTGGTCTGTACCAGGTACAAATACTTGCTGTTCTGCTGTTTCCTTTCTGACCTTTCCCTGCTAGGAACTTCTCTGTGCTAAAGATCTCGAAGCTCCTGTCTTGGTTCAGACTTACAAGTCATGAGAAGCCTTTCCTGATGTGGTTAGACCCGGACACCCTTGAATCAAGTGTAGTGATTTAGAAACCCACAAATGCAACTGAATGGGGGGGTGGGGGATTGTTTCCTCCCGTATGACAGGCCATGTCCTTGTATGTCCTTATGATCAGACACAGCAAGGGAGGAGGAAGAAACACTTTCCCACCACCCCAGTCTTGGAGCTGGGCCAGCTTCTGGTACAGGTTAGAGCAGCTTTGGGGCTGGCAAGAACAGCTCTCAAAGGCCCTGCCATCAGCAGGGGCTCCCTCAAAGCCCATGCTCCCTGGGGTTGTCCTGACTGCCTGAGCCTAGCTGTCATTGAACAACTTCAGGCTCTTTCACTGGGACTACTAATGTTCTGTGCATCACACCGGTTATGTGCCACTGAGTGATGTTTTGATGGGGCTGCTGCCTGGACTTTGTGTTAACTGTGTGCCCATATTGCTTGTAAGGAGACAGTGGTAGGGACCTTGTGGGCTTCTTTGTATGGCACCCTGGCCAGAGACTAGTGTTATAGGTAGGTCTCTTTAGTTTGTTGTACCCCAGATTAACTACTGAAGATGAAGTACCCTGCCTCACGCTGACTGCTCAGCAGGCAGAATGGAAGTGGAAGCAAACTGACATAAATTGACAGCCACCTCTTCCAGCCCTTCTCATTGATGCTAAAGGTATGGCTGGCTTGCTTTTCAGATCCTGCTGGGGGTTTTACAGCTGGGCTTTGTGGCTGTCTACCTATCAGAACCTCTCCTCAGTGGCTTTGTGACCGGCTCCAGCCTCACCATTATCACCTCTCAGATGAAGTATCTCCTGGGACTGAAAATCCCTCGTCATGAAGGGGTAGGGTCCTTCATCCTCACATGGGTTGACCTTTTCAGATACATCCAGAACACCAACATCTGTGACCTGGTTACCAGCCTGGTTGCTTTGGCCATCATAGTGCCTGTCAAAGAGATCAATGACCGGTATAAGGAGAAGATGAAGGCTCCGTTCCCCATAGAGCTGCTGGTGGTCATTGTCGCCACAGTAATATCTTACTACTTTAACTTTGAAGAGCGATACAAGTCTGATGTCTGTGGGGATATCCCCACTGGTTTCAGGAAACCCACTCTCCCAGATATAAACCTGTTTTCCAGCCTGGCAGTTGATGCTGTGCCCATTGCTATCATTGGCTTTGCCATGACTGTCTCCCTGGCAGAAATCTTTGGCAAAAAGTACGGCTACCCTGTCCGTGCCAACCAAGAGATGATTGCCATTGGCATGTGCAACCTCATCCCTTCTTTCTTCTACTGCTTTGCCAGCTCTGCAGCCCTGACCAAGACTTTGCTGAAGGAGTCCACGGGGACACACACCCAGGTCTCTGGCCTGGTGACCTCCCTGGTGCTGCTGCTGGTGCTGCTGTGGATTGCCCCGCTCTTCTATTCACTGCAGACCTCCATCCTGGGGGTGGTCACCATTGTCAACCTGCGGGGGGGCCTGAGCAAGTTCTGTGACATCCCCCGCATGTGGCAGCTCAGCAAGCTGGACACGGTGGTGTGGTGGACAACCATGCTGTGCTCCACGCTGGTCACCACAGAGATTGGGCTCCTCGTGGGTGTCTGCTTCGCTCTGCTCTGTGTCATCTTCCGCACGCAGAGACCCCGGGCCACGCTGCTGGGCAAGGTCAGCAGCACGGAAATCTATGAGGACCAGTCCACGTACAAGCAGCTCAGCAGCATTGCCAACATCAAAATCTTCCGCTTTGAGTCATCTCTCTACTATGCCAACAAGGACTATTTCAAGACTGTTCTCTACCAGAAAACAGGGGTAAATCCTGGCCTGCTGGCTGCTAAGCACCAAAAGGTGGAGGCCCAGGCAAATGCAGACACAGGCAACAGAAAGAGCTTTTTCAGCAGCAGGTTTGTCTGCCTGAAACAAGCCAAGAAAAGGTCTGGGAAGCCTCCAGAGGATGCGTGTCCTCCCTCCATAGACATGCACACCCTCATCCTTGACTGTGGGGCGATGCAGTTCATAGACACTGTGGGTCTCTCAGTGCTAAAGGAGACACGTCATGACTATAAGGAGGTTGGTGTTCAGGTTCTCCTGGCCAACTGCAACCCTTCCCTCCGCCACCGGCTCCGGGAGGGAGGCTGGGCTGGCGAGGCAGACAGTGGTGGGCAGCTGGCTTTCCACAGCATCCACGATGCCGTGCGGTTTGCTGAACGTTGGTACCGTGCCCAGCAGGAGGAGAGCAAGGACATGGATGCTCTCCAGGATGCTGAAGACCTGAACTTCCAGGTGTCTTTATAAAGCTGTGTGTAAGGACTGTTGCCTAATGGGGATGGGCTTGGGATGTACTTGAGAGCAGTTTCAGTCTTTGCACTGTCAGAGCATGCAAAAAAGACTTTGATGAACTGTCAGCGGCAGGCATGGGGAAGGTGTGGATTTCAGCAGACACTGCCAATTGGTGGGTAATCCGGGCGGCTCCTCAAGGGCTGTCCTGTGGGAGAAGAGCTTGGATGGGTTTCACCGCTGTCCCTGTCGGAAGGGCTGTGGGGCAGGAGGTGCCGTGGGTGCCGGGACCCGTGTCTCGGATGGGCGCTGGGGGGCATGACCGAGCCGCGCTGCTCTGCTAAAGCCGGGGCCGACCCCGAGCGCCTCCACTCCCGGGGGCAGCCGGGCTGTGCCGGTGCCCGCTGCTCCGAGCGGGTGATGCCGAAGCGCTGCCTGCGGCCCCACAGCGCACCCACCGCGCGGAGCACTCGCCGGCCAGGCTGTGCGGCAGCACCTCCGGGCTGGAGCCGTGCCCCCCTGACCGGGTGACATTCGGAGCTGGCTGTAAGGGCCCCCAGCGTGGGGACAGCCCTGTCCTGTGTTGGAGGTGCTGCCACAGAACAGGTACCGCTGCTGCAATGGCAATCACAGGAGGAAGCTTTGCAGGGCTCTGTCAGCGACCCAAGCTTTATGCCTAAAGATCCTGTTCCCCGTGGCACCCTGGTATTAACCACCATCGGGCTGGTTACTGGGAGAGGGAGGGTTGAAACGGGACACTAAGGCAAAGGAGAGAGGAGCTGTAGGCAAGGTCTGACATCCACTCCTTTGAGGAGCCCTGGTGGTGCTTCCCACTTCCTGGCATGAAAGTTAGCAGCTCCTGTGCTGTGCCTCTTGGCTGTGAAGCTCAAGGTGTGCACCCACACACAAGAATGGGGCTGCAGCCAGGAAAGCTCACAGACAGACCTGTATCTTGTTATGTGGCAGTTCCTTCTATGGGCATTTCCAGTGCCCAATGCAGAATAACTGGGGAAAGACAGGATACCAGCATCCTCTCTTGTGGTCCATTCCTTTACAAATTACATTGTGGAGAAATGAACACCCCAAGGCAACTTCGGGTGCTAGACAGCAAAGCCACTCACCTCCCCAGACATGCAGCAGCGGAGGTTATGGCCTGATGGCAGCAGGGGGAGAACCACCAGTCCCACTCGCTCCTTCACTCACTAATGTGTATTCATCTTTTGCCACCTTCATTTTCAGACTGCCCTTCTCTTCCCACACAGCCAGAGTCAATGTGGGAAACAGATTGCAGAGGCTCATTTATTTTCCAAACAACCTGCTGCATGGAGGTTGCAGCTCCTCAATGGCCACGGAACAGCAGCAACAAACTTGGCAACAGCAAAACACTTCCTTTACAAACAAAGAAAGAAGTTTCAGAGAGCTGCATGGGGTTCATTCAGCTGACATTCCTTGCCTTCTGTGTTGTGAGCTGCAGGGGAGGAGAGGCGCCTTCCCCTGCTGTTGTTAATAGACAGGGGTTTACATGACTTCCATGGCTGGAATTACAGGTTTCTTCCCCAGAAAAGGTACCTGAGATCCCCATCTGCTCTTCATACACTGTAAATCAGGAAAACCTGTGCTGCAGCTTGCAATGGCCACGGTTCTCCCAGCTGGATGCTGTGCAGCACTGGTGGCAGTGGGGCAGGGCAGTCTTGCACCTCCAGCACCACTGGGTGTGCAGCCGGAGGGAGCCTTGAAACAGGCACAGGAACCTCTCCTTCTGCTGGGCTGGGATGGGCAGTATCCTGCTGGCTCTGCTTCTGCATCCTGAGGGTGAGTCCCTGATGTGAGCTGAGAAGCATCCGCAGTATTGCCAAGTACGAGAATAGCTTTTATTTCATTAGCTCCACCTGTAAAAACACCTTCTATTCTGCATATTTAGTATGTGAATATTCTCCTGGCCTCATCCTGGAAATGCAGCACCAAAGATATCCCACTGAAGGGAACTCTAGCTTTGGCTAGAGCCACTCAGGAGCCCAGGAACAGAAATCTGTTGTAAATAAAGTGTACAGAAACAAAATCCTACTGGCTCTGCTCAGGAAAATGTGTTCTTGTGGTCAAAAGTCTGTTTCAAGTGGATTAAAGAGCATAGTATGCCCAGCTGCTTGCAGGTCCTTGGAGCAAGGTTGTGAGTGTCAGATGAAGGTAAATTGGCTGAAGAGGCCAGTATGAGCCTTGCAGGGCTGGATGGACAGGGGTGCACGCTGCATCTCTCTCCAAGGGTCCTTGCAGCCCATCACAGACACTCCCCAGGGAGGCTGCATCAGGGTTTTGCATCAGCCATGGAGCAATGAGTAATGGGGCAGTTTTGTGCCTGAACAGCAAGTCAGTAGAGGAGAAAAGTCTTGTTAGCTGCAAGGATTATGACCTTCCTTCCCCTTTGGAATAGCATTGCCGTAATTTTCTTTATAAGACTGTTTATGGAGAAAATCAAATTGGTTTAGTTAGACTTTAGATGCATTTATGATCTTGGTGGGGTCATAAAGCCACAGGAGGATATAAAACCATTGCTGATAATTCCTGGGTATAGCCTGGTGCAACACAGTGCAGAGGAGATTACTGTCAGTGGCAGTTAACACAGCCCTCTGCAATGGGACGTGGCTGTTTGTGAGCGGTTTCTGCTCAGAGCTGAGAAAGCTGTGAAAATGCCAGAGATACGAGGCAGTTTTAATGGGATGCCTTCCCTGGGAAAGGAGAACTGAGGTGGCAGCCTCCTTCCCTCTCCTCTCCAGCCCAGAGGAGTTGGGACCTCGCTGGCAGACCTTGCCCAGATCTGCCAGCTCCAGCATCGCCTTCCAGCCCTCAAGTCAAACATCCGGGTGACCCATCATTCCTCAGATTTCCAAGGTAGATCAGGGATAATTGCTGTTCTTATTTCAGCACCTATAGCAAGGCCTTGGGTTGTAAATGACATGGAGGAGAGATGGAGAATGACAAATGACATAGTCCAAGATCAGCTTGTAATCAGTGTCATGGGAGATCGGGCTGGCCTCCCACCACCTGCATCTCCGGGTGGGTGCAGATGTGAGCATGAAGGGACCACAACAGTGGGCTAATTCCTGGTGGTGAAAGGGCTCCTGCTGAGGTCACAGTATCACAGTATGTTAGAGATTGGAAGGGACCTCAAAAGCTCATCCAGTCCAATCCCCCTGCCAGAGCAGGAACACCTAGATAAGGTTACACAGGAACGTGTCCAGGCGGGTTTTGAATGTCTCCAGAGAAGGAGACTCCACAACCTCCCTGGGGAGCCTGTTCCAGTGTTCTGTCACCCTCACTGAGAAGAAGTTTCTTCTCAAGTTTAAGTGGAACCTCTTGTGTTCCAGCTTGTACCCATTGCCCCTTGTCCTATCATTGTTTGCCACTGAGAAGAGCCTGGCTCCATCCTCGTGACACTCCCCCTTTATATATTTATATACACTAATAAGGTCACCCCTCAATCTCCTCTTCTCCAAACTATAGAGACCCAGCTCCCTCAGTCTTTCCTCATAAGGGAGATGCTCCACTCCCTTAATCATCTTAGTTGCCCTAAGGGTCACAGGACCCTTGTCTGCCCCAGCACCCAACTGCAGCAGCCTTAGTGCCTGTGTTTGCCAAAAGGCCTCAACCTCTCAGCTGGGTGCTGACCCTCAACATCTCCCACCCAAGAAGACCTGCCCTTGCATCCCAGTGCTGACCTGCTGCACCCCAGAGCGTCCTGTGTGCTTCACCAGGGCCCAAGGAAATGCCATGCAGCTGAAAGCAAATGTTATCCCTCCTGGTAGGCAGCTCATTGGTTCTCCTTCTCTCTCTGCCCCCTGCCTCGCTGTGAATCTATAAATACTTTGGGAGTGTGATAAATGGAGGATTGCTGCTAAGGCTTTGTCAGCCGCCGGTGGAGCTGACTGTGCAACTGTTAATTATGCTGCAGCAGCAGCCAGACAGGTTTAAATCCTTTTGATGCTCTCAAGTGCTCCTTCTGGGGAAGCTTAAGGAATAAAGGTTCTCGTGGCTCATGGGTGTTTGCTTCCCCTTCTAGAAAGTGTACGCGACACTGATTGCTGCATGGAGGGCTGTTCTCCTCGCTCCCGTTGCCTGTTCTTGGGTATACATACACTGTTTAAAGGCAGGAAGTTGCTTCTGCAGATCTGTAGCTGCAGTCAAGCAGTCAGCATGCTGCCCACATGTGCGGAGAGTTTACCCATGAAAGCTTTCCCTAGCAGACAAAACTGGGTTGGGAAAGCAGTGAGCTGCAGGGGATAGCACTGGGTTTTCTGGGGAGAAATAACAAAGTTTAGGGCCAGTTACTACCTCACTGGAGATAGCCTGGGGAAGAAGGAATCAGGGGACAGTGGCTCAGGGTACCATAATCCAGCTGTGTCAGGCTTGCCAGGCTGAGGTCTTGTGGGTTTCTGTGTCTCCATCTACAAGCTTCCTGCTCTGGGTTGCTTTCTGGGCTTGCTGTGCCCTATTTCTACTTGTGTTTCTCAGAAGAAAGGCTTCGCTCTGACACATGCATGGCAGCTTCCAAATTCTTCCACTGAGTGAGAAGCATGCACCCCAGAGCTTAAATCCTGGAGTTAAAACATTCAAAGTCATGGGACAGCTACATCAGTAACTCCTCCTAAGCCACCGGGTAAATACCTCTCCCTTTTTCTGCCTCTCACCCTCACCCTTTAGTACAAAGTGCCCTGGGTGCTGTGTGGGTGCCCTGGGCAGAGGTATCATCGTGGATGACAGATGATGCCCTGGTGATATGACAGAAAAATCCAGTCAGTGTCTCCAAAGATGTTTGCAGAGCCAAGCCTGGAGCTGCAGGGCTTAGTCCTAGCCACCCTGCCTGAGCTGTGTGCTCAACGGAAAGACAGGGAGAGGTAGGAGGACAGGTCTGTTCTGGCTGTTGCACTAGCTGTGCCAAGTTTTCATTGTATGCTCCAAGGTCATTACTCACCTGAGCTCCACACGTCTGCTTAAGAAATGCTTTCCACACTTACTTGTGTAGAAGATTGTTCTAGGGCACTGTAAAACACTGTTGAGTCCCCGTCACAAACAATAGGCTGCTTTCACAGACACTTCCTCTTGGACTTCTCCTTCCAACTTGATGACTGCATGTGATTTCTCCCGTGCCATCAAATAAGTGATGTTGCTGGCAAAGGGCGCTGCCTTCACCTTGCTGGCAGTGTGCACAGGGGTAGGTACCCAGGCACAGCAGCCTGTGTGCACACTCCCACCCAGCCTTGTAGGTGTTCCTTCAGGCACAAAGCTGCCGCAGCGCTTCCCAGCCTCAGGTCTCCAAGTCAGGATCCCTGTGCAGAGCTTTCAGCACAATTGGGCTGTGAGGATTTGCCAGCAGAGCCTGGGGCCTTACCCTGCTGCAGTCACATGGAAAGGAGCCTCCAGCTCCCATGTCTCCAAGTCCCCCTGTGATGTTTGGACCCTGCTATGAAGGCTACAGAGTGATGCAGCCTGAAGGTGAGAGCCTGGGCAGGGGGTGGGACCACATCGCACTGTTCCCTGCACCATCCCTTTCACATCACTGAGCATCCAAACCCTTTTTGCCTTGAGTTTCTTTCCTCCCTCCACCTGCTGTGAAATGGAAGTGGTAAGAGCCACATCCCTGAAGGCTGCTACCAGGGCCCAAAGCAGACAGCTTTGCAAGTGATGATTTTGGTAGCATTTCCAGATTTTCAATAGTCAGAAACAGTGAGGGGAAGAGTCACAGCAGCTTTTGAGATGCAAAATCCCCCATATTACTTGACTGGGAATGTGCTCAATTTGTTTCCTCCACAGAATCTAAGAGACGGGGCTTTTCTCAGTGATATTCCTGTGAAAACGTGATATTTTCATCTATTTTTTAATGGCACAGCTCAGTAGCCTCATTTTAATCAGGCACCCAGCACCCCTGGGAGTGCTGGAGAAGGAGAGGTGACATCTGTCCATCAGCAGCCACTGGCCTCCCAGCAATCCTCTTCTCCCCTGCTTACAAACAGCTCTCCTCCAAAGGAGAGCGGATTTACATTAACAGCATGAGTGGCACCTCTTATCTCGGCAGCACCTGGAGCGATAAGGGCAGTTGCATGAGTGATAAACATTAATGTCTAAAGAAGCAGAGCAGCTTCCTGGAGAGGCTGGGAAATGCTTCCTCATGTCTACCAAGGGAGTAAATGATGCAAAGAGCCTGCCCACTCTCCCACAGGCATAATAACAACCTTTGCATCACACACCCCATGCTAGATGCTTTTCTGAGCACTTAACAACCATTTGCCTGGACAAATTAGCAGCTGACACACACGGGTGATTGTACCTACACACTGGGAGATGGCCACTTTGGAGACACAGACGTGGGGAGAATCATCTCGCCTTGCACAGGTTATGCAGAAGTAATTGGGAATGGTAGGCTCTGATGAAGAGAGGACAGAAGCTTCATTCCACCTGAGACAGGTGTCAAGAAGCAGAGAGGATAACTCATGGCTGGACATGCCCTGGGGATCCCAGCTCATTGAACAGCCCAGGCTGGCTGCAGGTAGGGAGAGGGTGTTCTTGTACATCCCTGAAAGGGATAGCTGTGCCATCACCCCACCACCTGCACTGCTCTACCAGCAACAGTCACATCCTGCTTCCCATAGGACCAATGCCTCAGCTGTCACAGAGGGAAAGAAAAGGAGGAAGGACAGAGATTAAATGAGCTGAATAGGAAAATTACTCTGGGCAAAATTCCTGCAGTGTCCAGGATACCCACAAGTAGCAGGAGCTGCTGATCTCTGTAGTCTCCTACAAAATAACAAGGTCAGCGCAGTGATGGGGAAATCTTTCTGCAATTGCTGGGTTGCTATTGAGCTAGCTCTGCTCTTTGCCCTCGCTTCATCCTCCCCTGGAGAGGAGTTGATGGAGTCAATTTGCTCCACTTTGTGTCTGGTCATTGTCTGCCTTTTAATAAGAAAGTTCACCAGGGAGGGAGGTAGATCAAAGCACCTCTGTTTTACCACTGCAAGCCCAGGGCCTGTGCTCTCCAGCCAAGGCTCTTTAGTGACAAATAATGATGCCCTCAGTTATTGCCAGGAAAGGACCAGCCCGGCTTGCCTGGTGGTGCTCCCTCCTAGTTACAAGTGTGTGCTTTGTTTCTTGATGTGCCATTAGTCACTTGGAGGCTCACATCCCACTAGCTCTTAGGACACCTCACTGGGGAAAGCAGGTTGGTAGTTCCTCCAGCTCTCTGCAAAACCACAGTCCTGCGAGGACTGCGGAGATAAGCACAGGGCCTGCTCAGTGTGCCTGCAGGCTGAGCTGCGGACACTGCTCTGCTGAAGACCTCAGCTGGGGATACTACAGTGCTACCCGAAGTGCCAGGGCTGGGCTAGCCTCAGGAGGCATCTTGGTTTGGCAACAAGCATCTCCCCAGGGGCCAGGTAGATAAGGATAATGCATTGTGCAGGCCTACCCATCCCTGCCATCCACCAGCATGGACAAGCTTGGCACAGCAGATCCCTTATGGGACCTTTTCTGAGGCCAGGGAGCAGCAACAGTGGTACCAGTGCATGTGTGGCGTCCACACCACTTCCATATGTACCTTGTCCTGGCTTGAAGGGTCAAACATTGCTGTTTCCCTGGGGATTGTTTAGCAAAGGGGAAAGTAGTGTTGGGTGATATGGGTTTGTCATGACAGCCATGGGCCAGCTCCCAGTTAGATACAGTGTATTAGGGGAAGAGTAATCCACCAGGGAAACCATCGATGTACCAGGAGGTTGAAAAGATAAAGGTAAGGGAGAATGAGGGAAAAGCAGAGCTCTGCTGGTTTGGCACAGCCAGAGCAGCTCCTCAGGAGGGGACACAGACTGCCTGGCCACCCCAGACACCCCAGCTGTTAGCTAATGAACTGGCTCAGCTGCTGGTGGTGATGACTGGGACATCCAATATGGGAACCTGTGCCAGAGGGACTGAGGATAACAAGGAGGGGGCAGGACGGGAGGGGTTGGACATGGGCTTGGACACAGATATGGACCACAGCCTGGGGATTGCTGAGCTCCACACTGCTTTCTTGGCAGCCACCATCTGGCTGGCTAATTACTGCATGTTATAATGTCCTTTGGGAGTTTGAAGTACTTGTTAGTACTAATAATGACAGTAATAGTCAATATTAAAAATAATTAAGGCAGCAAACTGGAGAGATTGGATGCTCAACTGCACTGATAACAAAAGGGACTCCCCCTGAATCCTTCCCTTGTTACAAGGTGATGGTCATGGTCCCCCTGTATGGGACAAAGATTCGGGGTGATGTCAGAAGCACCAAACTTCTGTCTCTGATTTGTTGTTACTGTCTCCTCCTTTGCAGGCTGTTTGCCTCATTTCCAATGAAAAGACAGCAGAGGAGAGTGAGTGATGGCCCAAATAATCTACAGCTGCTATCAAATCAAGCTCTGGGGGTAAGTGATGTTCCACAGAGGGTTTAAAGCAGAGGCTAGTGCTGTGAGCTCAGGTAAATGGTGGTGTTACTGGGGTTTTACATGTAGCAATAATACAGGTCTTGGAAACTCAGACAGAAACTTGTACTTGGTGCTGCTATCACTGAAAAGAAGGTGAGGATAAGAAACTGTTTTTCAGTGCTCCCCTAACAGGCTGTAATCCCAGTTTCTAGCAGCCATCAGGTGCGTGGTGCAAGGGCGGTGAGGGCAGGATCTCAGCTCAGGCAGGCAGGGGGTTGCACAGTGTTATCCTGATGGGCAAAACAGGAGCAGAAAGTGCTTTGTGTTCCTCTGTTTGACAGCAAAGAAAACCTCTGAGGTTCTCAGCCTTCAGGAAAGCAAGAGAAGCCTCAAAGCAGGATGAAGGTGGTACAGATAAATGGCAAGGCAGGAGGAGGAACTGAAATGAGCTTCATTTGCTTGGTCTAAAAAATCCTGAGATGGAGGGAATGAACTTAGAGCATGAACATGAAGCTGGGCTTAATGAGCTGAGCAGCTCCAGCCGTCTGCTGCCCTTGGCATCTATGGCAAAGTCCTGCAGTTCTGTCAGGTCTTGCAGTTTTGGGGCTCTTTGGTGGGTGCCTGAACAGCCCCTGCGGATCACTAAAGCCTAAGAAGATATCTGTTGAATTGCTAAAAATGGTATATAGCCCATGGAATTAATGGGAGGAAGTACAGAAAAGGTGCTTTGTTAAGCTTAAAGGCTGAAAAAAGAGAGTTCAACAAGAAGAAAATCTTTCCTTTATTTTCTTTCTTTAGTGACCGAGAGATGTGTTCCAGCAGGTAGAATTGTGGTTCCTTTAGAAACTAGAGACAAGATTAACTGTACTGTAAAATACATGCCAAGCCATACAGCAACCGAGACTCACAAAGCAGGTAATGCGTAACAGGTACTAAAGTTCAGTAAGCAAAGGAGAAATAACAGTGGTTAACGCTGACATCTGAAAGTTGTTTCCGTTTCAAACCATCCTTGCCAGGGAATCTGTTCGTCACTTTTCTGTGCTCTGCTATTTTGTTTTTTCGAGAAAAGAATATTTAATTGAATCTTTGTGCTTCCAACAAATGCTGGCCCTCTCTTCCAGGTCCATATTTTCTCTTAAGCAGCAGTTGGCAGTGCTAAGTGTCCCCTGCTGCTGCAGCTCTGTGCTGTGCTGTGCTGTGCTGCTTGGGGGGTGAGCTGGTGGGAGAGCACTTGGGTACAGAAGGTTTACTGTGGGTGGTTAAGTCTGGAGAGTGTTTATTTTGAGACAAGGTAGTTTTCCAAGTTAAAAAGGTGAAGGTTGCTCTGGTTGTGATGATGCACAGCGAGAGCCGGGCTCACCAGCCACTGGATGGCGATGTTGTTTCACACGGATAAAAGCTGCCGTGGCTGCCCTATGCAGTGCCCTGGGCACCAAGATTCCGGAGCCTCTGTGGTTCCTCTCGCCATGGTATGAAGGTAGTCAGGGCCTGGGTGACACGGCACATTGAGAGATCTGCCCTCACAGCGCAGAGGGCTTGGGAAGAGCCTGGTCAGTGCCATGCTCAGCTGTCCCCATGGCTGCCACTGCTGAGGCCAGGCTGGTGTCAGCTCCCTGCCTGCAAAGGATGAGCACAGCTCAGGGCACTGCATGGGGGAACCCTAATATGGGCAGCCAAGGGTGACAGAGGGGGCAACCTTCCTGGGTGCCCTTTGCATCCAAAAGGAGCTAACACAGCTGCTGAAGTATCCCCAGTGTGGTGCATTTAAGAAGAGGGAGGATTTAAGATCTGGGAGGCAAGCAGCCATGGCTTACATCAATCAGAGATTAAGGACTGATGACACATGAGGTTCTGCAGACACAATGGAACCCTCTGTGTTTGCTTAGGTCCTGTGCTTACCTCCTATCACCATCATTCCACCCTCACCTGTCCAGGACACTGTGCCTCGAAAGCAATGGGGTCATTCCTTGCCATGGCCCACTCGTGGGAAGGGAACATTCTGCCCTTTGCTGTGGGGAAGAAGTGCTCGGGCAGTGTGGAGGGAAGAGCCCAGCGGATGGGAAGGTGCCTGCGGCAGACGATGCTGAGCAGATAACATTTAAAGGCAAGGAGACGTGCTCCTCCTGGTGCATGGCAGAGGCTGGTGGCACGCAGGTCCCACCTTCACGTGCAGGCTGGGAAATGAGCATTTGCAAAGGAAATGTTAGACTGGAGGGGTTTGCTTTGCTGGTGGGGTGAGCTCCTGAGAGTGCTTCCTTGAAGTGTGTAGGCAGGTCTGCTACTAATACTGCTTTTCAACTACCTTCATAAGCAGGTCCTGCCTCTCCAACTTGACACGTACCTGTTCATAGGCTCTTGGAGCTATCAAGATCTCCACGTCCTGTGCAAGCACCTCTGAAGCAAACAGGAACATTGGTGTGTATTAAAGCTTTGGCTTCATGAGAAGCCCCTGGGAGTGCTGTGTGAGCAGGGAAGGACTGCTCCCTGCTTCTTTCCACATGAGGAATCGAAAGCACCAGCTGAAACAGGCCTGTGGTATACTCTAGTTACAGAAAAGGGCACCTCACACAAGGGGTAATTTGTGCAGGAATCCTTGCTGCCAGATGCCAAAAGTGATGCGGCAGGAGGAATTAATGGAAGAGCAATTAGTTGAGGCAGCGGTGTCCTCTCTGACTGAGGGACTTGTTAACCACAGATTAGTGGAGGCTTGGAGAGTCTTAGCCTTTTCCTCAGGAAGCCGCTATAGAGAGAAAGCACAGCATTAGATGGACCGCTTTTATTCCCCAAGCACTATAATAACTGGGCTGAATACTGCTGGGATGCTTTATGCTGCTGTGGCTAGACCACAGGCAGTCATTTATTTCTTTTCTTCTATTTTTCTGTCTTCCCCCCTAGAAACTGTGTTCACACAAATAACTCTCTGTGTGTGTGGCCTCGAAGAGGAAGTGCAGCAGCTGCTGCTAGTGAAAGGTGATTTCCTCTTGTGGAGCCCTTGCACCCCTGTGCCCAGCCATACCCATCACTTAGCTTAAAATCCCTGCTGTGTTTGGGAAGCTGTATAATGAATTTCCCTTCCAGGCTGTGCAAATGTTGTGATGCATTTTGCCAAAACCAGCACGGAAACGGCAGACAGGAGAAGTGTAAATGGCTGAAGGTTAACCCAGGACAGCAAGGCACTACAGGTGAGTTAAATTTGGGTAGGGAATTGCTGGCATGTGTTTCTTGGAAGTGAAAACACTTCACTGTCTTCTGCACTTATTAGCCCCCAGGCTAGTTCTGCAAATCCCGGCTGTGGCTTTTGGTCAAGGAGGACTCCATGTGTCCATCTTGTCAAAGCCCAGCCCAAACATGTGAGTATCACAGCTCTGAGATGAGCAGCTCCAGTTTAACTCTGGTTCTGCTGAGCTGCTGCAGATCTCCCAGTGTCATCCTGGAAACGTAAGAGCAATGACTACAGTGTTTGAAAGCACCATGCTGGGAAGCACCAGCCACCGTGGCTGCTGGGGTGCAGGAGGGTGGCCTCAGGCGCAAGCACTTACAGCGCTTGTGTGGCCATGGCTGTAACTGTATGCTAAACACATATGCGATTGCCAGAAAGGGTTTGCAAACCACCTGCAGGCTCCAGTCTGTTCTCTCTTTGAACAGCTCCGAGTAAAGAAGTCTCCTTTTTTTGTCTGGGTTTTGGGTTAGTTCTTTGAAGATTTTTTGATGGGGAATTAGTGGTCAGGAATAATGTTGCTTCACCAGGCAAGCCAAGGACTTGGGAAATAGGTTTCCCATTTCCAGGAGGAGCCTCAATTTTCCTTACTGTGTAGCCAAGGGCACCCCAGAGCAGTGCTGGGCTGCTGGCCTTGGCTCCAGCAGGCTCCCACCTCAGCGCTGACCTGAGCTGACCTGGCTGTGTTTCCAAGGCTGTGCAGTGCAGCATCCCCATGTGATGCTCCAAACACCTCTGCCACTGTTCACTTGGTGGGGAAAGCCACAGTGGCAGCCCAAGGTTTCTGGCACAGAGCAGAGGGTGAATGCTCTGGAGAGGCCAAGGAGGGGGAAGGAAAAAGTCACTCCCTGGGTTTATTTTTGTTTGTATTTTAATTTTAGGGCTGCTCACAAGTGGAATCGTCTACGTGCTGCCATGGAAACAGCAGCCTTGGTCCCCAGCACAGCTTGCAGCCATCTGCAAGGGAACAATTGTTGGTCTGTTTGTTTAAAACCATCCGGGGTGGTGCTGGGCGGTGTGTGGCTGGCCAAGGGGAAGCCACATGGGACATGACAGGACGTGCTTGTCACACTGAATAGCACAGCAGACAAATGCCCACAGATGGGATCGACAGTGTCCTTCTGGAGAAACGCTGATGTGCAAAACTGGTGTGAATCACGTTGGTTGAATGAGTGTTTGAGACCCAGGAACTGCAGCACATGGCATGTGATGCTCACCGGCATTCACCCTCATGGGTTTCGGTTCATCCGGACCCCGGCAAGCAGAGGTCTGTGCATGCAAAGTCTGTGAGAGGCCACAGTGTGGGAGCACTGAGCAGGCTGCTGCTTCCGAAGAGCTGGATTTCGACTGCTCCGGTGGGAAACTGAGCCAGGTTAACTTTCTGCGCGCGAACAGTTTGACTGAACACACCAGGCTTCTTGGCGTGAAGCCGGTGCAGAGGGCTGAGCATCAGCCAGCATTTGCCAGAACGGCTGGGAAACCAGCTCCTGACTTTACTCAGCCATGTGTTGGGCTTCAAATCTGTGAAGAAGAGATTCTGCTTGCAGGCAGTTGCCCTACCTGAAGAGATGTGCATGGGAAAGAAATGCACATGAGAAATGGCAGAGAATCTGATCCACGCTAACCTCCTCCCTGCTTGGGTGGGACTATTAAGCCCAGGTTTGGTCTGCTGGATCATGACCTAAATGTGCTCTGATGTCGAGTGTGTATTACTCTGATCTCATGCTGATGCCATGTGGAAAGCCAGAAGGAGGTGTCCTTCCTCTGCTAGGAATGGGTGAGGGTACAACCTGCTAGCTGCCAGCTCTGCCCTTGACCCTTCAGAGGTCCTTCAGCACCATCAGTACCCAGCTGTGGGCTGGCTTGGGTTTCCTCACCCTTGTCATCTGCCTGGAAGACCAGCACAGGCAGTGTGGAGGCTCAGGACTTCGCCTGGAGTCCATGGAGGAGCTGATTTCTCCCCATTGGCAGGAAGGGAAGCTCAAACAGTCTCCAAACACGTGTGCATGGAACCTGCTGAGCTGAGCTCGCACACCCACAGTCCTTCCCGCACCCAGCAGCCAAGCACAGCCCTGTCTGACACAGCCAGCAGTCATTCCAGCTAGCTCATGAAACCCCTTCATTTCTGCTTGTGCCCATCTCTGAGACCACTGCACTTTACATGTGTGAATATTCAGGGGGAAAGATGTTGAAGCTTTCAGGCTCAGATGCCAGAGAAGAAGCTCTCTGTGGGAATTCGCAGTGGTTGACCTGACTGCAACTATCTCATTCAGCCAGGCAAAGAGGAGAGAAATTACTTGGTTCTCATCTACTTCATCTTCAGAAATATTTAATGAAAGAGGGAAAATAAATTTAGGGGGGGCTTGTGGGCATCCTGAGAGTAGAAGAAGAGGTAAAATTAATCCTATCAATAATCCATGATGAATGATTCACTCAGCTTTTTTATTCACAGTTGCATATAGTTATCCTCATTCACGTGGAGATGCAGTACTCATGGAAATATATACAGACTCATATGCATATGAATTATGAAGCCCAGTGAGGGCTCCTACGCAGCCAGGGTTACAGGCTGGTATAGCTCACATGTGGTAGAGGACTGCATGGCCCTTGCTGCTGCTGGGCTCTTTGGAGCTTCAGGAGGTTTCCACACAGATATTGGCTCCTCTCTGCTTGCATTTTTCACATTGAGCTCACCCATGTGCTCTAGCAAGGATGAGGACGGGAAAAGGTCTGTGTTGCCCTCCCTCCTTTCAGTGGGGGTTTATAGGAAGAGGAGCTCCATGCTGCCTGGTGGGAGAGGTGATGCCAATGTCCCCAGCACTCATCTGCCTCCACGAAGCTCCCCTGCACTGAGACTTCCGTATCTTCTGCCAGTTTATACCAGAATCTGGTCTCTGGTTTCAGCAGTGTGGTCCCAACCTCCAGCAGCAGCAGCCAGTATCTCCTGCAGTGCAGAAAGACAAGCATCCAACCATGCCTTGGTGCTGGGAAGCTGGGTCCTCTCAGCACTGGGGGGAATGGCAGGAGGCAGATGTATTGCTGCTTTCTAGGCAGGTCTTTTTCTTTCAAAATGTCTTTGCAGGAGAAAAGAACCAAGTGGAAAATTTTCATTAGAAACAGGATTTTTTAAAACCCAGTTAAAACAAAATGATGAAAAGCTCTGTCACACATCTGTGGCTGCAGAGAGAGGATTGAGACGGACCAGGACTCCCAGGAGGAACTGAAGGAAATGCCAGATGATGCTGAAGAGCAGAGGACCCAGCCCCATCAGACACTGCTCTGACTTGGGAGTCGCTGTGCAAGTGCTTGAGAGGAAAACCCAAAATGTACCCAGAGTCAGCAGCAATGCCAGCCTGCGAGGATGTGGGAACAGACGTGGCCTTATTGGAGGGAGGAGAAGAGGCAGCCTAGGAGAAACAGCCCCAGCACAGGCGCTGCCTTGCATCCTCCCCAGCTGAGCTACAGCAGCATTCAGCACTTCTGCAGGTACCTACATCTGCTGAGGATGCTTTATTATCAACTGTCATTTCACCTCTCCCATCCTTAAATCCCTTAAATAAAAGGATTGTTTAGTAGCTTCCAGCTCATGGACTGTAAATGTGAAATCTGTCTCAGAAAAACATTATTTCCCATAAAAAAGACAAACTTGTGCCCTGATACCTGACTTACTTAATATTCCATCTGGGTATTGTGGAATACTGTGACTGGAACCAGGAACGAGGTAGGTGGTCTTACTTATCTCTGGCCATTTCAAAGTTGGGGCTGGGCAGTTGATGAAGAAAGAGGTTTTTGTAAGACAGCTCAAACCATCCATTGCAGAGGGGCTGCCCTGTCCTGCAGGGAGCTGCCTGGCCCTGCTCCATCTCCAGCTGGTGATGCCATGGTTGCCCCTTGCTTTGGTTTCTTCTTTGGTCCTGAGATAATAAATACCTCAAAGGGTTGCTCTGAGAGGGCATTTCAATGCTTACAAAAGAATTTCATGCCCTTCAGATGAAACTTGCTTTAACGATGTCTGTATTATGAACAGTGGTAGTTACACTGTTCAAAGTGAATGCAAATGTTCTGCTTTAAACCTTAAAGTCAGATCTACCTTAAACTGGATATTAGGTTAATATATCCAGGTAGTGTGATAAAGTGTGGGGAATAAATCAAAGTGCTCTGCAGTCAGGTTTCATACCCTAGATGCAGGAGTTTATTTAAAGGCCTCTCTCCATTTAGGTATCAGTAACATGACCTTCTTTTTGATCACTTCAGTTTTGAGCTTCTTCCCACCTTAGGTCAGGCTGAGCACTTTTATCATGAGTCTGGGAACCTGGATACATGGCAGTGCTGCAGCATCCGGAGCGCTCCCTGGACTAAATATGAGTAATGTAAAGAATAGAGGGGGTGACAACAGTGAGACATAATTCTAAGTAAGGACAAGCACCAAATCAGCTGATGCTGTGAATCAGATGTAGACCAGAATTTTCCTCCTGCCTCACCTCTTCACAATGGTTTCCCTCACAAAATGGACTGGGATCCAAACTGCTGAGAAATCTGAAGTGTTCAGCTTCTGCGTCTGGGCTTTTCAGCTTAGGTCTGGGGACCAGGAGATGCTGTGGCCCAAGCAGAGTGGTGACTTCAGAGGTAACCTCTCAGCAAGAGCAGGGAAGTTTGCACTTAAAAGCAAATAGAAAGAGAGAAGTTCTATAAAATCAAATAGAAAGAAAGAAGAGTGGGAGGGCTGCATCTAATGGCAGGTAGAACCATAAGAAACTTCATTTATTCAGGCTCCCTTTTCAATAAAACCCATCCCACGCAACTGGGCAAAGGAGACCGTGCTGTGTTCAAAGGCAACACACAGTGCACACCAAAAAGCTTCTCTGTTAACTTGATTTTATCTCCGTCTTATATCTATGCCTGAAAGCACAGCCAGTGATCTAAAGCAGTGGCTGAGTTACTACTGCAGGAGTGAAGGCAGTGAATTCCGCTGCATAGTGACTGTGATTCAGTCCTGATGAATCACTCAGCCGCTTTTCTTCTCAACTAGATCTTTGGCTTTATTATTGTTACAGAAGGAAAAAAGGAGGAGGGAGAAAAATGAAGAAAAAGCCACTGCCTTATCTCCCTCTCTAATCCTTTCCAATTTTTCTTTTTAATAATTTAATTACATTTTTATAGGCATCCCATTCAGGCTGAATAAACTCTTTGATAATCCTAGCAAGGAACTGGCATTAAAAGGAGATGTGATGCACTATGACCAAAACTGATGACGGCATTGGGGTTCAGCATGATTTGGTTTTGGGCTTCAGGAGCACGCAGCGATGGAAGGGTCTTGCACTCCACTTCCTCCATGCACCAAAATCCATTCCCCACTTCATGGTTTGCATCTGATAAAGCAAAGAGAGTGCTGGGATCTTGAGACCAGGACTGCTGTGGAGCAGTGGCAGATAACCCCGCTCTGCTCAGGCACTGCTCATACTTGGGTATCCTTATGCAAGCTTCTGCAAGTGACTCCCTTGGCTCTCCAGCCAGCCAGCCCACTCTGCAGACAGCAAAACACTTTGCTGTTGTAGCTATAGGTTTTGCCTGGATGGGGAAATGATTCCATATACACCTGGAACTCATGGTGTAGATTATTACTGTCCTTAACATATTGGTGTTATGGGCTCATCAAAGGGTTGGGGTGAGGAACTGGGTGGCAGAGAGAGCACAACCAGGACCCAATGCTCCTGCATGGATGGGTGCAGGCTGGGGTTGCTACCCAAACCTCCAGCAGGACACAACCAATATTCCTGCCAGCATAGCATGATTTGTCCCTGGCTCTAACCACTGGTGCTGGGGAGAGGGGGCCCAAAATGTGAACCTTCCTCTGACTGCAGGTTTTGAATCTGCCTTCTAGCATCCCAGCTCTCTTAAGTGCACAGCAAGGCTGGTGCAGGAGTTTGCTGCAGTGCCAGCAGGAAAGGGAGTGCTCGGTTGCCTTTTCCATCACTCTCCAGCTTGATGGAGCATCTTTAATCCTGACCCATGGTGCTGCTGGTCTTCAATCCAGCGAAGCATTTAAACACCTGCTAGGAAAGTGCATAAACACATCCAGCTTCAGTTTGCCTGCTCACATGCAAACTGCAGCATGTGCTTGGCTTAGGGCTCTGCACCCTGATGCTTTCCTTGTTATCAGGCTCATTAGTAGCTGCTGTTGGAGATTCTGACTCAATGGCAAAGGCAAGTGAGCAGCTTGCTCTGAGGACTCAGATCTTGTGAGAACTGAGCTACCACTGCTCGTTCTATGAACAGACATCAAAACACGTATATATAAACTCAGTATTGAAGCTGGAGGCTACAATAATGACTTGACCAGAAAGCTCATGTTACTACTACAGAGAAGGAAATGAAGCAACACAAACTGTTTCAGGAACACTTTAGCTTCCAGTTTTAATTGACCCATCTCAGATCCACCCATGCCTGCCCCATCTGCTTTGTCCTCGGTGGTGCAAGCCTGAGAAAATCCAGACAAGGTGTTTCTTTGTGAATTTGATCTCAGTTTTACTTTTCTTAAGGTTATTCTTTATCTGTCTTTCAGTTACTATAGTGATGAAGAAATGCATGCAACAAACGCGAGGCCTGGCAGCCTGGGAAGGCGTGTGTGCTGCAGCCGCTGAAAATACCGCCAAAGTTTTGAGAAATCACTTGAAAGATCTTTGCCAAAAATGTTCAGATCTTTAAAAAAAACGGGTCCTATCAGACAAGTTGATGATAAATACACAGCAAGCAACACATACTGCAATTTGTTGGGTGCTCTGGTTTCTCCTGCATCTACACACCACCAAAGATGCCCCTTTTCCAGGTGCAGGGACCTAAATTGTGATTAAAGGACATGAAATGGATTGCTACAAACCAAATTACTTCTCGGAACTCGTGTGTACTCTGGATCACCCCATTCTAGTGCAGTTCTGTTCTGAGAAAGGACAGCCTGAAGAGCTCACAGTCATGTCCCTCAGGGTGACCCACAGAGCCTGAGAGGTGTTGGATAAGTGTAGCAGTCTGCCTTGAATCCACACCATGAATCTCACTCAACAGACTCTGCCTCTTGGAGTCAGACCTTCTGTAGTCAGAAGTTACATCAAGATGGAGAGGCCAAATCAAAGGGCCTTGCCCTGTGGATTTAGATTCAATTTGTGAATTACCCATATCAGCAGTGGCTGTGGGGCACATTTCTTAGGGCACAGCATGGAGTACACACAGCTACACAGTGGGAATGGAGGACACTTGTCTCGTGCAGACCTGGAAGCACTGGTGATGGAGGGGATCTAGCTAGACCCTGGAGCTGCAGCTGAAGCTGAGTGCTGGTAGTTGGAGAAGTATCTCCTCATTTCCAAAAGCAGGTCTGGTCTGAAATCCTGCCTGCAGCTATCAGTACCGAGCCTCATGCTTACATGAGATTTTTACAGGCACTTTCCAAAGGAGAAGCTGCAGGAAGGCACTGTAGCTTGAAACCTCCAAAACACAAAGGGTGAGCACACCTGGAGATGCTGCTTTTATGCTTGGTCCAGTAGTAGGTATTGTAAAAGTTGAGATGAAGAGCTGGTTGTGGTGGCCTTCTCTGCCAACTCTGAGGTTTGTTGAGGGTCATAGGGCCAGATTTTCAGCTGCCAAAGCTCTATTTGTGCAAAGGAGCTGGGCTGACACTGCGAGAAAAAAATGCCCTTGCAGTGCAGCTCTAGTTCCCTTCTGCCGTTTTCACACACACACACAAGCACGCAGACCCCCGAACCTGGCTTTAAAGGCCAAGAGGAGCATCACAAAGTCTTTGCCGGGATCGAGGGAGATTTGCCCTACCCAAAGATAAAAACTCGGGGGACACGTGGCTGCGAGCGCTCCGGGAGGAGGCTGCGGGATGCGGCTGCGGGGGGGCGGCAGAGCCACCTCCACCCTGGACAGGACGGGACGCGACGGACCCAGCTTTAACGCGGCGGGAGGAGCGGGGTGCGGGCAGCCCCTCTGCCCGGGGCGGGGCGGAGCGAAGCGGAGCGGAGCCGTGGGGCGGGGGCAGCTCGTCCTGCGCTCCCGCCGCTCCTCGGCAGGCAGCGCCGCAGCCCCGCGGGCGCAGAGCGTGGTCCCCCCTGCACCGCACCGCACCGCACCGCACAGCACAACATCGAGCCGAGCCCAGCCCGGCTCCGTCCTGTCCCGCCGCCGTGATGAGGAGCCGCGCCTGGGGAGCCGCGCCGTGCCACTCACCGTGGCTCGGCCATGGTAAGGCAGCGGAGCCCGCGGCGGGTGGGACCGGCCTGGCTGAGCGGGGACAGGGGCGCGCTCCCTGTGCGCCTCGGCCGCCGGCCCCCCCCGGTGGTGCCGGCCGGGATCCGCGCTGCGCCCGCCGGCCCGGGGAGCTGCCCCCGGTTGGCTTCGCGCCGCCGTTCGGTGCCCACCGGTGGGGCTGCGGGAAGCGCACGTGCGGGTCGGGAACGGGCGCTGTGGTCACCGCGTATCCCGTGGGAAGCGGCGCGGCTTTGGGACGGTGGCTGGTGCGAGGGGGCAGCAGCGCGGGTTGCCGGGTGTGATGCACAGACAGGGCAGCGGCTGGGCAGGGGGGGTGTTGACAACGGGCGTTGTTATCGGCGTGTGTGCCTGCCGGCTCCGATGCCTCTGCGCTTGTTCAACCCGTGATATTCAGCGAACTGCTTGGAGTTACCGGTAGGGATCCGCAGGAAGGCAGGAAGCATTGGTGAGGCTGGGACAGGACAGGAGCCCGGTGCCACAGAGAAAGTTGCCAGGAAAGGAGCCTGGCCGGGATCTGCACGAGTGGGAAGCTTGGCTTTCGTGAAGGTGCTGAAGGAAGGGAGGTGTTTTCCAGCAATAGAGCTCTGGGGGTTCAGCCAGCTCCGTGCTCTGACAGGCATGTCGCAGGGTCCACAGTGCAAAGCTTTCCCTGTCACATCCGAGCTCAGTAGGGGTTCCAAGCTTTTGTCGCTGTGGCTAAGTGTTTCGTCAGTGCGGAATGCCGACCTGTCTCAGACTTGCTCCGAAGCTGAGGAAAGTTAGCATCTCTAAGTGCTTTGATTCAGGTACTGGGATTGGAGCCAGTTTGTGGAGCTAACGCCAGGAGAGGCAGAGCTGTGTCTGAGTGAAAACGCAGTGTTATTTCCCCTACCGTCCCCCCGCAAGGCATCTTTACTAGCTCCAAAATAAACTTCCCTCATAGAAACTTCATAGAAGGGTGAGTAACTAGGATGTGACACAGCTGCAAGTTTCTGCGGCTTCAGGGCAGCCAGGAGGGAGCTGGGTCCTGCTTTGCCAGCCGTGATCTCCTAGACAGCAGTGGTAGTTGGCCTGGGCTGTGCTTTGAAGTGTGTGATGTCATTATGACCTCATTTCTCTTTTGAAATAAAATATACTCCTTTTAACGGGAGTATCGCGCTGTGTTTGCTCAAGGAAAATGAATTTCCCTGTCCCGTGTTATAGCAGCTGACTGGTTTTGCTTGGGGTAGCAAAGGCAAGGTAGAGTTTCACAGGTTACTTGGATTTTGTCATTGCAGTAGTGGATGATGCATAGCCAGGTTGAGCTCAGTCTCTGGGAACCAGCTCGGGATTTGCAGCCCTCTGTACGGTACCACTCCTTGGGGCAGATCAGTGGTGTGAGAGCTGCTCCCACCCTTGCTCCTAGGCAGGGGGGACCCAGGGACCTGGTGTTCCCATCAGGAGAGGGACCTCTGTGATGTGCAGGGAGCAGCAGCAGCCTTCCTCTCCTCTGAAATGATCTTCACTGCTTCTGTTCTCCCCTCCCAGCCTGACCTCGGCACCGTCAGCACTGTCCAGTAATGCCGTTGAAAAACAAACATATGAGTGAGCCTGTGTGTTTGTTTAAGGAATTAGCACTTACACACCAGGTATGTTTATCTTAATTCCTTAAACAGTCCCCTGCTGGGGATAAAGATAAATAGTTTAATTTCCTCAGTACTCCACAAACACTGATTTAAAAGTAAGAGGAGCAAGTGCACTGACTGCGCTTGCTGGCTCATTAAAGCCCCCTAGGAAGTCTCCAAATTAAACATGCGGCTCCTCTGCGCCAACTGTGTTCCTGTGAGTTCCATCAGTGGTTCTCCCCCACCTCCTCCTCCCCGTCCTCTGGAGCCAGCTGGCACACCTTGACTTTTCCACACTCGCTCCCCTTTTCCAAGTAATCCCTATCTCCAGGAAATCTGAGGCAGGACGAAGAACAAGGGTAAGGGTGCCTGCCCACAGGGGTCTAAGTCCTTTGGGTGAGAACTGTCTGGTGGAAGTGGTTGCAAGATGAATTCAAGGGAGGTACGGCTTGATGTGGGGCAGAGGACTGCAGGCAGCCTGTGGTGAAGGGGGTGCCAAAGAGGAGATGGGAATTCCTCACTTCTCTGGAGAACACCTCGGGTCTCTTCTGCTTTCCACAGCCCTGCTCCTGGGCAGGAGGCAGTGCCTGGGGGAATGTGGAGGATGAGCGGGAATACAGATCCTGGTGCTGTGATGCACTGGGACAGAGAAAGGAGCTGAGCACCTTGAGGTGAGGACCAAGGTGTCCTCTGTGATGACTCACCACGTTTCTGGCTATCCCCCACACTGCAGGAGCAACAAGTGAAGGGTATGGTGTGTATGCTAAGAACATGTGAGGAGGCAACACATTGCCTTGCACATCCAACTGTCACACTACACAATATGGAAATACTCCTTGTGGGTTTGTGTTTGAAACCAAAACTGTTGTGTGAGTGAAAAGCAGGAGGGTGTTGTCCTCCCAGCACTTACTGTTCCACAGGAGCAGAGAAGCAGGGCAGGACTGCTCCATGCATGGTTCACAGACACCCAGCTTGGGGTAGATGGAAGTAATCTCAGTTATTTCATTGAGGAGCAGCACTGATTTAAGGGTATAGCACAAGGACTGCAGTGCACGTTGGTATAAATACTGAGAATTCTGCATCTGAACATCTGGAGGGACAGTTTGCCAAGTCGACAGAGCCTCTTGTGTCAGGGCACGATGATCACTGAGCTCCTGAGGGTAAAGAAAGTCTTCCCTCATGGGAAGACTACCAACTAATTATCCACTTATGGCTTCCCTGGCGCAGTTGCTGAAAAGGACAGTGATGAGTGCCAGGTTAGAGACATCCTCCGTTCTGATGTTGTCATTCCCATGCTTCATTCCTCAGGTAGTCTTTCAAAAGTTTCCAAGCCTAAGAAGACCATTACACAAAATTAAATGGTACAGGTGTTTATGTGGAAGCTGGTTGGTTGCTCTGGGAAGCAATGTCTTTCACTCTGAGCACGGCCTAGAAGGATGCTGAGGAGCAGGGGGGCCCTTTCTGCTTGCTCTGCACTGACTGCAGGTTTTCTCCCTACTGAGCTCAGCTGGTGATGGGAACTTCTACCTTCAGGCCTGCACCTGTGGCCCCACTTGCCCTCAGCTGTCTTATCACTCGTTCCTCCTCTGAACTGATAGAGGAAGAATGTGTGGCATCGTTTCTCACCGTGCATAGGTTATGTCTAGGGTGGAAAAGCAGGGTAGTACCTTCAGGTCTCCAGAAGGCTGAACGCCAGCAGGTTTTCTGCTCCTGCCTCCTGCGTGTGTGAGGAATAAAGCCATAAGAAAGGTAAAAGACACAGTTTAGGATGAGCTGCAGCTCTGAGGTTGCTCTCATGTGGCCACCTTGTTGTGGAGCAGTTTATGGGGAAGAGAAGGAAAGTGCTTTGTGGCTTTCGCTTTTAATATCCTTGCACTTCTGTTTCCTGGGGTTCCCTGTTCTCCCTGGTGCATTTTGTTGTGGGGCTGCCTTTTTGTCTGAAAAACCTGGTGGTTGCCAGCATGATCTAACCTTTGGTGCCGAGGGTGGATTGCCTCCCACAGGAGCCTTGATGTGTGGGTCACGAGAATGGAGCAGGATGAGCCATATGCTTGTTCTCTCAGCTAACATGAAACCAAAACCAGTATGGTCAAAGCAGCTGACTTTAATATGGTCTTGTTGTGTAATTCCATTAAATTTATTTCTATTAGAACAAATAATCTAATTCAGGCCCCTCCTCAACCCTAATGCGTTCGAGTGGCTGCAGACAGGAGGGTTACAGTGAGACACAGCCAGCAGTGCATGGTGGAGAGCAAATTACTCTGTAAGAAGACAAATTGAACTTTGACAATGTTATGTGATTAGGGGAACAATCAGAGAGGATAGCTGGAGGTGCACTCAACCAGGGGCTTGTGCGCTGGTGGAGGTGGGTGTTGGGGTGGCAGCAGCTCTCCAGGGTGAGTCATCCCTGAGCACAGGGCATAGTGGTGCTGGGGTGCAGTGACAGCCCATCCGCTCCTGCCTCCAGGCTGGGATGGGAAGGTAATGGTGAAAAGGAGCTTGCTGACCTTCTGCGCTGGTGGTGCTGGGGTGTTCTTCCCATGTCCTGATGCAGACAGGAGGGTTTGCTTATTCACAGGTGATCTGGATTTTACAGAGCCATGTCTTGGTTGTGCCTGGTGCAGCAGGGTTGGACCTGGACCTGCTGCACAAGGTTGAGCAGGGAAAGTGTTTTCTTTTTCTGGGTTCTCCCCTTTGCTCCCAAGATCCCTGGATCTCTATTTCACAGAACCAAGACAGGAGTTTGGTGTCCTGCCTTCAGTATATCTCATCCCCACCTACTCCACCCTGCCCTCATCTCCTCTGTCTGTAAAGGTACTCACACCCACAGGATTGTTTAAAGCTTGTGTAGGTGTAAATCAGTCCTGCGTAGTCCCGCTTGCACATGCACCCATTCCCAGCAGCATCCCCACGCTCCCTCTGCCTCCCTCCCCAGCTCGGTGCCTGTCTTCTGATCTCTGCCTGGGTGACAGCCGTGTTCAGCCACACGCTACAGAGCTGAAGCCGTGGTCAGTGGCTGCTGTTCTGCATTTGTCTGTTCAGCACAGTCTACAGCTGCAAGCACCAGAGCAGGAGGGTAGGGACTCACCCCAGCTGAGAGGGAGCGAAGCAAAGAGCTGGTGTGTGGTGGCAGCAGGGCACTCACTCCTCCATCTGCTCAGGCTCTCTTTGCTCAGAATCACATTGCTGTGAGGCTCGTTATTTTCTTTGACTCTTTCTCCCTGTTTCGGTTTGAGATGGCACAGACAAGTTCTGCCCTTATTATAGTTCCCATGGAGACAGGTTTGATGCTGTACATTAAAGGGGGGGAGGCACAGTCAGTTCTTGCCTGGGCCAGCAGTTTTCCCATTCATTTGCACCGCATCTCTCTCAGTGGGAACCCAAGCTCAGGGTGTCTGTCAGGGTCTTTGTCCTCAAACAAACCCCTCAACCATGTATGTCCTCCTCTTGTTCTTTGTGCGACAGGCACGGCAGCAGTGTCTGACTCTTGCTGCTGTTGGGCTCTGGCCTGGGGACACCTATGCTGTGGCTTGTGCTGTCAGGTTTCCACGTTTAAGCTTGAAAGTCCTTGAAATGAGTAAATTTCAACATTATCCCTTTCGGCATCTGAGCAGCCACTCTCACAGCATCTATGAAAAGCTCACAATACTGCCTTCAAGTGCAGAAGGGTTAATTTGAATGGCAACAAACGAGTTAATGTATTTTATCATGTACCATGGCTGCTTTAACATTAGGAAGGTCAGAGATGCCACTTGTAAAGCCTTTCTCAGAGGTCTCTGTGAGAGGACTTGAAGGTTGCAGCTGAACACTGGATCCAACAAATGAACTTTTCCATGCATGAGTCTGCTTGGCTGAACAAGAGTGTGTGATGTATAGTGAGGTGATTGGCAAGGTGAGGTCCAGGCTGGTTTCAAATGGGCCACAAAAGCTGGAGAAGATTATTTGTGGCTTTTTTAAGTAATTATCAGCAGGATCAGTTAAAACCCTTGTTCTGCAGAGCCCCACCGCTGCCTGTGGTCTAGCAGTGTCCATGGCACACGTAATATACTCTGTGTTACTGTGGTACTGCACTGATTTATGCCAGTGAAAGGGGGCTCATCCATGGAAAAACAGATTCCAGAGCTGAAATTCTTGCCCTCCTTGAAGTTGGCAGTAATATTATCACTAATATCATTTGTGGATTTTTGAAGATGGGAAAGGACTCCTGTGATTGTCTTGTCTGCTTTCCTACCTAGAAAAGAAAGACACAAACAAAAGACGAACCGTAGTTAAGGAAATGTCTCCATGATTCATTCTAAAATATCAGATGGGGAATAATAAAAAAAGAAATAAACCAGTTGTTTTCTTTAATAATTATAGGAGACAAAACCCCAAACCCCAACACCAAGCCCTGCTTAAATGCTCACTTGACTGTGAAGATTTCCAAGCAGTCCATGTAACAGCATCTGCAAGGACAGAATGAGGAAATCATTTCAGTGGTTTGACCCCTTCCTGGGGTGAACTCCAGGCTGATCCTGGGAGTTTTGTTCATGGAGAAGACATGTGGTCTTCTGGTTGGTGCAGTGCCAGGTGGGGTGTGTATGGGGAGAGAAGAGAGGAAGGGCTTGCTGCTTGAGACCAGACCTGGCATGCTGCATTGTGCCTTGCTTGTGTCAGCACGAATGAGCAGGGCACCTTGGGAAGTGAGGTCCTATTTACCAGGCAGATGAGTAGGGACTGACAGGAAGGAGAACAGGGGATGCTGTCTTTCTGGTGTGAGAGCGCTCTCAGAGAGGAGCCAGCCTTCAGTCACCCTCTCCATCCTTCCTTCCAGCTGAGCAGCTCCTTTCCTTCCCTGCTTTCCCCATCCCTGGGGCACTTTGTGCCATCATTCACACAGGGCTCAGCTGAATTCTAAACCAAATTTATTACAAATGTGCATTTATTACAAATTTTGCATTATTACAAATTCTAAGCATTAGGTACCAAAAGGTTCCAGTGGACATTTAAAGAAACACCTGCCTGTATTGAATGGATTCCAGGACTTATTCTAAAGCCAGTATTTTCTGGGATGCTGCTTGATGTCTTAGGAGGATATCACAGGCCTTTCCTGCCTAACCTTAGGTGAACAACTGGTATCCTGCTAATGCCAGTGAGAGAAACAGCACTTCGATGCTTCACGGTATCACAGTGCGCTGGAGATTGGAAGGGACCTCAAAAGATCATCCAGTCCAGTCCCCCTGCCAGAGCAGGAACACCTAGATAAGGTTACACAGGAACATCTTGTTTGAAATGTGTCAGGAAGAGCACAGCACAGCAGCTTCCCAAGAGACGTGGGTGCTGTTTGTCCTACAGGACACCGCTCTGCATGCCCCCACTGACAGCCAAAGGTGGAGCAAAGAGGTTCACCTCACAGCACGGTGCTATGATCTAAAGCCCCAGAGCATGTGTGGGAAACAAATAGTTTTCTTGGCTTCCATAGGCTGCACAAAGCAGTGAATACTGGGATGTGCACAGTCTTTGTGCCTGGAGGAGCCAAACAGGGAGGAAGATGGGGGTTGGATGGGGCAGGCAGCAGGTGACTCAATATTTGGGGTTTGTAGCACCCTTAGTTTTAAGAGATTTCTAGAAAAATAAATATTTTCTAGGAAAATAAGTTTGGTTTTGTGTTGATTTTTATTTTTTTTTAAAAAAGGAACACGCAGTCAGCGTGCTGTGGGACACTTGTAACGTACAAGAGACTTTTTTGGGCTGGATTTGCTTGTGACATGCAGTGCTATGGGTCTGGATGTCACCGCTCTGGATGTCACTCTTTGCCCTCACTCTGAGGAGGGTGGGTATTTGGTAGAAGTAAATGGGACACCCACTGTGCAAGCGCATAAGCGCCAATTGCTTAATGCCAGTTGCTGCTGGTGGAAGATGAAGTTCTCTTTCCCTCCTCCTCTTTGCCTTCATCCACTTTCCATTCTGGAATTATCAGTGTTCTTGGATCTGACTTTCAGGTCATGTTGCACATGGAGCTGCTTTCAGACACTGGCAATTCAGCATCAGCAGCTTCAAAAGCCTGTCAGTAGGAGCCACCCTGTCTTTTACTGTAGGGGCATGTGAGAGAAGTGCAAAGTAAACATCTTACTTCTGGTAGGAGTTTAAGAGTCTAGCTGGTCAGGGATAAGTCACAGAATCTGATTAAAACTAATTGCAAAGATGCCTTTTATGATGCATGGCTTTCTGTGCACTCTGCTTGGCTACATTTCCTTACTGTTTGGATCCCTTTTGTTTTAACTGATGAAAGAAAACAACCAGCCCTACCTGCACTTCTGTTTATACTGCGTAAAATAAAGCAAGTGTTACTTGCACAGTGATGATTAAAAACTAACCAAGGAAGTAGGAAGTCAGAGGAAGAAGGGAATTTCCTTTCTTCTGCCCGTTCAGCTCAGGATTTCTCTGATCCATTGAGTAACCATTGCCACTGAAGGAAGTAACTGCTGAAAGAGAGGAGGAAGGTGGGCTCTTCATGAGACAACATGGTGTGAGACCTGTGGGTTACAGTTTGTTGTAAAGTCAGAGCGGAGAGCAAATACCTGTGACAATATTTGTGTGGCCCTGTGTCCATAGTTGTGATTGACCTTCCCTGGGCAGCTGCTGGAACACCCTTCCTAAATGCCGTGCATGCACCAGAACAATTTCTCTTTGCATCCTCCTTTGTACATATTAAAGTGCTCCAGCAGGGAATATCTCCTTCCTCTGTGGCTTCCTAGAGCATCAGCTCTTGTCCAGCTCTGTCTTCAACTGTACTGACCTGTGAAGGGTATGAGATTTTCAGCTCAGTTTTATGCACTACAGGGACAGCAGGAGGACGAACATGGGCTCTGGTCACTGGACACTTTGCAATTCAATGCAACGTGCATCTTGGATGTGATGTTTTGGAGGTCATAACTTCCAGCTTTGCTGAGGTGTCTATTAGAAACACTGACATTGGGGTTTGGGTTGGTTTTGCCTGGAACAGCTTCTTCAAAAGTGACTTTAAAGTAGAAATTCTGAAATTGTCACAGGGGGAAGAGAGTGGGCACAGTGATGTTTTACATTACAATGCCATGACGATGGGACGTCAATAAACTGCCCTTAAGTTCACCATAGCATTATCATCTGGTGTATAAAATCTGATTGGTAAATATACATTACATGAAAAAATGTCCTACTCAGCAAACTGTGCTTCCAGTGGATTGCACAGGAGATGTCAAAGAGAATTAGGGCTGTATTAAGGGATGACTTCTTCAAATTAACTGGTTTTTATAAAGGGATTTAGGTCAGGGATTTTTTTCAGTTTTAAGAGCTGGCATCATGAATTTAGAACTGACCAAAAAATGAAGACCTAAGGGTGTTTGCATTTGAAATGGATTAGTGCTAGCTGGCAGCTTGAGTCCTGAAGGCAAACCCAGCTGCAAAACGTGTTAGTCCAACCTGCCCTACTCAGGTGGGGAGGGAGAGAGCAGAACACTTGGAGAATCTTTTTCACTCCTCCCCTCTCTGCTTAATGAAGATTCACTTTTCCTTGAGCTACCAGCTCTTGTTCCATTAAATTTCCTGTGCAAGGGCTCAGTTCTGACCCAGGCCTATACTGTTGGGATGCAGCCCACCATCCCTTTGAGCAGGTGATGCTGCTGGAGCCTCCCCATGAGGAGCATGGCAGGGGCTGCGATAAACAGGCCTTTGGTGGAGCAGGGAACAACTTTTCTGTCGTTTCCTGACTTTACTTTGCTAAGCCAGAACACTGTCCTGGTTCTGCTTTAAAGCTAACAAAGTCACAGGGACCAAAAAGGCACTTGAGCTGCCTTTAAGAGAGGAAAGGATATTGGGCTAAGGAGGCAAGGCAGGGAAAGCTCCAGTGTGCTCCCCAGTATCATTTCCCAGAATGATGGACATCACGATAACTAGGAAAGGTGGGAAATGAAATCACTGATAGCAAATAATGGCAGGGAAATATGTAGGTTAAAGAGCAAATGCTGCATCTCAGTGCCAGGAGATGGAGACTCTATTAATACCGAAAAAGATTAGGTAGAGGCAAGAGTGTTGCATGTGGATTTTGTTTTGGGCTATTATCCTTCAAGATAGTAAATTAAGGAAGATGAAATTTGGCAAATAAATTTGATTGCAGCTCTTGTACCAGACCTCAGACAGTGCCTTGAGATTCTACCGAAAGACCCAGCTCAGGAAGTTTTCAGCCTGGTTTATAACTTGCAGAGGTGATGAACAAACCTCAAGTGCATGCAGGTCTGGTCAGGGATGGATTCTTATTGCAGTCTAAGCAGGAGGCTGGGTAAATAGGGAAGAGTTGAACTTAACCACAATGTGACAGGAATTAATTCTGTATCAAAAATGGTTTGGTTACTTCTGCCCAGTGAAATCTAGCACCTTCCATTTTGGGTATTGCTTGGGAATCACATTTTCCTCTCTTTAAAACATAACCTTGGATGAACACTTCAGAAGCTAGTAGGCAGACCACCTTACAAAGTGGTCCATCCCAAATCTCAGCTTTCCAATGCTTTATCATTCAATCATTCAGTTTTGCCATGTGCCACAATCTACCCCAGGCCTTTATTGAACACTAATTATTTACAGCCATGCTGTGATGATGCTGTTGTACCAGTCTGGTTCTTGCTGGGTCTCCCTGGGCTTAAGTGCTGAAGGCAGAAGCTGTGGGAGCTGTGGTTTGCTGGGGTTTTCTGGAACAAGTATGGGCACTGCTGAGTAGTTCTAGGAGAAGGCAAGAATTAAAAGGTGGGGAGGGGGTTGTGCAGAGCATGGGCTGAGTATGGATGTGCAGAAACCTCTGAAACCCCCTGGAAGGATGACTAAGTGCTGGGACATAGTAGAGATGATGCTCAGCATGGTCTGCAAAGGGGGAGCTCTTGAACACACAGCAGCTTTCTTAGCACCTCTTACACTTCCTAAATAATTTCAGGGAAAATATCCTGTTCTAAAGAGGACATTTCTGAGCATGTTTTTGGCCTAGCAGTGCTGAAAGCATTGTGAGGTGGAGGATGAGAGGTGAACAGGCTACAGTATGGCCTGAAGCAGATGGTGCCAAGTTTAGCTTCCCTGCTCAGTCTCAGGGGTCTGGACAAGGCTGCCAGCTTTGTCTTCAAGGGAGTCTTCAACTTTGCTTTAACCCCATTTTGGGGAAAGAGCTTTTAATTCCAGGACAGGCTTTAGGGTTGTCTCCTTCAAAGGACAGCATGGGGACCCAGCTGGCATCTCACATGTTTCCAGGTTCCTCCCACTGCTTGGGTGTCAAGGTGTGTGTCCATCTCTCTGAACCAAGTCTGCAAGCCAGGGATGGTGAAATTTGCTCAGTGAGGAGCCAAGCAGGCTTTGAAAGCTAGTTTTTATTTCAGATTACTTTGTAATTCTTGGGTAAATTGGATAATCACACATTTTGCATTTGATGGTACATAGTCCAGGCCTTGCTTGTCTTCCACCTACAGCCAGGGAGGATTTTGGAGCCCTTGGTGGGTGGTTGCTGTGGAGGGTGAGGGGGCACAGCCCACGTACTCCTGTCTCTCTTTGCTATTCTGTGTGCTGCACTGCACCACACCAGGACTCACCAGGACAGGAAGAAGGGCAGGGGAAAGGCTTGGGGCAGATGGAGGGTCACCAGCAGCCAAGCATTCCTGCTGCATGGCACTTTGAAGATGAGGACTCTGCACAATGGAGCAAGCCCGCTCCACTGTTTATTATTAGCAAGAATGGCAATGGTGGCAGCAGCTGGACTGCTGCTCTTTGGCTCATCCATGTTTATCCACATACCAAGAACTTTCTGCCTTACCCTTCTCAGCATCCCACCTGACAGGCGAGCTATGAGGTATTCTGGGATGTTTGGCTCTGCAGTGTTTCCCAGTCAGTTCCTCTCTCTTCCACAGCCACATTCCTTTTCTGTAGCAAACATCAGATCCTTCACTAATCTTTGGGTCCCCGGACATTTACTAAGAGAGCTGTTGTTTATTTAAAAACAAACACACAGAAATATTAGCAACGAGAGCCCAGAACAAGGATCTGATAATAAGGAACCCAAGAGAGACTGAAAGCTCTAATCTTGGCACGCAAAAACATTTTTAGGTGATGAAGACTTAAAGCTAAAAGCAACAGCAGGAAATGCACCCCAAAGACTTCTGCAAAGAAAAATGGCAAACACAGTGCACGCTGATTATCATCCTTCACTAAGCTCCAGCCCCAGGCAAAAATAGCATCAGGCATGGGATGCTGTGCAGCACAGCCAGCACTGCACCGAGCAGCCAGTGCTGCATGGAGCAACCAGTGCAGCGGGGCAGGCCTGCCCAGCTCCACATCACTGCTACCCCTCCAGGGACAGTGTCCCTTGGTGGGGCTGTACAGTGACAGCCTTGTCCTTCTGCTCCCAGTGATGCCCTTGTCACAGCCTGCACATGCAGAGGTCTGCCCTGGCTGCTGGCCTGCCAGCCACAGGAGGTTGCCTTCCTCCAGAAGTTCATGTCCAGCCCATTTCAGGTGTACTTTCATGTCCCCATGAAGCATCCACTGACCTCTGTGTTCCAGGGAGACCTCCCCAGCTTGCCAAAGGGAAGAGGGTATGCATTGCATGGTGATTGAGCTCATGGAGATACCTGCTTTTAAAGGAGATTTTCATCTTCCCATTAAATAGGGAAATAAGAGGTGGATGGGCAACACTAAAAAGGATTTATAATTTAAATCCCAGAGAATTTGTATGGATTGCTGTGGAGCACAGGGCAACATTATTCCCCTCCTTTTATGGCAATGAGATAGATTATCTACATTGCTTGTGGAGACTTGGTGGGGAAAGGTCTTCATCCCTTCAGCTTTCCTCTGGCTGTCCCTATACAGGAGCATTACTTAGACAGTGAAAACCTAGCAAGAGTTTAAATTCTTCTGCCCCCTGCACTTTTTAAACAAGTGAATTAGGATTTCTGTGCTGCTCGGCTGAAGGAAGGCAGGGGCTCCTTATGTGCTCCACTGCTCTGTTGTTAGTAGGGGGGAGGCACTGCCAGACTATTTGGAGCCTCTTGTAAACTTGTCTCCTCATCTATCTGGCCTTTGAGCAATGCTAAGCTGTAACAGAAATCATTAGCAGTGCTCACACTGGTTGAGGAAAGAGTGTGGTCCAGGGAACACTGTCTTCTAGATTCTACACTAAGCAGCTGTATGTGAAGTCACACAATGTAGTTGTGTGTGATAAAGCTGTGCTCCCACATGAGGACAAGTTCAGGCTGATGGCACCCTGTACCCCATCAGAGATGCGAGGCACCAAGTTGTTACATGCCGTCTCTCAGTCATCTGAGTTTGTCAAAACACTCTTAAATGGAGTGGGCTTTGTCCTGGTACTATATGTGCTGGGTCAGGTGCTGTGTGTCCTCCAGCCAGCCCAGCACTGTGGATAGAGTACAAGGCTGGCGTAAATGTGGTGTCATGTGCTTGGCCGTGTAAGGAAGATGAGATCATGGGCTCCTATCTCAACATCAAGATGCCATTTTCACTGGTGGGAGCATACAGTTCTCGTATGAATGAACATGAAGTCACAGTCATGCATCCAGGCTTGATTATAAATACAGACAGTTTTCCTAAACAGATTTTAAGATCGCACTGCGTCAGGGTTTCTGCTGAGCTTTCCCTAGCACGTGGCAGGCTTCCTTCTAGGGAATCAACCACGTCTGCCTCTTCCACTGGCATGTTGGATGTGCAATGGCTTGCTGCGGTGTGGTCCACTCCAGTTGAGTTCAGTCATGAACCATGAAAACCTGCTGGAAGTCACTGTGAGCCTGAGATCTTGGTGACACATCTTCACACACCGGCTGGCAGAGGTGCATGTGTGTCCTGTCAGGAACTGGGAGCAGACAGTCTGCTTCCCATCAGCCCCTGGTGGGGGTTAACGTTATCACAACCCCAGTGCCCAACTCTCCTGACCAAGAGGTTATGAGGATGGATCGAGTGCAAAACTCAGAAGTCTCTCTCCTGAGACCTTCTGCAGGACTCATGCTGTATTCATCACAGTAACTGCTGGGGAAGATCCTCACATAAAGATTGGCGGACCTGATGATGATGAGTTGTGCTTAGGCAGAAATCACTAACTGCACAAGAATTGGATGGAAAATGATCGGTTAGGAAGGTATTGGTTAGGAAAGGATACGGAAGTTATATACATAAATCAGGGAATCAACAAAACCCACCAACTAATGCTGAAAAAAAAGCAAAGCATCAGCACTCATAGAGAGGAACATGATGTGCACTCATACAGAGGAATGTGATGTGCACTCATACAGAGGCCTTCCTTTCATCACTGTTCTCAGGTTTGGGAATTGCATTTTGTGGAAGGTATGGGAGAGATCAGGAGAGCTCTCATAAATCAGCAGGAGAAAAGAGCAGGGCTGGGGCAGGCTGGGCTCCATGTCAGCTCTGGTGTGGCCAGACTTGTGGTACTGCTTGCGAGAGGTAGGGATGTGCAGAAAGGAGAGTGTTGAACAGATCTCAGTGTCTGTTGGGGATAAGAAAAGAAGTCACACCAACAAAATGCATCAAGAAAGGTTTAGGGTAGACCCTAGAATGATCCCTGCGTGTATTCACCCTGGGAGACTGCATGAGGAGAACATGGTATCTCTATCCCCAGACATCATTTACAGCAGGTTAAAATGTAGTTGGGTCTGATTAAACAGCTCCTCAGGGTCTCTTCCAGCCCTTTTTCTTCATCTGATTTTTCTCTCCATGACCTAAGAATCTGTTTCACGGTCTGTCTGAAGAGAAACATGGAGCTGAAACAACTGAATGACAGACCCAGCAGATTTTCTTTGCAATGGTTTGGTTTTTGGTTGTTTTTTTTCCAAGTAACAAATGAAAATTTCCTGTGGGAAAAGCCTGGTTCCAGCATAATTTGTATTTCTGTGAAAAAGCCAAGATCACAAAGAAAACTCATGGGGAAAAACTGTTTACTTACTGGATCTGCTGACTTGATGGTGGTCAGAGGTCTGATTGGATCTGCTAAGTTGGTGCTGATGAAAGATTTTGATGCTGTTTTCCATTAGGAGCTCTTCCTTCAGATAAAAAGCATGGTTAAATATAATAAACCAAAGATGCAGATAACAGGGGAGAAGATTGTCTCAGATCAGTGCTTCCTGCTTCCCTGTACAGAGATAGTTTATGCTTGTGCCATGGGTGTTTTTAAAGGTTATGTTGTACCTGCAGGTAGTCCTGCTCTCCTCCTGAGTGTATCCAGGATGTATATCCAAATGCTTCTTGGTGCTTACTCAGCATATAGTTTCCTAGCAGCTTCTCCCCCTTGTGAACCCAGACCTTCTGGGAGGTAGAGGAAACAAAGTCAGACTTAGTGCATGGTGGGGGTTAATCATGTTTGTGCTGCTCCTTTCCACAGTCAGCTTTAGCAAAGCCAATCTTCATCCTGCCCTCAGCAGGTTGGGAGCTGGCTCTGCTGGGGAGCTGGGGCTGCAGGAGCTGCATCAGACATGAGGCTGGTGCAGGGAAAGCTGGGGAAGCAGAGCCTGTACGTTATTTGTTCAGCCAAGATAAATGCCATGATAAATTGCTTTCCACTTCTCTCTCTCCCTGTAAGATGGATGTATTTTTCCTATGTTCATCATCATTCAGTAAATAGGGAGTTTTTATAAGACCATGTCTCTAATTTCTATCATTAGCAACATACGTGAAAACATAAGGTTTTGGGTAGTCACCAATCACACCACTTACTGGTTATTGTAGTGTCCCAACACTTTCCCTCCTCCTTTGTCATCCCAAAGCAATTAGTAGGAAATTCAGCTGCTGCCTGAATGGACACATTTTCAGCAATCTTCCTTAATTCTTTATTTACTGTAAAATAAGCAGGGAGAAAAGAAATGCAAAATCAGTTCCTCTTCTGAAGATGGATTAGTTCTCTCATCACATCTCAGACTATCTCCCCTGCCCTTTCCCCAACTGTATCTCAATTTCTGATGAGCTGCGATGAAAAGCAGGCAGGAAAACATCTGATTGCTGCCCATGAATTCCTCGAGTGAACCCATTTCAGAGGTAACCAGCGTGACAAAAGTTGAGCTATTTTCAATGAGCTCCCTTTATTAGAGACAGTGATTTGTACTAAGTGAGCTGGAACTTTGCTTCTGGATCATTTATAGCGGGACCTGATGTAATTTCCTGCCACGCAGAGGGAAAATTAAATGCCCAATCTGTTGCTTTTAATGAGGAAGGTTTTTAGTAGTGTGGATGGGATACAGTGAAGCAGTAGAAGGACTGACTGGTTGAGGCAAGGAGAAGCAGCCCATTGATGGAGAAGGTGAAGCAAGCTGATGTCCACTTTATCGGCTGGTATCTCCCTTTTTAAACAGAGCCTTGACCGTCACTGCTTCAGGAATAAAGCAGTCTCTGCTGTGAGCACAGACATCAAAACCTGGCCTCACAAAAAGGGCTCTCAGAATCTCACTGACATTTCCTTTTGATGCTCTGCACAGCCGAGCAAACAGTTCTCGGAGCTGTGCAGTCACAGAGTTACGCCTGAGGGAGCACCCTCCCCTGCATTCAGAAAACAGAGAGGGGATGGGGAGGAAGATGTCTGTGTTGCCGAAAAGCTTTAAGCCAGCTCTGAATAACTGAAAGGCTGAGAGGTCTCTTCCCTTCCTGGCTTTCAGCCTGCCCTCATCCTCCACTACCTTCACTCCTCTGCTGGAGCCCAGGATGCAGGAGGAGCAGCAGGAGGCATGTTCCAAACCCCCCACCAGTTCAGCAGTTGGTGTTCTTGTAATGGAATAGCTGAGAGAACTGTATGAAAAAAAGGCATAAATGGGTTAAAAAACATTACCTCAGGTTGCTGAAGCTCAGAACATCAGTGCCTTTGAAAACCTTTGGTCTGAGCTGTAAAAACCACTATATCACTATATTGCTGGATAATTATCTGTGTATGAATGCTTTATGGGTCTTATGTCCTATGTCTCATGGTCCCCGTGTAAAGGCTGGGGGAGTAATTGCTTGTTACCTGTCTTCTTTATTACAGAAGATCCAATCAGTTATAAATCTACATTTAACTTTATCAGCAAACTTGTTACCTGTACTGCTTTTGTATGTGACCAAGAGCCACATGTGTATCCAGAGAAGGCACAGAAATGAAACTGGTTTGGGGAAGTTGGTTCAAATGGTGCCGACACATTTGGGATCTCCAAGGTTAAGGGTCGGGAGCTGGGGGCTAAGGTCCAAAATCCCAATGAAACACATGCACAGACTGTAATATTCCTAAATCCACAGGCCCTGTGGCTGTCAATCACGTGCAAAAGCCCTACCTGTAGCTAGCTGCACCGAGGGTGATGTAACTTTGATGACCCATTGTAGTCAGTGTTTACAAATCCTACAAAAATGCTTTCATGCATCAATAGGGATGTTAGAAAAGATCTGGGGGAAGTCAGGTGTGCAGGGAGGTTTATTACAGAAGATCCAATCAGTTATAAATCCATATTTAACTTTAACAGCAGACAGCGTGACCTCCTCTGTCCCTTTCCAGCTTCTGCTATAGACCATATGGTCTTCAGACTTTTTTACTATTGTTTGTCTACCGTCACAGTTGTTTTAATTGTATGGGGTCTGTAGCAGCTTCCTGAGCAAGCAGAGTGCACTATGCTTGTTGAAAGGCAGCTCCATTGTCCATGGAGGAGGTGTAAGGAGGTGCTGTTTGCTGTACCATGGGCAGGAGGTAGCTGGTGGGCAGGGCAGGAGCGCTTCCTCTGGGAGAGCACAGGGCTAAAGGTGCACCAGAGTCATGTCCCTACTGCAGGTGAGATCAACAGTCCTGTCTGTTCATTGTCCTGAAAGTCAGTGAAGAACAATTTTGCTAACACAAAAAGCTGAAGCATCTGATTCAGTTTGCTGTAACTTGAGGGGGCTGTTATTCATGAGCATCTTCCAAAAATCTGGAAGTTTCGTGCATCAGTATGAACTGATTATGCATCTGAAAAAAATCATCTGAGACAGAACAGTACTTGCGCATTCTGCCCAGCTTGCCTGCGTATCTTCACTGGGTTACTACTGATTTATTTTTCTGGAAAAATAAAAATAAAATAAAATTGGGGCAAGCAGCTTAGTTACTGTCAAAGTGTTTTAAGCTCCTGAGCACTAGTGGTTTGTTAGGATTCATGGATTCTTTTGTCTTCACTCCTTCCATGCTGCTGAGTACAGAGAACACAACCCAACCTAAGAAACTGATGAATGAGAAATGATGAATATCAACGCTTAAGTGAATATGTAGTGCTTTTTATTCACATAAACCTTTTGTGATGAATACAATATTAACATTTACAATTATGATAAAAAAGTCGGTAAGTTGATACCAGCACTCAAAAGATCTGTGAGCTACGAGAGTGTCTAAAGGATTTACAGAGAGGTTATGGCCATAGCACTGTTAGCTGGATCTCCCGTGCTGGTGGAAATCATATCTAATTCTAATGAAGGAAATAGGAAAATTGATGTAGTGGGAGAAACAACACTAGAATTAAGATTTTTATTTGTTTTTTATCAGGAATATTATCTTGAAAAGGCAAGTTAGGAACCAGTGACAAAGTGCAGTTCTGCTGGAGCCAAGAGATTTCAGGGTAAAATAAACTCTAAGGAGAAAAGTACGTAATGATAGATGTATGTGTATGGAAGAATCTTAAAGGATTGCTGAGAGCTAACAGCTTCTGTGCTGCTCAGGGACAGAAGTGATGGGAAGAGATTCCAGAAAAGCATAGATCAGACTTTCCTTGGATCCTAGAGAAAATGACAAGACTCATCCTGAAGAGTTTTCCCAGGAATGACAAATAGGAAGGATAAAAAGACAGAAATGATAAATTATTACTCTTGCATGACTGAAAGCTTGATTGGCTTGGAAATAATTTTTACAGATGGTTGTTTTGCCTGTGTTTCCCATTGAGAGACCATAAACTTGTGCCATGAACATATAGCAAGCCTTATGTGACCTTCTCCTTCTTTTTTCAGTTTGTTAGGAAGAGGTGGCAGTTTCGGAGCTGGTATCTAGTAGAAAGAAGTGAGAGCACGGTCACTGGAGGGCTGCCATCTCCCGCTGCACTTGGCAAATCCTCTGTAGAGGATATCTATTTCTTGACCCTCATTCAACCCTTCTGCGAGGTCTGGTGTTTTGTATTCTATAGCAGGGACCCAGCCAACTTGTGGAAGCTGATGGCAGTGTTTCCACCAGCTTGCCTGGGAAAGGAGTGTTCAGCTGTTCCTGCTGACTTTGCTATGAATGGTACAACCCAAGGTGAAACTATCTTTTGAACTGGGGACACAGCTAGTGAGTCCCAAGAAGGGTCTGGTTACATACCGCAAACAAGCCATCCAAGGGTATACCCTAGCATCAGGATCTACCACCTTTTCAGGTGTTGCTGTACCAGGACACAAAACCAGAAGAGCAGGAGAGGCTCAGAAAGCTTTATGAAATATAAACCTAACCATATTCTGTAAGCTTGAATGAATTGTTCATGTAAGGCAATCTCCTTGAGGCTTTTTATCCAATCTCGTGCTTTCCAAATGCAGTATGATTCCATCTACAGCACAGCATTACTCCTGAGAGCTCGTTAGCTCTGTGTGTGTGATGGAGATTCTGGAAGTATGGTGGACTTTGAGAAAATGATGGGGTTTGGGAAGGATTAAACTTTTTCCCCTTTGTGTATGCTGCTGTGAAGAAACACCTTTGCTCTGTGGTTTTTTGGTTTCTCCATCCATGAGTTTGGGCAGGTCTTTAGGGCACAGGAAATTGAGGACACTGCCAAGTGCATATGGACTTAATTTGTCATGCTGCCACTCACACGTGTGTCCCCCAAGCTGCAGGTGTGTAGGAATGTGCATGTAGAAAAGCAGTCATGGTACTTCAGAACTGAGATCAGCAAATACAGTTGGCATAGGCTGCTGAGACACTCTCCTGTTAGGAATGGTACTTCTAGCTCTATGGTCTGCTGCCCTGTTTAGACCGATAGTGAGAGACTTGGTCTTACCTGAAGCTCAGGTGAAGTTCTAAGCTGCCCTAGCTTCAGAATGCAAGTATTTTCCTCATGCTTTTGTTTTCCATAAGATTTTCCAAGGAACACAAGAAAAGTCCTTTTCTTCTGTTATTGGACAAATACAATTCCATTGCTTAGTGTAGGGATTCTGTTTGCTTAAACAGGAAATAAATCTTAGTTAAAAGCCTTCTATGCAGTTGTTTTGGAGAAATCCTCCTCCAACGAAAAATGTTGCTGTCCAGATGATAGAAGTTAAGTTATATTTAATAACAGAAATTTACAAACCCTTATAAAAGCTTTTTAAGTTAGACAAGTGTTAGTAGCCGTAACCATTCCAAAGCACAAGCTAATTTGCCTACAGAGTGAATAAACATTTTAACAGTTACAGCCATCAAGAGCTGTGCTAGTATTTAGTCTGTTTATAGTTGTTTGATCAGATGGTGTTGAATTTGGAGAGGTTTTGCTCGCTGCAGCCGGGTAAGTTATAGCTGCCACGTGGCTGGAGGGCATGAGCTGGATGGCAATCAGACAGCAAACCAAGAATGATAAATCCCATTTTGTACAGTGGGAGAAGGCTCTGGTAGTTTATTCTGGCATTCTGTACTCTTAACAGTGGGTGACAGTTCAACACAGAGATTTAATGCCTCACCTCAGCATTGCAGGAGAGAAAAGTTCTGATCTTTTGGCTCAGTGACAGGCCCTGACATGGGAACCCTATCTGAACTGCCCAGGAGCCAGATATTAAACTCAGCTGATCTAGAGGGTGTTAATAAAACTGTTCTGCAACCATGGCATCTAATTTTCCATATCTGATCATCAGAAAACAGGTCCAGCAAATGACTTAAGGCCACTCCAAAATGTGGAATCCTGTTTGATGCTCATGAAAAGAGAAGATGTTACTTGATGTTAATGCAGATGTTGTGCAGGCTCAGAATAGGGAAAAGCTGATTTCTAATTCCAGTTCTGCTACCAGCTGGATTTTGTAGTCCTTGTTATGACCTTTAACCTCCTTGTGTCTGGGTTTCCCCTAGTCCGTGTGAATGCAGTACTGTTAAATTCCTTCACTTGCTAATTGTGTGGAGAGGTTCCTTTCTGTAATCCTGAAATTAGTTTAACATAATGTTTATGATTGTCATGCTTTCAGTGGTGCTAGAGATAGGAAGAACAGACCAGAATAGAATAGGACAGAATAATATAGAATAGGACAGAACAGAATAGAATAATATAGACTAGAACAGAATAGAATCATTTCATCCCATTTAGACTAGAAGAATTAGGTTACGAAACATGCAGGATGGGGAGGACAGGCTGGAGAGGAGCTGTACCTGGTTTGCCTCTACAGCTCTTCAGGAGAGCATTGCTTTTGCTTATACTTTTGAACCTACTCTTATGTTTCTTCATTTCTTTCAAACACTGTGGTTCCCTCTCAGATGATTTATTTAGACACATGAAAAAAAGGTTGCAGCCACTGAATGGAGGTGGCTGGCAGGGGTTGGCTCCAGGGCGGTCAGGCATGAGATGTGTGTGGTCCCAAAGCTGCCTCGCTCTACTGGCACAAACATACCTGAGAGGGAGGTCTTAGTGAGCGCTTCCGAAAGCTTCAAGACTGAACTGATGTAATCTCACGGGCTTGAAGCATCATCAGAGCCAACAGAGCTGTGCAGGCACTCTGTGTTCTGCACTTAGCTGTGTGGGCAGCGAAGCAGCAGTGGGAGACACATGGGCAGCTGGGGGGGGTGTAGCTGGAGTAGATGCTGTGCTAGGTCATGCCCAGCTGTACATCTTGGAGCAAACAGAATACATTGAGGACAGCTCAGTGAGCACCCAGGACAGCCCTGGGCTCACCCAGGACAGCACATGCAGATGCTTCTCTTGCACTGACAGCATTGGGCTTTTCATGCTATAAACAACATTTCTCCTTGCAGGCAGATTTGTAACTTTCCCATCTTGTACATTATACAAAACAAGGAAATAGGTTTTTAAATTTCAGTTTATAATAACACTTGTTTAAGATCTCTGTATTTAAGCTGGCTGAAGGTCAAATGAATGGTGCTAACAGTGCAAGCTAAAATCAAAGCCCTCAGTTATGCTCCACACAAACAACATAACATGATGAAGGAGCAATAGACGTTATGGGAACTCTAAAATAAAGGTCTCTGCCTGGGCCACTTTCATGGAGGACTTACAGGTTCCCTTAGAGCCCTTTTCAGGCCTGAGTCACTGCCTGGCCTGTTTGGTTCCTGGTGCTTCAAGGATGCCAAGGCTGCATTAAACACTGTCATCCATAGCTTTTGATTCAGATGGATGAAAAAGATGAAAGGGGAAATAGGCACTGAATACATAAAGTACTTTCCTAAGGGTGCAGGAGAACTACAAGATAGATACATTGTGATAAACCTGTCCTGATAATAGTAGGTGATGGAGGGAGCAGGAAGGAATTACCCATCTGGTGGCTTAGCCACTTTTTGGCAGCAGCAGTTCTTGGCCATGCACAAGGAAGGTGCACATGAAAACCCTTCATTTTCATTCTTTCCCTGTGGTTCTTCCTCTCGTGTCCCACCTCTGCTTGCACCTATATGCTAAAGAAGACAGAGACTCCAGATTTCCCATTAACATCATGTCAACCAAACCCCCACTGGCTTTCCCTTCCAGCCTTGGGAAACACATCCAGGGAGTGAGGATAGATATTCCTCTCAAGTAATTATCTGGTTTTGTTTCAACAACAGTGAAATTTCTTTCCACATATCCAGGCTGTGTTGTGGACCCTTAAATACTGCAGCTTTGGATGAAAGGAGTCTGGCAGACACATCTGGATCTTGTTTCCCAGCAAGAACATTTATTTTTGGCTAATTTAGTACTTTGCAACTTCTTAGGACAAGTGGGTTTTTTGCTTTGCTTTATGATGGGCTGTGTAAGGATGAGTAAAAGTTGATTATTTCACTAGTGAAGAAAATAAAATATAAAAAAAGATCCTTTGGCAAACACCCACGTGGAAGTTTTTAAAAGCAGTCTCAAAATACTAAACTGCATCTGTAGGCTGCAGCTACTCCAGCACCGTGTATCTCTGTACTCCACAAAGGGAGTCCAGAATGACAGGAAGCCACAGCAGCAACTTTTAAAGCCAGTTTTTGTGCTTTTATAAATAGCTACACAATTTGCAGAGCAGTGCTGTATTGTCCCCATGCACTGCTATACTTGCTGTACTGCCACTGGAAACAAGAAGGAGGACATTATAGACTGGAGCATGGTAGAGATGTGCTGGGCAAGATGTGAATTCCCCTCTGCATCTTCTTTTGCTTTGCTGTTCCTGGGGCACAACTCAGAGTCTCTGCAATTGTTCAGAGCTGGTCACACTTAGACCCGAGCTGATACTACAGCTATTTTTGTTACATTTCATGGGACATACGAGTCGCACACCGTTGATTCCTTTGCCCAGTTGTATTGCCGTAGTGGCTAAACCAGGTTTTTATTGCTAGTCTTTGCCATTGCAAATTCAAAAATGATAAGTAGTGCACATTATTCAGTTAAAAATCTGCTGTTCTCATGAGCTTTCTTACAGGCTAATTTATTTTCTAGAGTATTCACTGTGGTAGCTCTACCTGCCAGAAATCAGAGATTCTTTGTGCTTGGGAGTAAAAAGTGGAAATTTCAAATCTTCTCACAAGAAACATGAGAATTGCAAAATGATTTTTTAGAAGTTTTTTCCAGAAGTTCAAACTTAAACAGAGTGTGACAGTCATCCCTGCTTGGATGGTGAGGAATGGGTGACTGGGCATTGAGAAGTGGTGGCCAAGTGGACTCAGGGTTTTTCAGTCTCCTGGCAGCGGTAGTATCAGAGAGAATGAATGTGACCTGGACCTTCCAGCCTCCACAGGAGCTGGTCCAGAAAGGCTGTGATCCTTCAATCTGAGCACATCACTAGGGAGAGTGGCTGGAAAGCATGCAGTGCTGGACCCGCCAGTCGGTTTTCCCAAATCAAGTTTTCCCAAATCAACAGTTTTCCCAAAGTGCATATGGTGGGATGGAGCATCTGGTGTTTGACGATATTGGTACATTGCCTATAAAACATCATGTTTGGAACCCCGCAGCCTGCTCCCAGACCTGCAGATCCTCAGCACTTCCCTTGCGGCTGCATTGGTCCATAATTCCAGCTCTGAGGACTTCAACTGGCCTGGCCATTTGTTGGCCAAGGCAGTGGCTGTCCTGCTGTGCTGGTCTCCTTGCTGTTAAGGTGCAAGGCAGGGCTGACCACCCGCCAGGTCTGATTGGAGGCACTGGTGCCAGTGGGGACTGCTTACAGCTTCCAGTTGAGGCTAACTGGGAAATCAGATCTGTAAACACAGCCAGGAGAGAGTGGATATTATTTATTTAGTGTGATAATAAAACAGCAGTGGGTTAGTCAAACAGTAATTAGCAACAGGTCATGCTGTAATTAGAGAGTCTGTTGCAGTGGGTTACCTCTTACTGAATACCACCAGTAAGTCATCAGGTATTTGAAGTAAGTGGGAGATTAGTTCAGGATGCAAGTGCTTTCAGGCGCAGTTAGGACTATTTGGGAACATGCAGATCTTTTTCTTTGCCTCCCTTTATCCTAGCAATTAACGTAACACAAGGCTCTGAAATGGCACTTGCTTCTCTCTCACTTGCATGAAATCTTGAACAAAAGCTCCAAACAGTTCTCTTGAGTGATTAAATCTCATCTGAAAGAGCTTGAAGTCTCAAGGGGTACAAAGGAGTAATTATTTTCTCTCTTACAGAAGAGGGGAAAGTTCTGCTCTTCAAGCACAGGTTTGTATTTTACATATGCCTTTTTTTTTTCCTTCTTCTTGCTATTTTAAGAGTCGTTTCCATAATACTATTGTCTGAACATCAGAAGTTTCTTTTGCTTAGACAGGCAGTGAGATTCTGGCGCCTCATATGTGAAAGGAAAGAAAATACTTCAATCAGTTAACTGCATTCAGGGCTTTTTGCTGAATCTTCCTTCCACTGAATGACTTGCTGTGTTTAAAGAATGGAGGACTGAGATCAGTGACTAGAGATGGCAAATAACTACTAGATAAATGCCACGCACATCAGTCTCGGATACATTACTCAATCTTCACACCCTTGGATGCTTCTGCAATGCCTTCACATTGCAATTTCATCTTTTCAGTCATATCTTTCCCCTCCATTAGCCTGGCTGTCTGGAGAAGCTCCCATTTCTGCTCTCTGTTCATCAGCTCAGTTCACAGACTTTACCTCCCGATAGGAGTGTCTGGTCCTGCTGTTCTACTTGACTGCGGCAGTCAGAATAAGTACAAATCAAATATATGCATTTTCTTGCTTGTCTGAATTTGTCTGGTTTCAACTTTCAGTCCCTAGAACATCTTCTGCCATCGGGATTGTCCTTGACTACTTGCAGGAGTCCTTTTTCAGCCTCTTCTGGGATAAACAGACTACTCTCCAGAAGCATCCTATGGTAAAAACACCTCTTCCAGTTATCTCACAAGGCTCATGGCTTTTCTCCTATTTATTTCCAGCTTTCCAAAATCTTTCTTATGTGTCAACATCAGCATGGAGTAAGATACCATAGCAGCCTTGTACCTGCTTTCTCATTCAAGATTGTTCTGATAATTATGTTAGCCACAAGAGTCAGTAAGCACTTGCTTCATTTGCTGATGATGAGTAGGGGCCTCATTTCCTTCTCAGAGCTGTCTCTTTCCAAGGCCAAAAATGTCTCTGTCCTGTAAATAGTTCCTTTATTTTGGCTTTCAAATATGTTGCCTCACTTCAGCTGCCCTGAAATGCATACTGTTTTCTTGCAAAATGTATCCAAGCAATCCAGATTGCTCTGTATCAGCATGCTGCCTGTTAAATTTATCAATTCCCTTGATCTTGGTCACCAGCAAACTCTTAAGTGATAATTTCAAGGGATTTTTTCTTGACATAAGTAAAAATCTTAGATCAGATCCCCAGGGGACCATGCTAAATCTAAAATTGTTAGGCAGTATTTACATGTTTGCGTGTACGTTTGAGACCCCTTGCTCTCCTGGGTTTAACTCTGCTCAGGAGTCTTGTATGGAGTTGCTATTGTCCTTGCTTCTTTATCAAACCCTCATGTAATACCAAATCAAATGCTTTTCTGAAGTCAGAGAATGCAGCGAATTTTTACAGTGATATTATTGTTGATTATCACTGAAAATATCAAGCTGGCAAGTTTATTCTCCTCTAATCCACGCTGATTTGCCAAATTCTATTCCCCATCTTTAATTCCTGATGAATTGTATTCTGTATGAGCCATTTTTTTATTGTGCTAGAAAGCAAGCTTGGATTGATAGTCTTAAAATCACTTAGATTGCCCACTTGATTCTTTCAAAATATTGGTACATATCTTGGTTAACTTTGACTGTCCAAGTTTACTGGAAATCAAGATCAACCATGTGTAAAGCTCTTTGCCCAGCTCTCTAAAAGTCTTTTTTCTTTAGAAGATGCCATTCCCTGGACTTGCTAATTTTGAAGTGTCTAGCGTTAGCAACTGCTGTTTAACCTTTTGTTTAATATTTGTGGGGATGGAAAAGCTCATCACCATCACATAATACATTTCCCCAAAATAGAACAGAAGTGTTTATTAGAGGTGTCTGCTTTTTCTGAATCATGGTCAACAACTCTACCATTTTCCAGCTGATCAACCTAACTTTAATTTTTCTTTGCTTCCCAATATGCTCAAAATCCACCTCTTCTGCAGCCTACAGATTTGTCTAAAACTGTTACTGCTTTCTGACCATTCCCAAACTTTTCTATGTATCCACACCTACCAGCTTTCCTGTTCTTTTCATAGCAGTGTTTTCTGAATATACTACCCAGCTATGACATCTGGCCCATGCTTTCCTGGGGGGCTCTTGGCACGGAGGCTTCTCTGTGCTGCAGGCCTGTGACCTGGTGGTTATTGCTCTCTTCTGTTTACATCTTTTCTTCTGTTCTAGCTGACTGTTTTCACCTATGTTAAAACCATTAGATATTGTCTAAACTCTTCAATGCACAATGTCTCTTCATATATTCCTGCTTTGGTTTTTCTTGTGTTTGCTTCTCAGAAATATAAAGAGCTGCCATGATCACCATTTCTTAATGCCATAAGCATTTTCTCTTAATGTAGCACTGTGATGTCCCATGTAGAAGTCTTGGTCAAATGTACTCACCCTCATTAAGATGAGGGAATAACCCACAGAGCTAGCTCTGTTGCGTTGAATCCTGGTCCAGGGTAACTGCTCTTTCAGCACATCTCATCCTCAGTAGGGTGTTCATTCAACAGTCCCTCCAGGATAAAGCCTTCTGCATTCATGTCCTGCCAAATTTTCAGCTCTTTCCTTTGGGGATCCACTGATTCCTTGCAGAGCAGGGATCAGGAGGCTGAGGAAGCCTGCAATGAAAGTGAGATGCGATTACCACTCTTTACCCATGAGGGAAGCAATAGCATGGAGTACATTGCAGACAGCCTGACAGAAACCAGCCTGAGAACATTTTTCAGGGAGCAGCAGCCTGAAATGAGCAGAATTTGAAAAATGCACTTGTTCAAAGTATGTGTCCTGGTGGAAATAACTGTTCTCAGTGAAAGCATTGAAAACGAGCCACATGACATTTCATAGCAGCCAGGTGCCTGGTGCCAGACACCATTAGCATCTGGACAGCTTGTTTTACCTGGAGAGTCTGGCTGATGAGAATTCACAGTCTACCTAAAGCATGTCCTGTCATTCTTTGTTTGGAAACAGCCATTTGAAAGCAGCTTGCCCTGTGAGCTCTTACATCCTTTTTACCCTTCCCATCAGGAGTGCCATAAGGCTCACTGCTTTAGCCCATGAAAAAATGACCTTCTGGGCCAACCCTCAAGGTCTCATAGCTCCAAGTTTATTTTGGTTTCTTCAGTTTTAATGACCTGAGGAGGATTCAGTGAGTTAGTAATTTAATTTAAAGGAAGCTGAAAACATCAGCAGCATCTTGGAATGTGCTGAGCTCAGCATAGTTTGGCAGCGAAAAACACTTCCTCCACATGCATGCTTCCTAAACAGGGGAACACCAGACCCCACTTCTGCTCAACCCCTTCCAGCACAGCTGTTGGACCCACCCTGCCCTGATTTACAAGTATCTGCTCTGGGATGATACCACCTATTGCTTCCACTTGGGATCATGATCCTGGGAGCTCATCAGCTGCAGCTGAGATACAGGCTCTTGTTTAAGTCCCATTGCCCTGTATGGCTGTTAGTAGTGCAGGGTATTGGTATGACTACTGGCACAGCATGGTGAAGTGTTGAGCCCACAGGTTGTTTTAACTGCTTTGTACCAAGAAGGATTGCATATTCCAGTTGTTCCCCTCTGACCGCACCAGAGAAGGTCACTGTTTTACTGCTGCAGTATGTAAGTCATCTCAAAGTACTTCTGCTACTGCTATGAAATATTTAGAGCAAATTCTTGTGTAGAGCCTCTGTGCTGAGAATGTATGATAACATGTTCCCTCTCGCATCGTCTCCATCTTTCTGAAAAGTAATTAATTAATTAACCTTTTGACTTTCCTTGATGGTATCAGCTCAACTAGAAAAGATGATGGCTGTGCACTTCATCTATTCTGTATGGATCTGGAGAGCTGTGCAGTCTCTAGGGGACTGTGATTATTTTAGCTTGCTGCACAACTAACTAGCTTTTTGAAGTGAGCCAGAGGCAGATCAGGTTTAAGATGAAGGTACTTTGACAGTTTCCCCCCCAGAAGCTGTCATCCTTTAATGGAGTGTGAAGAAATGGCAGCAGAGCCATTAGTCAGGTTGGTTACATGTACCTGCAGTGGGGAGCCCTGGGGATTTTGTACCTGCTTCATTTTCTAAAACACCCCCTGGAGTCATGGCGTTTCCACCCCTGTGCAGGGGCAGCAGAAACCTGGCTGTGGTCTGCCTGTGGCAATCGAGAAAGCTGATGAGAGTGTGAATGTGATACAATGAGTTAAACTGGGTGGCGTGTGAATGTGATGCAAAGAGTTAAACCAGTGCCCTTGCTAAGAGATGTGTCTGTCGCTAATAGCTTCACATTGCACTAGTTTATTTGTTTTAACACCCCCCACGTGTAGAGAGTTGGGGAGGGGATTTGTTTGGGTTTTTTTTTTGTTGCAAGGATTGTCCTTGTGTCAGGGCAGGTCTGTTGGCACCCTTGGGCAGGAGAGGGTAAGGTCTGTGTCTGTAGGCTTTCATTCCATGGGTTATAGGTTTTCAGCCAAGTCTGTGATATGTCCTCTGCTGCAGAGGTATTTAGGCAGATATACCTCAGAACTTCCCATCAGTCAGTTTAGTCAGGCAGAAGTAACAAGGAATCTTTAATGTCTGAGATCTAAAGCTTCATCTAAATCATTTACACAGCTGAAGTCACAGAAGATGTAATTCAGCACAACCCTACTGATTTCCTAGTTTTAGTAATACATGAGTAATTACAACATAGATACCTGGGCCAGGAAATAGTCTTGTTTCTGCTGAAGTCCAGGGGTTGCAGAACCATAAACACAGTGGCTGGTGTGCCTCAGCGCTGGGCTTCAAAGCAGGAGGTGATTTCCTGCTTGCATTTCACAGGCTGCAAAACCTTCTTATGGCAGCAATAAAAACAAAGCACAGGAATTCTATTCTAACACAATAAAGTCATTGTCATGCATGACCTCCAGATGGGGGGTGGAACATACCCACCACACAATGACCCATGTAGGAAATCGGGCAGGAGTTGAAGGTAGTGCAGAAGATGAGTTACGCTCTAGTCCCTCTGTGCTATGAATGAATCACGGTGCCTGCAGTGCGGTGGCAGCCTCGGAGGGCTCCTCTCTGCAGAGCACAATCAGGAATCTCTCCTGGCTTGCTCATCTGCTTTGACTCACGGTTCTTCTCTTTGGCCTGGGTGATGCAGTGTTACCCAAAAAGGTTTGCAGGTAGGATGGGAAACCAAACAAGGAACAAAATAGGTGAAAAAGGTTCTCCTGCACAACAGGCAAAGCAGAGAATACTATCACTGTAGCTGGGAGTGATTCCAAGCTCTTCCTGTGACATTTCAACACTCGGTGGCAGGATGGAGATGGGTCCTTTCACTGCTCTTTCCCTTGGCTGTCTCAAGGTGGCAACTACCAGTGTGTCCTCATTAGCAAAGCTCAGAACATCGCAGCAGTGTCTCTGTGATAAGATGAATGCCTATGGTAATGTGCGTTTCCCACGGGTTGTTTTCTGTTTGCTTTGGAGCAGGTTACCTTTTTAAACAAGAGGCTGGAGCCTTAGGCTGTTGTAAATGAGAGGTTTGCCACGGAGTGACACAGTTGCTGCCCATCATTGCCTGTAATGTTGTTGTTGGGGTATGGGTTAACCCCTGCCACAGGACCACTAGCACTTGTCTCTAAAGTTTGTTTGCAGTAGGAGGGCACTATACTGGCTAGTAATTTATTAGAGAGCTGATAAAAGCAAGGGTCCTGGGTAAAACATAGAGCTGTCTGTAGAGGCAGAGCTGACTTAGGGATGGCGCTGGGCGTCCTGTAACTGCAGGTTACCTTCGGTACCATTACACCATGTCAAAGCTGAAGGATTTCCATATTTACTAGCATTTATAGTGTACATTTCCCTGCTGCATAAACAAAGTAAGTTTATTTGACTGCAGGCATAGAAAACACAGCTGGTGCCTTTCTAGGGCATTGGTCTCCATACCCGGGTTTGTGCTGGTCGAGAACAGGAGTAGCTGGAAGGTGTTTTCTAGGGAGGGAAAGTTTACAGTGAATTATGGGGAAGTTTTATGACCTGTGACCAGAAAGGAAATATGGTATCTCTGTACAAATCCCTATCAAACACATACGGGTTCCAGCCCTTTGTGCTGATTAGGAGCACTAACACTGTGGCTTGTCCCACAAACCCATTTGTGACAGTGTCATGGAAATCATGCCTGCCTGTGTTTCTACCCAAGCTTCTGATTCACTTGCTGGGCTTGCCCACCCTGCTTGCCTTCATCTGTTGATCGATATCCCTAACTGTATCTTGGCCTTTTAAAAAGACCCATGGTCTCAAGCTGATGTTTCTCTTGGCTCCCTGTGCTAAAGGTTTGATATTGCAGTCAAAGACCTGAAGCATTTCAGTTACTGATAGTAACTGCCTAAAGGTGAGAGCAGTGAGTTGTGAAATTTCATAATACCACTGTCATGGTAAATAACCCCTCAGGTTTTACATCTGCTTTCTCTCCTCAAACCTCTTATAAAAATGTAGCATGATATAGACAAGGATCTCATACAGATGTCTCTGCACTGGAACAAAGTCGCCCTTGAATAGCCCATAGAAGCTTTACTGCTGTAAATATGGTCCAAGAGAACAGGTAGGCAGAATTGCTTCCATGTACCATTTCTAAGGGTACATCCCCTTATGTTGTGCTGTCTGTTAGTATTTTTTTTGGTACTCAAATAGGGAATCGAAACTTCTGTTTTCTGAAGTGGAGAATAGCTTGGTGTGAGGTTGAAAAGGCACAGAGGTTATAGCTGAAAGGCCGTGAAGGCCAGATTGACATGAGGCAAAGCCTGCCTGTCTGCAGACAGGAGAGCGCGGGGTGCTGGCTTCTGCTGTGACCCTCGTGCTACCTGGGACTCTTGTATCCTTCGGAAGCATGAGCCCATTAAACTCAGTGCCTGTGGTTTGGGTTGTCAAGCCAGAGGCTCTCTCTAGAAATTTAAATTGCTGTTTTGAGAAATAACTCTTCAGTGAAAAGAATTTCTTCTGTCTACTGCAGGTGATGTTGTGCCTCTATTTTTATATTTTTGTTTAAGTGCTGTGTTTTGACCTGCTGGAATGCTATGTGATTAAAACCAGTCCAGAGCTCTGTTTCTGCTGACAACCAAGGGGCTTCTTATCAGCTTTGTCCACTGTGGGAAGAAAAGAGATACCAGTGACAGAGAAGGCAAGAAGTGCTGTGGGAGGGGGCAGTCCCTGTATCAGAAATGGGTGGTGAAAATGGAACTATTTTATCTGGGAAAAAAACAGTTGGATAGCTGGTATTTCCTACTCTTCAAGTGTTGTTATGGGAAGGATATTCTCTTGCAGCACTTGGAGGGGTTTGGGCTGCTCTACAGTAGTGTTCTAGAGATTATTTTTGGGTTGTGGTGACTGTCACTTCACAGCATCAATTTAATGTGGTCTGGGAAGATCTCGTCTGGTTAGCCTTTGCTAGCAGCTTCTCTTTCTCTGATAATGATGAAGATAGGCTACGATAGAAACCACAGCCCCAGATGTGAAATATGGTGGGAACTGAGAAACTGCCCTTTTTTTTTTTATTTTATTCAATCACAGCTTTAATTTGGCAGATGTTCACTACAGAAAGTGAGGAGCCTCTTGAAATCACAGATTCAGGTAGTAGTAGTACTCTGTGTTAGAGTGATTCCTCTGACCTCAATCAGGAATCACAAATATTGGATGAAAGCTAAATGACTCTGTGTACTTCCAAGAGTTTACACCCTGAGATGTGGAGGAGCAGTTTCTCAGGGAAGGCTAAACAGGCTTTCCAAACACATGTGGCATTGTTTTTTATCAGTCTACTGCTCTGTGTTACCCAACAATGAGTGTCTGCAGGGCATCTCTGCTTCAGATGCTGCATCAAGTCATCATTGCTGCACACCACACTGCTCTAAAAAGATAAAGCTGGTAAAGGGTGAGGGAAAGGTAATTTTTATTTTACCTTACATTTATAAAGAGAAGAGTGAAGTTGGAGAACTGCATTGAGAAGTCCAATTCTTCACAAAGAGCATGAGACACTCAGAAACTGAATATAGGGGTTTTCTTTATATCTCACTCCCTCCTTTGTGGTGCAGAAGGAACAGTCTGATATTAATCTGTTGGTAAAATGAAATGGGCTTTTTAGACTGCCCAGTCCACCATAGACTCGCTTCATTTAAGGTGTCACAAGTGATGAAGCAGCACAATCCAGTACTGCAGGAAATGGGGGTGTAAGTGTTCCAGAATGACTCAACTCTTCTGTTGTCATCAGCAGCGATAGAAAGTGGAACTAGATGGGGCTTGAGTGGGTTGGAAATAAATTGGATGAAGAATGTGTCCATGTCTCAGTTAATCAGTGCCTTTCAAGGATGATGCCCTGCAAGACTGGTGTGGCTGTTGCTGTTGTCCAGTGGAACATTTTAATCTTTACTGGGCAGACCAAGTCTACAATTTGGCAAGTTTGTGGTCACTTAAGAGACTGGATTAACTGTTGGCCACCAGCTAATTCCTTCCAGTTTCCAAGAAGCAAGTTCTTCTTTAAGACCTTAAAGCCACTGAGTGGTTTCCCCAAGTCCCTACAGCTTGGTTGGGAAGATACGTCAGTTTATCCATCTCTTTGTTGCATTTTCCCTTTCCTACCCCCCACTGGTGTGGAGGAGAGGAGGAGAAGGGGCAGAGATAGGGGGGGCATCTGCTAAAGTGACATTGTGTTGTGTCAGGTGAAGGAGTGAGGCACAAGCATGCATCTGGTCTCATCTTGATAGATGAGTGGCTTCTGATATCCCTGAATGCCATCAGTGCAGCCTTGCTGAGACTTATTACTGTATTGCTTTTCCCAAACCAGAGCCGGTCTCCCGTGCAATGCTGAGTAGGACTAGTCATACACATGTGGTGTATCTCTCTTGCTCTTGGTGGCAGTGATTACTGGAGAATAAAATGAGTTCTTGCCTCACAAGGGAAGTCTATGGAGCTGTCAGTTCAAGCCTGCTGGAGATGCTGTGCCTGTATTTTTTTTTCCATTAAAAAATGTTGTGCTTTGCTGAAGTGAAAATACTGCCAAAATAACAACTTCAGTTGAGTTTCTCTGGGCCAACAGTTCTTTGCAGAGGCCTTCTTTTGTTTGGTTGTTTTTTTGTTTGAGTCCCATTATAGATTTTGGTTTAAATCTGTTATAGAAGATTTCAGTTGTTACTGTCGAGTCTCCATGAGCATGTACTGGTGCAGATATTGTGTGGCTTCAGTGCACATAAAAACGATGACATTTTGCAGAAAAACAAACAAGATGAGCCCAAACTGGAATTTTGGCATACAAAATAACTGCAGTTTTCCTTCCGTTTTGCAGGAGTTATCACAACTGTGCTGACACCTGAAAAAGTAAACCTTCACTGCCTGAATTTGGTTCCTTGTAGTAACCGAAGTCCTGGGGTAGATTATTGTAGTGAGCTTTTCATCGCAGTTCCTGGTAGCAAATCTAAAGACAACGTGTGTGAGAAGACTCATATTAATTCACATCTGGAGTGCAGAGGCTCAGCCTGACTCTCCCATCTGGGCAGGAGAACAAACCCGTGCCTGAGCAGGAGCCTGTGCTGAAAGCCAGGAACCAGATCTGTAGGAGAAACCAGACCTGGAGCCCCTTTAGGTTCCATGGCAGGTTGTGAGCAGGGCTGCTCTCAGCAAACCCAGGATGGAAAGGGTCTGGCGCCCAGGAGACAAGGCTGTGGGTTTGAATGACTGTTGCTCTCAGACCATGCTGTAGAGCTTCTAACAGCTCAGGAGCTGTTGCAAGCTGGTTTTTATGTTCAGGAAAACATGACCTGTCTGCATTGACCTGCATGGCTCCATGTGCCTCACCATCATGCATAACAGCAGAGAAGCTCTTTTGTGCTGAAAGGAATATATACATATGCTGGGCCGGACGGCATAAGGGTTGAATTAGGAGGGCAGTGTTATCTTTGTGAGGCAGAGAACAGCTTCCTAATTGAGTATGAGTAATCCCTTTAATAACAAAGAATAGCACCAGCCCTTCTGTGTGAGCCAGATGTATTTACAGAACAACTTGTGGAGATTTTTATTACATGGTATTGACATCACTTTTCTTTGTGGGGACTCCAATGACTACAAGTCTGACCACTGTTGTGTCATGGAGCGAGCAAAAGGAAAGGAAGATTCCCTTTCAAAATCCATTATGGAAAAGCTGACAAAAACTTTTAAAATGTCATTGGTTTCATGTCCTTTCATTATATGTTCATTGTATGCCTCATCATATGGGAGAGATGAAAGTAACAGCCCTTAAAACACCGCAGGTCTCCTGCACAGTGGTGGGAGGTTTCTGATCCCAGAGGGCTGTGGAGTGTGATGATTTCAGTTTATTGTCTATTTAGACCCAGATGTTTCTTTTCTTTCTATATTTGTGGGGAAAAGAAAACGTGTTTGTGAGGGGAGAAAAAAAATGTACGTGGGGCTGCAGAGTTTAGGAGTATGTAAAGAACTGGAAGAAAAAGTAAATTGTATGCGAGGTGCAGTATCACTGGCTGTCACACAAACACACCTAAGAGCATAGTGAGATGTAGTTGGCTGTTTGAATACAAAATTCCTATTTTTATAAAAATCCTTAAAACCCTCATTTTTTTCCCCTATTTTGTACCAAAAATGTTATTTCTACTCTATAAATAAACCTAAAACAAGTGAAGAAAATACTAATGGAAACAAAACCTTTTTCCTGTTTTTAAGTGCTGTGACTGAAGGAACAGTGGTGCTGGTGCCTATATAGAAAAGTACATTTTGATGAATAAGTAAGGCAGCATTTCTGCCTATACTGGAATTGTGAGTTTTGTTTGGTTTTGAAAGTTTCTGAATGTACCTTTTAAACACTGATGCTGAAGGGAGCACGGGAGATGAGGATAGTCCAAATAGGTGACAATTTCTCTGTCTCCTCATGTTCCTATCCTCCGCTCTTGCTGGCTCCCATACACACATACAGATTTCCCTTGTAATTCAGAACTGTAATAGGCATGGACTGCAGCAAAGCAATTTCATAACATCCTACTGTAGCAGTAAATACTAATGTCTCTGCTCTTCTGCATGGCAAAGGAACAGTTTCCCCTGAATCAGTGTCAACAGATTTGACTAGATTTTCCTTGTGACGTATCTGTGCTACCTCAGCATAAGTTTAATATCTCTTATGTCCAGGTGCTGCTTCTGCCCTGCTCTGAATCCTCTTGGTGGGGTTCAGCCAAGCTCTGTGCCTTCATGGTAAACCAGGATGACAACCTGCTTTTGAAGGATGCTATAAGGCAGAATTAACTAGTGCTCACAAAGTGTGCTGGCAGGCAGAGGAGATGGGTCAGGGTCGCATGTGTTTTGACTGCAGTTTATAAAGTGTTCTCTTTGGCTTGTATTTATCCTTTTTGAAATGACAGGACAGGGAAGAGTATGTTCCTGTCCCTATTGAAACAAAGCAAATTAAAGTTGGTGGTCAGGTTGGGACACAGATGACTTGATCAGAACCTCTAGACTCTCATCCATATATTTGCAAAATACAGCAGTATTTAAATCACTGGATTCTGTAGTGCCTTTAGAAACATCAAGTGAAAGCTTGAGCTGTATTGGCCAAATTCTGAAGGTTTCCACCCTCAGATAAAAACATCTTTTGACTTGAGTAAGTTTTGCTTGTAAAGCTATGTATAGTCTATACCTAGTGAAGTACTAATTCTGGTAAACACTGAGCCAGGCCTGGGTAGTGGGTGTTCATTTGCAGTGTGAACCTGGCATCGTATCTAGGAAGTCTGAGTCAGAAACTCACCCTGTTTTTTCCACTGGGTTAATAGCAGCAAATGCACAAACTCTTTATTAAGATGGTGCATTCATTTCTCTGGAGTCATGATGGAATTTTGATAGAATTAAGAACCCCATTAATATTTATATCTGTGTTACTGGGAGTAAGTACATTTATTTTAACTTGAGCTGCAAATAATTTAGTCCTTTGTAATTACAGTACTGCTATTAAGTATTCATAAGGCTGTACAATATAGTGTCATAGGAAACCTATTTTAATTTAGTGGCAAGTCAATGTTTTAATTTTGTGTAAAAACAGAAACTCATTCACCAAGCATTTTTGCTTGTGTTTTTTTGCAAGCCCTTTATTTTTCATTTATTTCTAGAAACAAGACTATTTCAGCTGTGAGAGTCTTTGGTAATGCATAGAGATGGGTCTGTCTGAGGTCATTGGGAGTTTTGCCTTGAAGAAGGACAGGATGGTTTAACCAAGGGTATTTATGAGCATGCCACTTCCCACACCAGTACCCAGAGCTCACTGGGTGCAGTGTGGCATGCTCTGTGCACTGGTATAATGCTTTGTTTTCGTGTCTTAAAAATCGTTTTTCTACTAAGTCATTTGTGGTAGTTAAGAGGAAAGATGCTGCTAGTATTTGGGGCAGCACTACACGGAACAGGACCTTTCAACCAGTAACACAAGGTGTCTGCAGAGGGCTGTGATAAATACAGTCTTTGATGTGGTATTCATGGTACCATCTGACTTCTGCTTATGCTTTTTCTCCTCACCCCTGTGGAAACCAAGTATTTGACCAGAAAAGTCTTTTCTCTGTACTGGTGTAGTGGTCCTTGCAGTAGTTTGCTACCTTGCTGCAGTTGAAATAATCCTTTGGGAATCTTGATCCCAGAAGTTCCCAGGAGAAGTGATGACCATGGGGTGTGTTAGAAGTTGATCTTAGATTTCAGATGAAGACTTGGAAGCTCGTAAGAGGGAGAACTTTTTTTTTTTGTTTTCAGTAGAGCCAATGTCCCACTAGGACCTTGAAGCATTCTGTTAGCCCTAAGCTGTGCACGAATGGTGGTGTATACACAACCACAAAGGGCTGTCTATCACTTTGGCTTGATTTTATGGCTCCAGGCATGTGCCTTAGTGGTGTGAGATACAAATATGCCAGGGTAGATAACAGAAAACTGTGTTATGACAGCTCTGCAATGGTATGACTTCATTTGACATGTCTACAAGACTTCTGCTTGCAAGAGAAGCCAGGACAGAGAAGCAAAATGCGGCATATGGGTGTCTTCAGTGGGGAAATGTGCATCTGTGAGACAGATCCTGTAGCTTATAACTGTCCTTTCTAACTCTCTCCGCTGCAGGACGAGGTCTCTTCTATGGACATTGAACTCCCAGCTACCTATGCCTACTGCCTGTGATGGAAGAACTTGATGTTAATGTGAGGTAGGATAAACTACATGGCTCCTCCTATACCTTGTCTTGTCACTAGTGAGCTGCAGGGGGGCAGCAGCTATGTGGGGTGTTTGCAAAGCTACAGGATGCTATATTCTGTTTGTCTGTAGATGAAGGTTTCTGCTCATGCAGCAATGCCTGCTTTGGAGTTTCCTGTGGCTTCTGTGGGGATGTAGTGTTGTCCTGTTATTCGTGTAAGTGTCAGATGTGACCCACCAGACCCACTTCACACAAGGACATCAAACTTGTGACTAAACCCGTGCTGCTGGCCCAGACACAGGAGGAAGCAGTATTTCAGTTGCGATAACTCTTTGTGGAAACGTACACCTCTTTTCTTAAAAACCACTCAGGGGGTATCTGATGTCTCAGGTTTTAATTCTGGGGAGTAGTTCTTCGCCCTTCCCCTGTGCGGACACTCAGGTGGCAAAAACATGGGGAAATGTCTTGGAGAAAATTGCTCTGACAGAGACAGATTCAATGTCTGCACTCTGGTCCTGCAAGAAGCCTTTCCCTAAGGTGTTACTGAACAGAGATCAGCAGGAAACGCCATACAGAAAAGGGGGGACAGGGTTTTGCACCTCAAAAGGGATCTTGTCATGCCACCCTGTCCTCACTGCTTTCTAGCTCTTGGGCTTTCAGGTTGGGATGTGCCTCTGCGCAAGCCACATTCTCCCCAATTGCGTGCACAGAGTGAGATAATACATTTTTCAAAGGCAATTTCTATTCTTAATGAGCCTTCTCAAAGTGCTGTACTATCAAAGAGAACATCTCTGGTCTTCATTCACCTACTCAAGTGTCAGGAAAGTCACCAGCAACTCCAGGTTGCTGCGTAATGCACACTTAGCAGGTCGCATTTATAACCTGGTAATCAATGCTGAGAGATAAGGTGTTTTGCTTAATGAAATTCGTCTTGCCTTTTTAATACCAGAAGTGTAGTTAAATGTGTAGGCTACCGCTGTTTTTCTGTAAAGGGAATTAAGGTGCTGATACCAGGCAATTTTCCCTACAATATTTTCCTGCCTGTAAAGACACAAGGAAAAAAAACCTTCCGTTTCTCACTGTGGTGAAAAAAATTCCTCCCTATACATTTCATCATTTATAGAAGGGAAATGTCAGTTCAGAAACACCAAGGAACACAGAGAAACTGGCTCAGCGAGTGCCTGAACCACAAATGCCTGGGCACAGGGAGGCTGTACTGGAAGGGAAGTGTGACATTATATTTATCTTACCCTTTTTTCAGTAATGTGTCATTTGCCACACGTGGAGACAGACATTGAGTAGGTCTGACTAAGCATGGGTGTTTTGAAGTGATCTGTTGGAGTTTTGTCATTCACTGTTTGTAGGAACCAACAGATCATTCTGTTTCTTCTTATTTTTTTAATTTAGTTTTAATTAAAACTTTCATTTCAAATTGTTTTTTATTTGAACCCAATTTCAATATAATTAACATTAATAATATAACGTAATTATATTATATATTATATATTATATAGTATATAGTATATAGTATATTTATAATTATTTAGATTTATAATTATATATTCTACTAATAGGATATAATTTATAATATAATGTAATGTAATATGATATAAGAGGGTCCAAAACCCACCCAAGCCAGAACCCTACTCTTCCCGCAGTGTCCAAAACCCAAACCCAAATAAAGCTGATTCCTATCAGAGTTAGTCTTTCTATTCTGATACTTTTCCCAATACGTGATGTAACCTGAATTCAACGAGAAGCGCTAGGGAGGAAGGGGTTTGGGAGCTCCAGGAGTGCATGGACAGAGCTGCAGGGGGGCTTCCTTTGGGAAAATGCCAGTTGCACAACACTATAGAAAGGTGTTTTGGAGAGAGTTCCCTCAAGAGACTCTTTTCCCTTTGAGACTGGGTAGTGTGGCCTGACCCTGACAGGGCAGCGGAAGGACCTCTGAGGGGAAATCCTTGTTTGGTGAGTCATTTCATCTGATTTCCCATTTAGATGTTAAAAGAGGCAACACAAGGTATTCCTGGGAATCAGATGAGGAAAAACCCATGAGAATTTGAAAGCTCTTGTGAATCACTATTGGTTCACTGTTCCAGAGCTGTTTGATCAAACCCTGTGGTCAGATCTCACTTTGTTATACTTCAGGAATGGTTTCTATTCTTTTGTTCCTAAGGCTTTCTCTGAGCTGAACTAAGGCAGTCCTTCATTCTGTGTGACTGGTTGCATAAGCTGAATCTGTGGTAGGCTCCTTTCCAAACCATGAATTTTGGGGTTTGAGAGCTTTGCTATCTGCCACCAGTAAGTAGCTGATGTTTCTCCTTTAGCTGCCCTAATTCCAGCTTTTTTTTGCTGAGATGTGAAAAGCTAAATGTTTTCTGTCAAAGCAAGGACCTTCCATGTGTTGTTTTCCAGAGCTGTACGTGGTAAGCCTGAGAGGTGGGAGCACTGGGGTTCTGACTCCCCATCCCTATGGGGCTCAGGGATGCTCCAGTGGGAAGGCTGCACGAGAAGGGCAGCAAAGCTTGGGGAAATGGGAGATGTTTTGACAACATGAGGACAACAGCGGGCTGGGAGGAGAGTGGGGACAGGTTGAGTTTGTTTAAAGCTGAGCCTTGTGGAACAGCAACATTTGGAACAGCAAGTTCCACAGTTGTCCTCCTCCAGCCAACTGAGATGGCCATGGTCAGAGAGCTCCTGCCCTTGATGGGTTTTGATGAGGTGCCCAGAGGATGACAAGTGATGAGTGGCTTTACATCTCTGTAGCTACCTGAAGCATTGCAGGCAGCTTCAACTGTACAAATGTTTTATTTCTGTGGAAAGAATTGGTTATGAATTTTGCAAAGGCTGCAGCGTGAGGTTGGAGACACATTCCTGGAAACTTCAGACAGTCTGCTTTGGAGCTTGTATTTATCATAGCCAAGGGGGGTGGCAGACCTCATTTTCTTTAATTCTAGAGTAGAAAAATAAATGGCCTTGCACATATTTGATCTATATTTTATAGAATTTTTAATTTTGTGTGAGTTGGTGATTGTTATTGGACACATTTATTATAGGCAGCAGGATAATAAGAAACTGTCAAGTGGTTTGGAATGAAAACTCTTAACACTGGAATTTATTAGAGTATGGGGGGGGGGGTCTGTGTGTGCAAACTATTTCCTTTATTCTCTTAGTTTCCAAGACCTTTATAAAGCTATTAGCTGGGCACACTACAACCAAGAGTGCAGCAGTCCTTCCCCCTGACCAGTTGGAGCACAGTATGCACATGGTGAACTGAAGGCTGCTTGCTGTTGATGCCCTCCACCAAAGGGCAGGAGCTCCTGCAGATTCCTTCACTGCTACCCTCATTGGCACAAACTCCTTCCCCCATCTGAAGGTTGTGATGTAGCACTTGGAATCTTCTCTTTGGAGCCAGAGCTGGCACAAGGGTTTTAGCAAGCAGGCTGCATGCCCCCATGACAAGGTGTTTCTTGTAAATCTGTACAAACATTCAAAACATGTTTGCATTTCTCTTTTTCAGTTTTTCTGGGTTTTTTGGTGCATTAAGACAATTTCACTTTCAAACAAACAGAAGGATTTTGACAGCCTTAGAGAAAGTGGAAAAAGGTTGAATCTCTTTGAGCGCAAAAGGAAAATACAGAGATGGTTCAGCTGCAGTTTGTTCCACTGTGCCTACACTTGCATTTCAGTGCAGAACAGCAGTAAGGTGAATCTCCCAGTCATCCCCACACATAGTCCATCAGTTCAGATCACATAGTGCATAGACACTAAACCAGCAGCTCTGCACAGCACACTCTGCAGTCCACAATGAGAACTAAAGATTTTGAAGCATGGCCTCAAACTGTGCAGCTTCCACATTCAGGCATGGTGGGGACATTCAGGCAGGAGACTGGGCTAAATCCGAAATTCCAAATATCCCATGTTCTGCCTATAGTGGAGATGTAGAGGCCACAGTACCAACTGCTTTGATTTGTGCCTGTTGTGCTAAATGACCAGAGAAAATAGACGTAGTTTCTGTGTACAGAAGTTACCTGGCAGTCCGTGGACTTGTTTCTCTGTGTACAGACCAGGCACGCGGCTCTTGGCGAGTGTGGACAGGTACATAACAACTCTGCCCTTGAAAACTGAGAGGATTTCTGTGTACCAAGAAGGACACCTGCAGACCTTGCTGAGCAATCCGAACAGGGATGGACTCTGCTTCTCTTGAGCCCTTGCCAGTGTAGATAGCAAACGCACCGTTCATGGAAAGTGAGCAATGGTCTCACTGAAGACTATTAAAGTCTGCATAGATGTTTGGTAAGGCTGTTATTATATCACTATGGAGCATTCGCTGTAGCCAGGAATAATGTAAAGTTTCCCACTGGTATTCCAGCCTACTTTTATCACATAGCAGATCAATCTGACTCTTCTGCATTGCTGGGAGCACAGGTGACTTGAATCCACACTAGTTCTGAATGGTGTGGTGTCCTGGGTTTAGCAGTAGCAGTCATTTTTCTCCTTCTTGGTAGCTGGTGCAGAGCTGTGTTTTTGACTTTCGGCCTGGGAGCAGAGCTGATAACACTGGTGTTGAGTCTGACCAAGGACTTTGTGAGCCTCATGCCCTGCCAGGGAGGAGGGAAAGCTGGGAGGAAGCAGAGGCAGAACACCTGGCCCAAACTGATCAAAGAAGTATTCCATACCACAGCACGTCATGCCCAGGATGTAACTGAGAGTTACCCAGAAGGGCTAGGACTGCGGGCTCGGACTAGCTGTTGGTTGGTGTGGGGTGGGGCGAGTTAATGATCAGTGAGTGGTGAGGTGTTGTATTCTCTTCCCTTGTTATTTCCTTTATCATTACTATTATTGGTGGTAGCAGTAGTGATTTGTGTTATACCTTAGTTGCTAAACTGTTCTTATCTCAACCCGTGGGAGCTGCATTCTTTTGATTCTCCTCCCCATCCCTCTGCGAGTGGCGGGAGGGCAAGAAGGGGTGTGTGTGTTTGTGTGTGTGTGTGAGAGAGGGAGGCTGCATGGCTGACTGTGTTTAAACCATGACACGTGGTTTTCCATTTGTGTGTGTTTTCCCTTCTTTGAGCTCCAGCACTCCTTGTTCATTCATTCATCCCACTGCTATGGGTGGTGCATGTCAAGCCCAGTGTTTCTGGCTCCTGGTCTGCCTCAGAGATGCTCTGCTGGCACACTTTGAAAACCATTGACTCAAACTTTTGCAAGAGCTTTGGCACAGAAATGCTCTGGTGTCATTTACAGCAGTGCAACAGGTTGGGAAGTTGCAGTTATTAATGAGAGGCAGTTTGAACATTTCTCAAACTGCAAACTGATTTTCATGTTCTGGCTGATGTTTCCATTGGGCAAGGACCCTACTATTGCATGCTAGATATTGACTGCAAAGTTGTGCTTCAGGCAGCTTTTAAAATGCATTTCTGTTAGCATTTTAACCCCAAAGGCTGTGCTCTGGGCTTTGAGGACTGGACTGTTTTCCACATTCTCACACCAAACTCTTTGTGTAGGTCTGTGGACAAATCTTCAAGACTGACTGATTCTCCCCACTGTGACAAATGGAGTCCCATATGAGCTCCAGCATGAGCAGCCCTTGTTGCTCTTGAAGCCCTTAGCTGGGAGGAGAGAAGCAGAAGAGCAGCTGCCTGGTGTTTGTAGCCAGGAGCTACTCTCCGGGCAAGGAGATCTGTGGTTGTGCTGGCTGGAGCCATTCTCAAGCTCTTGGGCAACAAGGAGAAACCTCTCCTATTTGCACGGGTACTTCTGAGTGTGGGCAGAGCTGTTCTGTGTACTTCACACTGTACGAAGGCTTGATGCTTCCTCAGGTGTTGGGGAGAGGCTGTTCTGCTCTTGAGAACTAAGCTTTTGAAAGGAATCATGAGAAGGTTCAGTGCAAGTAAATAGCTTTTATATAAGGCTTTTTATTGTAGCTGTTGGTGAAGGCAGACTCCCTTTGCTAAGTCAGCTGTGGAGAAACAATGTATTATTTGAATTTGTCACAACAGTAATTGCTTTTTATTTTTAAGCTGAGCCCCCAAAACAGCAGAATTTTAGATTGATGTTAATTGCTTCCAAACTTGGCTTTATCAGCTTTAGTTTTCTCTGTTTGTTGCTGAAGGTGTTTTTGTGCCTTGAACTACTCTGGAAAACACAGAGCCCTCCAGCAGTACTGTGTGGGGTTCATTAATCTTGTCTTGACTTTGAGAAATGAGAAGCAAGGTGGAGGAACAAGGAATCAGATCAGTTGAATTAGTTGTGTTTGTTTGGAAGCAAAAATATTCCATTCTTTAACCTAGCTGCTGTTCCCAAAGTCCTCATACAGAGGCACAGTAAACACTATTTCTGACAACAGACCTTCTCAATTATATGCCCTCTTGAATGAAGTTGTATGTTTGACTGAGTCCTCAATCCAGAGCCCTGCCTGTTGGCCCAAGAGGCTCCATTCTCTGTGGACATCAAGAAGCAGTGCTGTTGATGGCTGACTCTAAGATGGGTTTGTTACCTAAAGCTGGTACACTGGCAGGGTGGCTGGCTGCAGAAAGAGGCAGAGGTTTTGGGTATCTTCTCCCCATCTAAACCTGGGGAAAACAGGAGCAATAGTCAGCAACGGGAGAGAGAGGGAGCAAAAGAGCCATATCCCTGAAATCCCAAAAGAAGCTAAGAGATGTCCCAGGAGAGGAGGTGGAGTGTGCGCTGCTCCCTGCTTCCTTAAGACATTGGCAGCCAGCAATGAGAACTGAGGGGGGTGAGAACTGAGCTGCGAGGCAGGACAGGCAGAAAACTGGGCTAAAAGCAGAGGTGACCATTTGGGCAAGGAGGAGGCTGTGCTGAGTGGTTGGAACAAAATAAGTGTCTGGTTTAATGGGCCAAGGTGTATAAAACGGAAGGATTTCATAAAAGAGCTTGTGTGCTCTGAGTGCCCTGCCAGTGGAGGTTCATGGAAAGCAAATAACTTGAGATTCCTGCAGCAGGTTGCAATGTAAGTGTTTATTCTCATGTATACACAAGCTCTTTACAAAACCTCTCCAGCTTCTACAGTTTGCGTCATTAAATCATTGTTTATCTCAACTTCCTTGATCACATTTCTGTTAGGTGAAAAACACCACTCTAAAACATCATTTAACAGGCCAAAATCAGCCTACAACGCTCTTTTCGTGGTCCCCTTTCTAAGGGAAGATCAACTGTGGTCCTCCTGTAATACCTGCTGCATCCATCCAGAAAGGTAATTGCTCATGCATTTCTGTGGAGACAGAGAAACTGATTGAGAAGATTTTCTACAGAGTCCTGTCTCCTCTGCCTGCATCCCCCAGGCAGGAATGGTGCAGTGATCAGAGGAGCATGTAGATGAGGGCTCTGTGTTTTCATCCCTAGGTATACAAGTAGTATGATGTCCTGTTCTGCTTGCTGAGCTGATGTGGATGAGTGCATCTACTTCTGAGGGTAATGACAGGCAGAACACACAGTGCCAGAAAAGAGTGAAGTAAAACCCTACAGATCTCTTATGAGGCAAAACTTAGCAGTATTGATTTATATCAGCTGTAGATATGGCCATGTATAAGCTCTGCTGTTGAGTAAAATGACCCATTTTATAAGCAGCTATTTGAAAGGTGGCTGGTTGCTGGGTTTGTTTAGAATCATAGAATAGTGAGGGTTGCAAAGGACCTTAAGATCATCCAGTTTCGATCCCACTGCCATGGGCAGGGACACCTCACACTAAACCATCTCACCCAAGGCTCTGTCCAACCCGGCCTTGAACACCACCAGGGATGGAGCATTCACAACTTCCTTGGGCAACCAATTCCAGTGCCTCACCACCCTCACAATAAAGACCTTCTTCCTTATATCCAATCTAAACTTCCCCTTTTTAAATTTTAACCTGTCATCTCTTGTCCTATCACTACAGTCCCTAGTGAAGAGTCCCTCCCCAGCATCCATATAGGCCCCCTTCAGATACTGCAAGTTTAGCCTCTACAAGTCCTGCAGGGGGCAGGTAGGGAATAATCCATGAGCTGAGAGCACTAAAACATGGGGCATTTCTGAATCTGTAGCCATAGACTTTGCAGAGTGTTTCTCATATGCTGACAACGGGTGCAAGAAAAGGGGTGAAGCAGGAGGGCGCAGGGAAGCGAGGCATGGTGTAAGGGCTCACTTTTGTATTTCTGTGCTACCAACCAAAAATCCTCAGTGGCCAAAATGCCCTGCAAAATAAGTTCTCTGTGCTGAATGCTCTCTACAGCCCAGGCACCACTCAGCGGGAGGAGTAGCTGTTACCAGCCTGGGTGCTTCTCATATTGTTCAACTTTTTTCTCAGTTTCTAGGGAAACACTTTATAGCACTATATTTATCGGAACATCTTTCCAAACACCTCCGCCAACACTTAATTAATGGAATTTTTAAGCCTGGCTCCAGCTTCTGCATGTTAATAGTGTGCTCCTTTACGGCAGCTGTGGAGCAAGTGGGACATGTATACTCTCTGTAATAAGTTAGAGGGTGCAGAGGGGCAGCTCCACCATTTGTCTCCGTGTGCTGAGCCTCCCCAGGGAGGTAAGGCTGTCATGCAGCCTGCTATGTTTCACTCTGCTTTTATTAGTGTGCCCTGAGGAGTCTGCACAGATGAAAATGTCCTTGTCAAAGAGTTGGGTCATAAAAATTAACTTTTTAGTGTGTTTAAGCACATCCTTTCTTTAGCTTCAGTGTCTCTACATAGAGTGTCAGCTAGCAGAGATCTGACAGAGGCTGTGGGAGGTTGTTAAAACAGTCCCAAAGCCTTAGGATATCCTGAGGCAAGAGCTAGCTCTAGGGCTTGGCAAAAATGGGCAGCAGATTGCCCAGAGCAAGAACATGGCCTGTACCTTGTTGCTACCTTTTCCCCACAACAGCTTCATGGAAGGGTAGTGCTGGGCCCTGCAGCACCAGAGGCTTTCCAGGACACACTCCTTGACTTTTCAGGGCTGACCCTCAATTTTAGGCTGGCAAAATTCAATGTATCTCCATGTTTGGAATTTCTTGAGCCAGCCGTGCTCAGGTGTGGTAAGTAAGGAAGATGGGAGGGGATGTAGGGGTGTCTCTTAAGAGAGGAGTGCTGTAGAACTGGGGCTAGGTGAGAGACATGGGACACAATTAGCTGTGTAAGGGTTAATAGGGGACCATATTGACAGAGCCATGTTTCCTCATAGAACAGAGGTGATGGTGTCTCAGAACAAAAGGGTATTGGCTACAGCCAATCTAATCTAATCTAATGGCTGGAAATCTAATGGCTTTTGCTCTCCTCTCATGGAGTTGAAATTCCCTGAGTTGGTTTGGGAGAAGTAAAAGACAGTCCCGAGGTCCTGGGTAGACAGCTCTTCTGAGAATGCTGTCTTGGGTATAAGGCTGCAATGCTGAGAGTTCCGCTGAGCTGTTACCTACTGCAGATCCTGCTGCGATAGCGTGTGCAGCTGCAGAATGAGCCACTCACTCTTTGGGAAAGAGCCTTTCTACTACCTCAGATATGAAAGGTGTTGCAGCAAATCATTTTGTACTGTTTACTTGGCTGTTTCTAGGACCTGCTATCAGGTAGTGTAAATGGCTGTTGATAGACTATTACCCTGGAGCAGAGTGCATCTATGACACAGATAAGAAATGTGCTCCTTTTCTTAGTTCAGTCTTTCCACTATTTATTTTGGCCTTACTGTACTGTGACAATGAATCATCAGCGATGTGACTCCTTGTCTGGCAACAGTTAGAGGTCTGAACCTCAGTCACTGGCTGAACTTACTTGCTCCATTGCCCCATCTGTTAACCAAGGACTTGCCATCGTGTGTCCTGTGTCTGCCTCCCAAAGACAGAACACTAAGGAAAAGGATCTGTTGTCTGAACACAAGCTTTGCCATGTGATGGACAGGAACCCTGTAGAGATGAAGCTTTCAGGGAGTCTTTGGGTGCTTGGGGTGAATCCATTGTAGGGCAGGTCATTAAAGAAAGGGTCAAAAAGAAAAACCCCAACTTGAGGCATGCTGAAAAATGTAGCAAGGCAATTGGTTCCTCCTCGTCCCATGGGGAGACAAGGTGTCATTAGTATGGTGAACTGCTGGGATTACATTGCAAAGAGGCAATTTCAGTCCTTGCGCTCCTATCCCTCCATACAACCCAAGCTGCTAGAGGCCAAGCTGCCTTTAAGCACCTGCACAGGAGGTGGAGAGGTGAAGGGTCTGCCTGTTGCAGGGGACTTCTTGTGGCTGATGAAGTTTCTACTCTGAAATGTTGCAAGCTTAGTATGACCTTATCCAGTTCAAGTCCTTCCCAGGATATGGTGTGTGGACTACAGGGAGAATTTAATCTCACAATTAACAGATGCCCTTCTATTTCTCACATCTGAGGAACAGTAAATTTGGAAACGTGTATATATATGTGTGTGTGTATATATATATATATATATCCTTGCAGAAAAAAAGGCATTTGAAACAGAATATCAACACTGGAGAGGGCTACTGGAGACATTCTGGGTTTCTGGCTCTCTGCTGGTATACCTGTGATAAATGGCCCAACATCTGACCTTTCTATTGCACGTTGGCATTGCTGTAAGCTCAGTGAGGAGTGAAGGAGAAAGAAAAGTGCTGTTTGCTTCTAAGGAGGGCTGGGGTGAGCTATCCGTCTGTTGACGGGTCAGAGTGAAGGAGAGCGAATTGAGCAAGGCCTTTCCCTTCCTGCAGCACATAAGCTCGTGCCTACATGAGAGCAGAGGAAAACTCATGGCTGTTTTGGGGCCATACCTGTCATTGTCAACTGCCTTAGGCTGGACACTTACAGTTCATCTCAACTGTGGCTCTGTGTGTAGGCACAGAATATTGCCACCTAACAGCAGGCAGATTTTCCTTACTTTTTCAATGACCCTAAAGCTTTAATGCACTCAGTATCTGCTTGTTTGTTTGCTAAGTGACTTTCACAGCCCAAGTGCCCTCTCTGTGGGAATATTGGGTAGCTGTTCAGCAGGGTACCAGACAGAGGTAAGAGCAGACTCCACTGGATACAGTGCTAAACAAGAACATGTCTTTTAAAAGAAGTTGGTTCCAGATGTCAGATATGTATAAACACATTATTTCAGTTGGTCCCTTGCTCCTTAGCCTAATCTGGAAAATCACCCGAGCTCCCAGTTGGCTCCTAGAGCTCAGATTATTATTTTCCATCTCCTTATCTCCAGAGTTCTATCTATTGGCATTTCAGTTCTGTTCAACTTTGTCTTAAAGGCCAGGACCTGAAAATACAGTTTATTTGTTTTCAAAGCCTTCTTCCCACAGTGAGATCATAGGCCTGTGGTGATGTGCCAGTTCATTGCTCACTGTCAGTAGACTAGTCTGGAGACTTAACCAGGGCTTGCTCTTTCATCCTGGGTTCAGCAGTAGCAGCCATTTTTCTCCTTAGTAGCTGGTGCAGTGCTGTGGTTTTGACTCTCAGCCTGGCAGCAGTGCTGATAACACTGATGTTTTTAGTTGTTGCTCAGTAATGTTTACTCTGTCCAAGGACTGTCTGAGTCTCATGCTCTGCCAGGGAGGAGGAGAAGCCGGGAAGAAGCAGAGACAGGACACCTGACCCAAACTAGCCAAAGAGGTGTTCCATAGCACAGCACGTCATGCCCACTATATAAACTTGGGGGCAGTTACCCAGGAGGGTTAGATCACTGCTTGGGTCGAGCAGGGTATCGGTTGGCAGGTGGTGCGTGGTTGTATTCTCTTCCCTTGTTATTTCCCTTATCATTATTGTTATTGGTGGTAGCAGCACTGGTTTGTGTCATACCTTAGTTACTGGACTGTTCTATATCTCAACCCATGGGAATTACATTCCTTCAGTTCTCCTTCCCAACCCGCCGGAAACGAGGGAAGAAAGAAGGGGCGGGGGGGTGTGGAGTGTGCGAGCTGCTGTGTGGTTCTGAGTTACCAGCTGGGCTTAAACCACAACATCTCATGAGCTTCCTGAGACCTCTGAGGATTTATCTGGGAACAGATAAGAAGATAGGCTGAGAAAGTTGGGGCTGTTCAGCCTGGAGAAGAGAAGGCTGCGTGGAGACCTCATAGCAGCCTTCCAGTATCTGAAGGGGGCCTACAAGGATGCTGGAGAGGGACTCTTCATTAGTGACTGTAGCGATAGGACAAGGGGTAATGGGTTAAAACTTAAACAGGGGAACTTTAGATTGGAAATAAGGAGGAAATTCTTTCCTGTTAGGGTGGTGAGGCACTGGAATGGGTTGCCCAGGGAAGTTGTGAATGCTCCATCCCTGGCAGTGTTCAAGGCCAGGTTGGACAGAGCCTCAGGTGAGATGGTTTAGTGTGAGGTGTCCCTGCCCATGGCAGGGGGTTGGAACTTGATGATCTTAAGGTCCTTTCCAACCCTAACTATTCTATGATTCTAACAGGTTGTTGTCTACTTAATGGGAAGTGTAAGAGGAGAATAAATACATCTGACGAAAGAAGATACGCAGGAAGGACCTGATTCATTGATGTTAATTTAGTCAAGAAGTTCTCGGGACTGAGAGCTGAGTGGTGAGCCCAAGAGCTGTGACATATTTCTGAGCACACCCAGTTAGTGGCTTGAGTATTTGGAGGACATGAGCAAGTAAAGGATGTCACAGGAGTCCAGACAGATTTTGAGTTACCCTGCAGAAAAGGAGGCATGGGCTGCCAGAGAAGCTTCTTTGAGGCTTGTGCATCAAGATAAATCTCCTCATTGCTGGTAGACATCCCTGGAAGATCAATAAATTGCCTGTCTTCTTTTGGAATTAAACTACTTTTGTGGATTTTGGGCCATGCTACAGTGGAAGAATACATATTTTTTTCCTCCCTTCCCAAGCAGCTGAAATAGATTTGGTCCCATTGCTGCCATTATTTGCAATTTCCATATTTATGGGCCATAATGGGGATGTGATTTTCGGGCTGAGCTGGCAGCTACAGTGAAACATGGAGGTTTTATTTCTTGCAATTCAGCTACTGTTCAATATGCTTTCCTGAGCCCAGCAGATCTGGGACTAGTCCAGTGCAGGCATCTAGTGGTTTTGTATTGCTTATATGTTCTCCTGTAAGCCATGCTCTAAGCCCTTGTGTATGCTGTATCTTTGCAGCAACATGAGGATCTATTTAGAATTAGTCTTAGGCATGCACTGTAAGACAGAAGATTACATTCGAGGTGTAAACTGATTCGGCTAACAGTGTCCCTCACCTGAAATACCTGTTGGAGTTTGAATGAACAGAAAATGAACCGCAAACCAGAGTAACTTTCTGTGCTCATCCTCAGTTAAAATGCACTGCAGCAGCTTTCTAGAAATGTCACCAATTAAAGTTTTCAGTGCTTTGTGACTGGCAGATCTACTGTATTTCCAACAACCTTGCAGACCCCTAAGCAAAGAATTTAAGCCCAATGGGAACATGCTTCCCTGCTTGAGCAGCCTGGTTGCTCAGCACTGCCAGCAACCTGCCCACCCTGGGTTGGAAGCTGGTTTCCCTGCTCTGAGGTGGAGCAAATTACACACAAAAGCAAATGGCTGTTGCAGTCTGTTTGCTCTTTTTGAGCCTTGAGTCTCTATGCTTGGTTGGTCCCTTCTGTGACACTTGAGAACAGCATTGAGTTTGCAGTGTCATTTTATAGGTGTATCTAAGATGCTGGATGCAGGCAGCTTACCTTTTTCTTCTTCACTTGTCTCAAAACTTTACTAATAGGGCCACATGACACAGCTGACGTGCCCAGCCTTTCTTCCTCCATAAGCTTTTTAAACCCTTAAACTGATCCTGTATTTCTGCTCTATTTTATCAAATTTCAGGCCTTTGCTTGTTTCCAAGTATAGGGCAATAGGTTTTATTTCCAGTAGGGTGTGCCCTGTTTTCCCCTTGAATTCTTCTTCTTCTCCCTTCAAAATTCTTGGACCAGTTTCCTCAATCAGTGGCAGGGAAGATTATAGACCTGTGCTACCCAGCATATCAGGGTGTAATCTATTTGCAAGTGGTCAGTTATCGAACTGAAAAAGACTTAAAATCAGTCTGCACTATGGTAGCTGGTAGAGGTAACAGCTCACTCCCAACTGTGGGTCAAACCAACCTGTGAGTGCAAAGTCCATACCTGATGCCACCAAGAAACCTCGAGGTCATTTCACTCCTTTGTGGGGAAGAAAGTCTCTTCTCTTCACATTGTTCTCTTCTGTAACAGCTAACCTAGGAATGTTTGTCAAGGGCTTCTGCAGGTGAGCTGGTGAGACATTCCTCCTGGAAGCTCTTGCACTCGTTAGCCAAAGGAAATCACAACTGAGCAAACACTTCCAGAGCTTCTTAGGCTGGCTTCAGAGAAATGATGGGACTTCTGGGTGAGATCTGGGTTGCATCCGAGTGGAATGCTTGCACTTACTGTCTACAAAGCAGTTCCAGCTGCTTGATTTTCCTCTATCCTGCTGCTTGCCCAGGTTGACATCTTTGCTTGTTTATTTGAAGTGAGAAATGTGATGAGGCTTTTGTGGAGAGTATTCAGAACATGCACTTAGCTGGGGATATAGAAGGAGGTTTAAATAAAACAAGAAATCTGAGTGCTCTGTTCTTGAATCAAGGACTTTCCATGTCCTTGCTTATAAAGGAGCCCAAATAAAACAGTGATCTGGAGGCCAAGTAAAACAGTGAAGTTCATACAAAATGAGCTGGTGAATAAGTGAAAGGTTTCTGGCTGACACCTCTGGAATTAGCTTTGCCAACTCTCATCTTTATGGTAAAGCTCAAATTGAGGTAGCAGACCTGGAAATGCATGACCTCTCAAAGATGACTTCTGTCAAGCTTGACCAATGTGTTTTATGTTGGGGTACAGGGAACTGGTTGGGCAGTTCAGAAATCAGGGCATTGGAGAAGGGACTAGGGAGGCACATCTTTCCCTGGGGACACAAGGCAATCACTCCGTCAACCACTCCAAGGGGCACGCACCTTGGGAGCCAAACAGATGAACTCTACCAACAGTTTCAAACAAGAAGTGAAAGTGCCTCCTGCCATCGTCTGGTAATGAATGAGCTGGGAACTGGTTTCATGTGGCTCAGAGCCACACAGGGTGCGTGTGGGGTGTCTCAAATAAAATGTGTTCCAGAAATCAATGTGTTATCTTGTCTGTGCCAAGTCTTCCATTAGCAGGGGTAACAACAAGAAACTCTTTCATTCCTCTAGGTCCTTGAAACTGGGAAACTATCCAGGAAATATTAGAAGTTAGACAGCCAATAGCTGTATTTGTCTTTTATTGTCCCATGCAGTAGGAAAAGTACACAGCCTGGATATTTTAATATACAGCCTGATGCCAGGACTCTTCACCAGTTATGACTAAAAGCCTCTCGTTTAACAGTATTTCCCTGGCTGTAAATACTGCTTGCAAAAGCAGAGCAAAGCCTTCATGCTTTTTGATTTGAAAGACTTGCAACTTCCAGGCTTTTGGAAAAGATGGGAACAAAGGTTTTCCCTGGTTTTAAAATAAGAACTCAGTAAAAGAATGCCCATAAAGACTAAGACCTTCTATTGGGGTGTTTTCATAGAGTTATCTTTGGGGAAACAGATGTTTGAGCATAGGGCAGGGCTAACTTTTGTTTTTTCTTGATGGGAAAACCTGCAAGACAGGGAAACAAATGCTTTTAGCCCAGGAGCAGCAGCTCACCCTTAAAGAGAAGTGGGCTCTGCTTGATCAGTCTCAGTTTTGCACATAATTATTGCAGGAGGCATCACACAGGTTTCTGTGAGAAATCTGGGCACTCAGAGTATGTTTAGCATGATTTTTCCAGCTTATGCCTGTCACAGAAGAGGTTATGTCACAGGTCTGCATCACTACTCTCTAAACTACTGAGATAAAGCTTGAGATAGTGGTACATGTATGTGTAATGGTGAGGTTGCTCATGTCTCTGTAAAGTAAAATTCTTTTGCACAATAACTGAATTACAAAAATTCCTGTTTGAAAGTACAGAATAGATTCTGTTTTAACATTTATAGCATATGGAAGTGAAATGAATGTCAATTAATGGGAATGCTGCTGGGAACTAAGATGCTTCATTAAATCAGATCCCCTTAGTATATAGCTATGCTGTGTTTGTCATTTGAACATGCAGCCTGCTCTGTTTAAGACTGCTGTATGACATGAGATAGACAAGAGCCACTTACCTGGAAAATAGAGGATAATCACGTTATTAATATGGAATATATACCAAAAGTCAGGTTTATTTTTGTGCTTCCTTCATCATCTTCTGTTCTTCATTGAACTGACTTGCAGTTTGGAAGATGCAGTGGGCTTAATTCTGAGGAGCAATTCTAACTGGGAACTGATCAAGGCATTTCTGATTAAAGGCATCTTTGATCTTTGGTTTTATTCAGCATTTGCAAAGGAAAAACGGTTGTTGCAACATCTCTGCTGCGCTTTGTAGTGTGCCTAAATTCCTTCCTATGCCTAAACCAGAGATTTGATTTTTCATAATGCTGACCTCATTAAAATAAGTAGACCGTGCATATCCGAAAAGTATTGTTATGTTTGTGTGAATATGAAAGGGGAATATTCAGGAAGTGAGGGGTATGTTGGGAGTAAAATGTGAAGACTTGAAAGTATATTAAAGGAACAAAACATAGTGGCAAGGTCCTGCAACTCTGCGTAGATTGTGATTTGTCATTGCACAGGGCTTTGCACAAGAGCTGTCCTGCCGTAGCTGTTAGTGGATCCCAAACAAAGTGATTGCAGCAGCTGCCCTTCCTCCGTGTAAATACTGTCATCTGAATCTAATGCTAGTTTCATAAGCTAATTTTATCTTATATCTTAGGTGTCAGTCTAATGGCTTTCAAGGATTGTACTTAAAGGCATCAGCCTTGCAGCAATATCCGTTCATATGTGGGTGTAAGTTATGTAACACTTGATCTGGGGAAGAACAGAGCCAGGTTTTGTCCTTCGTCCTATGGAAAGTAGAGGTAGACGTGGCTGCTGGACTCCCACCTAACTTCCCTGCAAGGGGAGAGGTCCTGAGGCTTAGGCAGTTCCTTGGAGACTAGCTAGGTCTGGATTTGTCTCCTACCTCTGTCACACATTACCCATGTAACAATGCAAACTGCTGTCTGTCTCTGTCAGTCTCAGACCTTCCCCTGTATGAAGATGATGATAAAGCATCTCATTGTTCAGGATCATTGAGGCCCACATCCAGTTTCCATCTGGAAAAGGCAAGAACTTCTGGTGATGTAAGCTAAAGATATGGCATGGACCGGCAGAAAGCTGGCTTTTTTTCACTGGGTTTGGCTCTCAGAGCCCCTTATGCCTTGCCTGTCAGCCTCAATCTGGGCAGTCTCACAGCCCAGGGAGCATGCAGGGCTGGAACCATAGCTCATGCCCCAGTGTCTCCCAGGGTCCCAAGGCTCCAGTGTGCACCCACTCCCGAATGGGAGAGTGCTCCTGGCATGTACTGATTGACTGCACAGCCCCCACACAGCAATTTTTGCAACATTTAAATAGCCTGTCTTTTTTGCTTCATCTTGACAATTGATTTTAATCAGTATTATCACCTGCTTAAAACAATTCTCCAAGCCTTGTAGCATTAAGCTTCCAGGAGGTATGTAGGAGCGGAGGTGTGGGATCAGTGATGTTATCAATAGTTTTGTTTCAAGCCATTATAAAAGGAGAAAACCTCATCCCTTCCCACCCATCCCACCGCCGCAATTTATTTGGTTAAAAAAGAAAGCACTCAAGCCAACCATATGACTGAGTTATTTTGATATGTGGAATGCTGTTTATTTCTGGCTTGTCAATACTTAAATTAATTTCAATCTGTTTCTAAAACAGAAGTGAAGTACATAATTGACTTGAATCTGTTAGAAGTTGTCCTGCCATCTGCACAGTCTGAAGTGAAGCGGCACAGGCAATGTAGCATTTGAAGTCACTAAAAGAAATTACATGCTTCTGGATTAATGCTGACTTATGATTAATATTTTTAGGTGGCAGTACAAAAGAATATGATAACAGTTGGAAAGCCATAGATCAAATAATATCTTCCCTATTGTCATGTTTCTATACTGAGACGTGCATTGTTAGGTTTACTCATAAAATAACGTACCCTGATTTTGAAGTGTTTAACACAGCCTCTGATTTTATGCCTAGGAGTAATCAGGGGAGTAGAAAGGAGGAGAGGGAAACGACAGCTTATTTGTGGTTGAAGACTACATGATGTCAGATGGATTTACAGATGTCAGCTGGAGTTACAGAGGGAAAAGCCATGGCTTAGTTGAAAACAAAGCGGACCAACTCTTCCATGTATTCCCCATACACTGAGGCCACTGTTAAGTCAGGAAAGCTCTTTCACATGCTCCCACTGCTGCATGCTTTTAATCTCCTTCAGTGATGATTACACACAGCCATTATTATGAAGTGCTCACTATGGTCCCTGGGTACCTCCAGGAGATGCTCCCCCAGCTTACCTCTGCAGGCAGAGCTATTCCTCTCCAGTTTGGAAATGGGCTATCCAGCCTCCTTTGTATCAGCTGTGCTTCTCTGCCCCCAAAAGCCAAGTCTTATTTGTTCAGCCCTCACTCTCTTTTCCATCTTGCACTCCTGCAGGAGTGTCTGTGCATTACCCAAGGTGCACTGAGATGTTTATTGGAGAGCTTTTTCCTGTGGCAGTGCAGGGAGGTCAGGGTGTGATGTGTAACAAAAACCAGAGGAGCAATGTACGTGATCTTACCAACATGACTGATGTGTGTGGTTTAATTGCTGCATAAAATACGCAGAAGCACTTGAGGTCATTTAGAAAAGTTGCGGTGTTTACAGGAAAGTAGAAACTGAGCTTGAAAAAATAATTACACTTTTTTTACTCACTTTAACGACTATACAGAAGAGCCTTTTAAATACATCCATGTATGGGTTTTAAGCATTCATTCCGCATCGGTATTTCACCTTTTTCTTTAAGTGATTTCTGTATTCCTACTAACCAACAATCATTTTGTCTGAATCTCATTTCCTCATAATAGCAAACCCATCAATCTCTGCTTTATTAAACAGGGAAGCATGCTTGGAAGCCAGAGCGCACAGATTTGATAAAAGATGTTATGCAAACCATTGATTTTAATTTACAGCAATATCCACTTCTTTCATTATTAACAGCTTTGAATTACTGAGACTGAATAATTAACAAATATTCCTACTTCGTGATAAGTTATTTAAAAGGCAGATGTATAGAAACATAGCCCAGATGAACATCCTTCCTGCACCCCCAGTGATGCGTATGCCTCTTTAATGTTCCCCAGGGGAGCAATGCAACATGGCATGAGAGAAATACTCTTTGGAGAAATCTCTCAAACACTTCCGAAACTATTATCACAGCAACTGCTTCATCGACAAGTGTGCCAGTGTGTGTTCCTGACCTGCTGGCCTCTGTTCAGAGCCCTGGCTGTGGCCAGCTAAGTCAAATGATGCAGAACAGGATGCCTGTGCTTTCAGGGCAGGGGTGCCTGCGTACACTGGCTGAAGCTGAAGCACCCTTCAGTGAGCAGGGCAACATCTGGTGACATTTGGCTCCGTGACAACCCCCTCCCAAGGCACTGCATGGTTGAGTGAGAAGCCCCATCCACATCTCACCACCCTGGCAAGATTTGGGGATGAAGGAGGTGTCTCTCCCCCTCTGTACACCCTGCAGAGTGCGGCTGCAAGGTGCTCAAATAAAGCAGTGATGAGAATAGTTCAGGGACAGCAGAAGGATGGGCAAAGCTAGATAAGACAAACCATAAATCCAACTCAGCCTGGCTCTGTATAAATTAAACCATCATCGTCCTCTTTACCACTGTGTGCCCGTGCTCACCCAGGACAAGGAACATCTTTTGTACGGCACTGTTCAGTGTGGTTTGACATTTTGTTTCACAGATGCCACCACAAAGCAATGTTAGCCTATTGTGAAGGCTTATTTAGACAGGTACAATTACAGCTTGGCAGTCAAGGTGCCTTTGATCCCAGCATCCTCATTGTTCCTGAGGTTTTTCATCCCACCTGGTACCCAGCTAGAAGGCCTGTGGCTGAGACCTCCCTTTGAAGTTCTTTTCCATTTCGCTTTAATTTTCACGGTGTCTTCTGCTCCTGAACGTTATTAATGAAGGCTCCAGCACTGGGTTGTGCTCAAAATACTGATGCTTGGCAGGTGTCTGACCTTCCCCAGCTGTGCAGCAGTGACCTGCAGGAGTCGGGCAAGCGGTGGGCCCAGAGCCATGTGTGCACCTCTAGCAGAGGAGAATCACCCGATGCATCTGTTGTGCATGGTGCCCATAGGGAAGGGCCCACTCCTGGCCGCTCATCCTTTTCCAAAGGACTTGTCTGCAGTGCGGGTTCAGCAGCTCCCACCTTCCTGCCTCCCACAATCTCCAGTGCAGGATTTGCTTCTGAGGAAAATAAGGTCTTGCAGATCAGCTGTATGTGGGGTGGTTGGGAGAGAGGGAGAATGAATTCTAGCAGAGGAAGAAGGGACACCTATTCTAGGAGCAGCCGTGTGGTCAGTTCTTTAGGATGGCTTTAAATTTCAGTGTTAGAATAAGGAACTAGATGCCAGTTACTTTTAGTTTTGAGGAAAGAATCTCTGTGTGGAATTTGGGGTGCTTGCTGAAACACAGAAACTGGCGCTATTTGCTTGATTTTGCATTTAGCATGTTAGTATGAGACCAAGAAGGAAAGCTGCCCAGAGATAGCGGTCACCATGTACTGAGAGCTCAAAAGACAGAGCAAAGAGAAGAAGGCAAAAGAATCCTCCGCAAGTTGTTAAACACAAGCCTGCTGTGGTACAGACCTCTGTGGCATGAGAGAGCATGCAAGGGAGGTACTCCTATATGTGTGTAGGCATTTCGTTTCCCACAGGCCACTGTCAGAATGATGGATTATGCCGTTCCTTTTGATCAATAGGAATTTTACGCTGTCAGATGAGAGTAAGTGTGACTTGGGCCAGTGGAGGCAAATTGCAGGCAGCAGTTGCAGTGTAATTGCAAGAACTGCAGGCACAAAATCCACTTGTGGAAAGAGTTGTCCAAGAACTAATGAGCCAAGGTATTGGGAAGAAGCGCTCTCCAGTAAAAACTGGGAAAGACACATTTAGTTGAGGAAGAGCCTTGTCAACGTTTCTGCGTACACTGAAGTGTTTGCCTGGAGCTGCCAGCTTCTTGGAGCGTTAATTGCCCTCACTGAAGTTGTGCCAAGTTCAATAGACACCTTTTTCTAATCAAGTGCAAACTTTCAGATCCTAAATAAAAACACATCTTGCCTTTGCCTTTCTCCTATCTTAGCATCTATAATTGACTTGCACAAAAACAAGTGCTGAATGAAAACCCATGGCTATGTCTGACTGCTTCAGCATAACCCCAGAGACCTTCCTGCCTTAAGCAGGACTATTTACTGACGTTTGCACTGATAACCAGCAGGCAAAAGAAGCAGTCATGCCTTTACCTCTGGGTTGGGAACATTCATTCCAATACAGGACAAAACCCACCTCCTTACCTGATACCCTTCACCCTTAGCCACGCATTCCACATTCTCTGTACCTCTGCAGCCCACTTTCAGAAGGCCATATGCCTGGCAGCACTAAGGGACATTTTGCCTTAAAACCTTGTAGAGTTGTGTCTACTGTATGTGACATTTATTAATCTTTTAGTTTTCACACAGAAGATTATTGGAATTAAAAGCTACCTGTGCTCTCACAGGTGGGAAAGCACTTGGTGTATAAATGTTAACATACATTTATGAAGCTAGGATATGCAATTGCCTTGAATCTCTTTCCTATTAGCAGTATAATTGCACTTGATTTTGAGCCTGCATGTGTCTGCCTAGTGCTGCGGTTTTCTATGAAATTAGTGTGAGGCCAGGGCACCTCTTTTCCAGTTCTTTATTTGCTCATGAACATCCTCATCTGTCTCCCAGTGATGTATTTCCTTCTAAAACATTGAAAATCAAAAACTTCCTAAAGTACTGTTCATACTCAGCATGAAGAGTTCAGGCTCAGCAGGCTGCGATCTGACCCACTGGTGCAATAGGCAGTGGGCAAAAAAAGTTGTACTCAAAGTGGCATTGCTTTTAGGGCAAAACAATTGAGACTGTGATTAAGTGGATGTTCTACAGCGCAGACTCAGGGTGAGCTCAATTCCTAGAAGCTTATTAACCGGTAGCAGAGGCAGGACTTCAGCAGTCTCTAATCTTTTTCATCTTTGCCAAAACCAGGACAATTCAGAGAGATAAAGTGTAAAAGTCTGGGTTGTATTTAGTAAATAGGAAATGACCCTGGGGGAAGTCAAAGTAAATCAGAATAACAGTTCAATCTTTCAGTTACCTGCACAATCTCACCACATTAATCCTGGGTGCTGAATGCCAGCTCTGCATGCTGTGAAGAAATTTCCCTGCTGAATTAGTGTCAAATGCTGTTCTTAATGCCAGTGCATGGACAAACACCCGTTATCACCAGTGTAAAGTCATAGGGAAAGTTACACAAGATGGCAAAGGTTTAGGATGCATTTTGTTCTGGATTCATATTTGGAAATAGTTTTAAAAGAAAAGTGGCTCAGAATTTTGTTATAAAACCTATGTTATGAGGAATTCAGCACTATTTATTGTGTGCCGTGCGTTACCTCCCTTTGCAGCCTTCAAAAAACCCAACTTTTTTGAGAGGTTTGACAAGGTATTTGTAGAAATGCAAATTTAAAATATGTCCAACATTGTGTTCTTGTGTCATCCGTCCTTGTTCTTTTCTTTCTCATCATTAAATGAAAGAAATTATGGGCATCAGGGTAGAGGGATGTCAGGTGCCTTTTAAAACTTTATTTTCTTTTCCCTAATTGTGGAAAAAGAAAAAAAGAAAAAGAAAAAAAAGCCAGACTGCCTTTTGTTCTGTGTTGCAGAGTGAAAGGAAGAGAGAACAAGGGAAAAGATTACATAGATTTCAAAATTCAAGGTGTAAAATGCTCATCTTGAGGAAAACCTTGAGAAGAATGGAAAAATGAAAGAAAACCAAAACACTTCTGCAGAGAAAATAATTTCATTTATCGAGGTGAAAAGAGAATGAAAATGTTTTCAACCAAGGCTCTGAACTGGAAGGGACTTTCAGAAATCAGGCACAGTTCACTCCAGCCCTCAGAAATGGGCTCCTTTGCTGCACATGCTGGTGTACCCATCACTGGGAGAGCTGGGTGGCTGTGGGTGTCCTCTGCCTGTAGCCTTTCTGCTGATGAACACAAGCCTTGCAGCCTTCCCCATAAACACAAAATCTCTTTATTAATGGTCCTGGTGGGAAGGCTGCTTTGCTGTGTGGGGATGCTGCTCTCACACTCACACCAGGAAGTGCCCAAGCACCTTAGCACTGCCCAGGCAACCCTCTCCCAGTGCCACTGCAGCTTCTTTTCTTTTCTCTTCTATTTCTGTGCGCTCCCCAGTTCGAGTGAGGGCTTTGGCGTAGCGGAGAAGATCGTGCTGCTCACCTTCATCTCCGCCGTTATACTGATGGCTATCCTGGGGAACCTGCTGGTGATGGTGGCCGTGTGCCGGGACAGGCAGCTCAGGTGAGCCCACCCAGCCAGGGGGAAATGACCATCTAACAGGACCCATGTCCACAGCTGAGGGCATAAACTGTCATGACAAGGGGTGTCTTTGTCTATACATTGCACAACTGCAATGTCAGACCCACACTGCTTCAGTGCCTCCCCATTCAGATTTACACTGGGGTGGTGGGATCATTTTAGTATCCATGCTCTACATTTTTAGCACTCTCAGTATAAAGAAACCAGATAGAACAGTGAAAAACAGAGCTAATTCCTTGGAGAAGCATCTTGCCCTCTACCCCTCTTCCATCTCAGGTTTCCTAATAAGGCCATCAGAAAGCCATGCAGACCAAGGCTCTGTGGCCATTGTGCTGCACTGCTGCAGCTTGGCAAAATGCTGCCCGTGATTTTGGAGGGGGGGGGGGGGAGTGTTTCCACAGGCACAACTCTTGTCTTGATGCTTTGCTGCTACCCTGGGAGTTGTCAGACCAACCTCAGGAGCAGAGTGAGATATTCAACAGCCTCTATTCATATTCTGCGTGGGTTTTTTAATGGATTTAATTCTATTTTATTGTTATGATTTAAAAAGTACTCTTCAAGTTAAAATTACAGCTTCTGTCTAGATTCTTCTCAGTGCTTTCTGGAAGGATTTTCTCAATTTACAAGTTGAAATAAAGTTCCCCTTCTCCACCCCAAACTCTCCAATACAAGCTGTGAGGCTGAGCCACATGCAGAGGCCTGTGAGCATCTATTTGCCTCTTCTGTGTGAGCAGAAAGATTTGTTTATGCAGGGAGCATGGTGGGTATTAAGCTATAAAACCCAGGAACAAGCCAGCAGTGACCATTAAAATGAGGAGTACATTAGAAAGAACCATTTAGTGTGATTAAGTGAATTAGACCCGAACAAGAGCTTAAATCTCTGTCCACATGTAAAGGATGCTGCACTGAAACTATTCTACACCCTAATTTTGTGATCTGTCTTGCAGGAAAATCAAGACCAATTATTTCATTGTTTCCCTTGCCTTTGCGGACCTGCTGGTGTCAGTGCTGGTGATGCCATTTGGAGCCATTGAGTTGGTTCAGGACAACTGGATCTATGGGGAGATGTTCTGCCTGGTCCGGACATCCCTCGATGTCCTGCTCACCACAGCATCAATCCTGCACCTCTGCTGTATTTCACTGGACAGGTATGAACAATAGAGCGTAAAGAGTAATTACAGTTGCTTTAAGCTTTTTCAGTGTTGTTGCTCATCAGCAGTAGCCAAAGGGAAATATGAATCTGCTGGGAACTATAGAGCAATAAATTTCTTTCCATAGCTGATTTTGGCAGAAGGTCTCTGAATCCTCATGAGTATAGAAAAACTTGAAAAGAATGAGATCTATTTTGATAGAGGAAGCCAGGTTCTCAGCTGCTTCGCAGCACAGCTCTGTTTGCATTAATGACCCAACGTGACACATTCTGATTTTAAGGAAAGACACCTTAAAGATGGATCCAAGAGCAAGTCCAGTGTGTCGTTCACAGGATGCTGTTTTAGCAGGGATATTGCCCTCCATTACAACATCAAGTGCTGCTTACTGCCAGGGGCTGTGGGCAAGGCTTGGCTGGTGCATGGCTTCATGTATTGTGCTGAACCCTGTCTTCCCAGGGACAAAACCATTAAATTATCTTTCTCTCTCTTGTCAAAAGAATATTTGACATGTCTTCCAAATGCCATCAGAACTGCTCTTCCTGCTGCTAGCAGCCATACAGGCAGACAAAAACCATCATTACTAAATGACATTGAGACATATATTACTAGGTTATATGGAGAGAGAGCAAAAAGAGCACACACAACCCCCTAAATTTTATGGGCTATTTTTCTAAGGCATCCATTTGCACATCTCTATTAGTAAAGGCTACCAAGGATAGTAAAGCTGGTGAAAAATATGTATGGGCTCTGTGGAAAATACTGAAAACTTCCTTTTCTTTAGAACTTTTATTACAAAATTAGGATGAAGCTGAAGTCTTTAACAATTTATGGCAACCAGTTCTGGTTTACTGTTGTTTGCAGCTTTTCACAGTAAATGGCAGAACTTCCCATATAGAATAGCAAGAGTTTTCACAAGATAAATACTTAGAATAAAACATTTTGACTGGCTATTCTAATAAGCAATATTTAGAGCTTTCATTTAAGCTGTGTGCAGAGATTTCAATACCTTTAAAAATACTATTACTTATTATTACTAATATGGCCAAAATAACCATAATCATTCTTATTGTCATGACAGCTAATATTTAAATAACACCTTTCATCCAAAGTCTGTACACAGCCAGACTTCAAAAGGTACTTGATTAACTTCTCCACTGATGGGCAGCATGCCTTTGCTGTAGGACAGAGGGGCACCGGCACAGGCAGCGCTGTATCCAGAGAGAAGCTGATGTGCAACAGCTACAGTGAGTTTCCTAATCTGGAAGTTTAGGTGGCTGCAATGCAGATAGAGGAAGCTCATTATATTAAAAACATTTGCACTTTGAGCCAATTACCAGTAAAGCAGATGTTAGGCACTGTGCTCTGTATGTGGCCTTGTTACATGAAATGTTGGAATTTGATTCTCCAGGCTCTTAATTAAACAGGGGGCTGTGTAGAGAAGGGAATATGAAGGGAAAATGTTGTTTTACCCCTCTCCTTCACCTCCTGATCTTTGACAAGTGCAGGGGTGAGAAACTTTCCATGTGGGGTGCACAGAAGGAAAACTCCCCCCTTTCTCCTGCCTGTGCTACCCTCTTGCAGAGCCCTGCCATGGCATAAGCTCTTTCTACTGCTGCCTGTCCCCATCAGTCCCCATGCTCCCGCGACAGCCTTGTCTGCGTATGGCAAAGGGGTTGGAGACAGTCTTGGTTCTAGGGCTGTTGAAATGCATGGCTTAGAGAGGATTATAGCTCTACTCTTCCTTCTATGCCCTTTTATTCTCTGCCCAGCGAGTCCTGAATTCTCTCTGCCAGATGCAGAGCTCCATAGCAATGGGTGAGCATCACTGCCTGCAGCAACACATAGTTGATTCCCCTTCTTTTGGACAGAGGGAAATAGGGAGATGAGTCTGGAGACCCCCACACCATTCTCCCATCCCAGGACAATACTTTAATGAGTAGAATACTATGTGGAAGAAGGGAATGGCTGTCTAGAAAGAAAGCAGGAGCTGTAACTGTGCTTTGGAGGAAAATAAACCTCTAAGCTTGTTCTGCATGTCTTCTAAGGAGGCTTTGGGAATGTGCAGTCCTTCCTACACTGGCATCTGAGGCTGGTGGGCGCTGCGCTTGAATGAGTCCCATATGAGCATCATTCCATTTAAGTGCTCATCCTTCTGTGATAAAATTATCCTGCTTTTAAAGATTTCTGTTTACCAAGTGTGTATTTGAACCTGTTGCTCCCTATTTCCTATAAGCATTCTTCCTAGTTCTTCAGGATTAAAATGATTCTTCAAAATAGAATGAAAAATGGACACAGTGGCTAAAAACAAACCCAAACCACAAACTCACCAGTCCTGGTCCCAAACTGATAAGGGCAAAAAAGTGTTTAGAGCTCTGAATTTGAAGGTCCCAAGAGCTGGAGATCATCCTAAGTGTCACAGCAAAAAAAAAACCAACCAACCGACTTTAAGAAAATGCCTTGTAGATTCATCCTTATAAATGCACTGACAGAGAGAAATCCCCCAATATTTGCCATGCCCTCAGTACTGGCTATGGTAGACTAAGCAGCAGTCAAAATGCTTGAAAAGAAGCTGAGGATGAATCCATTAATGAGTGCTGGGTGTGCTGAAAGCCTCTGCACATCGAGGGGTGAGGGAGCAGAGCTGCCTGGGATACAGAAGCACTGCGGCAATCTCTCTGACAGCTGACAAACCTGAAAGCGCCAGATGTCAGGGAATTACTTCAGGACACACAAATGCTCTTTCTCTTTCACACGTGTTTACCATACGTGTGCTGTTCTTTGCTGTCAGGCGGAGAGAGAGAAAAGGTTCTCCAAGCTGGTGGCTGGATGCAGACATGGGTAATTATCACAGCCTTTATCTATTGCTTGCTGCGTTCATGCTGAAGAATGACACCTCTGCAGACTAGCTGCTGAGCTGATCTAAATTTTAGGTAATTCTCTGGTACATTGTTTTTCTTGTTTCTCTTCTCAAAATGGCTTTATTGAGTGCTTGTCAGAGTAATGACCACCACACAATACCGTTAGTAGAGCACTAACAGCAACATCTCTAAGACAGACTGCTTCTCTCTAAAGCACTTAAATTTGCCAAGAAAGCTTTCTCTATCTTCTAATCTCTGCAGGGCATATATACCTCTCCCAGCCATCCAGCCTTGCTGTAGAAGTTCATCTTTGCTGCTGACATGAAAAAAGCCAGGTTTTCATCTTAAATATTTCAAAAGGTGTATTTCTTTTCCCAGTACAAGAAGGCACAATTATGCCTGTGTTTGCTGACAGTGAGTGTCAGCTGAGAGAGAAAGCCCAAGATCTCTCTGTCTCAGGTAGAGGGAAGAATCTCAAGTCACCTGCATGGCTTTCATCACTTTCTATTTGATCAGACACTTCAGTATGAATCTGACTGAGTGCTAAGGCTGATGGGTTCTTCCAGAACCCAATGTCAAGTTCAGACTACTCACCATGGTGCTCAAGACAGACCAAGGTGCCTCCTGTAGCACTGGACTGGCTCTCCTGAGCTGCTGTGAATGAAATTATTATGAAGGTGGGTCATTCCCTAGCCATCTTCCTCTCTTAAACCTGTATTTCTTCCTCTTATTGATTGACTAATTAATGTGCATCCACAGCATCACTGGTCCTGGCAGCTAAGTTGGAGCAGCACTGACAACACTGCTTCCTTTACAGTGCTTTATAGGATCATAGAATCATAGAATAGTTAGGGTTGGAGAGGATGTAAAGATCATCCAGTTCCAACCCCCCTGCCATGGGCAGGGACACCTCACACTAAACCATCTCACCCAAGGGTCTGTCCAACCTGGCCTGGAACACCACCAGGGACGGAGCATTCACAGCTTCCCTGGGCAACCCATTCCAGTGCCTCACCACCCTTACAGTAAAGAACTTCTTCCTTATAGCCAATCTAAAGTTCCCCTGTTTAAGTTTTAACCCATTACCCCTTGTCCTATCACTACAGTCCCTAATGAAGAGTCCCTCCCCAGCATCCCTATAAGCCCCCTTCAGATACTGGAAGGCTGCTCTGAGGTCTCCACGCAGCCTTCTCTTCTCCAGGCTGAACAGCCCCAACTTTCTCAGCCTATCTTCATATGGGAGGTGCTCCAGTCCCCTGATCATCCTTGTGGCCTCCTCTGGACTTGTTCCAACAGTTCTATGTCCTTTTTATGCCGAGGACACCAGAAATGCACACAATTTTCCAAGTGAGGTCTCAGAAGAGCAGATTAGAGGGGTAGGATCACCTCCTTTGACCTGCTGGTCACGCTCCTTTTCATGCAGTTGTGCTCATTCCTACTCTATGGGTGTATGCTTCTTCTAGCTGGTGTTTTTCTGTGATTCATATATTTTCTACCATCTGTTTGATTTTAGGGCACACGACTGTGTTGGGGTTTTCTTAAAGAAAGCTTAGTTGTTAGCCTATGCTCAGGACTCGGGTTGGAAAGTCATTCTCTTCAACAACTTCAGAGTATTGTTTGAAAAACAAAGTACTTCAAAGACTGAGAGACACTCTCAGTCTCATCTGAAAAAGTGTTTTTTCAAGGTGTCAGAGATCTCTCAGGGCTCACTGAGCTGCTGTCAGTGGGTTGTGCTTTTTCATCATCTCTTTGGTATTATAATATAAATGAAAGATTTAACCTTGACTTATTTATTGCACGTTTTCTGCGTACATATCCATTCTTTGTGCCTATGCAATAAAAATAATTGCACTGCATATAAGCAGACCAATAAGCTGTGACAGTCTCCAAATATAGTTAACCTGTCAGGAAAGGCAATTTTCTTCTCCAATATTTGCAGTGCACTTTGCAATACAATCACTTCTCTAAGTCTTGAGAAAAAAAAACAAAACAAGAAAAAACCCAGAACCCAATCCAAAGCAAACCAGAGACACAGGTTGTAAATGTCTGTATCTTGGGGTTAGATGAACACCTGGCAGCCAAAGCGTCTTGCACCCTCTCTCTTCTTCCTCCAGCTCTGCTGGTGTCCCAGCCTGTGAAGTCTCCATCTCTGCTCAGCACTAGGTACATTGTTTGCCTGGCATGTTTGAAACATTTGCAGATTTGCTATGTAACACACAGCAAAACAGACCAAACTGTGTGCTTGTATATGCAATGCTGATATTACTGGAATCCAAACATACCACATAATCGCTGCTAAATGGAGGCTAAAGCAAAGCAGATGTATCCAAAGAGTGTTGGAGCACCAGAGTGACAGATGCTTGTTGCACCATTTACAAACATTAATTAACATTAATGTACTGTTCAGACGTCAAATTAGCACAACCCCCTGAGAGAGATGATGTTTTAGAGACTCACAAACCCTGGTGCTCTACAGTGGCAGTCTGTGTGGAAAAGAAGCCCTTTCCCTGTGCAGGGTGGGAGGAAGCACAATGTGATAGCACACGCAGGGGGTGCAGGAGGAGTGCCAGGCTTTGAGTGGTAGCAGGACTAATGAGGTTTAGGTTGCGGCTGACTCTGCCGCCTCCTGCTCCCAGTGCTGTGTCACATCACTCTCCATGCTCACCTCTTCTGCATGGCCTTAGAAACGATGCAGCCAAGGCACAGCAGGGTTGACAGGCTTGCCAAAGGATGCCTGGACCACGGTGGGGCTCAAGGTCGGAAGCATGATGTCTTTCTCAAGGATGGGGAGAAAGGAGCTGTGCTCAGCAGTGTTCTGCAAAACAACTGGCCAGGGCTAGGGAGAGGTTATTAGCAGGGAGGCTTATTACGTTAGAGGTTAGGCTATCAGTAAGTAATGATTAGACAGTTGGCAATCTGATTATATGACACGAATTCCAGCTGTGGTTTTGTATCGGGCCACAAATCCCCTGTGCCCTTTTCAGCTGGAAAGACATCTGATCTGGTACAGCTCTCAGGTGCTTAAGTGGAGGAACAGAGAGGCTGCATGGGAAGGGGCTGAGCAAGGGCAAATGCAGCCAGTCCATGAGGGCTATGAGATGCAACACGTAACTGCAGAGTTACTCGTGTTGGCACTCAGCCTGGTGAGAAAACTGACATGGGATTTGCAGGATTGGGGTCCAAGAGCATTAAGAAAAATAACGGAGCAGATGGCCATGGCACACCCTTAGGGATGCACTGTCCTTTACTAATCTTTACAAACCCTGGAGAAATACGATAACGTATTTTGCCACTGTTGCTGCCAATAACCCTCAACACACATCAACCCACACGGGGTCCAGGAGGGAGTCCTCTATCTGCTTTTGGCAATATATGTTTATTTGTATTACTAGCTAAATTTATCCGGTCCCAATTAGCTGTTCTCTTTAGCGTTTTTCTCAGTGTAATTATCTCAACACCAGGAGGCCATTGTTTTTCTAATAAGAATTTAATTTTGTTACATATAATCGTTTTAGGACTATTTTGTTTCTGGACCAGCGATGCACAATTTTGTTTTATTCATCGCGGGCAGAGACCATAGTTTATTTGCTCAGTGGGAAAAGGAAGAGAAGGAGCTGTTCTCTCCAAAAAAATGTAACAATGTGGTTATACAGAGGCCAGGATCTGGCTTCACTGAAATATCAGAAAAGCCGGTAGCGCTGCTTTAGTTTCACACAGGCACAATGAATTGAGATCCTAGCTCCTTAGGCTTCATCACTTGGTATGGGTTCAGCTGAAGATTCTGGCCCGGTCTGGATGCACTGAGGGAGAGGAGAAGCGTGCAGAGCCATGCTGAGATTTGGGTTTTTGGAGTGCTTCAGAGTAGAGCTCCAAAAAGACAAAGGGGATTTTCCAGCCTGGCACATTCCATACATATACTGTGTGCCATGAGGAGGAGTGTCTCTTTTCTGAAATGAATGTCTCTGCTGCAGGAGTTTTCTATCTGTGCGGTTCAGCATCCTCAGCATCTGAGCTGTCTGCCTGGGGTAGCCCCTGGAGCCCCTCTGCCAGGTTCAGCCTCCTCCTTGCTGATGGGTTAAGAGCTGTTGGCAGCTTCTGGAGCCTGTCTGTCTGCTGCTGCTGCTTCTTTGGCCTCTCTTTCCTTAGGAACTCACAAAGAAATCATTCCCACTTTGGTGTTTAAGGCATGGTTGGCACAGAGCCTGTATGACCATGATTGTTGCACCCTGACTTTGGGATAGAACTAGTAGCACCCACAGTTTTTCCCTATTTTTTTATAGCATATTTAAGGGGGGTAAAAAATTGAGTATTCAGTAAATTTTCCTTGTCTGATTTTGGACCCAGTGATGACAAAGCATATGGTATATATATAATTGTATACATGCACACAACACCAAATGGTTTTAAATGTGGGCCACCCACAGAACCAGTCTGTTTAGTAAAGGTGGGTGTGTATTTGTCTGTCTGTGCTCTCTAAGGAGCCTCTTGTAGAGTAGTGTCTACATGCCCATAGCTCAAAGTTGTATTGCAAACCAGGGAGATGTTTTTTCTCCAAGGGCAAGGAATTATCTAATACAGCTAAGTACATTTCTGTAATGCCAGAAGGCAAGGAAAGAACAGAGGGGTGGTTAGAGCATCACTGATCCTGAGGGAGAAGCTGAGGACTCCAGTACTGCTTTCTAGAAGTGTGCCCAGGGCAGCTTTTCTGCTGCCATTTGCTCGAGGAGGCACTTGGATGCCCAGGCTGATGGATGGCCAGATGTACTAGCTGTTGTATCATTACTTGCTTCTCTTTAACTGCAGAAACTGGAGTATGTTAATGATATTGTACCGGCTGGTTATCTAGATTACTGGATCTTTGATTTCAGTCTTGACCACAGATTCTAGTCACAAACGGGGTCTCATGGTGTTGGTGCTTGATAAACATGCAGACAGTCACTACCACAGACAGCTGTCCTTGCTATGAACCACAGCTAGAATATGCTGGTGTCAGATCTAGGCCACCAGTGTGTTGAAATGCAGTGCTGTTTCTTAGTCTTAGACTTTCTTGTCTACAAGAACCTGGAAACTACAAACTTGTAATAACTACAGGTGGCATTGTTTAAAAGTTAACGTGCTTTTCAAGACTTATTTTTCCTGGAGGAGAGGCAGGCTATGATACAAGAAGCATGCAGGCCATGAGTGTGCATGTAGGTAGGGGATTTTTTCATACATGCAAAATGGCAACAACACCCATGGTTTACAACACTTATATTTCCGCAAAAGCCTTGGACCAACACATCAGATTCAGCATTCTGTTGTACAAGGCAAGAACGTAGCTGAAGTTCATTTTCTGTCTATTTTCTCTTTGGCTTCACAGCTTTCCTCTTATCTGCCATCTCCTGTTTTCACATATATGCAAGTTTGACATTAGGCAAGCTGTCCATGATCCTGCTGCAGAAGAATATGATATTATGCCTTCTCTACCCAAAGTGCTGAAGGCTGTTAGGTACAAATGTGTTGCTGATGTACAGTTCATCAGGAATTTCTGTCTGCTTTCTGGGTTTATGTTTAGCACTGACTGTAAAGAGGAGCTCGCTGGCAGGCAAAGTGCCAGTCCTGGTGGGAAAGGATAAGTTATTTTGCTCTTACAGCTCATGGATATTGTGTGTTTGAGTGGCTGTGGCAGCTCCAGCTGATGACGTGTAGGAATAAGGAGGAAGTTTCCCCACAGACTGGGGCACTGGTCACTGAAGCCTGAGCATTTCTTATAGCTTTTGTGAATGCACTAGAGGTGCACTGGCATCCCCCTGGAGATGCTGGGAGAGTGCTTATAACATGACAGGTCTACTGTTATGAATTGATCCATTTGGCACTAATCGATCCCCCATATCACTGGAAATTCCACTGGATGGCCAGGGAACATCACATTCCTGTTCCTTGAGACAGAATCTGGCCCCTGCACTGTTGCATAAAGCCAAGGTGACAGTCGGCAGGTCACAAATCCTCAGTAGCCAGACATATCTGCAGCAGCCATAAAGGCCATAAGTAAGGCCATAGGAGTGATGGATTTCTTCTTCTGAGCCACCTGTAAAATGTTAGCATTTGGGTCATTCATGTGGTAAATGTCTGATATGGGGAAGTAAAAGTATTATAATAACCTTTGCTTTATGGAGCTACTTGGAAGTTCTACAGCTCCAGGAAGAGATTCTTTGTATTTCCCCTTCTGCAAAGAATGTCACAACAGAGGTGGAGGAGAGGATATGTTTTGCCTTATCTGCTCTGCTGTAAGAAACTGGGAAGTTAACATTTTCAGCGAACTGCAGAAACACGGTCTTGACTGATAATAGTAAGAACTAATATTTAATTAAACTTGGACATCATATTAATCATGTGTGTATATTACACCTTATATTCATCCATCACACTGTCATACCAGTACATAATAAACGGTCTTTATGAGCACAGGAAAACAGCTTTAGCTTAAAAGACAGCAGAAATGTAGAATAAAGAAATGTCTTTATTTCAGCTTTTGACTAAAACTACTGATAATCATAGAGACATAATTACTTTTCTCTCAGGGAATAAGTAGCTGCTTAAATGCCCAAACCATCATATACATCAAATCACCAGCTACTGCAAAAATTGGTGTGACTTCAGTGATTTCAGTTAGCATACACAGATTTCTGTCCTCTGACTCCTGGGGCCATTGAATGGAAATCCTGCTGAGCTATGGAAAAGTGGATGGTGTGCTTCTCTGCCTCCCTCAGCAAAATTGTCACCCACACTCCAATTGTGGAACCTTGTTACCCATAACAGTGTAGGGCAGCAGGAACCCCGCTCGACTTCTGAACACAAGGGAACTCATGGTAGCAGCAGTTAGCAAAAAATCTATCTATATAATCTTTTGACATGTAAGTGGAGGAAAATTGCTGCTGAATCACTGGGAGGGAAGAAATATGAGAGCTTAAGATGTCATTTTTACAGGCATAATTTTTACTCTAATGGCCTTTAATAGCACGTACAAGTCAGTGTAATGCTGTCAGCTGCAGCAGAGATAGAGTTATAGAAATGTAATAGCTCAAACTGCTTGGAAGAATAGTTTTCCTGCTGTAGTTAATTAGCAATGTATCGTGGTTTTCCTGTTCTGCTTGCTTGTTCAACTTTTGAAACGGTAACTGGTGTCTTGGCTGTTCTTTCCCATTTATTCAGTGAATTTTTTCTTTTCCTCTTCCTGCAAATAATTTTAGTCTCTTGTGACTCCAGTAACTTGCCATTAGGCACGTTACAGAACTCCTTTGATGTCCAGCACTGGGTAGCACTTTGCGTTAGGTATCTCTTTGACAGTAAACTATTAATTATGCCAGCTTTATCCCCAGTGCATTTAGAGTCAGAAGAGCAGCTGCATGTAATGCCAAGAGAAGCACCATCTGTCCTAATAAGCACTCAAAATCATTACCGAAAATACCTGTTTGAATTCAAAGGTCAGTTTATTTCCTGGGGAAAGGAGATCTGGAGAGCAGGGGGAAATTCAAATGCAATAAGCTCTAGCAACACAGGACAAGGTTATTCAAACACATTGTGGCTGTCATGAAGAGGGTAATTATCCTAGGAACAAAGGAAATATTTATTCTATCCTCTGAAATCATTAAGATACTGAAATCTGACCACAATGGTCCTCATTGTCTGATAGACTGAGAAAAATGCAGGTTGGAAAGGCCTTTGGAGGTCTCTGATCCATCCTTCCTCTCAAAACAGCCAAACTAAAATCTATTTTCTTTTAATTGAGTCACTCAGGGCCTTACCCAGTAGAGTTTTGCATATATTTGAGGCTGGATACCATCGCTTTCTCCACTCATATCCAATGAAGGCAAGCTCCAAAACTAAGTAAATCCTGCTCCTGTAAATTATTCAGCTTCTCCTCTTCCCTGGTGGAAGGAATGTGAGGGCCATGTTAGTGGGGACAGGAATCAGACCCACTGACTGCCATGGCTGTTCGTGTGAGCTCTGCAAGCTGAACGTTTCACTCAATGCTCTAAAATAAGTTACTGTCAAATGCAATATTTCTTTGGAGGTGAAACTTTTCAGAGGAGCAGCCTGATTTTCATGCACACACGAAACCAGAAGGGAATGTAGAAATGATGAAATTGAAATAGTTGAATGCTTCTTTCAACATTTTTCCCCTGTGACATTTTGAATCTTATTTCAGAGAGACTTTAAAAAAACGTTTTCTTTTGACACTTTGATATTATTTCAGCCCTTTGTGTGGAATATATCAACTGATTTTATCAAAATAAAGTAATTCAGTTGATTCCACATGACAAAAAAAAGTCTTAAAAATTTTGGAAATTCATATATTATTGTGCCTGTTTAGCACAAAACTTCTGGTTCTCAAATCTTGATGAAACAAATTAAAGACTTCAAGGTCATCTCTCTAATACATGCACGTAAACTGTGTATATGTGTGTTTTCACATATGTCATGCTTTAATGTGCTTCTGGCACTTAGAAATCCTCATGGGCACCTCCGCAGGCAAGTGGTCCAGCTTTAGTGTGTGTTTCCTAATTTTATGTCTCTAATTCATGATTCTGCTGACCTCATAGAACAGCAGTGAGGCTCTCTCTACATACACATTGTACCTTGATGTTGAGGCATGACTCAGAAACATCTCTGACAGATAATTAATTCCCTTTATAGTTACTGAAAATGTGGCCCCGTCTTTAATGCAGTGCTCATATCCTACGGGGCCCCACGTTGCATAACTTCTGTGCTTGCCAAACCTGGAAGCTACATCTACTAGATGATCGTTATTCATTCACTAAGAAAATGTATTCATTAGGCACATAGCTGAATGATATGTTTAGTTATTTAGAAGACCTGAGCATTTATGGGCGCTTCATGTGTCTCTGGACCCCAGTTTGCTGTCTGGGCACATCAGTACTGCCCTGTTTCTACAAAACGTGCTGAAATCCCAAAATCTGAAGATCAAAAATATTTCACTAGGAGCCTGAGACAAACTGTCAGGTCAGGACCATCAAAAGCTGCAATAGGATGATATGGTTGCTCATCTGCTAAGCTTATGGGCATCAGAGCAATTAGATTTCCAGTTTTAGGTTTGATACGCCTTCCTGATGTAGAAATCTGCTAGCAAGTGGGTAGCCCAAGGACCAAACAAACAGAAGAGCTGATTTATTATCTCTTTGCGAAGGCATTTTTAGTTCGTGGCTAGTTGTTATATTAAGAGAAGGGACCTGTTGTACTATGAATATTATGGATGTTTCAGGAAGAGAAAAGAGTGCGCAGGGCATGTCCTCTTGACAGTGAAAAGACTGGAAGCCCCATTTGCCCTGTCCTTGTGGCAGAAGGTTAAAGTCCAGCCAGACAAGAGGCAGATTTCTGGGAGGCAGAAAGGGAGCTTGGCTATGGAAAACCACACTTTATTTCACTGACATTTTCACAGCTTTGAAACACTTTTCTAATTTGCCATAACAGCTTTTTCAGTCTTGTCAAAATAAATGTCCATTGCAGTTAGGAAAACCCCAACGTTTACTCAGTTATGGCTAAAAGGGAGGAAGGTGTTCTCATTCATCACAGTAAGGAGGGTGCAGACAGCTTTGTGAGTAACTGCAGAGGAAGAGGAGGGATGAATGTGAAGTCACTCCCTTGCTCCGCGACCTCAGACAAACCACAGCATTGATTTGTGCCTCATTTTCACTAGCTGGAAAACAGAAAATACTAGCTTTCCCCTGTAAGGCACTCTGAAACTGTATTTATTCCTGCTGTGAAAATATGCTGAGGTCTTTGTGTAAGAGGCAGTCAATGGAAACCGGCTACAGGCTCATTTTTTCTCTATTTTGAAAGGCAGGAGAAACAACCTGCAGAAAATGCTTTACAGCTTTATTTTTAGAAGACATGGATGTCTCCTTTGATGACTGCTGTTCCCACTTCTCTCCTTGCAGGTACTATGCTATCTGCTGCCAGCCTCTGGTTTACAGGAACAAGATGACTCCATTGCGCATTGCTGTAATGCTTGGAGGGTGCTGGGTAATCCCGACATTTATTTCTTTCCTCCCTATCATGCAAGGCTGGAATAGCATTGGCATCATTGATCTGGTGAGTAGCTAAGGGGGAACACCAACCTGATATCAAATATATTTGGTGCTGTATATTCTTTAAAAAGATATATTCAGAGAAAAGAAGGCAACAGAGGGGGTTTTTAAGTGGGTTTGAAATGACTCTGTCCTGGAAACATGGGTACAAAGACAATGGTGGCTCTGGGAGTGGATTTTACGTCTACTGATCAGTTCAGTGAGTAGTCCTTCGAAAACATGCCAAGCCCCAGCTTGCTCCTGATGGGCACCTCAGGAGTTCTTGGTTACCCTTGACCTTCTTGCCATGCTAGTGATTGGAGAGCCATGAAACTCGAACTTCCTCAGCAGGGACAGCATTTTGGGCCAGTTCTATCAATATCGCTGTCCTGTTAGGAGCCTAGGAGGGGAGAAGGTGAAGTTCCCCTCTGCAAATCATTTTAGCTGGAGTCAGTTTTCCCTGCTGCAGGATCACTTTCAGGATCCCATCTACAGGGGAAGGAGTTAAGAGCTGCAAATGCACTTTCCTTCTAGTGTAGAGATGCAGGAATTAAAAATGGCAAACTGTGAAAACACTGTTTAGAAGAGCTTGTTTAAAGAGATTTGGCATCCTCTATGCCAAGTCTTAGCCAAGGAGCTGTGAATACTTTTTGGCTCATGGAGAATAACAGGTGCAAGCTGCCCAGCCTCTAGACAAGGTGATAAAGCCAAAATTGCTTCTAGACAATCACCTTCAGGACATGCATGTGTCAATGATGAGACCTCAGACAAAGGAAACAATCTGCAGACTTCTCACTCTCAGGCTGCTGTCGCCAGCCTTGCTCCTGGGAAGTTCCATGTTACCCCCAGCCTGTAGCTGCCCTCCACTTGCTGCAGCCTGGTCCCTTTCCTGTCCATCTGGTCCTTTCCTAATACCCCCTGTGGGACTTGGCTGTGTGGAACTTGTGCATCTGTGGTGTAAAAGCACATCCTGAACAGAGCAGTGAGCACTGCAGAAAAGCATGGCAGAAAGTGGAGTTACTCCCCTTTGCTGTGTCTCAACTAGGGAGTTACACCGATTTTCACTGGCCAGGTTGAGGCATGCTCTGCGATGCTGGAGCTGCAACATGAGATGGTCCAGAAGACCCGAGGGCCTGCAGTACCACAGAGCCCACAGTGAGCACAGGCAGGAGAGGCAGCAGTGGGTAAGGCAGGTCCTGTGGATAGGAGAGTGGAGGGAGTACATAGTGTCAGAAAGTGGTGATGAGGTCTCCTAGGAAACGTGCTGCTGGTATCAGAGAAGAGCTGAACTTCTTTCCTTCTTTGTCCTTGTCCTTCCTGCCCTTGTCCCAGATTCAGCAAAGGCAGTTCAACAAGGCTTCCAACTCCACCTACTGCATATTCATGGTCAACAAGCCATACGCCATTACCTGCTCCGTGGTGGCCTTCTACATTCCCTTCCTCCTGATGGTGCTGGCCTACTACCGCATCTACATCACAGCCAGGGAGCACGCCCGGCAGATCCGGGTGCTGCAGCGTGCAGGGGCCCCCACCGACGGCCGGCAGCACCACCCGGACCAGCACAGCACGCACCGCATGAAGACTGAGACCAAAGCTGCCAAGACCCTGTGCATCATCATGGGGTGCTTCTGCCTGTGCTGGGCCCCGTTCTTTGTCACAAACATAGTGGACCCTTTCATAAACTACACGGTGCCAGGGAAGCTGTGGACGGCTTTCCTGTGGCTGGGCTACATCAATTCGGGGTTGAACCCTTTCCTCTACGCCTTCCTGAACAAGTCTTTCAGACGTGCCTTCCTCATCATCCTGTGCTGTGGTGATGAGCGATACCGAAGGCCTTCCATCTTGGGGCAGACAGTCCCGTGTTCCACCACCACAATAAATGGATCGACTCATGTACTAAGGTGAGTGTTTCTCGGATGCTGCAAAATGCCTGTAGACATAGGAAAGAGCACTTCTCTAGAGTTTTTGTAGAGGATTGGTTTCACTTTGCTTTTGAAATATCTGATTAATTAAATGTTTAAAAAGGGAAGGGTGCAAGAGAAGCAGCCAGAAATCCTTAGGGTGCTTAGACAACCTAGTTTTGTAGATGACAGATGTGTGTTGGCATGCACACTTTCTCCAGAGGTGTGTTCAGGGATCCAGAAGCTGTGTATGCATTTTGGCAAGGCCTGCTGTCTGGTCTGGGGGGAGCAACTTGACCCCATGGGGAGCACCTGGGGGATGCTGCCTGCTCTGTCTTCTCTAGGAAAGAGATCATGACACCTCCCATTGCCCCTTCTCAGACTCTGCCTTTGATGGCCCACCAGCCACTGCTGCAGCTTCTGAACTAATGAAAGGCAAAGGATGAACTTCCCCAAACACTGTGATCCTGGGACACGTCAGTGGATCTCTGGGAGGAGGGGGGCTTGCGATTTTGTTTGAGCAGCTCAGCAATTCCCAGGGTGTCTGCCTTGCACTGTAACCCAGACAAACTCCCAAACGCTGTGGGAGCCCCAGGAGCTGAGCATGCCTTGCATGGGCTACAGCCTGGTGTTGACAGTTTGGGTCCCAGCAAATTTGAGCCCCACACCATTCACTGAGTACCACAGTGTGTTCATTGCAAGAGGAGAGGATGTGGACTCTGCACTGTGGGGGTAAAGAGGGGTTTGGAGGTCTCTGTGGTGTGAGACACCCGCTGCTGTCTTCTCCTCATGAAGCAGAGAGGTGGGAGGCAGAGCACAGGAGGAAGGGAGGGAAGAACAATTATCTCCCATAATATCAGAACTGCAGACTCTGGATAAAACTAGAGGTGTTTCTATGCAGTTTTCTAGAGGGGATTTGGTTCTTTTGCTAGATGGATTCTTGGCTCTTCCCATGCAGATAAAGGATTTGGTAACTCTGTGCTCAGAGCTGAACCTGCCCAGAGACTAAATCAGACACTGAGCACTTCCCAGCTGAGCCTCATCTGCAGGTTTGCCCTAAGCTCCCTTCTGCAGTGATTGCTGAATTTGAAAGAGTCCTGAGCTGTTTAATGGATGGGAGATGGAGCCAGACTTGTCACAGCCTTGAGACAGACCTCTCAAGTTTTCTAACTCATGAAGGACACGGCAACATATTTATCTTCTGCTGAGTAAAAACTGTTTGGGGGCCATGGTCCTAGAGCCCTCTGTGATGGATGCCGGGCACTGTGCCATGCTCAGCCTGTGTTTCTGTCAGAGCTGTGCTCCCAGGGACAAGGCTGATGCTCCTCTGCTGTGGTTAGGAGGATTGAGGGAGCAGCCCTTCTTGGACTCAGCTCTCCATCCCACAGTGAGCCAGCCAATACCTCTGGCTGGGGAGCTGTAGGGATAAATGCTGGAAACACATCCCTGCACGGGTCTTGGCCACTCAGGCCAGCTGCGGAGGCTCTGACGAGCTGCAGTAAATGGTGGATTCCACCATGGAGTTGAGATCAGGCATTCCTCATTCTAGCTTCTCACTCCCCCTTGTACCACTCTGGTCCCACATAGAACCTGTCCATGGAAATGTATAACAATCCTGTCAATCTAGATGTGACGACCACTGTATTTGTAAGAAGCAAACCTGTGCAGGGCATCTTGTCCACTTCTAGCTTTTTGTGAGTACTTTAATGGATAAAAGCATGTTCCTTCTTTTCAACATACAACATGTACAAACCAGATTACCTTCTGCCTTTCTGTGTTGCTCCACCTCTGCAGAAGGCACTTGCTTCCTGCTGCCACATCCTCTCCTCCCTCCCTGAATCCCTGGAGGGATTCAGCTCTGCGCATCAGCACTTCAGAGAGCAATTATTTTCTATTGTCTTCAGCTTTGTAATGGATGAGGGAAGTGTGACTTCTTTGCCTGGTGCAGATTAAGCACTGATGCTGACAGAGGTGTGGGGATTAAAACAAACCAATGAACTGTAGTTTTTGGACAGTTGAGCTTTTTTGAGGAATTTTCATTTCTTCAGTGCTTCTCTCTTAAATGCAGAGAAGGTTGGACTCAACATGGATGGAGGAGAAATTTGGTGAGGTGGGTTCTCTGAAGATGTAATGTGTATTTCTTGACTAGTTTGGATATATAAGGGGTTTGTGCCTAGTAAATGGAATAGTGAAACCTTCCTGTATGGGCCGACTTCATACCAACCCAACTGAGAAGCTGCACAGGAGCAGCGCCTGGCTCATGCACTTCTTCACTTCTTTTCCAACCTCAAAGCTGTTTCTTCCTGACCAAGAACTGCAAAGGGGGAAGTTGCACAAGTGGGATTTTGCAGCTGTTTTTTGTATCCTGGCAGGGAGAACAGTGAAGAGCAGGAAAGACCTTGTGCTGTGTTCCTTCCCCAAAACCTGCAGAGATTAGTATTTTGTGTTAAGTTGACATGGGTCATTTAGCGTCAGGGAGTCAGGAGTAGGTAGATTGGGATTTTTAATTCTTTTCCACTTCCAATCTTGAAAAGATCTGAACTTTCCTTCAATTCTATCTGTCCAAACCATTCTGTCCTTGCTCACAATCAACTCACCGGTGCATTTCCAAGTGCAAGAATATGCTTGTCACTGTTAAAACTCAGGCTCTTGCTCTTGGAGGCACCACTTGTGAGAGTGCTTTCTAGGGAAGGGACAGCATTTCTTCTATTCTTCTAATAATTTTAGTGTCACAATGTTATGACATTACGATTTTGGGATTTTTCACATTTATATTAGGAATGGGAAAAAAAGAAGAAGGAGGAGCAGAGTGCAATAAAACACGTCAGCGAGAAGAGGCAGATGCTCTCACCACACACAGACTGAAACCACTTGGGAAGCAGTTCTCATTCCTTCTTTCTTTTATAACTTATTTTTCAAGTGATCTATGAAGACTGTGGTGCTCTGAGTGACCCAGCAGGGAGAGACTTTGTACAGCACTCCTTGGGCCAGACCCAACCGCAGTGGCAATGGTGCAAGGGAGGTGACTGCACAGTGGCTCAACTATGATATGAGAGTGACCACAGCTTTCTTACTTCCCTGGCAACCACCTCACTTTAAGTTATGAACCAGAAGATGGGGAAAGGATTTTCTGTCACCCATTTAGTTCTCAAACTTTCCACCAGCTGGTGTGAGAGACACCCATTTGTTGGGCATAGTAAGACGTGACACAAAGTGTGTTCTGAAGATGTCACAAGCAGCTGGGAGATAAGATTTGGTCAGAGTTGAATCTGTGTGTATGATGGGAAAGAGTATTAGAACTCAATATTCAGCTTTAAGAGAAAATTTCAGTTTGACTGTTTTCCAATTTTGCTTTCTGCAAGTGTAGGAATTGCCGGAACCCCCTTTTTTTACCCCTGAATATTCACCTATTTCAATCTGATGTGTACCATCAACTGCAAAATTCAGTCAGGACACAGGAAAATGGTGAATTGAAATTTGCAGGTGTGGCTACAATCTGAAATTCACGCACTATTCATTTTTCAATGGTTGAGATTGCAGCTCACATGTCATATACGAAGTTTTGTTTCTCTGGCTGCAGCACAAATTGTGTAATTCATTATAAATATTTGCAATTCATAGCTCTAATAACCTGTCGTTTGGAATATCATTCATTGAGAGGACTAGGGAATCATTCTGAATACTGAGGGGATAGGAGAATTTGCAATGAGCACTCACCGTATGGCAAAAATTAGTACAATTATTAATTGCAATAGATATGGGTTTCTGGATGTCTGTAACTTTTGTTCTGTTCTGTGCACCATGAGAGTGAAAACAAAATGCCATAATCATCTGAACAGTTCTGTCTTCCCCTTTAACCATATTGCTTGCATATCTTTTGTCACACAGAGATATTTATGCAACACAAAACAACAAACTCATGCCTTCATGAATCATTAAACTCTCATTTTGCACAGGTGGATGGGAACTCAGATCAGCATTGCTTGAATTCTTGGAAAAAACAAGTTCTGAATTTTGCCACAGCAAAGATGAATTTGAGTAACATATATTTGAGCAATGATTGGAGTCGGTAAACTCTGGAATGTTTGAGTCTAGGAGTTCACTTTGGTGCATTCCCCATTTCCTCTCAGCAGTGCACGGTTCAGCACAGTACAGTGTATTGGTCTTTTCAGGGAAAGATACAGTGAGTGGTTTATTTACTCATTTTCCATCAGAGACGGGTCTTCTCAGACAAAGCTGATGCCAGTTTTACTTCTCCAAAGTAAAACTCATCCTGATCTGCCTTTTAGAAGAGCCAAGAGGAACAAAGTGGAAAAAAAAGCACGTTGGGGGCTGGAAGTTCATTGTCTTCATAAATACAGAATTACATTAATAAGCCAATCAGCCCACACTCGTGTCAGCACTCTGCAGGTGCATAAAACACTGGGAGAAGTGTGCAGTAAACCACGGCGTGCAGCCGGCACTCGACACCAGAGCTCTGCTGGGGAGTCTTATTGGTCCCAGGAGGGATTTACATGAGTAATTGTGCCAGTAAATCTCCCAAACTGCAGCGAGCTCCAGTGCTTCCTGGCGGCTGCTGGAACTGGCAACACAGAGACTCAGGTCTCCAGTTTTTAGAAGTTTAGCAACTCCATGGCTTATGGATCTATTGGAATACAAATAAATCCACGCTGGCTGTAGGGAGGAGAAGGTCAGAGCTCCTGTGGAGCAAAGGAAGAAGTGATGTGCACCTATCAGTGATTTCACGGACTGCAGTTGTGGCTGGACTTAGAAAACACAGAGGTTAGTTACTCAGAGCTGCTTTCTGATGGAACCAGCAGGTCTTTCTCAAGGATTTACAAGTAAAATAACTCCTCCTGTTCTGCCTCCTCCTGTTCCTCTTATCTCTTATCCTTCCTTAGGCACTAAGACAGCCACAGAGACTGCAGAGCTTCCTGAGGCAGAATAACAGACTCGCTGCCGAGGTTCAGAAAGCCCCAGCAGATCCCACCGCTCCGCAGCAGCAGCAGCCGAGGGTCTTGCCCAGCCCAGCCCAGCTGACAGCCTGGCCAGTGCAGGCTCCCAGTCCTCTGCTCGCGTGCTTCTCCTCCAGCTGTCCTGAAGCAGAGACGTCCCTTGGTGGTTGGCAAAGCTCTCCCAGCACGAGTGCTTCGTTGGCAAAGGTGCATTTAGCCTCAGATGGGGACACACACCTTCGTTACCGCACTTTCCCATGGGATAGAGTGGTGGCCGCTGGCACCAGCAGAGGTGTTTTGAAGGAGGGACTGCGACAGCAGGCATGGGTGGACAGGTCAGGCACAGCCAGAGTCACATCTCAGACCTCCCTGCTGGAGTCCCTACAAACCATTTCAGTAGCTGCAGAGAAGAATCTTGAGCCCAGATCTGCTGCTGCATGACGCTAAATATTTGCCTCCGCTCTGTTTTCTGTCTTTCTCTCTCATACATGTGCATGGAAATCATGGAGATGCATAATTGGGCAACCCAGAGGGAATTAATTTCTGGAAAGGAGATGTTTGCAGGCTGCGTTATCAGGGAAGAGTTACACACTGTTGTGTTGGTGATGTTGGAAAGAGTACGGTGCGCGAGGGCTGCAGTGGGAGCCTGGAATTCAGCTCCACACTGCAGCAGCAGCCAGCCAGGCTGGGCAAGGAAGGGCTTCACTGTGGCTTAATTAAAACAAAAGTAATCAAAAGTGAAGAAAAATGAGATATTTCAGTAAATGCACAACTCTTCTTGGATAAACTTGCAAAAGGCTCTCATCTGTAGCTGGCCCAGAGGTGAAAGACGAAGGATTGGGCTCAAACTCAGGGTGTCCTACTGCCCTCAGTTCCAAAGCCAGCTGTCTATGTTGCTCATTCACTCTACTAGGCTGCCTGGAGGCTCAACCAAATTAGCTGAAAGGGTAAAATCCAATATTTATGATTCTTTCAGAGTTTCTGAATGTTTTTCGGCTTTGCTTTAAGGAGAAATAGGCAAGCAGAAAGTAGGCACCTGGGTGTGCAAAATTCACAAACAGGCCCAAGAAGGGAACAAAAGCCGTCAATAACAAATATGGTGTTTTAGCTTGGTTTGACCAAATTTGCAATTGATACGGAAGTGAATCTTCACTGTGACTTAATTAGTAAACACAAAGGATGCACGTCTTCGATTTGAAATTGATTTTTCGTTTCAGCACTCACTACAACATGAATACCCTTCCGAATCTTTCCCCCTTTACACAAAGTGAACAGATTTCTCCGTAGATATTCTGTGGTTTTTCTTATCACTAAAGTACCATTTAGAAAAGAATTCCAGTGGCAGGATACTGCTGCCCAAAGCTATACTGTCATGTAGAACAAAACGAGGTTGTTCCTATGTGGCTGGAACTGCCTGGGAATTTTAATGATGCTGCAAGATGGATCAGAGCTTTGACATATGTTGCCATCTTCTTTGCTACAAGTTCATTAGCCCCAAGACAGATCATTTGGACTTGGTCTGCTCTTTCCTTCATTGCCTCACTGCTTGCTGTTTCACACTGGATTTCCATAGGTCATTTTGGAGGCCTGGTGTAAGCAGCATATATTTTGCTGTGCTTGTGAGACTTGGAGCAATTACAGGCTGCTAAGCTTGAGGATGCGTGTTGTAATTTCTCCAGCAGTTGCCTTATTAAGGGGTCCAGTAGGCAAGAACTTCACCCTGTTGTGAATGTGCTGATAAAGCATATTCTCACTAAGTTCTTTTTAGGAAGTTTCTGAGCAAAAGCTTGAGAAACACAAGAAACGATGACGTGCCCCTGCCATCTCCATCCCCTGCAAATTTTGGGGGTTTATGCAAGTCCTTTGTTTTGACAGGGGTTTAGTGGAAGCTCTCTGTTGAGAGACACGAGTAATTTTTGTCAGCAGAGAAACTGATGAAATCCTGCTGGGGTGCAGCTGCTGTCTTTGTATATGTTTGGCCTGGGATTTTGATCTTTCTCATTGATGGCAGGGATTTATTTTGCTTCATCTTAGCAAATAGCTGCAAACATTGTGTTTGCCTGCAAACCACCATGCTCCTGTGATTGCTGCAAACATTGTGTTTGCCTGCAAACCACCATGCTCCTGTGATTGAGTTACTCTGGTTAGCAGGCCTGTGGGCAGCCACTCTCAGCTGACTGTACCCTGCGGGGGCATTGGGGGTTGGAACTAGATGATCTTCAGGTCCTTTCCAACCCTAACTATTCTATCACAGTATCACAGTATGTTAGAGATTGGAAGGGACCTCAAAAGATCATCTAGTCCAATCCCCCTGCCGGAGCAGGAACACCTAGATAAGGTTACACAGGAACGTGTCCAGGCGGGTCTTGAATGTCTCCAAAGAAGGAGATTCCACAACCTCCCTGGGCAGCCTGTTCCAAAGATTCTATGATTCTATGATTATCACATTGCTTCATGGAGCACCTGAGGGAATGTCCTTTTTTGTGCCTGGGAGGGCTCTGTCCTTAGGGACCCTTCAGCACTTAGCAAGAGATGCACAAGAAAAGCTAATGATTTTTTTTGTGCAATAGACATAAATCTTGGTGGACTTCACTTTATTTGCAGTAGTGTCATTTATCATCAGCTGTGGGTGCCTGGGTAAGCAATGCTGACATCCTTGGGTGCTCTCAGGCAGCCCTTTTGACCAGTCTTTCACTCTTTCCCTGTTGCAAGTATGCAAGGCCAGCATTAGGCATGGCCAAGTGTGTACTCATGCAGCATGAGCACTGCTGGAAGGATATCACATGGGTGGCTCTATGGGTCATTCTGGAGGCTGCTCTATCCTTGTACAGAGCCACACCAAGGAGAGAAGCCTTGTGAGATCTCTTCATCCCAAGGTGTGAAATATATCAATCAAAACATTTAAAAAGGGTGACTTCAGAGGTGGCAAAGAGTATTTCCTTCTTTTGGCACAGCCCCAGGGTTGATCCCTCTGGGCAGTGCAATCAGAGATTGCTCAAGATGTGTTTTTCCTTCTGATCGTTTCAGTTCAAGTCTCAATTCCCCATGCCAGCAGAAGCAGCACTGCATGGCTTTGTACAGCAGCCCAAGCATGGCTGTCTTGTTTCGCCTTTAAATGCATCAAAGGATAAAGACTGGGAAAGGAGGAGTTATTTAAACTAAGGAATAATCCTGTCACAAGAACAATGGATATAAAGTGACCAGGAATAATTGCAAGCACGGAATTTTACAAGTTGCCAGCCATCATGGTAGTGATGGCTTGAAACAGCCTCTTTGTAAAAGTAGTGGAGGAAAACATCTAATTTTTAACAAGCTGAAGCTTTATGAATTTACAAAAATCATCTCATTATATGATATGACTGTGCTAGCAGGAAGCTGCCTTGGGACCCCATAAACTCCTGCTTTTGCCTTAATTCTGACTCTTGTGGGAACCAGGAGAGCTGAACTGCTTCAGATCTTGTCAATACCTGATCACACCGCCTGTGTAAAGTCCAGCTTTCTCCCCCATCCTGCTGATTTTACATCCATCAGGGAACATCAAGAGAAACAGAAGTTGCCCGAGTTTCCTCAAAGACCTCATGAACTGGGTTCTTGTGCTTCCAACATTACCATTCCCCTCTGGCAGTGGTTGCAGTGCAGCCAAATTTGTAACCTTGGGGGTCGGCAGCTTGGTATCCAGAGGTGCTTCTGTCATATTCCCAGGATCCAAGTTTGGCAGACAATCACATCCACAGATAAATAGAAAGGAAGGACATTGTCCTTACATGATGGCGTCCAGACATTCTGATCTAGAATGTGATATAAAAAACCTGAGAAGACAGTCTAATGTCTGTCCCACTGGTAAACATGAGATTATGAAAAGTAGCTCTCAATTCTCCAATCTAATTCTATTTTATGAGGTCGCAATTTGCAGTAAGTATGATGTGTTTGACTTGGTACCCACATCAGCATGGCATGTATTAACTAGATCACCCCCTTGGTTTGTAAATCATATAAATTGCCATCTGCTAGTGGATGTATTTCTAGTCGGGACTCTTCAGGAACAGGTCTTGATCATAAGCAATTTAGTTTTAATCTCCTTTCTGGAGAAAAACAAATAATTGCTGATAACATATTCAGATAGCACCAGACTAACAGCAATACAAGCAAGCAGCACAGGGCTACTCTGCCCTCTGAATTACTTGGTTAGCTGAGCACAAGGAAAATGTTTCTACAGTTACAGAAACATAGTCTTTATGGCTGTGCCTTTTTATGGCTGTGCCTCTTGGCACACTGAGCACAGACCACAGGCTAATACAATGAACAGCCAGTGTGAAACAGGCTTCAGTGCTGAATATCAGCTCCCACTTGCTACTGAGCCTGAAAGGTGAAGGGGGCTGTTCCACAGACATGGAACCAATGCTGCCTGCATACCCAGCCCAGGCAGGGCTGGCAGAGGGGTACTGTGCTCACGAGGATGCTGGAAACAGTGACATGTGGTTAAAGGTTTCAAACAGGCTGTAGCAATATAGTCCTGGCAGACGAACTATTTATCGTCTACTAGAAAAGTAGAGAGACCAGTGCTGCTTGTGCTACATGAGTCTAATGCACAGATGTGTAGCAAGGGAAAGACTTGCATCAGACAGAGAGTATTAAGTTTTAAAAACATATATCATAAGCCACAACCACTGATTCTCATGCAGTTTTCTACCACTAGAAATTTAAGAGTTAAGATCGTATTTCTTTGTAATAACCTCTCTAGTTCAAGAACAGGTACTGAACACAAGAATGAGTTCAGGGAAGACCCGCAGCCTGTTCGTTCAGGACGTACTGGGTGATGACAGGAGTCTCTGCTGGTTGAATGACATCGTCTCCAGGATGGATATGTCCTCAGCCCCTTTACTTTCAATCCATTGCTTTGTTGTACTAGCACTGAGGGCACACAACAGGGAGTAAGTTCAGCATTGCTCTGGTTGCTGCACAATTTCAGTGACGCTGAAATAACCCCCGTTACTTCTCTAAATACATTTCTTTTGCTCCTTTGCTCTTATTTCCCAGTTTCTCCTTCAGAGTGGGTATGTGATGGCATGTACAGTGCATACAGACATCTCATCTCATTCTGCCATTTAAAGCTAGGCTGGACAAAGTAGTTCAAAATAGTACAGGGAGACAATCTTGTACCAAGGAAAAGACTCAGACTGGTGAATTAGAGTATAGCACTTATTAAGTCTTTTCCTTTGCTGATGTTGTTAATCTTAGTCAAGAGATAATTTGGGTTTCACTTAAATTTCATCATTCTATAAAAATATAGGAGATCATTAGACCCAATAACAACTGAAGAAAAAGAGTTTTGTTGCTTCTTGAAGGAGCTTTCTTGTAATTTTTTATGAAGCTTTGCCAATATTTACAATCAAACTTATGTTCCAACTTCCCCTGCATGATTTTACAACTTGGCATCAGTCTTCTCCACAGTAACAGCCTTCTAGTGTAACAGTCACAAATACTGTGACTAGGAGTTGTGAAGGTTCATGAGCAGGGCACAGAGTGCTATAAATATCAGGCTCGAACAGGAGATATCGGCTGAGTCAGGAAGTGCAGGCTGAGATTATACAATCTGCTCTGCAGCATGGAAGATTCCCTTGGGTCTGGGAATCTAGATGTTCCACAACAGTAGAAGTTATCACCATAAAAATAGCTTCACACATAGCCAAGTGCTTGGATGTGTGTTGCTCTGTGCAGCATCAAACAACCTACAAACCAAACGATGGAACATCATCGTGTGCACAGCTGTCTCATCCTTTCTTCCCCCTCTCCCTCATCTGAAGAAAGATGTGTGTATTTCTGTATCTCCTGACTTCTTCAAGGAGGTGACAGCACAGGGCCCTGCAGCAGCTGGTGGCACCCAGAGCTCCTCCAGGCAGCTGATGTGCTGCCAAGGAGCCTGAATCCACCCTGGGCAAAAGCATTTGCAATGGTCAGGATGTTACTTCCAGCATAGCAGTGCGCATGGAGATGTGTGGATGGAAAAGCAGCCACAGCCATGGCTGGGCTGATGGGAAGCTGCAGTAAAGGTTTCTTCCCTTCTAGTCCCAGCACTGGCCTGCTGTTTGCTCCCCTATAACAACTGCCTGTGCCCACTGTCCACTGATGCTCCCGTTGCCAAGTCATGAACCACTCATCCTTCTTAGCTCTCTTCCAGCAGCTTTCTTCTCACTGTTGAAGTGCAAAGGTTAAAAAGGAAAACTGGGAAAAGAAGGTGGAGAGCCAAGGCCAGTGCTACAGCATGGCTGTTTGCTTCAGGTAGTAAAAAAGGCAGGCACGCTCAAAGCTGCCATGAGCAAAGCCAGTGCTGGGGGAGTTTTGGCCCCCTTTTATTTAACAGTAACACAGAAACATCTCCAAGCTTTTTCTGTAGTCCTGTAATGTCACCCCAAGGGAAGGGAGTGGGAGCTTCCTGCCTGTTTGGCACAGAGTTGCCTTTGGGCTCCTGCTACACAACCACTACCAGGCAGGCAGCACCTGCCTGATCACAGGTACCAGCCACTTCCCACATCATTTCAAATCCAGACATTAGAGAAAAGTATCCCCATGGCCAAGGGCTGCAAAAGAGGAAAGGAAACTCCAGCAAAGTCTGGAAAATAAAGAGCAGGATTTACACCATTAATTGAAGGCAGAAAAGTTGTGTGTGGGTGGGAGCTTATGGCAAGATACGGTAGTTGGGAACCTCTTTAAGCTGCACTCACTGCTGGAGATACAGCCCATGCTCTACCCCTGTCGTGGTTTTGGGAAGGCAAAACGTGTCTGTGCTTACTGAACGCCGCATGCGGCGCACCGCCAGCTTGCGTGGGGGTGGACTGATTTTGTATTGTGGGTGTTTTCTAAAGTTATTGCTGAAACCTTTCTTTGTATTTGTAAATGCAATCAGCTTTTCATTGAGGTTGGGTTATCCCCAGGGTAAGAAGTCGAGACACTAATTTCTTTTCTCTCAGCTGTCATCTGTGAAGTCTGGGGTAAGGTTCCTCCTCCCACTCCTTCCCCGCTTTTTCTTTCCCAGGGATCACTGCTATATTTAAAAGATGAACAGTTTTAAAACTTTTTTTTTTCCTTTTTTCCTTCTGATACTTCAAAATTCTTCTGCAAAAAGGTTAAAGTCTGGGGAAAGGGCATGGGGTGACCCTGGCTCCCCTCTCTTGCTCAGCATCCCTGGGACAACGGAGCACTGATGGCATCTCGTGCTGTGCGGACAGCGTGTGAGCACATCCTTCCCTGGTCCTCACTGACTCCACACCAGTCCCACACACCAGCCAAGCCCTGCAACATCTGCCACCAAAGCAAACTGCCTGTCCCAATACAAACCAGCTCCTACAGGGATTCCTGCCCTTGATGCTAGCATCTGCGCTACACCGTGTTGGAGGAACCTGGTACCCTCCTTCATCCAAAACCCACCTGGTTTGCCATTAATCAGGGCACTGCTGAAGACTGGTACACGGCTCAAAAAATACCTTGCCAGAGGAAGTTGAGAGCTTTTGATAAGAGAAAAGCTTCTTGTAATTGTACTGAGTGAAATCAAGATATTTATCTTATTTTCTACAGGGGAAAGAAAGGATTAGGGTTTTAAAATACCACAGTTTCCTTCACTTTTAGCAAGGTAATCTCTTTCAATATGTCTCTATATTGGAAAAAGAGATTAGAGCTAAGATAAACCCCTTTTTGTTATCTGGTCTAATACAAGACTCAAGATCAGAACTCTTCTACATCAGTTTGTTTTTGTTAGGGAAGCCAAGGCACTGAAGGGCACCTTGAGCTTGGAAGTGACTGAAATATTAACTCACTTCTACCTGTTTTTAATTGCATAACTAGTGCTTTGGGTAACGAAGGTGACTGTTGTATTCTGGTGGGGCAGGAACTCACTTAAGGCTTGCTTTCTGGTCTGAGATTCACTGGGACAACTTCTGCAGGAAAGAGTGAGGATTTTGTACTCTGTGGGCCATCCAGTGAAGCTGGGCTCAGTTCAATAACCCCAGGAGCTGCCTGCCTGTCCTTGCTACCCTGCATCCTGCTCACTCTTTGTATATATCACCATCAAAACCTACATAACCAACCCCTGGCTCAGCCCTGCTATTCTCTGCAAAGCCTCTCTTAATCTGTTCATTGTTTATGAAAAATGGGAACTAATCTTGTTGACAGAAGTTTGGTGATCCAGCTGACAGTTGGAGTGCTGTCGGAGGATGGTGCTGGAAGGGAGGGTGCCCATAGGAAAAGCAGAATAAGGGAAGAAGCCACAGGGACTGTGAATCCTGCTGCAGATCAACATTTCCTCTCTGTGCAATTATTGTTGGGTTTCACTTCACTGTCTCTCTGATTCAAATGGAAACTTTAAGTAATTACATTAATTGTTGTCTTTTCCAATTAAACCTCTCTGGTCTTTGACATGCATGACTGGTTCTTATTTCTCTCAGTTTATGCATAATGAACAGTGTGTCCCCAGCATTTTGCAGTCGTTAGCCTGGAATGGGAACAGTTTCCACGTGGAGCCCTGGAGAGCTCTGACTGTGCTCTCCCAAGGGCTTGAAGAATTCATCCCTTGCTGCAAAGCCTCAGCACCTACTGCATTCTCCCATCTGCTTCCCTCCTGTTCAGCATCTACAGCTTTCCTCAAAGTTTCCTTTCCTCTCTCCTGCAAAAGATGTTGCAGGGGAACAGGAAAGGAGTGCATGACAAAACCAGCAAAGTCATCTGTCTCGTGGGACTCATTCAGTAAAGGTGGTCTAGATTTCCACACATTTACTTTCTCATCCTTCTAGGTCTCCTGACAGTAAAAGCCAGCAGCTCCTGTTCTGTACAAAGTGATTTGAATGGTAATTTTAATTGGTTTGGAGGCCTTGATGAAAAAGCAGGACATTAACTACTGGGGAAAGTTCTAACCTGATTTTTTCTTGAGTCTTTACTGATACAAAGCACCATTATTGGGCTGCCTAATTCAATCCCAGCTGTGCTTCCTGAATCAGCAAAACAATGATGGATATTTATTCAGGTTTATGCACCTAAAGTAGAAAGCTTCTGCTGAAAAATGAATTTGTTCTGATGTAATGGTATTTAGTTGAGATTCTCAATAGCATTGTCCTGTGCTGGGAATACAGGACAGGCTGAACAGCTGGTGCTGGGACTGGTGCAGTGGGATGGATGAAGTGTATAGGTTATCTGCCTCTCAGCTGTAGTTAGAACTCCGTTCACTGTTGCACCAGGGGCTGGGATCCAATGCCCAGAGAGGAGCCCTGCTGGCCATGGCACTGCTCCCTGCAGCTGGACTGCTTGACATCTCCTCCTGCCACATGGCAGAGCCCAGACCTATTGAAAACATATCACTTAAATAATTGAATGCAAGTTAATCAATTACATTTAGGTAAATAAATGCAACCTTCATAATGCATGTTGACATACTGAATTTGATTCCAAGCCTTTTGGGACACTCTCCATTCATTCCATAGGGCCAGCCAGGATTTAAAACTAATTTTGGTACCTGAATAAATTCTATTATAGACAGCAATTTACTCTCCAGCTACTTCCCTTCTGTTTCAACTGCGCAGCTCCCCACCAAGACCTTTCCCTCCTCACCAGGGATTAGTGTGTTAAAAAGTCACGGTCTTTTTAGGCAATGTGTATCAGCATTTGCAAAGAGCTCCACATGCCTTAGGGCTGGAAATGCTATATAAACCTAAGCAATTATTGTTCTAGTCTATTGTTCCTTGTGGCAGCAGACATCTCTCAAATTCAGGGCTAATTGTTTAAGTGCATTTTAATTTTAGGTTAACTGCTTTTTTCTTTTTAATTTTTCAGTAACCTTCTTACTTTCTGATTGCTGTAGGAGAATTTATGTAAGCATTATATGAACCCCCTGTTGCTCTGTAAACTCACACGGTAGAAATCTTCCCTGTTGGTGTAGTTAAATTTGCTTCTAAAGCTTTTGACAGATCTGTGGGAGAGAAGAGCTCTGTTATTCACAAGACATTTTGGACAACTCTTTGGTATCTCAAGGAAGGTGTCAAGCACTTTCAGTGTATCTACTGTTATTAGATTGCCTTTTACTATTCTGCAACTTTTTGCATCCTTAACTGTTGCCTGTATTTCCAGCTTCTGGGTGGCTGCTGGTGCCAACCTGCCTGGTTCACATGCTTCATCAAGTTCAGGTACCTGCTAAGCCTGCTGTGAGCTTCTCTACAGTGCTCATCCACCTGTGATTTCAGTTCTTAGTCAGCTGGAAGCATTTTTGCATCTTAAACTGAACATTTCAGAACAGTAAATTCGCCATTTTGAGGCTTTTGGGTTTATTTCTTTGTCACAGCAAAGATCATAGTTGCTAACATCTGCTGCTCTGTATGCATTTGCATCTTGAATGGATGACCTGACCTGTGAATTGATACAGATGTGGTTTTGGCTTGGCTTTGCCACCAGTAAAGAGGCAGTATTTATTTATGCTTTTGGGAGTACATAATGTCTTGCAAATACTACATCAACCATTGCATACAGCTGAGTAAGACTATTTCTGCATTAGATGATGATTTCCAGTCCTTAGCTCTGCATTGCTCTTTCTCTTCTGTTTCTGTCTCAGGCTGCTTGAGTGTTACTATCATCTACCATAGATGACAGCATGTTTAAAGTTCAGGTAGCCACATTTAGGAGGCATTTTTGGAAATCCTCTTTGGTCTTGTTGCCATGTTATACCTGGAATATGCTTCCTTCATTGATCACAATCCTATCAATGGATGATTGTTCTGGATTCTCCCTTTGACCCTATGCCTTCATTTAATCCTGATTAAATTACATCATTTCTCTTGCTTAAAGAGCTCATTGAGCCATACATGTTTTTCTTTTACCAGTGACAAAGTAAGTGTAGTTCTCTCCTTTGAGATGTACAAACTCCTTAGTATCTGAAGTCTTTTTCTTACATGATAGGGATGAATGTGGATGTATTTTCTTACTACTGATGTCAAGCCATCTGAAATCCAAATACTGTTTCACTATGAGCCTTTGTATTTTGCAGGCATTGTAATCAGAAGAGTAGTCATATTTTAACGTGCAAGATTAGTAACTCCTGGCTGGGGGAACATGTGAATGACACATGTCAAAGTTCCAAGTCTGTTTTCAAATTTCCAGAGACAAAGCATATTCTTCACCCTCTGTAGGGATCATTTCCTTGATTTCTAATAGCTCTCGCTATTAGGTGTTTTTTTCTGTTCCTTCTCTAAAAATATGTATTTCTTTAATTTCTCCTGCTACCTCCAGTTAACTAATTTACTAAAAATTCCTGTCTCTTGATGTCTACATTCATGGCATCTTAAACACAAAGTCTGTATAAGCAGTTAATAAAAAGCAAGTTAACCACCCTCTATTTTACAAATCCATATTTGGATTGAACCTGTGGCCAGCAGGACAAGAGAAGTTATCCCCTTGTACTCAGCACTGGTGAGGCTGTACCTTGAATACTGGGTTCAATTTGGGCCTCTGACTACAAGAAAGACATTGAGGTGCTGGAGCATGTCCAGAGAAGGCCAACAAAGCTGGTGAAGGGTCTGGAGCACAAGTCTGATGAGGAGCAGCTGAGGGAACCGGGGGGTGCTTAGCCTGGAGAAAAGGAGGCTCGGGGAGGCTTTATAGCTCTCTAACTGAACAGAGATTGTAATGAGGTAGGGGCCAGTCTCCTCTCTAGTAAAAAGCAATAGGACAAGAGGGAATAGACTCAAGTTGTGCCATAGGAGGTTTAGATTGGGTATTAGGAGATACTTCTTCACCAAAAGGGTTGTCAAGCACTGCACCAGGCTGCCCAGGGAATTGGTGGAGTCACCAACCCTGGAGGTATTTAAAAGACGTGTAGATATGGCACTTAAGGAAGTAGTTTAGTGGTGGACTTGGCAGTGCTGGGTTAACAGCAGGACTCTGTGATCTTAAAGGTGTTTTCCAACCTGAATGATTCTATGATTCTACAATCATAACCTCAAATCTGTAGCCTGTGAACTTCACAAGAGGTCACTGAAGCACAGAGAATGTTACTAGCACACTCCACATCAAGTGTAATCAACTGTACTCTGAGATACCAGAATAAGGAAAGACTGGCAGTAATGTCTGTGCAGCTAGAATGAGCTTTTCTAGTAGTGTCTACTATTATGTAAGGATTTAACTTCTTACAGACCAGAGGCAACAGGTGAGCAGGAACACATGTTCCTATTGCTACCAGTATAAGAGATCCAAGTGTAGAGTATTTGAAGGGTATTATGAGCTGCTGCTTTACATTAAAAGCTCAGAGTTTTCCTGAGCAATGTTGGGAGGTTGTAACTGTGCCCTGGCAGGAATCTGCTGCAAGGCTCCAGACCACCAGCAAAGAAGTTTAAGGGTGGACTGATTTGTTTAGATTAGAGGAAATATCATCTTCTGGAAGCTTAAGAGGCCTCTGCTGCTATCCGTGATGTCAATGGCAACTGATAAATCCACAGTGGGACTCGGCTGTCACACTCTGTCAAGAAACATGCATTTTTGTTCTGAGAGATCGTTCGGAGGGAACGATAATGTGTAAACATCTGGTCAGAAAGAGGCAGGCTCCTTCCTCCCCATATGTCATAAACTTGGCTCAAACTGAACTTCAGCATTTTTTATGTAAAATGTTTATAAATTAACTCCAAGTACAGAGGCATTCTGACCCTAGAGAAGAAATGGCTCAGGCACAGTTGGATGCAGAGCTGGCTGAAATTGCTCAGTCTCATACTTTCACTGCAGAAAACATGAGGATTTTTGAGAATGGTCCAACAGTTTTCACTTCTTCCTGCGGAATTTAAGTTTATCCTGTTAGACTGAAGAGTTAACTCGTAGATAGATTCACTGGCATTTTTCCTCTTTTTCTTTCACCATGGGAGGAAGATGTGTTAGCTCTAGCAGCAGCTCAGTTTAGTTTAGTGCGCTTCCACATATACCAGAGTCAGGGCACTCCTACCACAGAGTCCTCAGCTGGACTTTAATTCCAGAAAACACAGACACGGCACAGGCACGGGTTTTGAAATGAGTTTTGCACAACAGAGTAATCCTTAGGATGTAGCTGAGCTGCTTGAACTGTACTGTGCTGCAAAGGCAGAACGCTGCTGGGGTCCACCCTGCTTTCTTCCTTTTCTTTGATGCTGTTTTCCGGCACACAAATCAAAATAACCATCTTGCTTTGTTAAACCTTTCTTGGCAGTGACTGAGCCAATAGTTTCAAAGTCAGCCATGTCCCTCAAGGATGCTTGTTGATTCTGACTGACACTTGTTAAGTGTCACTGTGGCTAACAGTCTTTGAAGAGATGTTCTTGCAGACTTACAGAAGGGATGTTAATTAAACTGTTGATTTGTGCTATTCCATAAGCCCATCAAACACAGCACAGTACTTCAGTAACTAAAGAGACACACAGTACTAAAGAGCATTTAGTTTCATCTATAAAGCACTATCTATTACCTGAGAAGAATGTCAGATATAAGCCAATACTTGTTAGATGCTTTTGCAGCAGCCATCACTGCCTGCAGCAGCCTCCTTAAGTAACAACATCAGACACACCAGTGCTGTGGGAATGCACATTGAGGCTTATAACGGCAGCTGAAGCACCTGCAAATGCTGCTATGTCTGCTATGAATCGAAGTGCAGCTGGATGTGTTTGCTTTCAAGATCCTTAACTTTGTTCTAGTTCAGAAAGATGCTCTTTCAGGTCGGTTGTTGATTCTTTTGAAGCTAGTAAAAGGCATTGTTAGTGAGTTCATTCAATCCCAGGAGAATTCAGTATTGCAAAGGACCACTGACCCATCACAGTCACTAACCGAGCATTAGCTTGCCTATACCTGTAAACAGGCAGGTACTGAGGCAGTCCATAGTATCAGCCAAGCATTAGTATGGCATTTGCAAGGGCATCAGCTTACAGCTTACATTTTGCCCTGGAAGAAGGCTTGGGAAACACCACTGTACAGGATAACTCTTTCTGGACTGCCTTCCAGCTCATCCAACGCATATATAATGTCAGACTAGATTTAGCTTATTTCATGCACATCTATTTGTATGAATGGAAAAAGGCACAAAGTTAATTCACATCTCCTCACATCCCATCATATTTTTATTCCATTTTTGTGCTTTGCCTTTGTGTTATGTCACACATCATATAATGTGACATCCTCATGGGAGCACTATCCTGCACTGAAGTCTTTTCCTCTCTCAAAATAAAGTATTGAAATTCCTTTAGCCTCAAAGTCTCCAAAGGTCTGAGTCTTGGCAGTGCTTTTCCTACCCCTGAATCGAAGCCACCTCTGGAAAGACATGTAACAGCTGTTTTAAGTGCAAACCCTGGTAATATGCTTTGGGTTTTTTTAAGAAGTGAAGGAAACACAGCATGAATTTGTCACTTTGGAAGGACTGGAATGCAGCATTTGCTACATGAAACATAGTCAAACAGGCAAACTCGAGTACCTGTACCGAAGAAAAGACAAACCAAGAAGCCAGTTGTATCTTATGTTAATGTTATGTATGAATAATTTTATCATTCATTAATCTGTCATCAGCCTGCTAGTGCAAAAAACCAGTAAGGGTTTACATTAATGTATTGAAGGCACATGTAATATATTCAGTGTGATTCATGCCCCATGGTGCTTTTTTGACAAGTTTCATAGCACTACAGTTAGCATTTATTAGAAATAAAAGCACTTTATAACACTTTGATACAATATTTGAGACAAAAACTGAACAAAGCAACTATTTCAGAGGCAAGAAAGCAATTAGGAAAGACACTTCAAGGAGTGTTACTGAGAGATCTTCAAAGAGCTCAGTTTCATACCATCCACAGCACAGCACCTGGCAATGGCAGCACTGTCAGCACAGAAGATGGGAACATTTGCACATCTTCATCCCAGCAGGAGCATCACATCCACTTCCCCAGCAAGGAGATGCACCTTCTGCAGCACCTCAGCATCCCTGGCACTCCCTTGTTATGCAGAGCCTCGTTCAACATCTGTGATCATATGGGAGCGAAGTAAACAGGATGCAAGAGTCCATAGAAACAACAGCTCAAAACTTAGGGAATTATGCACTTCAGTTACACACCATTTCTTTCTCTGTTTTTGAAAGAATCTTTGTCCTTAATAAATATTGAAACAAACCCATAAAAATCCTTTAAAGTAAGCCCTAGGCTAAATTAATTTCCTCAGAAATCTCTCTTCCCCTATGCATGGGTTCACATGGGTTTGCCTTGGAAAATTTGACAGTAAAATTGTGTATGCTTACCTTGGGCTTCTTATGGTCAGCTTAATTAAGGGTTGAGCAGTATGGGCTGCTGTGCATGAGGTAGGACAGCCCCAGAAGAACACAGCATGGTTGAAGTCAGTGGGTGCACACACACATACACAGATTTACAAGCAAATATTTCAGAGTACCCCAGACTCAACAAAAGTGCTTTGATCTTCAGCAGTGCTTCTCCCTTTAGCTTCCAATACAGACCTGGGTGCTGAGCGTTTTGGAGGCAATTAGATCCTTGTGATCTGCAAAATGCATGTATGCCTTTAAGTGAAAATATAAGTATGGGATAAAATTACCATCTTCTCACCTCATGACTTTCTGCTCAGGTTCTTAGAAATGTACCTGTAATGACCTGGATATATGAGGGGAGATGATACCTAAGGCTGGAAAGGCAAACATAGGTAGCCTTCACTACTGCAGCTAGATTTCAGCTACCTTCTCCTCTTAATTCCCCAAAACTCCCTTTTTGGCCAGGTGTTAAGGGATCAGAGTCCCCTTTTCTGATCCCTATGAGTTGTTTGTAAGTGGGGGGGGGGTCTATCGGGAGAAGGGACAGGTCCACAGAGGATGAGGCTTGTAAGTAAGCAAGGACAGGCAGATGAATACAAATCCAGCAGCTCAGCACCCCCATGGGTCAGGAGGGCAAAAGGTTCTCTCCTGTCCATGAATGAAGAAATAAAAGGAACATAAGGTAGAAATAAAGAAGTGACCTCAGGGGGAACAAAACACAAAGTAACTGAAATATTATTTGAAAGCCTGCCTTATAGTGAGAAATTCACAGATGATTTCTTATTTGGTGCCCAAAGGGGAAGCCAGTCTTTAATCAAAGCTTCCAAAGGACGACCTTTAGTATAAAAGGCACTGAAAAGAGGATCTAGTGGCTGAAAGCTAAACCTGGAACATTTGCATTGAAAATAAGGCACACATTTCTAACAGTGAGGGCAGTTATTTATTAGAGAAAATTATCAATTACAACATGACTTTTATTTTACTTGTATCTTAAGAAATGAAAGATACCCCCAAGGATACAACTGGTTGAGACATTTAGCAAGGTCCTGTGCTATACACAGACAGTAGGGTGCTTTTCAACCCTGGGGTAGCCCAGGTGAAGAGAACAGTGACTTCACGGTCTACAGCAGGGACCAATACGTACCTGTAAATCTCCAGGCTCTGTGCCAATGGGGGAAAAACCCCTCTGAAACCCAAGGTAATCCCTGTTTATAGAAAGGAGTAAGCAGCTCTCAACTTCTCTGCATTGAACTGACGCTGTTTATAAAAGAATTTTTCTTCTCCATTTGCACTTTATCAGGCTCGTGTCAGCCAGTCAGGAGACAAGTGCAGACTAGGACAGGAGATTGAGCTGTTGAGTGCATGCAGAGGCACTGGTAATTCTCCATTACACTCCAGAGGGCTGGTGAGAGACCAGCAGTACCTTGTTCACAGCCCACAGCAGTGTATTTTTAAAGCTGGCACCAGGTGCTGGCTAGCAGCCAGGTACAGTTATACCTTTACTAAAATTAAACAGTAACTGCTGTATTCCTGCACTGCAGTCTAACACAATCAGGGAGCTCGACTATTACTCCCCCATCCAGACTTGAAAAAGCAGACAGACATTTCCAGCATACTGGAGCAGTCAAAAGGTTCAAGGATCACCAGCCAGGGATCTCTGGCAGGTCCACACTGCCTCCATGAATCATATTTCTTAGCAGTGAACATGTCAGTTATCAGGGGTAGAAATTAAGTAACGTAGTTACTACTCCCTAGACTACTGTTGAAGAGGTACAGGTGGCTTCCTCAAAAGAGGCTCCTTAAACAGACCAAGTGGTCTGGGTGGTACTCATGAAATTAACAGGAGCAAGACAACATGTAGCTATCAAATCCCTCCCTAGAGCAATACTGGAGAGCTTTTAGAAAGTGTGCTCAGCAGAGAATTCCTGTCTAAAATCCTATCTGTGAGACAGGAAAAGGACATTCTTGAAAAGCTGAAGGATTCCCAAAGTGTTTCATAAAGGAGGACCCTATCTGGTGGCTCACGCAGTTCTAACCCAATTGCTACCACTAGCATAAAAATCAGTGTCCCTGATTTAGTGAGAGTCTTGGGGATGTAGCTCTAACTTTGACACTATCGGAATATAGCTTCTTGGTGTTTAATGTTGGGCTAGCTGGAAATCATTTTCCTATTAATTATCTGTGTTTTTTACTTTCTCTCCTTACTACCTCACTGTCTTTCCTCTTCTCTGCACTAAAAGTGGCTGTTCCTCTGTCTCCAAGCTCCTCCTGCTCTTCTGCAGTAGACCAGCTCCTGTCTAACCATGAACATGCTCTGTAAGTCCTTTCTTTTATTACTGCAGCTCTCTGTGTGTGTCTGTTCTGTATTTATTGTAACCCAATTGAAAGGATAATTTGATGTATAGTTTAAGATTTGTGTAGCAGAGGCAGAAACCTCAGCTGAAGGGGGATGTTTCACCCCAGGACGTTTAGGCTGGGCTCCTGGCTGCAGGATGCTGCAGATAACATGCAGAGGGAACACTGGCTGTCTTTTGGTGATGGTTGATCTCACTCAAAGGGGTGTTCTACAATAGCACAGGATCTCACCAGTAGGTACCACAAAAGGTGTAGAACAAGATACAGAAGACAGTAACAAGCTGGGATTAATTTCACATTAGGGCTGCATGACACCACATGCCAGAACAGAGCTGCTTTCTGTGGCCCTTGGCTTGACCAACCTATGCATAAAGGATACAGGACTTCTAATAATTCCTAGAGTTTAGATACAACCATGAGAGGTTCTTATAGCAATGTGGAAAACTTCAGTACCTGTCTTAAGTCCATTAAACCTTCTGACAGCTCTGAGGCTTCCTCTTCTCCCAGATGGTGTGCAGGGCTCCAGCTGAGTTCCTCCCACGGTGGGACAAGCATCATGGGTATGCTCCAGGGACCAGGCAGTTCCAGACACACAGCTCCAATTAGCTCAACATTAAAAAGAAGAAGGGAATAAGTGTGAAATTGGCTTCCTGCTCAAGATGTTTCTGGAAAGAGAGTAGGGAAAAAGAGCAGAGCTCATTTTAGGACCAAAAAAATCCTGGTGGTTACAATGGCAATCTTCCTACCTTGAAACTGAGATTGAAAGTCACAAGAACTGATACTTGATCATCAGAAGACACAAGAATGCATCTGGCTCTTCAGTGTCAGACACCCAGAGCTGCTCCAGCATCTCAGTGTTACCAATCCCTCCACCTGCTGTCTAGACCATGCTCTCTGCAGCCAGGCAATGAAGCCACAGACCTGGAGAGATTATAACTCCCAGTACCTGCAGAGCCTCCAATTACCCCAACAGATCTGTGGCAGGCAGGGAGTTTCTCTCCTTTTTCCCTTCAATGCTTTTGTTTATTCCTCATTAGGACACTCAGACATTGAAGAGAGACAGCAGATTTCAACAGCTGCTTTAAGACAGCAGAGTTCAAAGAGGAGAACGCAGTTTCTGTTTCTGCCATCTGTAACTCTCCGTAGCCAGGTTCCCTGGGTAGGATGCAGCATATGCAGAGTCAGAGCTGTCACCAGGCTGCAATCTGCTCTCTGTGCTGGTGCTCAACCTGCTTTTGAAGTTTCGCACCGTAGAACTCCCAACCAGTGATGGAGAACTGGCACCATCCCTTCAAAGGCTGTAAGAAATAAAGGACATTCCTCAGCAACAAAGAGTTGCCAAAATGCCTTTGTGAATGCAGTGGAAGCTGCATAAGTTGCTAGTTTAAAGTAGACCAACATGAAGTAGGGACCTCAAACACAGAGGCAGCATCCCTGGCTGAACAGGAAGGGAACACTGAGCCCTTCTTAGAGCAAAGAAAAAACTCAGTAACTTCAAGCATCCCCCAGTTGCTGGTCATAATTGAAACTTGAAGGATTAGGAGAAGACTCTGGGGTGTTTCAGAGCCAGTTGGACTATCTTCTGGGTATACATACAGGTCCAAGAGCACCCATGAAGCTCCTTAAAGGACAGGGCTTCTCACCCTTTGCAGTGTCCAGGATATGGAGAGCAGTCTCCCTGTGATGACTGCCAGCATCACTCCACACGATTTCATTCCCTGTGAGTTCAGTTCCTGTGCCTTAAAGGCTATGACAGCAGCTCCAGTTTTCAGCAATATTCAGGTCCTTCCTCATCCCCACAGCCAAATACAGCTAGACAGGCAGAGAGGAGACAGAGCACCCTGTCTCACTTGGGAGAAAGACAAAGAGAAGCACTTGGAAGAGCCCAGCTGCAAACACCATAACTCCCAATCCACAAAGATTCCCTCAGCTGTAATAATTGTCAATGAGAGCTGGATTAACACAGCTATCACTGCTTCTCATAGTATCTTTCCCTCACCTTTTTGATGAGCTCCAGGACAAGCCAAGTACTAACATAGCTCCTTTACTCACTGCACCCACTGCAGCACCCCACAGTGCTGCTCTCCCACCTTTGCTTTTATTTCCTCCTCTCCACATGAGGCTTGTTAGGCTTCCTGCTGCCCTACCCATCTCACTGCTCTGTCTCAGGTAACCCACTCCTGGCCAGGCTCTGCATACAAGCACTCTGAAGGCACATATCAGCTATGAAAAGACACTGTTCTACACCATTAAAGGACACCACAAACAAGCACTATCTGACTTCAAGGAGAACTCCATTGCTTGTGAGCACTCCCAGTGGGGATTATAATTCTGCAATTTACCCCTTTACCTAAGCCAACTGCCTGTCTACAACTCGTTTTTGCATGTCTGTTAATAGGCGTGCACAGAGTGCAAATGCAGTCTCAGGCCATCAGACACTTTCACCGTGTCATGTCACCTTCTGGAAGGCTTCATGGGGGGACATAAACTGTGTTGGCACCCAGGGCAACAAGAGTGAGGTGGGGTGAAAGAAGACCTCATTCTGCTGGTCACATTCCTCTGAGATGTTTCTTTGGAAAGGGATGCAGAGGGCACGTTGTCAGGTTCTTCTCCGCTGCTGATGTGCCATTGGCCATTGGCTTGGGAGGTGGCACCCACAGCACCTTCCTTTTCCTAAGCAGGGGCATTAGCCACAGAAGTTAAAAAATCATCCTGTACTGCATGTATATGTAAATACACTTGTGCAGAATGGAGGAAACTCCACAGAAAATATAAGCAGGTATCAGTATGCAAAACCAGGGACAAGTCTGGAGGTGATGGGCAAGAAACAAGTTTTACTCTCTCTGGGATAAAATGACCTGAAGGCTGAACTCCAAATTTGGTTTTGCTCACTGAGCTGCTGTCACCAGTGCCAGCCTGTCCGAGTGATGGGATGGAGCTGGAAAGCTGAGACTCACTCAAACTTAGGTTAGGAGGCTTTTGAAGTTTTTGCTTGAAGCAGATTTGTAACTCTTCTGTATTCTTTGCATTTAGGGATCTAAAAAACTTTACTGGGCATTCATAATTAGATGGGGGTTGAACACAGTGTTCAAAGTTCTAAATCTCAGACATAGATGTCTAACGTGTCTGTTATTCCCTTGGTTCTGTATGTCAGGTGTTTGTGAAATGTCCTCATGTGAGTTTTTGTGTCTGCTTTCCTCTCTCTAGCAATTTCTCCTCTGCCATTTCCCATCATATGGCCACATGCTCTTATCCCTACACAAACACTGCTTGACATGTCCATCACTTAGTTGTAATCTGTCTTGACTGCAGTTCTCCCAAATACCTCAACTGAAGAGAACAAGAAAATGGTGATCTACGTTCTCCAGCTCTGTGTGCTGCTAACTCACTTTATGCTGAAATAATTACCTCTGTCTGCAGCAATCCAAGCTGAGGTGCTGCCAAATCCTGTGACCCAGTAACACTTGAACATAGCACCTCTTCACTGGCTCCGCTCGTCACAGAGATGGAAATCTCAATTTTCCATACTGTAGTCAATTGTGTCTGTGCTAAACAGCTACAGAACCTTGCCAGTCTGGTCTGGTAGGATTTTACACTTTCCTGGTTGAAGTGAAAAATACCTCCCTCCAGCTCAGGACAACAGTGAGAGTAGCTCGGTTTCAGAAAGGAGCAAAGACAGAAAAGCCAAGTGCCACTGGCACAAGCAAGTTCACACTTGTGTGAATCAGAATCACAGAATAGTTAGGGTTGGAAAGGACCTTAAGATCATCTAGTTCCAACCCCTCTACCATTGGCAGAGACACCTCATCTTAGCTCAGCAAAGTCCAGTGCCTCTTACACTGCTCTGCTAGCAGCAGTTGGGGCTCTGACCCCATGGCTTGGCAGGTTCCTTTGCAGGATGCACTCCTGCTATCCTGGTTGTGAAATGTGCAGAGCTGTATTTCACAATTTGATGCTGATAAGGCCAGTCCTTATTTGTCACAGTCTTTAAAGTCACAACTGCTTTCATTAGGGTCTGCAAAAAAACCCCATGCAGGCTGCCAAGACATTCTCTGAACCATATAATTCATTGGGAAGTCAATGTAGCTGTTCCAAAACATGAAATTGTGATGAAATGATAAGCCCTGGCAGGCTGTAATGATAGAGTAAGTTAAGAACAGTACTTTGGTTGGGGCTGCCTCCCCATCTCTTTTGTTAAGGATGTGGGTGACTCTGCCTCAGTGTCACTGGTGAAAGATAATGAGAGGTTCACTGTGAGTCAGAGCAGAGCTGGAGCATCGGGGCAGAATGAACCTGCACTACAGTGTTTTGGTGCAAGTAATTGCAGCTAAAACAATCACACTCTGGGAGGAAGCTACATTTGTGGGGTCCCCAAATGGATCTCCACAGGGTTGGTCAAAGGGAGAAGTCTTCCAACAGATTCATTAAGCCATTGCTGAGCTTCCGTGATTACCTACAGAGCCAGAGAAACACAAAAACACACTCCTACATTCCTGGTCCCTTAAACAGTTATTTACAAAGCTTTCACAGCATGCATTTCCTGAAATACTACAGAAAGCAGATCCATAGCTCCCCAAAATTGTATTCAAAAAGGAGGATTGACTGTGCTTTTGAACAATGATTTCATAAAACAACGCAGCACCTTGTGTAATGTATTCCCTTCATGGGCCAAGTAAATTCAAAGTATTGCCAAGTCTTGTCTTTAAAATCAAATTAAAACTTAGAAAATACATGCTCAAAACTATGCAGATGTTTTCTCTGAGACTGTGTTGTCCTTTAGAACCCTTTCTATTATAATGTAAATAGAAAATAAAGTTGTTTATATTTCTGTAACTCAACTCCCTAATGCTATTTTAGCCCTTACATTAGCCTCACTCTAAACCACTGAATTACTTGTGATACTATCCCTAGTTGTTAAACTGAAGGCAAAATATGTATGTGGTAGGGATGCTCTGTGTAGGTGAGGATTCAGAGCTGAGAGAGAGCAAGCAGCTACTAAGAGTGTGGCAGTAGTCTTCCAGCCAACCCCATGAGCCACTGTCACCACCACAGGTTATAACAGCTCTGGGCCAATTTAGGATGGGCTAGAGACAGAGCTGGGATGATAAAACTGCTTCTTGTTCTTCTGCTTCTCTTTTTTGCCCTTGTTTATGTCCCCCAGTGGGTTTCATCACAGTTGTTATTGATGAGATACTCAGTGAGGCTGCAGAAAAGTTATTTGAGATTCTGCTGGGGGTTTTATGAGGCTTAAAAGCACTGAGAGGAAAGCTGTCAGTGCCCATCATAGGAACACACCTGACATGAGAAAAAGTATTTTCAACTTGTAACAAAGAACTTCTCTCACAGTTACCCTTGGAGACTGCAGGCCACTGCCAAGGAGAAGGAAAGGCTCGTTTTTCTCTTTATACCTACCTTAACAATGCATTAGTGTAATAACGATAATCTCTGATAGGGGTTATGGCTGCAGTCATAGCACAGTGCTCTTGGAAATATGGTTCAGCAACACCGGTGAGGGGCTGCACAGCTCTTCAAAGCGTAAATCTTTCCATTTTGAAACTGCTCTCAAAGAGCAACTGGAAATACCCAGCCTAGGTCTGACTTCCAGCTGGAAAGGGCAATAATAAGGATCAATGCTTCGTTGCAAGCAGCACACGGGAATTAATTGGAAAGTGGATATCTGGCAACTTGCTACGTAGGTGCAGTGTGTGCATCATGACCTGCGAATGCCACGTGCTTGTTCCCCAGGAGAAATTAACGTCTGATGTTGTGCAGCATTTACTGACTAGTCTGGGAGGGGAGTGCAGTGTTCTCCCACTGCAAAACCTTGACTCTAATCAAAAGTAAAGGAAAAAACAAGTTTAGGGGGGAAATCAGGAGAGAGAGGAAGGTTTTCCCTTTTTCTCCTGTTAAAACACAAGGTAAAAGAGGAAACTGGCACTTGTATATGCATTTACGATTGTGGTCTTGTGCATTATATTCCATTTGCACCACTGCGACAGCCTCCTTAGCATTTGCAGGGAATAGCATGCTGGAGACCGGTGCTTCCCCAACTGCCAACTGTAGCAACAGCAGCAGAAGACCGTGCAGCCAGTGCCTCCTTGTCTTTTCCTCCAGCCAACCACAACGGGAACTTCAAGGGTGCTTTTCCTTAAGACAGCAGGGATTTCTCAGCCAAAATCGAGCCTTCATTCTCATTTATTTCAGCTAACAGCCTGGGAGTTGTGCTGTGTTTAGCAGGACACTTGAGCATGTAGAAGAGCAGGGTCCTGCTGCAGAGTCACATACTGGGGACGAGAGCCGCTGCACCATGGTGCAGATGGCAGCGCCATTTTCAGAGCTATAAACAGTATCATTGTCATAGCTCTTTGAATGGTACTGCCATATGTACCGGAAAACCAGCATTTATGCTTGTAAGGGCTTTGGGCCAGCTGGATTTTCTCCCCATTTGGATGAAGCCGATTCCTGAAGTATCAATGAAAGCTGCGTGCTGCTTTGGAGTAATTCACCCCCAGTATTCATTTTTGAGTGTCAAAGGATCATCACGTTCTCATCCGCCTCCTAACCTGCAAAACCCAAGTGTCCTGCACGTGGAGAGATTGCTGGTGCTTCCAACCTTCCCTGCTCAGTTCAAGAAGCAGCAGAAAGTTCATGGAAATTTTGATAGAAAACCAGTCAGGCTCTGCATGTTTTCCCTTAAGAAGTATGGTATTTTTATGGCAGAGTGTGTTTGACTGACTGTGTATGTCTGGGTGGGCTGGTGAGTGGGGGGAAAGTGGTCATTTTAATTTCAGGGGTGCGTACCTCACCTTGCTGCCAGTGCAGCCCACATTGTGCTCCCCTTCATTTGTACTGCCGAAGGAATAACAGCCATGTGCAGCAAAGTGAGAGACCATGACAACAAAGGATGCTACAAGTCACACTGATGAGCAGCACAGAGCCCAGCAGTGCAGCAGTGTCATGGCCATGCTGCCCCAGGAGCTCAGGGGCTACAGCATGCTCCAAGGAGTCCCCTGCCTTTGCTCAGCTTTGTCCTTGCTGCAAGTATTTTGCTGTAATGTTCAATTTTTTGCTGACCCTGCTTCTTTTGGCAAGGAAAAGGAGGAGGCCAGCAGCTCTGGGCTTTGTGGAGGAAACAAACTGGTACAGCCATGTAAAGATGCACAGGCAGGTGGTAGGGAAGGAAGTGTCCTGTTTGCCATGGAGCCATTGCAGACACTGAGAAGCTTCTCCAGAAGCAGTGGTCCTTGGGTACCAGATTTCCCTGGGCAGCTGATCCCTTTTGAGAGATGTCTCAGACCATAGACCATAGCTGAGGATGCAGAGAAGAGCCAGTTCTCAGGGAATACATGTTTATGGAACAAGAATGAAACTGTAAACTCTTCTGGGTGGTGGCCAAGCCTTTCAGCTGCCAAATGCCAGGTAACTCTGTTTAACATTAGTCTGATGCCTACACTTCAGAAGAGCCTGCAGGGATCTGAGAGCCACAGAGCTGGGCAACATGTTTCTGATTCTGTGTGTGTAATATCAGCAATAGACTGTGATGACTAATGAGTCCAGGCATTTGTGACAAATGTGCAGTTTCCTTGGCCACCCGTTTAGAGACATACTCTAAGACCTAATTAATTCTTTCAGTTTCTGGATTAAACTTTTGTGCAAAACATCCCATCAAACAGAGAACATTATATGGTATGTTACTGTAATTAAATAAAGAGATAACTGAGCTCAAGAGATGCCCGCAACGCTTAATTAAGATTAATTAAGCAACATGATCTACAGCTGGAGAAGATGAAACTGTGCAATTCAAAACTGGGCAGACAAAGCGGCTGTGACACATTGGATTCATGGAGGCACATACTGGGAACATACTGCTCAGTGGCACTGCCGTGGCAGCCTCACCAACCAGGTTTATCGAATGAGGTTGTGTTTAGCCCCTGAATACACCCAATTTTTTTGGCCAAACACAGGCATACACCTTAAATTGCTCAAACCTTGGCAGCTGGAGGCTTGGTAGCACAGATAAAGCACTGCCAACATATACACAAGACTTCCTTTACAAGCTCTCCCTGAGGCAGCAGCTGGATAAGTGTGTTCTTCATTTCTCTGATCTTTGATAGCAGCACAGTTTGTCTGAGTAACAGAATTATCCCACACCAGCTGTATGAAATAGTTGAGAGAAATTAGCATCTCTTAGCCTATTCAGAATGAAAGGACAATTCCAGCAATCTCTCACCAGTTCTTACTTCAGGGGAGAAACCTCTCCTAGAAAAAGCAAACATGAAGCTTATTTATTTTGGGCAAATTTAAAAAAAAAAAAAAAAAAAAGGAAAAAAGTTAAAACAAGTAAGCCAGAGATTTATTATTTTTTACAAGAAGTGGGGAATCCCTGCCCAGGAATCCCCATGTGACCTACTGCAGTGTCACACCTTTTTGGCTTCAGCTGTGATGTTCTCTTGCTAGGCATGTGCTTAGGGCATGCCCGTGTCCGGGCAGAAATCTGCAGCTATTCTTGGGTCTCTTGATACATGGGGTTTTTTCTCAGCTTCTGGCTTGCAAACCTAATGCCCATACAATAGATCATCTCAATAGGTGGCCTCTCTCCATATTTTGTTTCTCAGCCATGACAGCCTCATTTCTTAAAATTTAGCTGTTCAGTTAAGCCATGCATCCTCCTAAATAGTCTGAGGTCTCAGTACTGCAATGTCCTGGTGTTGTGTCCTCATGGCATATTCACAGCCAGTTTGGGAATTCCCACCAGCATTAAGTGGACGTATATTACCAAGTTTTGTAGCCAAAGCCATATTTTTCAGACTGCTGTTAATCACTGTGAGATCTTGCTTAGTGCTTTTCAATCACTCAAAAGATGTAAAGCTCAGCAAGAAAAAACACTCTTTGCACCAATATAATCTGCTGAAATTACTTTAATGTTGGTAACTGAATTGCTTTTTTGAATGGTATCTAAGGTGATGAGTCTATCTGAAGCCACCAGATCTGTGGTCCTGTTCAAAAGTAGTTTCCAGGCTGCTGTAGAAACACAGGGTCAGTACAGTTGGCATCTCTGCTTGCTAAGTAAGGCTTGTATTTCAGATAACCCATCCTATAGTGTTAGGGAAAACACCAAGAGATGTGGCTGGAAGCTCAGTGTGGAGATCATGATGTGTAAACCCATTTGATAGGTCTGAAATAGGAACTGTCTGGGGCTGAAGTAAGGAGGTGAGCTGCTTGTTACATGAATGACCTTTGTGACTGAATAAAATTGCTTGTCATTTTAGGGTGTCTGATCCTAAAACTCTTGTATTTCCCTGACATAATTGGTGCGATTGTGCACTGAGAACTGTGAGCTTTGTGATCATTGCTCTTCTTCCAATCCTTCCCATGACCATGCAGGTAATTACTGAGGTGTCCTAGGGGCTGATTGCTCTATGGCTTCCAGAGAAAGTAAGAAAGTGGAGGTTGGCTGCTTTAACAAGGTGCAGAAGCTGCAACCTTGGGCCAGTGCCTTCAGCATCCCAATTCCTTTGGATTCTCCTGTCACTACATGTTGGTGAATTGTAAAGAAGAGAGAGCAGTGAGCTCCTGAGGCTCTATCCTTGCTTTATCCGTACTTTACTGTGGTGTACTCAGCCCAGAGGTTTTAACTAAACCCCCCTATCTGCAAGCTTCAGAGTCAACAAGACATGTCATGAAAATAGGTGTACTGAATTCTGTAACAGGTGCTCTTCTCTCCTCTTCTCATGAGCAGCTGGAGTAGAAACTCAGACCTCTCAGAGTCACATCTAGCTTAGAAACAGGAACATTCAACCAGGAGCTCAGTGTTGATGCTCTCACTATGACAGGGGATGTTTAGAAACTGAATTTCATTGCTGTGTGTGACTGCAATCACACTTCTCAAATGTGCTCATTGGCCAGGGGTGCAACAGCGCCCTCCCTAGAGAATACTTTTCTCAGATACCAGTTTTAAGATAGCACAGTTCTGAAAGGAAATCAGTGTCACACTTTATACACCCAAAGATAAATATTTGACTTTGCTTACAACAAGTGATTGGGAGCACAAGAGAAAGGCTTAGAGGCACAGTGTGTGAAAACCATATGCTTTGGCCGAATCAGAGATCTCTATTCTAGGATAAATCATTTCACTTTTAAAAATTATCAGTAAAGTTAGAAGTGCAAGCAAGGGATTTAGCCTGAGCATTGATAAAATAATAAAACCCAAACATCGGCAAAGTCCAGCACACCTCCTAGTATTTCTCTCCTGTAAGGGCTAATATGCCTTCATTTCTTTATAGAAACAGAGATGAGTTTGCAGAAGAAGAGGGCAAAACGTTGTGTTTTATACACGTAGCAAGTATCATGCTAATCATGTGCGTGATCTTTTGCTAAGTCATTGGGCAAAGCTCATCTTAGATTGCCTCAATGCAACACAAAGTAGGTACAAAACTGTGGTTGTTTCCTAAAAGGATGGATCAATGATTGTTGTAGTTGAGCCAAAACTGAAGTCAGTTACGTTTGAAACTTGCTAGGTGAGATGCAATTTTCTGTTCTATTTGCTACACGTATCACTGCTTTGCTTTCCCTCAGGAAGGGAACATAAATCTGAGCAACGTTTATTTACCAAAGCAGAAGCTAAGGCAAAGATTTATAAACTATGTCATCTTCTCTGAAGCAGAAAATAGGCCCAAGAGAAGCCAAGGAAGGGCATAGCACAGCTTTCAGAAGTCTGGACTTGTTTGCTTCTGCACTTTAAATTTGAAGGCAATACCTAAAGCAATGGACACGTAGGGCCTGCAAGCTTTGTGAGCCCTGAAAGATACTCATATCTGCAGAAGGACTAAAAGAAATCATGAAATAGCAGAAGTAGTGTAGTGCTAACAGCTGATATATGCAAATAAAGTATTTACACATACAGATACAATCACGAAGAGACACAGAGAGTGGGTGATAATCCACCAATTTATGCCAAGGTTTAGAAAAGCTGCAGTATGTTGGTCTCAATAATGCATCTGAAGTACTCTACAGCATAGGACTGTGGTGCCCTGGACACCAGGTCCATAGGTTGAAGCCCTGGGGCCACCAGTGAGAGACTCATTATGTGAGAGGGGAAAGAAATTGCCCCTGTGGTTAGCCTGGCTCAGGAAAACCACCTCTGCCTGGAGGAATTGACCTCCAAGTTAGCACATGCAGGTATTCTCAAAGTTTTAAGTCCTTATCTGAAAGTTCCCTAGATCTGAAACATCTGAAAGTGTTTTCCTAGATACGTTTGACTGACAGAGCAGCATTTTCTCTTTAAACCCTGGGGCAGCAACAGCCTCTGAGATGCCATTAGTTACAAAGACACAGCAGAGCTCAGCCAGCTAAGCAGACGTCTCAGGGAAAATGCTGCATGGACATGGTCATGGTCCCACCATGTAAAGCAAACCTGACCAATACAACCTTGTTGGTGTAGGCTGAAGAGCCTAAACCAGCATAAACTGAGGAAAAACACAGATGAGGTTTTGCTTACTCTATGTCTGCTTTTGGTTTTACATTTTAAACATTTTTTGTTTAACTAGGGTATTGATATTTCTTGTGCTGGACAGACTATAAAGAAATTCCTAAAGTAAGCTAGTAGCAGTTCTCATGCAGATAGAAGTTTCATTTGTGGATTGAAGGGAAGTTTTGCTCCCGAGGCTTGCTGGGACATCTTTCTTCTTCCCAGACACCTGCGCTTGGTTTCTTGTGCTGTGGAGACCGCTTGTAGCTGTGCTAAGAAGAGTGGTCTTGCTGCAAGATTTGATGACTTTGGGTTTATCTATCCCATCTGAAGCAAATCAGTCTCTTGAGTCTGAACCTGTATGATATTTCAAACATACAGTGTTTATTGCCGCAGCACAAATGGCAAGTATGTTTCTGATCTATCTTGACAGCATTCAGATTTAGGTACCACGTATTGTTGTGGTGGTTCTCTGTCATTTGCAGCTGTAACTATGAACTTTGACTTGAATGCAATGAAAATATACATTCCACAGACCCATTCCAACAAACTCCAGAGCTTCATATATGCTTAAAGGACTCAAACGTGGCTGAGTCAATCTGAAGACTCATTATTCATAAAATAATTATTTTGGGGGTTTTGCCAGCATTTCATTTTACATCAAGTAGAATAAATGGAATAAATGACTCCTTTCACCTGAAGCTAAATTTCCCCCCAGAAACTGAAAGCTAAATTCTGTCATCTGGGGAAGGAATATGACTTTATCAGCCATACACCCTTTATTGTGTGCATTTCTCCCAGCTGATTGCCAGATACTTTGATTGCAGTAGTTACCTCCTCCTATGATCAAAGTCAATACATTGATCAATACAGCTCTGAAGTGTCATGTTCCAATCTACAAGGCATTTGTGTATCAAAGGTTCTCAAAAGGGATTGCCAAGGTCTCTTTTCAGTTTGTGAAAGCCACCAGAGAATAAATATCTGCTTTGATTATGCTCCCTAGTTTGTTGGATTCCCTTCACTCTCCCAAAAATTAGTCATGCTCTTTCCGCTTCAGATTTTCCCCTCTCCTGACACTTGGAGAAGCATCCTTGGACATGTTGTTTTCAAATGTTCAGATTGAGCTTGGCATTTTTCTTTTGGACTTCTTCACAACAGATGAGGTTCTGCTGATGGTGCTCAGATAAGGAAATTTTTTTAGGTCCTTCTTGCACACAGAAGTTCAGAGGGTCCCTGAGCCTGGAGGGAGCAGTAACTGGCATCACTCATACAAGATCCTTGCTAGCAGATGTCCAGGAACTACTCCTGTTGCGATTGGAAAGGCTGAAGTCAGATAACAGGCTATTATCACAGGATGTTTGGGGATATAGCTAACAGAAAATGAGGACTCAGCAACCTCTGAATCACACTGAAACGAAGGAGCTGTCAAAAGCACCTCCTGTCCTCCCCAGCACACTCCTGAAGACGATATAACCTAGCTGTGAATTAGCTCTTGGCAGGGAAGGTGGGTGAGCAAATGAAGCATCATCTTTCCTGAAGAACAACAGGGGAATGAAAACACAACCACCAAGGAAGATGTACTTACTGACTTATTTTGGTATTGCTTTTAACCAAGCTAAAAATGAGGATAAATTGTCTATGAAAGTGATATAAGGAATTAATGTTTGCAAGTTGGGTATATATAGAAACACAGAGTATGATGTGGAGCATGGAGGGTCTGCTGCTGTTCTTGCTGCATTGAGGAAAAACATGCTATGCACTTACCAAACCAAGCTTGTATGGAGGGGACTATGAAGATTTTACTCAAATCAAGCACCCACTGCCAATGTCACCATCTGTAGTATGACATTTAATCCTAATAAAATGCTTGCAAAATTACAGTAGCTATAAGCACAGCTCAAAAGTTTGCCAATTGTAATATTTTTCATAATATGATATGCAAAGTTTTACAAATTCATACCTAATAGATTGTAAGAGAGAAGCCGTCTAAGTCAGGATTGTGCTAGTTATGCATATCATAGAAATACATATTGAAAAACCTTAGGGAGGGAGGAAAGAGGAATGGCAACTCCTATTCAACACATCATAGTGAAACTTGGTGTTTACTACCTGACCTGTCTTTCCCTGGGAGCAGGATGTGTAGCTGAGAAAAAGCAGCAGCTACTGTAGCCAAAGAAACTTTACCTGAAGTTAGAGATAACCTAAACCAAAGTAGATAGTAGTTGAGATGTTAAAGGCACTAATGAGGATCTTTATTATCAGTTTTGGTCTTAATACCAGGTTCTTAGGATTTTCATATGTTACCATTATTTGCCTTAACGCATTTACAGTTTCACAACACAACTTTCAGGATACCCAGAAGATACTAGGATACCAAACCATAGATGTTGCATGGGTACATGTGTGAACTGGCCCTACAAAAGGCATAAAAGGATGATATGTACCCTGGTGACCAGAAAACTTACTGGCAGGCTGTGGAGTAGGAGGGAACATGCGTGAGCCCCAGATGCTGTGAGGGAGTTTGTGATAGTTTGTTATTCAGAAAGGAACTTAAACTAGTGACTGACATTAACGACATGCATATGCTATAAATTGTTATAAAACATGCAATTCTTTATAGAAAGTCTTGTTTTGACACAAAAAAGTTCTGTTATTGCACACACAAAGTAGGCACATGAAATGATGAAGAATTTTTTGCCAAAAGACTTCAATAAACTGCAATTGTCATTTTTCACTGGGTACGTCACTGTGGAAAAGCCGCCCATTTCCCAGACACCTACACTTCTGACACTGTGGCACATTTGAAGGCTGACAAGCAAAAGCCAGTGTTGGGTCTGATGGCTGCTGGTCTGCGATACATTTGGGAATTGCGATATCTCCAGTGCACTAAGAAACCACTCCAAGTGTTTTTGCCACTATTTCCTTCCACAGCTTTGACGAATGGCTTGTGGCTTTTTCCTAGCAGATGAAAGATCTAATTGTGCCAATTGCAAGATCTCAATTTATTAAAAGCCATTCATTATCTTTCATTTGAATATTCCTAATTGATCCTGCTTCTACTTCAGCAATTGAAACACCTTACTTAAAAACCAGAAGCCTATTATGAGCTGTCCCATCTGCGGGTAGTTATAAACCACTCTTGACATGCTGCTGTGTATTTCTAACATAAGTGAGCACTTCCAGGTACTCTCCTAATTATCAGATTGGGCCTCTTATGAATGTTGCATTAATTATGGTGCAAAAATTAACTATAGGCCAAAATCTGCAGGTAATTAGAGCATATAATGTAGTGCCAAAGTTAACATTAATGAGAAAGAAATAGAAATACAGAGTTAATGTGCCAAAAAAGGGGAAGTGCCTGTCTTCTGCAGCATGGACTGAATGGCCTCACTCATTTGCTTACTTGTTTACCCTGGTGTTTATAATTAGCAAATGGATTTAAATCACTGGAAACAAATAGCTCCTTTGTCGATTTTAAGGTGAGCTTATTTTCTGTTCTTAATTGCCCAAGGTTTTGTTTGTCCTGTGAAAACATTAACTCTTAACAACATTAACAAGTTGAAAATCTGTCATGGAAGAAGTCAACATCTCTGGACTGACTCCATCATCTTGGTTTCATTAGCACATGAAGTAGTCTCTTGACGAAACCACTGTAGAAACACCCTTTGGATGGCCAAAATTAGGCTGGATAAAGTAATGGCAAGACACACAGCCCTATCAGCACAGAGGTGGCATGGGGTAGCTGATAATCTCTGTTGTAGATGCATCCACTGGACTTGTTAGAGTGAGAAAAAAGTACCTTTCAGCCCAGGTGCCTGGGGACTCTCCTGGTGATGCCTTCTTCATCCCCTGGTTCACTCTGACATGAGATCCAAGGCTGCTTCTCCAGACTTCGTTCCAGCAGCTGTAGACAAAAAGCAAAGCAGGCTTATTTTTAAATTATGGCACCATATGCTGCTATTTTGCAGTAGTCAAGTTCAGTGCTCAAGGCGAGGGGCATCTTCAAGCCCTCCAGCAAGGTCGGGAGGGGCACTAGCTAACATCAGCTTTCTGTTTAAAGATCCACAGCGCTGCTCAGCACCAGGAGCTGGCAGGGGCAGAGCTGGGGGTGGCAGTGCCCCAGCAGGTCTCCATGAACAGGGTGGAGGGGAGCTGGGAGTTGTTATCCCTCACACATCCCAACTTGGGTGTTTTTCTGCACAGGGGTGCTTGTGATTCTCATCCTCGCACCCAGCCAGAGGTGAGATACAAACTGCTAATCTTTCCAGTGAGAGTGTGATGCATTTGGTATGTGCTGGAGGAATGTGGCAGCTATTGTTCTGACAGTATTACAACTGCTAATGGTATAATGAGGCTGATTATTTTTCATGTGAGTTTTGCTGTTTAAAAACTGCCACGTTTGACAGCTCTGAAAGGCACAAGCACCTGCTTGAGCATCAAAGGGAAAATGCAACCGGGCCATGGGAGCAGAAGGGCAACAGCAATGAGAGTTTTATCAGCTTCCCAGGAAACAGAAACTTCATTCTCAGTTAAGTGTTGCTGCTTTGGGTCAGGCTGATAGAAAAAAACCTCTTTGGCCACAGTGATGGTGTGTTTTAGGTACGTGGTTATTTGGTTCGCTTAAGGGTCAGTTGACCCCTGTTGGTTCATGTCTGAAAAGCCACCATGCCACCCACATCCCAGTGATTCTGGCTCACAGAGGAGATCTGGTGGCCTTCTCCCAGAGTATTAAATTTTCCAATGATAGCACTGCTTTATACTGACAAATTTAACCTATCCAGCTGCTTGCTACTGAAGGTTTGGTTTCATAAGACAAAAGCTAGGAACTGGGTAGGCAGGAAGATACACAAGCTATACACAATATGCTCACTGAATTGCATCCTGTATTTCTCACCTCTTCCAGGCCCCACTCAGAGATTGTTTGCTGTTCTTACTTTAAAAGTTACTAATAATCATCTCAGGCATGTCATAGTAACATCCATGTTACAGTTAATAACTGACCAACAGTGACAAACATCAAATGAATGTTCAGAGCAATCTCCACCAGATGCAATGTAAAATAAACCAAGTCAGTGTAGGTCTGGTCAAATAGGCACAGAGCCTGGCCAGGCTCATCCATTCCCCTTGTCTGTAGTCATGTCAGGTAAAAGTGAGATGCTGAAGTTGAAGAGGACAGCAGTGTTACCTGGTCAGCAGAAGAGAGGGCAGCTGTGGTGGGTGCTGCTCTGTGCAAAGGGAGCATCCTGTCCTGACGCCAGCCCAGCATCACAAGCACAGCACTGCAGAACTGCAGCAAGACCATTACAGCACAGGAGTCTTCAGCCTTTTGAGTAAGAACTGCTAAAAGAACTAGAGGAAAGGTGGAATGTAATTATTGTGACAGCAGTGAGAAACAGGAGGTCCAAAGCAAGCTTGGCCATCTCCCTGTTTTTACTTCTCCAGCCTGAGAGCATCATTACAGTCAGAGGCAGGATATTCCCAGCCTCTGAGGGTGCAAAGGATTTAGTAGAGGAAAGAAGTTCTTCAATAAATAAACCACCTTTCCTACAGATGTACATTGCTCTGTCCTGGAAAGCATTTCTGATGTTTTAAAATTGGAACAAACTATTTTCATGTGATTCACTGCTGCTGCTGGTGGTGCACCATAGCCCTGAACCAAGCTATGATTTAGTTGTACCAGACACATTCATATTTAAAATGACACAATGTTTGATCCAAAGAGGCTAAAAATGTAAAGACAAAGCATACAGAGTAAGTATTATTACCTCTATTTTATCCCCAATGAAAGAAACAGCATGGCTTGCCCACAATCAAATAGGAAAAACACCTCTGAAGTCTTGAGGTGACCTGAGTGTCCAGTAATCTTCCATCAACAGTTTCTTAAAATAGCTCACTGAAGAACTTAGCTGATCTCTGTTCTTATTAGCACACACTTTGCATTGTTCTGCTTGCTTAGCATTAAGGTAATGTACTCATATTCCTGTTTTTAACTTTTTATGTCTATCAAGAACGTAATTATCATCTCAAGAGGTTGTTATTCAATACAACAATGAGCCATTATAACATTATGAAAAAGGTTTTAGCCAGTACCCAGAGATAATGACATATAAAAATATGTTCCTTCAGCCCTATTTTTAATTGAATTTGACTCTGTTTCTTTGCTGATCTATGTGAAATGCCTTGGCTGACTGAGGCCAGGCTCCTAATTAGTTATCTTCATTAATCAGTCTCTGTCCAATCTATTTCCTGTGCCAAGTGAAGGGTTGTGTTTAGCACTCTACCGGAGGGACCAATATGATTTTTCTCCATTCACTGAACAAGAGTCTTCTGAGCAAAGGAAGTCCCAGTGTGCTGGGACTTAGCTGTTGAAGTTAAAGTAGCTTTAATGGGTTCCTATGACTTTTCTTAAACCAAACTCATTAATAGAGCCTGGCAATAAAAAGAATAATAATGAATACTTGCAGTTTGAGGGAAACAAACCGATTGGGTCAAATTCAGCAAATGTTTTCAGCAAGAGAAAATGAAAAGGAGACAAGATGCTGAAGTGTTTTGACATTTTATTTCAAAACCATACTTCAGTTTATTATTTGCCTGGACTTTTCAAAGGAGCTAAACATCCTCCTTAAGGAAGATATGCTTCTAGGGTAAACACACAGGAATAAATGAACTGGAGAGGATTCTGCTCCTGTTTTGCCAGGAAAATAAAAACAAAAAACATTTCTATTGTACACCAACCTAAACCAGCAGTGCCTGTGTGTGGGTGCAGTCACATATCCACCAGGCATTACCTGCACGCTTCTGCTTTTGGATGACATCCCTCACGTAGCTACAGTGACTTGCCTGATACTATACACGAATACATGGCCCGTGTTTGACTGAAGTGGTTTGGGAACATGTCCTGGAGCTTGCAGGTCATTAGAGCAAGTAGCAGCCAGAGGTGGCTTGTAAGAGTGAGAGAAAAGGCAAGCTTCATCTGAGGAAAACATCCTTCAGGAGCAATGCAACAGTGGAAGAATAAAGGAGAGAAGTAAACGCATTGATAGATGCTTTCATTGTTTCCTGTGACTTGTCAGAGTCAAAGAAAGTAGTTTTTTCCCCAGCAGCGTGTTTCTCTCACTCAAGGGCTTTGCTTACTTGGAGCACTCTTTGCTAATTTTAAAATGAGGAGGCATGTAGAAGTCTTATAAAATGTACTGAAGGCTGGATTATGTGGGCTGGAGACAGCTGGTTTTAAAACCTCTAGCTGAAATTCAGTAAAGAATGATGAGAGCTTAGTTCCCGCTCACAAGGTCTGAGCAGCAATATTTGATTTAAAGATAATTAAGATATTCAGCATAACTGCTCAAGAGTGGAAAAAATAAACACTTGTCATGAGATAGAGACAAATTTGTATTTACATTTGGCTACAAAAGACTTTAAATTCTACATTCCTGTCATATCCGTATAAATAATTTAGCAATCCAAATGTTTTTCTCAGATCTGAATTTTCACCATTTAGCTGCAATGGGGAAACTGAACTTTTGATGATATTTCTGTGGATTTTACCCATGTTTTCCCAAAGAGCTGTATTATCTCTAAGGACGAATGGTCCACTGGTATTTGCTTCTCTTTATCTAAAAAATTAACTAATAAGCTAAGACTAGGACAGACTTCAAATTTGGCTATGGCATTTTAAGAACTTAGGAATATTTTCTCTTTGGTGCTGATGCTGCTTGAGAAATCAAGACCAGTGAGTAGGTGGGTTTTACACACAGATAAATTATGAACCTTCCCTAAGACTGGAACAGAAGACACTGAAGGCAAAGGACTGTCCCTATTGTAAGGCTCATTGCAGAGGATGGATGTCACTTTCTTTGCCATGTTACTGTGCTTTCCTGGGCCTGGCTGCAAGGGGACAGACAGATACCAACTATGTCTGGCCATCTGTTTCTCCACCAGAGCTCCAGTAGGCAATATAGCAAATCATGTACCCCAGCCACTTTACCCAGATAATCGTACTGTATCTGCAGGCTGTCAGCTTGCAACGAAGACAAATAAGCACAGGAGGAGGGGATGGAGACATCCGTCTGCAGTCCAGGCTAACAGCCTCCAGCCAGGGGCAGCAGCCAGCCATACTGACGGCAGCACCATCCGCACGCCTGGGTTCATCTGGTTTGAAATCCAGCTTCCTCCACACTGCTTGGTTGGGAACACACAAGAGACAAACATTAAGTGTATCATCTCTACAAAGTTAAAAGGAAATGTATCTGATATTTGGGGGAGTTCTCTTCGAGCAGTTTTCACTGTGTTTTCTGAGTTCATGCACTCTTTTTATATTCATTGGTTTCTCACACATTTAGATGAGAAGTTCTCTTTGAGTTGACTTCTATTGGACAAAGCAGATCATAGGTAGTCATGTGGAGGTGCAGTGAAAGACCTACCTTTATTAAACTCACCTTTGATAAAACACTGGTCTCCTCTGGCTTGCAGGTCAATCAGATGCAGCACAAAGATGATACACAAAAGCTTAAACCTTATTACTAGGAAATCTTGCAAGTATCTTGCTCATCTCAGAAACAGGAATAAATGAGAAACCCACAAATCAAAATCAGGAGCTATTCATCCTGGAAGTATTAGATCTATTGCTAGCTTTGTAGCATTGAATAAGAAACCCATTTACATTGTTCTGCAACGTTGATATGTATCAATAAAACAGAGCAAGCTTGTAATTTCTGGTTTCGTTTTGCCAAAGGAATCATGTTGAGTAGGTAGGGGGTATTCTTATCCTGCTATAATGATTTTTCTACTGATGGCCAAATGTGGAAGTTCACTTTAGTGGCTGGAAGCATGAGTCATTCGACTTAGAGACTGCATTTACGAGAAAGCTTTTAATTTTATGGAGTCTATGAACCTGGTAATTGTGAGAGAGGGACAATTCAGTACTGCCTTTTGAAAATGAAAATCAAATGTTTCATGAAAATACATTTAATTTGGATTGTGTGTTTGGATTTTTTCAACAGGAAATGAGAACAAAACATCTTCTGCTCTCAGTGCATTTTGGCATTTTGTGTATTTTAGATTTCAATTTTCCTCTTTCAAATTGAAAAATGTCACAGATTATAATATCAAATTCCAGGGTTTCTTGGATTTTATGTTGACACTTTTCTCAGTTTTGTCCGTTTCCCAAGGTTTCCCAGTTTTCAAAAATATCAGAAACATCTTTTCAGGGAGACAACAGCATCGTCATCTTTATCCTTATTTCTGTGACCATGAAAGGCACTCCAATGGCACAGGCTCTTTCCTGCTGTTCTAGAAAACATGTCCAAGTTTATTCCTGGCCCACTGTGATTCAAGGTGGTCTGTGTGAGCTCTCTTGGGCACATCGATCATAGATATGGCTAAATAACGATACCAACCAGAAACCATACTGCATTTAATGATATCTGTATCGTCTACAGGCAATCATTTACTATGGGTTAGTGACTGCCATTAAAATACAGAATTAGAAGACTGTTTTCTACCTGCTCCTGGAACAGGAATAAAGTAAGCCGATGCATCACTGTCTGGAATAACTAACAAACAGTCATCTTAAGCTGTTCTCTCTTTCCCTTTCTTTTATAGTGCATTTATGAATTATGTTGCTTGCATTTATAATTATGGAACTGAACAGATGGTGGAAGACTTATTTCAGAATGATGTGTTCATTAAAATAACCTACTCTGCTCTGCCAAGTGATTGTTAACTGTAAACCCAATTGGATGTTGAAGAGAGTTATTTATTCTTTTTCTGTAAGTCCATCAGAAAAGAACGGGGCTTTGTGAAATGGACACTATAGTAAGTGTGAAGCTACAATAGTGGTGTTGCATATATCTCAGATAGGAAACCATGGAGGAGTTTGGCAGCTGTGACTTAAAGACAAAGGCAGGGAAAGATAAATTGTGGACCAACACAATTTTCAAATCTAAGAAAAGCTTAAATTCTTTATTCAATTTGGAAGCTCAGTTCCACTTAAAACATGGTTCCAGACAGCTTCTACCTATGTGCAAACTCTTTCTAGGGTCTATCGTCATTACGCAGTTGAGTACAATAATGGTAGATTCCATTATTAAAAAGGCACTCTCTGCTCAACAAAGTGTACATCTTCACAGTTTGGCACTTACAAGTACCACTTACTCTTACATAGTAACATCTTGTCTTTCTCTAGTCCCAACAAGTTTAGTGGGTGCTTCTGCAAGTAACAAGATGTTATTTGCTTTATAGTGTAACTGGGAGTGATCATCACCTATTTGCCTTCCTTCTTGGAAATCCTATTATACCAGCTTCACTTTTCAAGCTTCAACTGTGTGATGGATCTGGAAACAATTCATTTCAACTCCTTTGTAATATTTTATATCTGAGATCTCCTGCCCCACTATTTTTACATCAAGACTTAAGGATCTGATCTGAACACAGATGAAAGCAGAGGCACAGTGTCAAGGTTTCTTTGTTCAGGTTGAAGGAATCTCTACTTCTCCACTTCTGGACATATCCAGGTTCTAATTCCTGGCCCTCACATCTCCTTCTGAATATGTTCTACCCGGGCTACCCCAAGATGCCACTTGTGGGAATGTGCCCATTCAGTGGGCAGTCTGAGGGCTGTGCTGCTGGTGAGCTGCTCAGAAGAAAGGCTACAGCTCTCCTATGGCTTAAATCTTTGCTCTTGTGCACCAAAGCAATTGGCATCTCTTGTACCCTGCAGCTGTGGCACAGCCATGGAGTCACCAGAATTTTGCAGGCAAAACTCAGGGGAAGCAGTGGAGAATGAGATGCAAAGGTGCAGGACTCCTGTCTGCCTCCTGAGCCCGTTGGGAGCAGAACCAAAGGAGGGAGGAATGGGAGAAGAGTGGAAAAAACTGATTGGTTTCATTAAGAATAACCAGAAATATTTGTGTTTTCTGGGTTGCCTCTGCAACCATTGTCACGACCTTCGAAGGTGCAAACCGGCTGTACAAAAGCTGTGACTAAGAAGTTTTCTGGGGTCCTGGGGTAGTTTCTAGTTGGATATGAAGGAAGAAACATATTCTGAAATGTTTAATTTGGAGTGCTGGCAATCAACAACTGGAGCAAGGAGAAAATGAAAGAGGCAGCATTCAGATGAGTGCTCACTCATGCAAAATTGCCAGTAACACAGTGGTTAGATCAGTCACCTTGAGGGAAGGCAGAAAAAGGCCTTGAACATAAACTAGGGGCTGCTCTGTTTTGAGTTTTCTTATCTTTCTGTCTCATGAGAAGTTGCAGATTGCTTCACATCAGAAATGGGAAAATATTTAAAACTGTGACAATTTGGGGGGAGCGAGAAAAACGTTTTTTGTACCTCTGATTTTAGCTTGAAACTCATTATTTTTGACCTAGCAAGTAAGTCTCTATAACTGCATGTTTCTCAGATGCTCTGACCTCCATTAAACATCCACTCCAGCCCATTAAATCTCCTAATTGTAAACTAAATGAGCCTGTATGCTTTTTCAGGGATGCACTGTCTCCAAAAGGAGCTTGCCAGAGCTCAGCACAACAGATTTCTGCTCAGTATGGACTGCAGTGCACCACTGTCAGGGAAACACGAATGGATTTTGACTTTTCAGGGTTTCACTTTCGTTGAAATTTAACGCTTGGTTTGATTTGAAATCTTTCATTTGGAATGAAAGCAGTTGGCAAAAAGAGAGTTAAAATAAAAATATTGATTTTCCCCAAAACAGCAACAAATTGCAGTGCCTTTACAGGAAAAATTCTGCTTGTCATTTTCACAGAATTATTGGGTTTTGCTTATTTTTTTAAAGACAAATTCATAGAAACTGGCACAAACTCAGGCAAATTTCCAGTGCCACAAAACCTGCACATTTATTTCTTTACCTATTATTTCAAATTTTCAATAATGCCACAGTTAAAACTTGCTCCTTGCCTGACTCTGCCTGAATTCCCTGCACCAATCCAGCAGGGAGTCATTAATGAACCACCAGCCGCAAACCCCAAATCCCTGGACAGGAATGTCTGAGGGCCGCTGTTTCATTTCAGTTTGGGTAATTTTCCTGAATGATGTGAGTGTGGGGCTAGTAGGAGACTCCCAGGTAGTGCATCTATAAGGTCACTGGTATGGCCAGTGGTGGAGGATATTATAGACTTCAAATGATTTAGTATGAGCAGTTAAAACCAGTACTTACTTAAAATAATTTTATACAAGGTTTTTCTCTTCTATTCTTGTATTATTTAGAAACTCTGTCATTAACTATTCTGCATTTATAATACCAAAATTATCAAAAAGATTTGCCAATACAATGAAAATTGGTGCTTATCAGCTTTGTGTATGATTTATGTCTAATCCCCAGACTTTGCAGCCATTTGTTTACCCAGCTGAGACCCAGGCTATCCTGGCAGTACCAGTAACACATGCATACTACATAAATGCACCCATCCACCTACTTCTGCAGCAACACTGACCTCTTGATGCCCGAATGCGTGTGCAAACTCTCTTTTCTCCCTGGTGACAACATGTCATTCATTTTCCTGGCAGAGGGGCAGTGGATTTAGGTGGCTGAAGTCCCAGGGAGCAGCAAGTTAACAGCTCCCTGTATCCCCTGCAAAAGACAAACCCTTCCCAGGCCAGCCCAGACCGGGGACAGATGCAGAGCCTCACCTCAGTCTCCAGTGAATGTCAGGACAACAGGAACCACATTCTGCCAGTTCAGAAATGGAAGTAATTAATAATGTAAGCAGGTGTGTTACTGAACTGAGAGCAGACAGCTGTGCACCCACAGAGGCCTGGGATGGCTGCGGCTTCCTACAGCAATCTGCCTCCATTCCACCTGAAGGCTTTGCTGTGCTTCCACAGTCGTAGGCATTCATTCTGTTCATTTTTCCTCTGCTATTACTATGGCTCTTTAGGTAGAATAGTTTCTTCTGCCAGGGTTAAAGGGACAGAGGCTGCTGAGGGAATGCTAAGCCAAGCGTTTGTTCAGAGGCTTTGGGAAGTGCGGGGGTTCAGCTGTAGCTGGGAAAGGCTGTCTTCGCTCTCAGTTTGTAATTAATGAGCAGTACCTTTTAATGCAATCCAAACCCTCACAGTTTCTGTACCTGCGAGGGGCACCTTGCCCTTTGCAGCAGCCACCAGGACTAACTGCCCACAGGCTGATGAACTCAGGTTTGCAGGGAGTTTAGGAACGATGGATACGAGTGGTCAGAGCAATGGACTACCATTAAAAAACAGGGGTGTAATCCATAGGTAAACCAGCTGCAGAAGTGCAGGCTGGGCTTCCCCAGCACTGTTGATGCAGAGGAGCTGTGGGTATGTGTAAGCAGCGTAGGCAGCTTTACACAGATACTGCAAGCATGAAGGGCTGGTAGGAAGCATTTTTGGGAAGGACAAGATACCTTCCAATTCCCGTCCATTCACCGCTGTCCAACATGTCCAGGCACCATCTCCAGACAGAAGCTCCCTTCTGGAAAGTGGACCAGTGGCTGCAGGCTCTGGGACAGGGGTGGCGCACGCTCCATCAGGATGTTGCTTCCCCTGCTCCTGGTCATGCTCTGCCAAGGAAATGGATGCAGTTAGGTTTTGTGCTCAGAGTCAGGAGCCCCAGACTGCACTGCTTTTCAGTAAGACAGGCATGGTCCTGGGGGACAGAGCTGGATGCCAGGGGGTTGCCCATCAGGAGAGGGCTAAGTAGGGACGTCAGGCTCTGTGAAAACCAGTGACTATTCATTATAGTAAGGGAAGCCAAAGACCAGCAATTTTTTGGCTTTGCTTCCCTAACAAACTGCAAGTCGGTGTGTGGGATAGCTCTGCAGGGAGCAAAAGTGGAGAGATCACAAACAGCTGCTGCATCCCCTTGATGTTTTCTCCTCTTGTTCTGGTCATGGGTCTACAGAGGGTAAACCCACACAGCTCCCCTCTGCTGTGCTGAGAGCTAATTCAACCAGTTAATTAAGGAGTCCATTGGACTGTCAGAAGCAGCAGGAGATGCAGAAGCAATTATCTCCAAATTGGTCATCATCACAATTAAAGTACCATTTGGCAAGTATGTGAATAGCCTGCAGCAGGGTCCCTTTATAGGTAGTAATGCCTTTTCATTATTGGGCTTTATTGCTGGGTGGTGTTGTTTACAATCTGGGTAAAGCTGTCAAGTGAAATGACAGCAAGGCTCACCCCCAGTTCTGGGAGGAGTTGGTTACTGGGGCAGAAGGATCCAAGGATGCTATTTGTAATTCAGCTTGGTAGCTTAACATGCTGGTGTATACAAATCCCATCGAAGGAACTCATTAGGCGGGAAAGCAGTGCAACTAATTTACTGCCCATAATTTATTTAATGCATTTAAACCTTTTTCATTCTTTTTCCTGCTCACATATTATGGCTTCCTCAGCTGTTTTCAATACTCAAACCTACTGGATAAATTCATCTTGATACATTCAGCCCACACACGCAAGGTTTGAGTCTTGTGTTCTTCTTCTGGTCAGTAAGATAAATCTCAGGGTGCTTGGCTTCTCAGCTGGGTGGGAGTTGAGGCACCTTAGCTGCGTGTTCCTCTAGGTGAGGCAAAAATGAGTGCAGCTGTGCTTTCTCTCTGAAGCTTGCTTCCCTTAGATACTGATGCCTGAAAAATTAATTGTGTTTTCAGAGAGCAGATCAGTTAGGATGTGATGGTGTGAAAAAAAAAGCAGGGCTGTTATAATCCTGTCTTTTATCCAACACTAAATTGGTGCCCTGTAGCTGGCGGGTAGCTTTGAAGGGGAAAAGCACAGTATGTGAAAACAATGCCGGCAGCACAAACCCTGCCAGCAGAGGATTCCTGTAACAGTTTCTTGGAGATGCTGGTAAGATTTTTAGGAATGATGTGCCAGCGCCAGAGCAAGACATCACCCCAGCAGTGCAGCCTTCGCACCCTGCGTATGAATGCTCTTTCCTCCTCTCCTACCCGTCCTCTTTCCCCACAGGGTAAACAGCTGGAATTGCTGAGCTAACTGCCAGAGGCTTCAGACTGACACTTTGTGCCACATGAGACCCTGGGACACCTTAATGACTTCTTTTTAGCTTAATGCATCTTTGTACCAAATGGCATCTCCTGCTAAATTGCTGATCTTGCACAACTGTTTTCTGACTACTGCAGAAGAGGAAGAAGAAGAAAGGTTTGGCTCTATGGATATCCTGTATGAAGTCACCTTTCAGTGCCTGTCTCTTGTGCTTCCGAGCTAGTCCTGAGTTGCTCTGAACTATGTCTGCCTTGTTCAAAGGGCAGGGGGTCTCCTGGCTCTCATCCTTTGTATCACTGTTTGTAGCAGACCATGCTCGAGGTCTCTCTGCTGGATGGCCTCACACAATGTACCATGTCTGACTTGCTATATAGAATTAACACTGCATTATGACTTGTATGCTTCATGGTCATCTGATCAGAGTGTCTGTTCAGTGTTAGATGCAAAACGTCTTTTCTTGTTTCTTACATCAAGTCTGTATCTTGTCGGTAGAACTAGCACATTTATTGAAAGTTATGATCATTATTTGAAGTGATGGAGTACTAAAGGGGTATATGTTCTGTGGATATATCTGCACATACAGACACCTGCATTAAGGCAGCCTAGCTTGACCGTGTTGAAAAACAGTGTCTAGTAGTACGTTAGAGGGTAGATTCCTTCAGGAATATTCACCAGGTTAATGCAGACAGGCAGTACAGTTTATACCCTGGCTTTCATTTCGAGTCCATTGCTGATCTACTGGAATTAATGGATATGTCATTTGTAGGATCTTCAGATCATTTCCTTCAGACATTTCAGTGGCTTGTAAGCAGCTTAATTAGGAGCCTAAGCCCCAAGTATACTCAATGGAGAAAAAGATGCATCCAGATAATTAATACCAAGTAACCTGATGTCGTAGGATCAGTTTTTGCATATGTAGACAATGAGGAGTTCCTGACCTTTTTTCTAATGACTATTCAATCAGATCCTGAGGCTGACAATGCTTCTGCTAACAGCAGAACAGGTATATTCCTCTATTTATTTTCTTAGGGTTTTTTTCTTTCTTTTTTATGTTTCTTGGGATGCAGATATTTCAGGTATGTTTTAGACATTTGTTACTAAGAGAAACAATACATCTCTGTAGATACATCTCTGAGGAAAGTCCTGACAGAAACCTGATTCCCCCAATAAGCATTTGGACTAGGGAAAGGTACATGCATCACACGAAACCTCCCAAGGACATAAGACCTGAAGAGCACTGGTAAGCGCTGTATTTAGTAAGACAATACTAGAGACTACTTACTTTTGTAAGCAAAAATGCTCTGAAATGTTGGTCTTCATCTCAAGTATTCACTTCCCAAGTTAGTCTCAAATGATCCTTTACATGCTTGCACTGAAGACATTCACTGAAGTGCCTGTAGCTTACTTCACCCGCAGAGGATCAGCGTTTCTTAGTTCTTTGGTCTGGTTCCTTCTCATTACCAGATGCACCTTAGATACATGAAAACCAACAGGTTCTTGGTTTTCAGGGATTGCCTTGACTGCATCAAACTGAAGATTTAGTCCTGTCATGGAACAAAGTAAGAATTCACATTTGCTTGATGTGGGGTGTGGATATTTGTAAGGTGTACTGTCTCTTAAGATGTACTTCACGGGTTTTGATAACTCATTTTACATAATCTTATCCTTTTAACTAGCACAAACAAATTGTTCTTTATGTTTTTCCACTTCCAGGTACACTGTTTTACATAACGGGCATCATCAGGAACATGAGAAGCTTCCCATCCACAATGACCCTGAATCCCAAGAGTCCTGTTTCTAGTCACATCCTAGATGAGGAATAGCTCAGCTGAGGGGACAGATTCCTTTAGGATAACCAAAGGATTTACAGACAGCAGGACCTTATGAAAACTTACTCATCTGCATTGTCATGGTGCCTCCACCCCTGACTTCACATGAATGTCCAGCTGCGTGTAGGTAGATTGATGGGGGCATGGGAAGGTACATGAACAGAATGGCTGAGGAGGCTTTCCTGTATCTGCAAGGACAGCTGGGCTATAAGACTGTCTCAGAGCCTTACTCCAGGAGTGAGCTGATATCCGTCAATGTAAGGAAACAACACAAATACAAACCACCCAGTGCATGGACATGGACTTCCGTTATTCCTTTCCAGCTGCCATCCGTGCACAAGCCATTTCTGTTCTGTGATATGACCTAAAAGATTGCAAGTTCTGGATAAAGCCCTAACATAATGTGAGACCAAATGCCCACTTTATCTGTGCAAGATCCTGCCCAGCGGTGACTGGATACTGTCAGGAGAGAAACAGCACTATGTTTTCTTTAGCAAAGTAAGAGGAAATGTTTGCCCTTTGATTACAGTTACTGGTAAAAGGTCAGCATGAGCTGCTGATTCACCCTACCCTTCAGAGCTTTCTTTGTAAATGCTTTATTGTGTTTCCTGGCCAAATTCTTCGGTAGAAGACTCATTGAGCATAAATAGTGCCTGACAAGCTGCAGTGGGACCTACAGGATATTTCACTGCTAACAGAAGGTCCTGCAAGCACTATCTCAATCCAGCCCAGCTGCTAAAAGACAGCAGCCATCCTCTGCCTTTCAGAGGCCAATGGAAGCAATGTGGCCCACAAAGCCAGTGCTGTCCTCATCTGAGCAGATTTTGGGCATTCTTACCAAGAAGAAAGGTTGGCCAAGAGACAGAGTCAGTCTGTAATAGATCACCAAGTGCCATCTTGAAAGTTACACCATCTAAAAAGCTACATTAGGAAGACAGACTTCTATTTACATTTTCCATTTTATTTTTCTATTTGTTTCTGTTCTCTTCCAGTTGAAGCAAGAAGTTTCAAGACTTTCAAATATCCTCATATGCACACCTCTGTTTGCAAAGATCTCAGTCCTTAGCTGCTTCCTGCATGTAGATGTTGCTATGTTCCTTGTGAGCTGCTTCCACCTTTGCATGGAAAGGGTAGGCAATGCTGTAGACTTTGCAACTTTGGGAAGATGATTTTCATGCAGGGAAGTATGCAGGATGAAGACTACGAGCCTCTACCCTTTATAGATGAAGATCTAACCCAGAGATGCCACTCTGGGCCTAGCAAATAAAATTGTACTTTGTTACTTTGTGTAATCATGTACAGGTATTTTTAATGTAAAAAGAAATGGTGACATTATTTATTATTTTTTACCAGGAATGTGGGGTTTTTTTTCATTAAAAGCTTCTAGACCCAGGAGCTTAACATTATATGTATTATTATTTAGTAATATTTCTGTTGCTATGTGACAGGTATTTACTGTAAAACAAACAAATCCTGCTTTGAACAAAAATGTTGCTCAGTAGGAAACAAAGTTGGGCATGGTAAGAACACCTGGCTTCCTAACCATGGTGCCTGATGTCTTTAAACACTCTTCCACACAAAAGTTGCTGACAAAGCTTTACATAATTTTCCTTTAGGATTCAAAAGGACACTGGGCAGAAACAGCCCTAATGAGAAGACAGACACTTACCAATGCAGAAAATTGCTAGCGGTTAGGAAGAGACAAACTACTGGTGTTCCTGATTGTAGATGCTGATGGGAAGAACATGAGCTGTTTGAAAAGGTATGGTGAGATAGTTTGAACCAATTCCTGGTTCACCATTAGGAACAGTTTGGCGATGATCTGTTTTTATAAGGTTGTGTTTCCAAAAGAACTTATCAGTTCAATTCTATTGTTGACACCAAAACAGAGCAGTGGGTAAAAAACATAGGCCATTATTGAAAGTATGGAAAAAATCCATCCAGGGCCACTTCGTTCCTATGATCTACATCTCCGTGGAACTGCTCCCATGGGGTTTAGTCTGGATTTGGATATGCAGGACTGCAGGAGAGGTTGTCTTGGTTTCACCTCAAGTATCAAATGTCCTAAAGAAATCCTGGAAAAGCTTTTTTCTTCATCCCTATAAAAAAGCATCAACATACTGGTGTGAAATTACTCAGTGATATGGAACCTGCAGCATGGGGATGCTACAGTGATGGTGTTCTTTATTTCTGCTGTTGTCCCTCAAGTGTTTTCTCTGATATTTTTTATGTGCTTTAGTAATATATCTCTTCTTAATTTAAAATGAACTTCTCAACACTGTATTTTACTCATGGGCAATGTTCAGAAGGCTCTATCAATGGGATCAGCAGCTCACTAGCCAAAATCAGAGAATCATAGAATTATAGAATAGTTAGGGTTGGAAAGGACCTTAAGCTCATCTCGTTCCAACCCCCATGCCATGGGCAGGGAGAACTCACACTAAACCATGGCACCCAAGGCTCTGTCCAACCTGGGCTTGAACACCACCAGGGATGGAGCATTCACAACTTCCTTGGGCAACCCATTCCAGTACCTCACCATCCTTGCAGTAAAGAACTTCTTCCTTCTATCCAATCTAAGCTCTGATAATCTAATCATCAAAAGCTCTGACAGAAAAAAAGGCTCCAATTCTAAACACCATATTTGAATGAAATACTAAACACAAAAGGTCCATGTTCTGTGTCATCTCTGGCTAATTGCCCACTGGACTCAGTAAACCTGGCATGAATGACCTGGTGGCTCCTTCTGAATAAGTCAATAATCCCAGCAATGCTTCTGTGAACCCAGGAAATGATGATGTCCATCATCACCTAGTGGAAAGTGTCCGTGCCCATGGCAGGGAGGTGCAACTAGGTGATCTTTAAGGTCCCTTCCAACCCAAACTATTCTATGATTCTGTGATCAATAATGTTAGAATTTTGATGGAACAGAAGCTGTCCAATGGAAAGGACCCATGCTTCATTTCCATTGCTAAAGGTAGCTGCTCCTGTAGCCTCTGGGTTCACCTTCTCATTGACCATTTTGGCTAGCGGTGTCAGTCTTTGCCTGTGCTGAATGATGTGTAATGCATTGGCTGTTTCTAAAAATAAAAAATCCTCTATGTACATTGCAGTAAATTCCAGCTCATGCTCATTTCTTGTACTCTTTTCACTCAAAATAGAAGACGCTAGCAAGTAAGACTTCCCACCTGCCTCACAATATACTCAAACAGCTGTAACAGCAACGGAGAATCTGGCACCATCGCTCTGAAAATGCTGATGAGCTCTTGGGTCATCACACAAGTTCCTAATATTTATCTACCAGAACAGTCCTGCCTCCTGTTCCAAGTTCTCATGCACCAGCTCTTTCTCCCCACACTTTTGCTTAGGTTCTTACTGAGCCCTCTTTCTCCCTTACCTGTGCTGTGTCCACCTCATCTCTTATTTCTCCACTGAGAGATGTCGCTGCTATGAGATCATACTCAAGAGAGGTACTTGTAATGGGGAGTAGGATATAATTCCGTGTGGCTCTGTTTCCCCTAGTTTCCCAGTGAATTTGACAGAAAAAAGATGCTGCCTTTCCATCTCTTTCCTGCCGTCTCTCACAGATTTGCTCTAATAACTGTGTCTTTATTTCTTCACAGTACACTACTACTCATCAGCACATTATCACACCATCACATTTATGGGCTGGTAACATTTTTTTGAATGCAGTAAGCCTCAGAAGTGTTAGCATGATGCCTGCTGTAGCTGTTTTCTTGGGCTACAACTGATTACACTTCTCCTCGCCAGAGGTAAGGTGCTAGCAGAACAGCTAGCTAATAAGAAATTGGCTGTCTGGGCTTTTGCTAAACTGTCTTCAGGAGGCCAGCCTGTCAGCACTGTTGTATTTCCATATTTCTGTGTTTTCCTAGGCTCCAGAAGCATTTCAGAGATCTTGCATGACATTTGATAGCACGATGTGTGCCCAGATAAGCAAACCCAAAGATGCACTGAGGTTACTTGTGCTGGAATAGGGAAGGAGAGCAACAGGCTGACTGCTTCCAGAGGTAATTTAAAACCCAGCCTAACACTAAACCCACGGGCTATCTGACTTCAAGGGGGCCCTAGACAGTGTCAAGGTGCACAACACCATGAAGTGAGCCATCCTTTCTACTAAGCAGCTTTTCATCTCTCTCATACCCAGTTTACTCAGATAGAAACTAAGCCACATCCATGCTGCAAAGTAAAATTCAAAGACATAATAAACATGTCACCAATGGAAGCTGTGTTCGAAAAACAGAAGCTTCAATGAAGAGTACAGAGGAGACCATACACTTTAATTAGCTGATGATCAAGACTGTCTGAAGTGATGTGAAACAATAACTGGATGATACACACTCTGTAAATGTCAGTCCTTGAGGCAGTCAGCAGCTGTGTTGCTTAGCGAGATGTATGGAGATATGGCTGCAGCCCAAGTGTACTAGCAGGTCATGCTCATAAACACCATGCAGACAGACAAACCCTTATGGGGAAGTGTCCCTTTGACATTATCCTTCACAGCTCTTTCAACACTGAATATATTTTCAGTTTTTAGTCTTGGAGAGAGCAACAAAAAGAGAAGAAATTGTATCTCAGCAAAACATTCAGAAAAATGCTTCCAAAACCTCTCAAATCCTTCCCATTTACTTCAGGAATGTAGTATGTGACCTGCTGCTACTGCAGGATCTGATGCCCATCCAAACACAGTTAGAAATATTTACTACTATGGCTTAAAAATGAAGGCAACAGCTTCCATTTCCTTTACACCTTTGTGCCTACACTCCAGTTTCAGTGTATTAGCATTGCTCAGAAGGGACTCACAGTGGAAACTGAGGGACAGTGTTGCTGCTGAGGAGTATTTGTAGTGTGGGAAGCCCTTACTTGCTTCTCACCCACATAGTGCCTGGCCCAAATCTACATTTTCCACATTCAGCTTGTTTGAAGACTAAAATCACCCCCCAATCTCAATATAGAAGCGTATAGTTCAAAGAGAGGTCACGCATGTGCAGAGGACTTGAGCAGAAAACCCAGACTGGGCACACTGAAATCCTCTTTATGCTCTGTTCTTTGCACATTTCCAGTCACAAGCAGATAGTGGGGTGCATACAACCACCATCTGCTTATAGTGATACTGTCATATTAATAAGCTTAATTCGTTACTGATTATAATTTACTTACAGTCATAGGAGCCCACACCTTGGCCTAGAGTATCTACCTGAAGGAGTAGGTGGTTCGAAAGTCACTGTGCCGATGGTTGAACTTGCAGAATGAGTGCAATCACAACGCAAAATGAACTCACATGAACAGTAAAACCCCTTCTTGGTCATCTTGATTCTGAGCAGCATGAATCCCTCGCTCCAGAGAGTCTCTTTTTCCAAACGTTGGTCCTCCATGAGTCTCTGTTACAAGAAAGGATACTTCAGGGAGAATGTACATTGGAAACATGTTAGGTAACCACTGAGAACTTGAATGTGAGTCAGAGCTGGGAGGGTTAAATGATACTCACCTTGCTTTTGACTTCAGCACACTTTACAATGGCTTTTATTTTACCATGCCTTCTCCTACTGTCCCCTAAACTGGTGAATAACCAGTAGCAGTGTATTAGTTATACTTAAATGCTTCTGCGCATCTCAAAATAACTCTCAATGTAGATATTACTAAGAAATACCTTTGACCTAAGGATCATCTGACCACAGGATTGTGGCTTTTAGGATGAAATACACAAAAAGGATGGCTCTGCCCAGGAAAGATGAGGAAGAATCAAAAGGTATTTAAGGTCTTTATTGGCATCAGCCTGAGTAGTGTGCAACAGAACTAATCACCTGGGTCCCACTTGTGTCCATTCAATTCCTAGCACAGATTAAAAATACATAACAAAGCCAGTAAAATGATGGTTTCTTGGAGCAGGCAGCCCACGTATGGCAGACTCTGAGTCATTCTGAAGAGTTTTCCTCACCCATCTTTGTAAACACTAAAGCCAAGGAGAGCATTTTCATTCTGTAACTGTCAACTGTAAATCCTTCACTAGTTCAGGATTCAATCTTCTTCTCTGCCTCAGATTTTCTGAGGCATCTCTGAGTACTGTCATGACAAAGGCAATGAATCTGCTGGTTCTTTTTCTACTAATATGAACTGAATAAAAAAATACAAAAGCTTTGTTTTCTTTCAATTTTTATATTGCTTAAACCTCTTAGAATTCAAAATAATCATATCTATTCAGCATCTTATAGACTTACCTTATAACAGGAACTTTCTCACCTAATTATAAAACCAGATACAATTCAATTAGAATTTACCCAATATTGGAGTTCCACTGCTTCTTGTTAAATGGAGCTGAAATTGCCTTTGCTATTAGGAAATCCAGATTTCCTGTGAAATATATGCTTATTACTTAAATGATTTCAAAGATTTGGCAGAAGAGCTTAACGTTGTTTTAGTGTCCATTATTTGACAGTTTACAGAATTCTGTTTTTTAAAATGATTTGCATTGATCTTCTGAAGTTCTTTTAATCAATCATTAAAAACCCCCAAAGAAACCCTAAATATCTTTCCTGGATGCCCTGAGTTCAGCAGCAGCAGTCATCTTTTCTCCTTCTTAGTAGCTGGTGCAGTGCTGTGGTTTTGACTTTCAGCCTGGGAACAACGCTGATAACACCGATGTTTTCAGTTGTTGCTCAGTAATGTTTACCCCGACCAATGACTTTTTCAGCCTCATGCTCTGCCAGGGAGGAGGGGAAGCCGGGAGGAAGCAGAGACAGCACACCTGACCCCAACTAACCAAAGGGGTATTCCATACCACAGTGCATCATGCCCAGTATATAAACTGGGGGTAGTTACCTAGAAGGCCCAGATCGCTGCTTGGGTCAGGCTAGGTAATGGTATGCGGGTGGTGAGCAGTTGTATTCTCCCCCCTTGCTGTTTCAGTTATCAGTATTACTATTGGTGGCTGTAATAGTGGTTTTGTATTATACCTTAGTATAATAAGAGGGAAATAAAGGGAGGAATAAGCGAGAAGCTGTGTGGTTCTGAGTCACCAGCTGGGCTTAAACCACAACACTGGACCACAACAGAACAGGAATGCAGTGCTAGCTGATGCTCCTTACACAACAGCTGTAGTGCCAGGGTCTGTTTCTCTAAGAAATACTGTGAAAGGGGCTGCTTAGTCCTCTGGGACAAGAGGAAAATGTGTTTCCTTGCTGAGTAAGTATCACACTTGACTTCCTTGAAGCTTTCTTCCAAGACAAGATTAAAGAGGCCCCAAATGAGGACCTCCAGCTGGCATAAGGGGTACTTCAGTCAGGCAATGATCCAGAATAACATAACTAAATCCCTTTGCAGCAGCCTCAGTAATGAATCTGTTTTCATATTCCTGACAGCTGAATCCCACCCACCAAACACAGCTCTTGACATAATGAGTATCTGAAAGGGCTGTCAAACCATATCAACAGTAATCTTTTTATCACTAATCTCTAAATCCAACCCTATTCAAGGGCATCCCTCTATCTGTGAAAAACAAAACACAAAGAAGAGTCTAGAGCATTATTGCAAAAACTACTGCCAGTGATGGAACAACAGCTATTAATCCAGAGATTACTTTAAAAACTACATAGATTAACACAGATATGTTTATTCCATGCCAGTTTCCATGACTGTGCCCCAATCTCTCTGAAAGAGTTCACTTGCTACTACCTTTACAGCCCTCAGTGGCAATCCCAAGATCATTATCGGTACTCATCTTCACACAGATATTCAAGTTGTGAACATCTGTGTTCTTCTTGCATAAGCTTAGAGCAGCCAGGAGAGGCGAGTTTTCTACCCCTGGGAGCCTACATCGAGCTCTGTGTCGCCAGCTTGGCTCCCTGTGGACAGTCTCACCCAAGAGTACAACTCATTTCCCATTTCAAACTGCCAGATTTTCTACCCTTTGCTAGACCAAGCGTGTTTAAACCGAAAGCCTCCACTTGCTTGCTCCCTTCCTTGCTCAACTCACAGGCTGGAAAGAGGGGTGCAACAAAGCCAGAGTCCAACTTTAGTATAAAATCTGATTTTTGTACCTTTTTGCTCCTGGAGAAGAAACAGATTGAGACATAGATGAGGAGATTATCTACATCAGGAAATACCCTTGAGCAGAAATCCACCTTTGCAGACATCATACCAAAGGAAGCAGAAGTTTCTCCCTGCAAACAGAAAGCTGGTGATTTTGTTCTATAACAAGTCTGCAATGGAGAACACTTATCTCAACACCCTATGACTGTTGATGAACTAATGGAAACTCTTCAGATTTGGCTGTCCTGTTATCACATGCATTGCACACAGATACATACAAATGCCCTGTCTTCCCCCAGACAAAGGATTAAGTTTGAATTGCTTGAACTAGTAATTCAGAGCAGAAATCACGGGCATGGCAGGAGTCTGTAGCTACTTCTAACACGCTGAAGAGCTTAGAGGCTGGTGGTGGCAAAATTCTTACCTCTATCAACTCCTTATACCTTTTCCTCAAATAAAAACCTTCAAAATCCTTTGCTTTCCAAAACCCATACGCTGATTCTGTCTTTCTCCAAAATCAGAGAAAAAAAGCAAGAATCAGCATCCTGCTCATCTCTGAGACATGATGTCTTGCGCTCCTCTCTCCACAGTGCTCACATCTCAAGCAGGCTTTCTGCTTTATCTATCTACCTTATGCACTTTCTATTTAGATGACATTTCTCAGGCACTTGAGGTACTCACAGCCATGATTACATCTTTCCAGACAAACTGTTACCAACCCCTACTTGCTGTGGGGAAAGGGAATCACAAAGCAGTTCAAGCACTTGCCTGCAGTGGCACAAGTCATCTCAGACTCACTTTCCAATGGGGCAGAACCTGCCTTCGGCCAGCTGAATTAGGCCCTGGAAGTGCTTCTTTCTCTTCACTGACTGTAAGAGGAGACCCCTGCCACTACTGCGTCTACACTATGGGCATATGAATCTGACAAAGGTATAACCCACCAAGGAAGCTTATTGTTGGCAAGGACTGTTAAATTAGAGCTAACCTAAGGAAGATAATCCTTCCTTCCTGTTCGATTCTTTCCCTGAAGCCACATGCATGGAAAGCACATGAGGAAGCAGGGGACAGAAATTACATAATCATATCAGAGTTTTGTTTGTCATTTTCCTTACCTATCAGATTCAATGTTTGCAAAGCTGCCTTTGAACTCCAGCAAACAGCTTGCTTTCATATCCAGATGCAAATCACTTTGATAAATGGGCTGTAAATTGATTGCACAGTTCATTCCAAAGCTGACACACAGTAAAGCTAAAGGCCCCAGCCAGTGTCCTCTGTTGTAGAAAGACGAACAGAGCAGCGTCACTCAGCCATCTTATCTGCAGTGACAGCAGCCTGCTTCCCCTGCCAGGAACCAAGAGGGAGGTGTCAGACTGGACTTCAGTGTGAAGAGGAAAGCCTGTCACATTCAGACAGAAGGCATCTGGACTGCTTCCTGAGGGAAGTTTAACAACTAGGCAATCCTCCAGGGCTTGACATGGCAATTGAGTAACAGACTGACCAAAAAGGAAACAAAATGGAGAGATGGGGAGAAGCTCAGACATAAAATATCATATCCCTTTACAACCTGGAAGCTGCAAACCAGAATTGCTAGAGCTTGGTATCTCTCCATCTACTTCTATAAATGTGGTGATGGTTTTCCAAATGGTATATAGGGTCTTTTGGAGATATATGTAGGAAATGAAATAGACATAAGGTATCACCTATTCTAGGTGCTGCAAACTTTCTTAAAAGATTGTTAACTGTGGCATTGTACAATACATGCTACTTTTAAAAGCCTAGATATACTGTGTTGTACCTTTTTTGACCTCCTGGAATCAAGTTGCTTAAGCACCAACAAAAGGAAAGGAAGTGATTGATGTCCACTTAGTTTATCTAGAGCTCTGATAGAAGGGTATGTATTTATTTGGATCAGCTGCTCTTTGCTGAAGAAGAGGTCGAGCCTGTGTCACCAGGACTCACATCTCACACAAGGAGTAGAAAGTGTGTCTGAAAAGAAAGTTCCATTTAAAATAAAACAAGAGAACGATTCTTGACCCCAAACGCCTTCACTCTAAACCTTATTTTCTCCTGAGCAGTCAAAACTTCACTGCCAGAACTCGCTAAATCCAACGGAACATTGCGGGGGCCCCGCTGTACGCAGCCAGTGCTGCGGGGCGCTCTGCAGAGTGGCAGCCCAGGCGGGCAGCGCCCCCTGCCGGCCGCCCCGAGCAGCTCCCGGCCAGTCACCGGCACCCAGCCGCGGCCGGAGCGAGTCCAGCAGCGCCGAGGTTACAGATACCGGTCTGGCTGTTTCAGCGGGATTAGACTGGCAAACGGTCCCAACAATCCAACCTGGAGAGCGCAGACTTGAACACCGGTTTGGTTCCGAGTCCTGCAGAGGAGATGCAACCCTCATGGGAAAAGATTCAGTGTCACGAGGAAATCTCAGAGATGGCCTAGCCCATGAGCAAAGGGGGTGTGGGTCAGGCTCATGCTTCTTACTGGGTTTCAGCTCCCTTGCTCTCACAGAGCTGCTGGTGCAGCCATTCCTCTTCAGCTAATAGAATCAAAAACCTGCAGAAGAAAACACGACTGCTACACACCCCCCATCAGCAAACCCGGCTGCTGCAGAGCCATCTCTACTGTAAACACACATCCCCCAGTGCAGACTCAAGGAGCCACAGAAGAAGAAATCAGACGCCGAAATAACAGCTGTAACATTTTGTCCTTCAGAAAACAAACCAGAGCATCTCCAGCCCTCACAACCAGGGACTGGTAGTGTCCTCCATGCATGGCTCAAACAGACAACTACTGAAACCAGAGACTGGCACACAAATTCCAGTTTGCACAGCAGCTCCTGCTGACAAACTATACCTGTTCATATATGAATAATAATTATTATTTATTCATTTAACTAACAGAGGTTGAGCAGGAAAGTAATTCTTTTCATCTGCTTTACTCCTTCCTCAATTTCAGATACTGGACTTAGTGAAGAGAGCAGCTCCCCTGACCAGACCACAGATAAAATTACATTACCACTATGTGTAAAATGGGTGTAATGTTTAAGAAGTTAAAACTATTGCAAGATTCAGTTGCTTACAGAAAGAAATATTGAATATAAATAAGTACATTATTTGTATAAATACTTCTCCAAAAGGCTAAAGTTAGAGATGCCAGATGGAGATCTGGTGCAACACGCTAGAAACGCAGGAACATTTTCCTGTACATGCTGTGTTAAACAGTAAACACGACTGAATCAACAAGTCAGATTACTTGAAACACTTCTAAAAAGGGTCACAGTTATGTTTTGTCTGAATATTACTGAATATATTATCTGTGGTTAAATATGTTACAACTAAACCATTAACTCTGATCCTGCATTAAAGCAAATTTCTCAGCATTCACATCATTATCTGGTATTTAGCACTCCACCTCCAGTTGGAGAGAGCACATGCAAGAGAAATGCCAGTGTAGCAAATCTCTTGCTGCTTCCATTAAGCACCATTCTTTTCCTTTAATATATTTCCATTTCCACATTACCTCAGGATTTTCTACAGAGGGACATATGTGGTGTTGAACAGTTTTGCCTCTTCAGTTCAGAGAAAAGCATCATAGACATCTCCACTAGTCCTATTTATACCAAACTTCAAAACCTAAAATCCTTAACAGTGATATATAAAATCACATCATGGTATAAACGCATCTGCTCTATGAGTTTCACCACAGTAAGTTAGTAAACTGTCACTTGTTAGGGTGCTAATTCAGCAACTTTAAGAAAGCAAGAATGCTAGCTAGATCAGGCCATAGCTGATGGTAGGGCACATGAGAAGGTGCATTTCTGCAGGCCCAGCTGTTGTACACACACAGTGTTCCACAGCATGGCAAATTAGCCTTTGAGAGGTCTCCTACCCTCACATGGCACATTACTAATAGCACACAACCCACCCAGTTTAATACTAACTATATGTGCATTTTTATACTTGTATACTGGACTTGCAGCAAATTCTGGTAATATACACAAACCATCTAGAGATGCTGTGGGAACCAGAGGCGTTTCCTATATACAATAAAAACAAGCAGTCAGGGGCAAAAAGAAGCAGCTATTTACTGACTGTATGGAAAAATCTGCATTCATGAGTGTGCATGAATCAGCTCAAAAGTTCACTGGTTGAGTCAGATGGCTCCTGTAGTGACACAGCTATAACTAAGCAATTACACGTCCCTTTTCCTGCCTATCTTAAGGGAAAATGGGGCTTTCAGCTAGTTAGTGTGTGCAGATTTATGGTAAAGAGAGTGAAACCAACAATTAGCAACTTATTTTTCACATTACAGCATCAAATACATTATTAAAACAAAACCTAACTGTATAAAATGCTTTAGGAACAGATCTTCTGTTCCTAAGGTACTAAATGTAGGGCTTTTTCTTTCCCCAAAAATGTTTTTAATGAGCTCTAGAAATTACCACAGATCAACTTTACTCTTTTTTTTTTCTCCTGGTTTTGGCTTTCATTGCCAACAGCTGTAGAATCTTTCCCTTTGAAAAATGCACACAAGACACAAAGATTATGCTCAACAGGTTTACTCAGACTGAACTCTTAAATGCTCAAGAAAAAGGCACAGATTAAAAGAGACTCTGATGATTCTTTTGAACACAGCAAATGGGATTGCATTTGTAAGAAAACAAAAAATACTCTTGTGAATTGTATGGGCTGAAAAAGTCAAATATTCTTCCCTGTTTCTAATTATTTGCCTTCATTAAAATGAAATTTAAATTAAATTGTATAAACATATGAAATAAAGTCTCGGTATTAGGAAGTTTTTCTTTTGTTTCCTCTATGTACAAGTCTTAGTATACAATTTTTACTTTTCATTATACATTTACTACATACTCTTTTCCAAACTGCGTGAGAGCAACTGCAAAATATGTGTTTCATGAAAATGCTTTGCATTCGGAAGGAATCCACCTGCTTTCTTGGCCAGCAGTGCCAATCAGAATTTTGAGACGTGATGACAGGGTAAGGAGAGGACCCACTCAAATGTAATCATCCTCTACTGGTTCACCGTTGACATCACAGTAATGGATGAAGATGGCCACCACACGCTGGAATACACCTTTTTTCATCTGGCGCAGCTCCGAGATCTCTTCTCCTATTGTTTCCATGCAGATGTCTGCAGACAGCTGTCCTTTCCTTCGGGGTGCATAAATTGTAGCTGTGGAAGGCACATAAGAATAAAAACTAGAATCTTTCCTATAACAAAATTCATAAGCGAGTCTGTTTTGCATTAAATGAGACGAGTCTTGGAAAACAAAGCAAGGAGGAAAATCTTCCATTAAGCAACTACATGTAAGGAATATTATTCAAGCAGAAAAGGAATTCTGCATCCCCCCTATTTAAACTTTTTGATAGCTCCAATACTGATCTAATGTACACAAAGTCCGTATGCCTGCGTGTGAAGGAAACCACAGCATGTAACAAAGCCTTGCCTCTGAAATAAGTCCTATGTATATTCAGGTTTTCAGTGATCACTTCAGTGTTTTATAAACAAGAAGAATTAAGATAAAGCAACAGTCTTTTTTTTTCCTTTATGGCTTTAGCATCATATTTAAACTATTTATTCTTTTAAATCAAACACAGATCCATTTTTTATAGCTCAGACCACATACTGAGTCTATGAATCAGTTTCAAATAAAGTCTATGTTTCAGGTAAGTTTCAAATTAAGCCTATGAATCAGTTCCAAATTAAATAAAAACAAGACAAAGAAACAAAAAACATAAACAAAAGATCAGAGAAACATATAGCCAAAAAAAACTTCTTCCTCATTCTCTTGAGCTTCATTCCCTTGAACTGGAGCTAAAACAGGAGCCAAAAACAGAAGCCAAAACTACGTCAATTAAAAATACCTCTAATGAAGGAGTTTCCAAGATTTTCCTAATTAAAATAGTGGAAGAACATATTTTTCCCTGCTACCAAGCACAGTTCTTCATTGAGTCCTAGGAACTGCCCCCTATAATATAATAAGACAAGCTCCAAAATAGAAAAAGAAGCGTATCTATCCTAAACCGTATCATTTTGTTGCCAGAGTTCTTCCCTCACTTCTCCTGAGTTTCTGAATCCCAGTTCTCTTCGCTGGACTCTCTTCAGCATGTCATAACAACCTCTCCCAAAGTAAAGCCAGAGGCTGTAGTCCAGCTAACCTTTAATGCCAGAAAACCAAGCAATATGTTAAAGATCTTTGAACACATCCAAAAAAAGATTACTCACTTCTCTCATCATCCTCAAAGTCATATCTAGCATAGCTGTTTGGCTCTGCTGTTCTCAGTGATCTTAACCATGGGAAATCAGTAATCATGGAGTAAGGGGCACCATCCACAATGCCTAGAAGACAGGATTAGGATATGAAGAGGACAATGTCACGCCTGCAGCATCAGAGCTCTTCACAAAGTAAACTTCACTAATTTTCATAAATTGGTGACTGTAATGCAGGAAAAGCACTTCCTCACTTCAATTCCCCAAAGGTCCTCCACTTTCCTCATAATAGTTATTATTCATGTTTCTTCTAACTTGATGCAAAGTCACTTATCTTAGCAAGAAACTGATCATCAGCTTCCAGGTCTCTATAAACACTCACCTTCTAGAGTGTAAATATCTCGTCCCCAAGGGTACTTAGTGTATTTCTTCAGGTCTTCATCAGTTCGTGTAGCTTCAGGAAAGAACTCATATTTAATAAGCTCTCTGGAGAGGAAGAAGAGATTACAGCCAGTAGTGATAGGAAATGTGAAGGCAGGAGGGAACAAAACCAAATGAGAAATCCTGTTACACAACCTTTCCTTTAATGAGCCTGAATCCACAAAAACACTCCTCTAAGACCCTTACACAGACTCAGCATGCAATCCCTTCCCTTTTGAGAGTAAGCATAGACACTATGTCAGGTTTAGATGAGAATTAAGCTAGCTTTTAAGCATAGCTTTCTATCTGTAAGGAACAATCCAACACAGCTGCACCTAAACAATCATCTTCCCCAGAAACGAACATTCCTTCTTGGAGTAAATCAGTTTTTCTCTTTTTTTAATAAAAGAAACTTGTTTTCATGTCTGAAGATACCCCTCAGCCATCCTGACTAGTTCAATGTTTAACTGCATCACTGCTGGATTGAACCAAATCAGAGAATTCAACAATATTTTTGTATGGTTAGGTTTGTTTAAGAGGTACCCAATACAAAATGTGGACTGACATTGAAGTTCTACATTGCACCATCTAGAATTCAATAACAGACTGGGGTTTTTTTATTTGGCTAACAAAATACAGCCAGGTCTACCACTTGACTGAAGCTGCTGAATCTGATTCAGCATTGAGTGCCTCTTTTGTAAAGTTACTGAAGGGCAAGTACTCACTGGTTGATATTTGCTATTGTGTCCATCCAGCTCCGAACGCGCACCTTATTGCGGACATTAGGTGGGTTACTGAATTCATGAATTATGCAGATGTGGTACGGGTAAGGGCCACTAAATATCTTTTGCTCCAGAGTCAGCGTGTCAACCTGTGAAGGGCAGCAAACAGACTCGTAACCAAGAGAAACAAAAAAGATGTGATCTTAAAGTCAAGACATCCATCAAACCCCCCAAATTCTGAGGGAACATGTCCAATGAAAAGGAGTTTTAACAGCACACACAACTAAATACAAGATTAAGCAGAGTAAAACTTTCTGAGAGCAGCTTTGCCAATGAATCTTCAAGTAATTGAATTTGATGGGAAATGTCTATTTTTCTGATGCATTTTTCAACTCCAGTATGTAAGTAAACTTTTATAAAAATCCATATTTTTGTCGCAGTCCCCAACACAAGAGGGATGTGGACATGCTCAAGTGAGTCCAGAGGACGCCACAGAGATGCTCCAAGGGCTGGAGCACCTCTGCTCTGGAGATGGGCTGAGAGAGCTGGGCCGATTGAGCTGCGGAAGAGAAGGCTCCAGGGAGATTTTAGAGCAGCTTCCAGTGCCTAAATGGGCCAACAAGAAGGCTAGAGAGGGGCTTTCGACAAGGACCTGTATGGAGAGGACAAAGGAGGATGGCCTTAAGCTGACTGAGGGGAGATTTTCATTAGATATTAGGAATTTCTTCCCTGTGACGGTGGTGAGGCTGCCCAGTGAAGCTGTGGCTACCCCATCCCTAGAAGTGTTCAAGTCCAGGTTGGACAGGGCTTTGAGCAATCTGGTCTAGTGGAAGGTGTCCCTACTTGTGGCAGGGGGTTGGAACTGGATGAGCCTTAAGGTCCCTTCCACCCCAAACCAGTCTGGGATTCTATAATAATGGTCTAAAGTACATTCACTTTCTTACCATTTGTCTCTGGCATTTCTAAAAGCTAAAGCAAGAGGTTTAGTTTCAAAGAAAAGCTGATTTTGTATCAAACCATCCCTCCCTCACTGATCAGGTAAACCAAGCCAGAAGAATTTCTCTGCATGAAGGAAGCAGCATCAGAGTATGATACAGAATGCTCTGGCTGAAGTGATAAAGTAAAAAAACCCCAACATTCCAGATCTTAAACCCTCTTAATTACTTGTCAAATGACTTCAGCAACTCACTAGGTGACAGTGTTTAGATCTCCTACACAGTTTGGGGGAGGAAAGGGTGGCTCCCAGTAACACAACTGTCTTTGCAAACACTTTAGCATCAGAAGAGGATGTGGCTTGCAGCAAAGTAGTATTCAAAACAGTTACTAAATCTAACAGGACATAGTTAAAGATTCCAAATACCTATGTCATGCTTCTGCTTATAAATAACTTCAAGCTGACTTAGCACATCTAGGTTCTTTCAGCTAATTTAGTTTGGAATGAATTCAATGCCTCACAATTTTTTTACAGGATCTTCTAATGCAAATGAATATTGGAAAAAGTAGCATTAAGTCTTAACATTCAGTATCATCCAGGTACCACATTCTGCAATAAAAGCCTTGATAGGCTAAAGTTTTAATAAACAAGTTTCTCAGTGTTCTCTTATTGTAACATTTACATTTTGTGGGTTATTGAAAAACATACGAAGCCAAGAGTGGTAAAAGAATACAAACAGAACTTCAGGTCTGTCCACAGTTAAATGAAGGCTGGCTGTGTACCTGCTGCATTGGACGAAGATAAATGATCCGGTTTCTTTCTGGTGGCATCCTGAGAATCTGATCTAGTACCTGATCCATGTTTAGCTTCTTGCACTGGGCATAGTCAAAGCGATTGACAACTGGTGCATTTTCTACTTTTAAGTGTTTCAATACACGGCACCGGGTAGCTAGAAATCAACAAACAAAATTATTAAAAGAAATGAATCTTAGGAGCCAACTGGTTTGAAGGCAAACAAGTGATGTAACTAACAGTTACTGAAGTAGTTTGGCTAGCTGGCAACTTATGTGAATTGAAGAAACAGATTAGCTGTCCATTCGTTCCACATTACGATTAAACTTCTTATATGTGAACTTGTAAGAAAAGTCCTTTTAGAAGACTCTGTCAAATTTAATCTAACAATGACCGTTTTCAGACTTTAGTTTAATTCACAAAGGCCCCTGAAATGCTCTGTGGACTGCCACGATCAAAAACCAGAGACTTCAAAAATCAGACCAAATAGAGAGTATTCTGAAGCCACAGAATGTAAAAAATCAAGCTATTTCCTTTCTATCAATGCTGCTCATGTAATAAAACTCAATTCAAAATTAATGTGTGTTCTGAGAAGCTCTTTATTCTCAGAAGTTTCTGAGAAGTGTGTTCTTTATTCTGGAATAAGGAAATGATTTCTTCATTCCCTGCTATGTAGAGATACCTCATTTCAGAAGAAAAAGTATTATTTAATGTAGATGTTGCAGAAAACAATAAATGATCCAATGCTGCAATACAGGACTAGCCACACACATACACCCTGGCATGTGAATCTAGTACAGCCTAAGTTCCATAACTGAAAACAGATTTTTATCATGTCAAGGAGGAAAGTATCATCATGTCAGCTAAGAAAAAAAATAATAATGAAAATAAATCCATGGAAGCAGGAAGAAATGAGATTAAAGACAAGGTATCAAGTTCATTTAATCAACTTCCAATTACTGTATTATCACTCTTCAATAAACATCCCATCTTCCTGTCACATAAACTTCATCTGTTGATTTTCAGATGTAAATCTTTATTAAACTTGTTACAACTTACAGGGAAAGAGGCAGCCAAACTGAGAAGCAGTAATATTTGGTATTATAAGCATCAGTCTGACACATTGCAAAGCAACTGATGAATATAAAATAAGCAGTGGACTGACTTTAATTCTTACAGAAATTTCTAATAATGCCAGATGGAAGAGAGATGCCTGACATTAATTACATACCATGTATGAACATCATTTTAGGGCAGTCTTTGAGTACCAAATCTGTTATGCCACAATTGGTCAAGGTGATTCCAACAAGGTTTTTGGATTTCAAAGTCAGAACCTGGTGAAAAAAATAAAATAATTATATAAAAATATCTATGACAGGATGAGAAAAAAAAGGAAAACTAAAATACTGCCAGCTAGAGAAGGCTATTAACGGGATTCTAATCGAACACAAGAACACCCAACCCACAAACCACCCCACAACACTGTTCTCTCAAAATCACGTATTTGAAGAACAACCACATATCCCAAAATATCTTTTATTCTAACTACAAAAGCTGTAATGCATCCTAGTAACCAGAAAAGCATTCTGGGACACATTCACAAAAGCTATCTTATATCAGTGAGGTTAAGTTCTTCACTGGACAGAGACAAGAATATAAACACAGGAAGGTTCCTCTACAGCAGATCTCAGAAGAGAAGTAAAATTTGATGCTCAGAGTCACCCTCTGAAGCAATCTCATGCTCTGCCAGAATATAAGCCTTGGGTATACAGTGAAGCCAGACCTTGCAATGTCTCCCTTCCATGACTCATGTTACTTATATAGTAAGAGAACCTCCAGTCCGCAGAGTAACAGCTGAGTTCCTATGCCCATAGGTAATTATATATCCTGCAGTTCCTGTAACGGTAGTAGCCTGTTCTGTCATTTCAAAAACAAATCCCAGAGAATACATTTTTTTTCCTCTGCTCATCAAGAACACTGTGGGAAGGCAGGACTTCTTGCAGCACTATAGCCAGGAGCATCTGACCAAACTTCAAGTTTAGCTTTAACTTATACTTTCCTCTTCTTGGGCCAGTCACAGTATTGCTGCACCTCACAGAAATTTCCTGTATGTGGTTAAGACCAAAGCAACATCACTCATAACCCATCTGGCTCTACACAAAAGATAAGCTTGCATAATTACATCATTGTTCATTGGTATCCCCAGCTAATAAACCTGTAACAAGTAAAGAAAAAGACCTTACTTGAACATGATCATCTTCAATAACTGGGTCACTTGTACTTGTGGACTTGTCAGCTGTCCTTTTCCGCTTTGTGGTCTGCCGTGGCTTTGGCTTAGCCACCTCTGGGAACAGAAAAGCAGAAAAATCTTTCCTTTGTATATATTTCAGAATAACAACAGAGGCATTCTCTAGCTGAAAACGTCCAATAACAAAATCTGTTTCTTACATAAGGAGCCAAAATACCTGAGTATGGAAAATAACTCTCTTCCCTACACACAAAACACTTCCACATTTGTTGCTCTGAATCATTCATACTAAATAATTTGGGCACAGAGGCTCTTTATAGATGAAAACACAGGAATGCTGAACCTATAAGCTCAACATCGCAGACAGATGTGGAGCCAAGAAAAGAAGATGAACTGTTCGGTTACACTTGGCTCTCTTCATCAAAGAGAATAACCTTGATAAATATAAGAACTGAAATATCTTTAAATTACATTTTAAAGTAATGTTCTAAATATTAGACATAATCTCAAACTACTTAAAATTCTGCTCTTTATGACCATCACTAAGTTCTTCCCAATATTGCAAAGGATGCCCAGGTATGAAATTCTTTGATGATCCCGAACTGCTTCTTACTCCATTTCATGCATCAGTGACATCAAGCTCCACCTTAATTTAAAAGATGAAGCTTTGAAAAGAAATTATGACAGATGACCACCCTTTTCTTCCTATAGAGGAAAAAACTGCCCTAGAATTAATTTTCTGTAATTAACATCACATAAATACATTCATGATTTTACTAAATCAAGAACATTTTACTAAAATTAATCTTCTTTTGACTTTGTTAAAATACATAGCATGTTCAAAGATCCACAATCAAGATATAAGTGCAAAATATTAGAGACTATATATGAACTACTCCATGCTATACTACCATTAACATTTAAAAAAATACCTCTTTTCCTAAGATCATCATCAAATTCCACCAATACTGTAAACTATTAATGCAAACTATTAATTAACGTGGCATTCATTGAGCCCATGAGCTCCAGAATTCAGGCTATTGCTTTAGGGAATCCACAGGTTAAAAGATATAATACCAAAGTACTCAACTTGTGGCACCCAGGAATCATCCACAGGGAATTTTTCTGACAGTTCCTAGAGTATCTACATAGTGAAATACTCCCTTAATTTTCCAATTGTTTTGAATTGCTCAAGGTGCAGCCTAAGGCAAAGAAATCTTCACAGAAAGGTTTACCACAATATACTTTTTATAATGTGAAAAGGCTGCTTCCCTACAAAATGCAATCTAGATGAAGTTAAAAAACCCCACATTTTTTACAAGAGAAAGAGTGGCTCACATTTTTACTAAAGTAATAATCAAAATGACACATTTCAGTCATCTTTCAGTCAGTCTGGGGTGATAATGGTTTTAAAATTTCACTCTCTTTAATATTTGACTTATTCCACTGTTTTAATATGAGTAAATAATTTAAGAAAAAAAATACTCCTATCAAACATATTTTGTTACAGAAGCCAAAAAGCACAATGCCGTTTATGCTAGAATAATAGAAAGCACTCGTATTCAAGGCACAGTTTTAGACAGTTTATGTAAAAAACATTTCCAACTCTGTAACAAAGCACTTTCAGGTTACACTGTAATGAGTTTATATACTGTGCTAGTGAAGAAAAGCACTGTAACAGCCAGGTAGAAGCAGCCTCACTGCCCTACGTATTACACACAGATTTAAAAGACAGAAATGACAAATCAAGCCTCATATCCTGCCTCAAGCATCAGCTAGTATCTGGTGCTTTGAAGAGGAAAATAAGTGCATAAGACATACACATAATTGTACTGAGCTGGAAAACAGTTGACTTGTATAGGCTAAATATAGAAAATACTAACAAATTTTTCTCCACGAGCAGAATAGATCTTTTTCCTGACTAATAACTGAAACATGAAAACATGAGATACTTTCAGAAAGATGCCCTAATTTAATACTTAGATCTCACTGACTTCACTTCATGTTTTGGCAATGGATGATGATAGAGAGGAAATATTCTTTTGATTTTTGTACACTAATTACTAGTCAAAAATGGAGCAAGGCAGAAAACAGACATTTTAAATTTAATAGCAGGATCATTTCCCCAATCTGAGATGCATCTTGCTACAGAACAATATTCTAGGTGATCTAGATTTCACTAACACCTGGAAATATTAAGATAAACGGGAATAATACTAGGACATACTGGGTTTGAATCATTCCATCTCAACAGAGATATGAGCTTCCTATCACAGAATCCCAAGGGTTGGAAGGGACCTCAAGAGATCATCTGGTCCAACACCCCTGCAAGCGCAGGGTAACCTAGAGTACATCACACAGGAACTTGTCCAGGCGGGCCTTGAATATCTCCAATGTGGGAGACTCCACAACGCCCCTGGGCAGCCTGTTCCAGTGCTCTGTCACTCTCACAGTAAAGTTCTTCCTGATGTTAACGTGGAACCTTCTATGCTCCAGTTTACACCCATTGCCCCTTGTCCTATCACTGGATATCACTGAAAAAAGCCTAGCTCCATCATCCTGACACCCACCCGTTACATATTTGTAAACACTGATGAGGTCACCCCTCAGTCTCCTCTTCTCCAAGCTGAAGAGACCCAGCTCTTTCAGCCTCCCCTCATAAGGGAGGTGTTCCACTCCCTTAATCATCTTAGTTGCCCTGCGCTGGACTCTTTCAAGCAGTTCCCTGTCCTTCTTGAACTGAGGGGCCCAGAACTGGACGCAGTATTCTAGATGCGGCCTAACCAAGGCAGAATAGAGGGGGAGAAGAACCTCTCTTGACCTACTAACCACACCCTTTCTAATGCACCCCAGGATGCCATTTGCTTTCTTGGCCACAAGGGCACATTGCTGGCTCATTTTCATCTTCCTATCCACCAGGACCCCCAGGTCCCTTTCCCCTTTGCGACTTTCCAGCAGGTCTGTCCCCAGCCTGTACTGGTACATGGGGCTGTTCTTCCCCAGATGCAAGACTCTACACTTGCCTTCGTTGAATTTCATCAAATTTCTTCCCGCCCAACTCTCCAGCCTGTCCAGGTCTTGCTGAATGGCAGCACAGCCTTCTGGTGTGTCAGCCACTCCTCCCAATTTAGTGTCATCAGCAAACTTGCTGAGAGTACACTAGGTTCCCTCATCCAGGTCATTGATGAAAATACTAAACAGCACTGGTCCCAGCACTGACCCCTGAGGCACTCCACTAATCTCAGACCTCCAGCTAGATTCTGCTCCATTGACCACAACTCTCTGCCTTCTTCCTTCCAACCAGTTCTTGATTCACCTCACTACCTGATCGTCAAGCCCACACTTCCTTAGCTTATCTATGAGAATGCTGTGGGAAACAGTATCAAATGCCTTACTGAAATCAAGAAAAAACACATCTACTGCTCTACCATTGTCATGGTTTTAACCAATGCCAGACAGCTTTCACTCACTCCCCCCCCACTTCTTGTCCTCCCCCTACTCTCGGAGGGACGGAGAGGAGAATCAGAAAGAATGCAACTCCCACGGGTTGAGATAAGAACAGTTTAGTAACTAAGGTATAACACAAATCACTACTGCTACCACCAATAATAGTAATGATAAAGGAAATAACAAGGGAAGAGAATACACCACCTCATCACCAGGCGACCGATAACTTTCCCCCCAGCCCGACCAAGCACCGACCGATACCTCCTCCAACCCTGCAGTCCACTTGGCCCTTCCGGGTAACTCCCCAGTTACATCCTGGGCATGACGTGCTGTGGTATGGAATACCTCTTTGGTCAGTTTGTGTCAGGTGTCCTGTCTCTGCTTCCTCCTGGCTTCCCTCCTCCCTGGCAGAGCATGAGGCCCACAAAGTCCTTGGCCAAACCAAAACATCATTTTTATCAACTTTGTTCCCAGCCCGAAAGTCAAAACACAGCACTGCACCAGCTACCAAGAAAGAGAAAAAATGACTGCTGCTGCTAAACCCAGGACAACCATCATCCCTCCACTTAGTCACTTCCTCACAGAAGGCTATAAGGTTGGTCAAACATGACTTCCCCCTCATAAAATCATGTTGGCTGTTCTTAATAACCCCCTCATCCTCGATATGCCTAGAAATGGAGTCAAGAATAAGTTGTCACATCACCTTTCCAGGGACGGAGGTAAGGCTGACCGGTCTATAATTACCCGGGTCCTCCTTCTTGCCCTTCTTATAGACTGGTGTGACATTTGCCATCCTCCAATCCTCAGGCACCTCTCCCGTTTCCCACGACTTACCAAAGATGATGGAGAGTGGCCTAGCAATGACCTCCGCCAGCTCCCTCAGCACCCGTGGGTGCATTCCATCCAGACCCATCAATCTTTTTTACCTCCAATGCACACAGCTCTCCAACTAGCACATTTCACTTTTCTGTTTCATTTTACTTGCCAGATATTTTCAGCAAAAAATCCTGGATATATGAGGAAATTATAAAGCGGGCTATGCCAGACTAAGGATGATTATTTTGGAAAGTATGTGTAGAAGACACAAGCAAGATCTTCTCTCACATCTATGCTTTTCTCCCCACATTTCTGGCTTCATTTCAGCCCTTCAGGATTTTGGTTTTATTTTCTTGTGTTCTTTGGTTTACATGATGTGAAGCATAAAACTATTTAATAAAAAGACAATCTTCAACAAGTTTGATTACAATGCCTTATACACTTGGAAGTAGAAGCCGATGTTCAGCTGCACAAGCTTAGCTTAATTATAATTATGGACTTCTTCAATGGCTGATAAAGTATCAGTTATAAACTTGCCTTTTTGCTAACATCTGAGCATACCTGCCGTCTTCTTCCTTTAAAAGGGAGAATTTTAATGGGGGAGAAAGTCTTATGTTTCAATGAATAACAGCCTTCACAGGAAGAGAGAAGCTGTCAAAAGAAGTTGCATTTGGTTTCCAAATGAGCAAGTCAAACACTGTTTAGCATGTATGGATAACACACACACAGATACTTGCATGGGGAAAAAAGTCACTGGCACTCTGTTATTTTACAGAGATCTGTTATTATTCTATGATTCTATGATTTTACCTAGCTATAGCAGTGGTCAGTCATTTCTGTCCCATCAACATCCCAACCCTTTGACAAACCACTTAGTTTAAAATTATAAACGAATAAACTTCAGTATTATCTGTGGCTGATGCAGCTGTTCCAATACTGTCTTATGCCAGCACAGTAGTTTACACAGAAATTAATACATACATATAGGTCATACCTGACTCCGACACCAGAGGGACATGGGACAGCCTGCTTCTAGCTCTTGTTAGTGGTCTGCGAGGGTACTCTTCTTTATACTCCATCTCACAGCTCCTTTGCTGTGAGCCTGTGCTCTCCCCCTCAGCAGCAGTCTCACAGGCACTCCCACTAGTCCTCTCATCACTTGTCTCTCCCAGAGGCCTACAGTTCGGTAGAGTCCTAAGTGCAAAATCTGATCCAGGGCTGTTTGGTCCATTCCTGCAAATTCCACTTGTGGATGGGCATTCCCCATCGCAACACCTTCTAGTCCTCTGTTGTGCATCCCGTGGCTTGTAGCAGGTACACCTGGAACAAACATAGTTCTCCTCAGTCTCTCTGTCGCTGGAATCTTCACTTTTACAAGGTGAGCAGGCACACTGCCTGGATTCATCTCCAGTTGCTGGACTGGTGTCAGCAGAGTGGCTATTAGCTGTATGTGCAGAGTCAGGGCTCTGAGAAACAGCACTGCAGGAGCTGGATGCTCCCGTAGATCCTGTGGCATTACTGCAAACTGGGTGAGAATCTTTGCTTTTGTTCCTTTCAGGCATGTCATTTGCTGCTTTCATGTCTGCTTTAATCTGCTCACTTGTTACTTGACAACCTTTTTCACAGCTGCTTTCCTCCGTATGTAACTGCTTTGTCTGGCCCACTTGGCTGGCACTACATCTCTTCCGCAGTGGTGTCTTGCCTTTACCACTCACTGTAAGGGTTAAGCAAGAGAGAGCAATGAGACAACCTAAACCACAGCTGAAATAAATACTGAATGCTACTCTGTTACACACTACTTAAAACAGAAGGCAGCCTAGAGGCCAATGACAAATCCTATCACACCATGCTGCTACCTATGCACATGTTATGGGAACTAATAGTATCCCTACACAGTTGCTGGGTATCTGTAGTATCTTTTAGCTATTTTTGCAGTGATGTGCTAGGATGTTTGTCAGTAAATCAGATGCATGTTTGCCAGAGTGACTAATATTTTCACAAAGCAGCTAACTGGTTAAAAAAGCCAAAGCACAAAAATATGAAGAACATGCTGCTTATAGGCTTCTGTTTTCTTAAATATGAGGAATAAATCTGAGGAATTCAACATAGATAGGCCTAAAGTTTATGCTTTCAATAACAATCCTTAGCTCTCCCTCCTGGGTATGGAAAGTGGTGCCAATAGGTAACACTGGTCTCAGTTTACAGATGAATAAAAAACCCAGAGTGAATAATGTACAAATCCCAACTGGAACTTAATGTCTGCTGTGTTAACCCTCTCAGCTAATTACACTAAACCAAGCCTGAAAAAAGACTTTATTTGCACTACAAACATTTATGCAAGTCGTTTCCAATCACAGGTTATTTCAACCCTTAAACCAGAACTGACATCTATGCTATAAGCACAGCACCCTACAGATTTCAAGGTGAAAACTACCAGTCTTATTGAAATGCACTAAAATGACAGGGGGGCTGATGCGTAGGATGATTGCTAGTTACAATAAGAAGATACATTACAGCTTTGATATATCCTAGGCTTTGCAAAACTTAAGCCAGATCAGTATGTTTCTCAGTCCTACACAATGTAGGATATTTATGTTAACTGCTTAGCTAATTAAATATTCATTAAGGCGTAACAGTATATGTACTTCACCTGTCAACTAATTACAGATCACAGTGTATGTGTACAAGTATGTGTACTTACAGATCACAGTGCATGTGTACAAAACTACTTCATTTAGAATGCAAACTACAAAAAATGGCATGTCATCTCTGTTGCTGGAAAGGGCATATGTCATATGGCACTGGACCCAGGACTCAGACTTAATGTCACAGATGAACAGCTTATCACAAACACTCAAAAGACAGGAAATGGCTTTTTCTGTGTCTCTCTATAGTTGTCATACTACCATGAAGTTCTAGGCCTCTGAATCTGAATGAGTTGTAATATATATATTACTATTACTAGTAGTAATATATACACGCACTGTAATAGTTAGGGATGTTCAGAAGTGAAAGGCTACCGTACTGAACATCAGCTCGAGAATTCTAACTAACCCTCAAAGCTTCCATCAAAGCAAAGTTGATCTTAAAGTTTCCCCTTCAGGACACTCCCCCAGGGCTACCATGAACCAAAAGTCAGCTTACAACTCTCAAGCATTTGCCCCAGTGGTCACATTTTGTTTCAACAGCAGTGCTTTGACAAATGAATCAGACAACATAGCTGCAAATTTGGCTTCACAGATAGGATAAATTCTGTGCACTTGGAAATCCAAAAGCAGCTGCAGGTTTCTGCATGCAAATCACTGCAGCACCACCATTTTTGTGTTTCTGTATAGCAAGTATGTGATTGGAGCTGAGATACGTCCCTACACCTTCGTTCTAGATTTGTAACAGAAAGAGTAGGGGGCAAACAAACAAGCACACCTGTGACAAAGCTAGAAATAAAAAAGAACAAGATGGAAAAATAGAAGCTTAAGAATAAATATTGCTTAACAGTGCCCAGGAACCCATCTGTTCCACACCTGAAGTTTCTCTAATTTCCACTGGATCTCTGCTTTTCTCTTCTCCATCGGAGTAATTCTGTGCAATGCTGTTAGAGATGCAAGCTCTTGAAGTCCCTATGTTTTCTTCCTCATCCTCACTGTCTGAATCATGGACTGTAATAGGTGCTGCTTTTACAACAGGCTGAATGCCACTTGGTCCTGAAAACAGTAGAAAAATGCCAACAGTTCACGTAAAAATAAGCCAAGCTGGATAAAGGGCTGAAGAACTTTTCAGAAGTGTTTGAAAAAATGACAAAAGATTAAATTGATTCAATCTAGCCATTCTGTAGCTCCCTCATTAAAATCCAAAGATAAGAGCAAAACACTGAATTTCAGCATTAAAGTGTTCTAGTTTGGAAGAGTGTCATAATGTAAGACAAACCAGTGGTTTTCTGTAATGTTTCTCTGCTTGAACAGTTTAAAGGTTCTACAACAATAGCATGAGTAACAGTACAACCATGTATTACAAGCAGTCCCTGAAACCCCTACCACAAAGGCAGAAATGTCGGTCAGAACATCTGCAATTATCCTTCTAAATCCCATGACGAGCAGCGGGAAGAAAAAGCATGAACTATCAAGCTTCAGTATAAATGTGCTTTTTCAGTTGCCTCTCTTGGCTACTAACCAAAGGCATTAGGCCATCACTATGATGTATCTGCCTGTGAATAACACGAGAAATGAACTTGAAGTTAAATAAACTTTTCAGGAGTTCCTGTGAAAAAGTGAACAGATCCAGCATATGCATGTGTCACTACACGTTGTTGGCTAATTACTAGAAAATTACGTTGTCCAGCAAATAGTGACTATAAAAGGAATCAAGACTTCCTTGTGTCATTAATGTGTGTCACTAATGCAAATTAATTAACACTGGAACAAGTTGTTCTGGCTCGGGAGGAAGGAAAAAAAAAGGCAAAAAAGAATCCACATGCTGCAGTGAAATAAGTCAGGCCATTAACACCAACACAGGAACATGATGAGCTCATTCAGCCCTTCTGAGTTTCCTATTATACTGGGCACAAAAATAACACTTTGAAGATCAAGATATTTTACTCCATATGTAAAAGAAAACTGGAGAAGGTAAAACAGGCTTTAGAACAGAGCAGATTTCTTCATAGCAGTAAGCTGTGTTAGCAGCATTACTGTAAACACACCACACAACCCAGCTAAAGAAAACCATCCAAAACCAGACTTGCACTGAAAAGTTTAGCCCTTCTCAGGCAAAGGATTCCAAAAGGTAGTTTTTTTTCCAAACTCAAGAGTTACCTGCTTGCTCTTCATCAATCTCCATAGGAACAACAGCCTGACTGTGAATTGGGAGCTCACTCGGGCCCGGCCCAGCAGCTACCCCTTCTTCCTGTGCCACCTCCTCCATCTCATTCAGTGCTGAAAAGATTAAAGTGAGGTCAAGAAGAGGAAACCGAAGGAACAGAGCTCATAAGCATAGGAGGAATTCAACCAATACCCACAGAGAGTCACAGAATCAAGAAGTAACAAACAGCTGCCTTGACTCCCTTCAGTGACTCTACAGGTTGCACAGCCTCTCATAGATTTGTTTTATATCTCTCTAGCTAAGGCCCCATCCTAACTTTTGGGGTTTCCTTTTCCCAAATTTTCCACTCCTCATCAGAAGTCTTGTTCTACTGCAGTAAGCTGCATAACCTGTATAACTTCTGCCTTTGCTGGGGAAGTTTAAGAAGATAACATCTGGCACTGTGAGGTACTCCCAGCTCTGACTAGAGGAGCCTAGAAAACACTCCACACTCCCACAGATGAGTACCACATTGAAACTCTACACTGCTAACATTTGTACTGACACGTATCATTGAATTGTAATGTGTCCATAACAACTATTAGATACAGTACAAAGACAGCTTTTAACTCACAGGTATCAGATGTGCAGGCAGCCCTCAGAAAAGGTTAGTTACATACCAGGAACTGAAAAGCCACAAGTTTCCAATGTATATTCCTGTCTTCTCTAGGACCCTATGTAAGTGGCAGTGCAAATAAAATCACTTCCTACAAAGGATCCAGAGATCAGAAATTACCCTCAGCTGCAATCTGCTGCTCTTCCACTTGACCATCTTGCCGCAGTTCATTCTCCTCATTCTGATCATTTGGGTGGTGGTGATTGTTGTGGTTGATGTTTGGATTATTGTTATTCTGGTGGTTGTTGTTGTTGTCGTTGTCATTGTTAGAGTTTTGATTGCTGACAAGGGCAGATGAGACACCAATTCCTGTGCCTGCACTTAGGCCCACACGAGCACAACCCTGAAAGCAAACAGCAACTATTAAGACTTGACAACACTGACACATTATCTCAAGAAGATATCCTAATGCTCACAGAAAAAGCATTCTGTCATTAGTATCCAGGATAGCAGAACAATATGCACGTGAAGAACAGGGAAACTGTCCCTAATACTTCCTTATGCTCTACATTGCAGAGGTCTATTTTAAGTTGGGCAACCCAGAAAACTTACACTATGTTAAGCTCCTAATGAAAGGGAACTCCACAAAGCATATAATCTTACTTTATTAAATGGTATTTCATTTGCTATGAAATCGTATTACATCAATACAAATAGCAGACTACATAGTCTTCCCAGAACACAGTAGCCTCGAGATAGAATTAATTATCAAAGAAAGCAGGTTTTTATGTAGACAGTTTTCATTATGTTACAACAGCTGATACAGAGATTTGTCTTACAGTGTGGGAGAGGGGACAACATGAAGAAATAAAATTCCTAAGCCCTGAAAGGACTCCAAAAGGAGAACAGTGCCCCAAATTCACCACTACAAAATCTTCAAAACCTCTTGCCATTGTAAACAAAGCCCAAAGTGTGAAAAAAAAAAAAAAAATCATAAAAAAAGCAGCAGCAAAATGAAGTAGCAGCAGAGACCTCAACAGAAAAACAAAATCAATGCCAGTCTTATTTCCTGGTCACATATTCATACAAGATCATACCTTGCCACTGCTCCCATCTGTAGAAGCAGCATCATTCTCCCTAACATATCATGACAACAGCAACTGCAAACCAAAGTAATTTATTTACCAAGCTATTTAATTAATGACAGCTTTTAACAGAATGCATAACAACTGGAGCTCACCATATTTCCAATGAGCTGGCAACAATAAAAGCAAAGCCATTCCCTGACTCACCTTAGGAGGTTCACGGAACATCTGGTCCAGAGAAATAAATTCTAAGCTTGGCAATAGCTCAATGAACTGACTAAAAGAATCTAGCTTTATCGCATGGCATCGCACCAGGGTGAGGTCAACCAGTCGGGTCCACCTTGAATGATCTGCAGAAGAGAAGAAATGCATTTCCTGAAGGATTCCTATCTCAGTTTTCACCATACCCTTTCTAGGGTAGACATCTTTTGTATCTCTGTTCTAAATGTTATCAGTATCACTATGGTTCCAAACCAAGCATCATCTACTGCACTTACTAAGACACAGAAAACACAGTACTATGAGCAGAATAATCCTGTTTAAGTGTCACAGCAATTCATATAATAGCTCCAAAATTTTAAAGGTGTGCAATACCTGTGATCCAATTATTTGGGTTATGTAGATGTGGGCAGTTGTAAATGACCAGATACTTGATGCAAGAAAAAACTTCATTTACAGCCTTCATACCAATATCTGTAATAATCCCTGGATTTTCAACCACATCTGCCAAGCCATACTTCACTAAGTCTCCATTGGTCATTTTACCTATGGAGAAGACAGCAGCAAACAGCAGTGAATTTCAGAAATTTGCCCTTTATAGCATGACTTTCTAACTCCCTGTTTAGTCCAATTTTGCAGAATGGATCAGGTTATTACTTCAGTTCAGTAAAGCTGAGCCTTTCCCCACTTAATTTCAGGAAGTGAAGAAAAACATATTCTGAGGCTGTATGAGATCAGCAGCCTCAACATGGATACTTTAATGTTCTTTCTAATCACTCATAGAAAATAACTGAAAACACATCCACTTATTTAATCCTTATATTTGTCAAATAATTTATATACATAAAAAAAATACATACACTGTAGTAAAAACTCATCTACATATCCTAGATGAAGAGTTTCAAACTGTGGAAATTCCAGTTCAGCCATCTTCAAAGCAGAAAAAACACCATCTTTGGTCAAGGAAGGCTGGATCCGCACTTCATGCAATCTGAATGAAATTAAGAATTACTCCTGTTAAAAGGTATGCCAGAACACAATTACCATAGAAACCACTCAAGTAGATGCCCTTTCATAATGAAATGAAAACATTCTTTCAACGATGGCAGGATTAAGAGAATATTTGTTCTATCTTTGTGGCAGTATGTGTCAGCGACAGAGCAATATTGTGAGAATAGCAGCATTGCACTTTTCAGGTATCAATCTAAGGCAGCAGATTATGACACAAAGAGATTCTGAAACAGACATAACTCCAGTTATTTTAACCAAGGAATATGTTATGTGAAGTTTAAATGTGTATTCTTTTAATTTTTGAAGGTGGTTCTGCTGCTTCATGTTCTCGAACTTCATTACTAAGATACTTATTTTGAAAAAGGAGAAGGGGGAAAAGAAAGATCTGACGGCCCATACCTTCGTGCAGCAGTTATGATGAGGTAGCCAAGATCCACTTCAAGTGCATTCTTGCAAGCTCCCAGAACTATAGTGTGCAAATTCCTAAAACCACCTGACAAATGAAAACAACCCAAAACATTCTTTCACTTCAGTCACAGATCAAACCTTAAGCCTTATACATTTCCACCAGTTTTCTTAACAAGTGAATCAACATAACACATCTTTTTTAGGAAATCAACAGAAACACCTTTGCATCTAACTCCCTTCCCATCCTGATAGTTTGATTCACCAACACATGCAGCTGGAAGCTCATAAATCAAGAGTTAACTGCAGTTAAAAGATCAAAATGATACTCAATACAGACATATATTTAGCACCATAACCATAGTTCCAAACTTGATACTTTTAAAATAATGATCAAGAAATCATATGCTACAGACAAAAGATAAGCTTCACATGCCTCCAGTATTTGCTAATATTTTTATTCATTTGTTGGAAGCATGAGGGATAGGAAGTTTCATACCTGATCTCCAGCTATCTTCTACCACATGCTGGATAAGTCCTCCAAGAAATGGAACACGAACCAGCTCTAAATGCTCCAGATTTCGAGCAGATGCCAGGCCTGTCACTAGAGGAACATACTTCAGAGAATTTGTGGGTCCTACATAGAACAAACCAGTGTATCATATCAGAGAATTAAAAATTGTCCACATATATACATCTAGGTCAGGAGGTCAACAGAACTACACAGCACCAAAAAACATACAGGAAAGGTACACATTTCTATCGAACACCATGAACTTAACTGTTTTCAGAATCTTGCATTCTATTATTTCCATTTACAGTTGGGTCCTACACACTTTAACAGAATTAGATCTCCTACATGTTAAAACATCCCCTCCATGTGTGAATCCCTCTTACCAGCACAGTTCCTCATGACAAAAGCACGTAAGCTGATACAAAGGAAATCTTTAAAAGGCTGTGGTTTGGTGAGCCTCACCCACTTCAAGTAAAGGTGCCTCAGCATTGGGATACAAGGAATCTCAGGGACATTCACCCCTATAAATAAACATAAACAAAACAAACAGTTTAAGCAAGCTTTAAACTAGGAACTCCAGGATCAATTTCTTTGGATTTACATTATGGCTTTTAAAAGGAAGCTTGCAGCATATGAGAAAAGCTGTAAACATCTGAAACACCTCAGTCTGTCAACACAGCTTTTCTAAATTTTGCCCTGTGGATCTGTTATCATGTATATAGCAACTAATACTTTTAAAATGCCATGTGCCAAATTCCCTCTCTTAAAAAAGAATTACAATCTGGCAGAGTTTCAAAGCTGCTAAATCCCCCTGTGTTGAAGCCAACTACTTCACCATTACCACACTCACCTACTAAGTGCAAAGTCTGAATTTTAGCTCCTATAGGAATTTTCAGCTTGTTCTCAGGAGGAATTGGAAAAGCACCATTACGATTACGAAACTTCCCTAAAATGTGAACTTGTGGCATGTATGTCCAAATAGCTTCCACCAGCTCTAAATGAGAGGTCTCAACACCCTGGATAAAAGGAAGCAAAGCAAATGCTCTAACACCAGTTCAAGAAAACAACATCCTCTTAACCACGTAAACTTCTCAGTAACACACCATACCTAATGCAGTGTGCTATTTCACTCTGAACTTGCAGCAAGTCTTGTCTTTTTAAAAGCAGAGGAATCAGTTTTATTTCTGCACTTAAGAGCACCTGTGATTCTCACTGGTACAACTGAAAATAGTACTCATTTGCAAATATGGTCATAATTAATTGCTACTCTGCACAGCCTGATCTGAATACAAAGCCCAGGTTTGAACACAAAGCCCTGTAAGCAATGAGTTCCTGCCACACTTCTGCTCTGTTAACATGCCTCACCTCAACTGCTGAAGGAGGTTCTCTCTCAAGTCTAACCACTCACCAGCAGATTTGGACAGGCCTGCAAAGCCTCTAAAACTCCAGGAATGCTGAAAGCTTCATGGCCACGGACTCTGCGTCTTTCAAGATACCTGGGATGAAGACCATAAAGTTGTTCAATGTCTGGCATCTTCCTCAGCAGCGTTAGGAAACTGGAATCAGTGAAACCTAAGATGACAACAGATTTGGCATTTGTGTGACAGCAGACACCTAGCTGTAAAGGGAAAGCCAAATACACTGTTCTTTTTAGAAGCTTGTATAAATTCTACAGTGTTGAAAGATACTCTTCTGGCTTGAGCTTGTCAGGCTGGCTATGTGTTTCCTTCATTGGAGTTACATGGCTGCAGGATTAACTATACTTTCTCCCTTCTCAGATGAAGCACCTCTGCAGATTGTCAGGCTTTTTTCTCTGTCTTTCCTGGTATGCCATTTATCAACTACATGGCTCAAAAATACCCAGCTGGATCATCTATGTGCAGTTCACCATTATTCACCACAGCTCACAGTTCCCCAAGAAACAGCACCGTTTCTTAAAGCAAAGCATTTCATTCTACCATAAAACAACGCAAACAGGATTTTAAACCAGTAAGTTACCTTATTTACAGCTATCTCAGGTTAGGTCTAACCACCTACCTGATATCAGCCTTAATAAATCTAACTGTGCAGGTCTGCTGACTTTCAGAATTCACTCATTTCAGCTCTCTCCCACAGTGACTCCCAGCAGTGTAAATTAAATCCAACAGAAATCCTAATACTCACATAGTTGACCTAGGTTGCCAAATTTATCTATTGATTTGAAGTTGGCTTGAGGTATCATATAAAAACTTATTTATTCTTACATTGTTAAGTGTTGGCGGATGAGTTGCTCTCTCATTCCATTGTATTTTTTCCTGCCTGCATGCAAACAGTCTCTTCTTGGATTAACCCTTGGATAAACTCCCTTACAATAATCAGACAAACACAGATTGTATTTACAGATTGCTACAGAAAATCCCTGTTTCTGCTACAGCAATATCCAATATATATTTACACAAACATAAACACACACATGTCCCGATGAGTTTTCCAAACCACTTACTGAAGGAGGCCACCCAAATCTCATAAAAGTCAAAAGGAATTAAACAGCTAAGTCCTTTTACTGCTCTTGAAAATTTACCTTGCAGACATCATTATAAATGGTAGCACAGCACAGGCAGTTTTGATCAATACCATTTTAATGCTGTATCCTGAGTGAGTATATTACTCACCAGTGGGCATGTATTCCCACCAACGCCCCGCACACAGATCCACAACCTTCACTACTCGCAGATAAAGAGTGACTGCTTCCTTCAGCTTCCGGGACAGGCATTCCATGCACATGATATCCTGCAAGGGAAGGTACCTTTGGGAAAGGAAAAAACACCCCTCTGATTTATCAAAGATGGATCCTTTTCAATTTTTTCCAAACTAAAGAACATCCCAAGCATGACTACACAAATTCATCTATTTCTAATGTGATAATATTAATTCAGACAGAACTGTCAGACTGAACTTTAATAAATCATGAAATTTTGCTTCACATAATTTCAATTATTGACATTGAATATAAGTATTTGAGGTACAAGTATAATATTAAAACAGAGAGATGCTTTAGTTCTCAATTAAATACTGGTGACCAAACCATTTGCCACAATAGCTTCCACATGCTTTAATTAAAGGTACTTTAATTTTCTAGTACATACTAGCATGCTCAATTTGCAAACATTTAGAGCTACTGTTTTTAAAGAACCTGTCCGTATAGCACTGTTTTGAATACAATAAGATGAGTGAACACCTTGGAGGACTGTGCTGTAGGGAAGACTGTATGCTCATTCAAGTTCCCTTTTGCACAGTATAAAGCAGATGAAACAATTTCAAATCTTGCACCTCAACTATGTACTACCCGAGATATATTTCTGCACTGAAATGGATATTTAAACACTTCTTACCACACACTGGTGAACAGACTTAAAGAATTTATTTCTTCTTTGTTCTATCATTCATAAAAACTAATTTTCTAAGCATCCAAATTAATTCTGGGACTGAAATAAACATTCATCACTCATTTTTATCCAGTTTTTATCCACCAGTTCACACATGGTACATCTGAACTTTCTGACTACTATGTGACAGAAGCATCGATACAGGCAAGAACGGGAAAAAGCAGAAGACAATATAATAATAAACAATGAATTGACATCTGACAAGCCACTCACCTAAAGATGTGACAAAGCACTTCATGAGAGAGTTGGTTCATGTAATCTTTTGGCTCATCAGCTTTGGCAGACTCGGAGCCTTCCCTATTCACTGAGCATGGCTTCACATTTTTCCGCCGGGGACCCATATTTGCAATGGTTTCTGATGAAAGGAAATATTTACAATGTTATGTAAATTCAGTGCAACTGCAAGAGAAAAACACAAAGTAAGAGGAGGAAACACCAGTTAAGTTCTGTTGGCCGAAAAAAACCCAACAAAACAGCAAAATGTGCCAATAGACAAGACCCAGGACAGATAAATTAAATAACAAAAAGAAAAATTCTTCCAGCAAGTTACTTTTCCTAGCACATGAGGTCTCAGACATAAGACGACAATGATTAGATAAACTAGAGAGTCCTTCTAAGCTAAGGGAAACTGACAAAGAGGAAAATCACTACGGATTTAATCAAAGATCAATTCTTTTATGTGAATAAAATTTCTTCAGAGATACCATCCTGTGATCAAGACAAACCACAGAAAAGCCATGCATGGACTACAGAGGTTACCAAGCAAATATCAACAAGAGATTCTAGTGAAAAAGAAAGCTCAAAGTTTCTGTTTGGCTGAAAAATACATAATTTTCCTTTCATAAAAAATGGGCTTCTACCAAACATTCAAAAAAAAAAAAAAAAAAAAAATCCCCTATTAAAGATGCTCAAACCAGCTCTTCTTACAGGTCCAAATACCAAATAAAATATTTCAGTTGCTTAGTTAAAGATCAAAGCCCCAGAAAAACTGAAAGACCTTGCCTCAGCAACAATGTGCAGGATATCCTTTCCTCTTTACTGAATTAATGTGCTCGTGTGTACGTTGTTCCTGCAGCACACAATATAGGCAGTGAAGGACTGAAGTAACAATCGTATGTTTCATATAAAAACATACGAATCAATTACAAGAAGGAAGAAGTAACTAAATAAATACAAACTTAATATTAACACTAAAATAACAGAGTTAACACCTCTTGCACATGAACAGCAAGGGAAATGGCTTCACTGCTGCTTTTTAGCTAAGGAATGCTTTCTAGCAAGTCAGGCAAAGCATCATTAATGCAGTAAACCTGTTTAGCAGGTTGAATACTAAAATTCCATGGAGAAACAACTTTAAAAAAAGACCAATTTTGGAAAACTTCACAAAGATGCTTCTGTTACAGCATTCACTGTGATGTAAGAATATCACAGTGTTTGCTTCACATTACGTGAAAGTGGCAACCGAGAAGAAAAACAAAGTACCTCTTGAAAATGAAAAAGAAAACATATACGATTTCTATGCTAGCATAAAATTTGAAATATTGGTAGCCTCACTCTGATCTAATTATTGAAAAACATGTGCTTTCACACATTTGCATATGCATTTTAAGTTAAGTGTATGTTGTCATAATTAATTTTATTTTTAAATGGTGATATTAAAAACCTAAATTAGCACCTTCTGCCCATGAATAACATGAAACATGTCTCTGCTCCTCTGAACTGGTGAGACTTCTCCAGTCAAAGCTAAAGCCACTGAGCTTGTTGCCCATACACACACTACCCTTCCTACTGGTGCATATTGGAAGGGGTCAGTATGCTCATAATACTGCACTATAATGTTGTTCAACCTCATGGGGCCAAAAATTGATTTCAAACTACTCATGAGATTGGATCCCGACAAAAACCAGTATTACACAGAGTCCCAGTGAACGTCACCTGACTTAATTTGAACAGAGAGCAGGATACCATGTAAAAAAATCTAGACTGATGCAGACATGATGGAGGACAATACAGCAGCATCTAAAGGATGGCATTAGACCAACTGTGATAGAAGGTAAGCGAAAGAAAGATATTAACAGACTGACCAGCATATAAAGACTTTAAGAATCCTGTAATACTTCAATGTAACGAGCACAACCTGCCCCGAGTTTGGACTGTAGCTTAGTTTGGCTCCTGCCACGAAGTAACAGGGAAAAAGAATGACCTACTCGCTTATGAGGCAGCAGTTTCTAGAAAACAGATGCTCCTTTTGATACTATTTTCAGCTAACGTCTGCAGCTCTACCATCTCATTCTACATTAGGAAGCTGACCCCATTAAAAACCAGCAACAGCAACGAAAAAAAAACCAAAACCCAACCTAAAACCCCGATCCTTCAGATATTTTATAAAGTTGACAAAACAGAGTTTTGCTCTCTCACACTCAATTCACAAGTCCATGTATAATGCAGCTCAATGGTAAGAAACTACACCGGCTTTAATAAGGTTAAAACCTCACGGGGAGACCCGCAGAGAGGGCCGCTTTAGAGCAAAACGCGGAGAAAATAGCTAGAGACAGCCTGGCAGGCGCCAATTTAAGGGGTGTTCCCTTACAACCTAGAGGAGCAAAAACAACAACAAAAAGAACAAGTTTAGTTTTGCTGGATAAGCGATATAAAAGCAGGTTTCCCCACAGCCGCCTTGGCTGCACCAGCCCAAACGGCGCCGTTCCCTCAGCGGGGAGGGAGGGGGTGAACCAAGGGCGGCAGCCACCCCTAACGCGGTGTCTCAGGGCTTCCCTTCTCCCGGCAGCAGCGGGAAGGACAGCAGCTTTCCTCAGGACCTGTCACACCGGAGAACAGCTCCCACCGGCCCCAGGCCGGGCCACACCAAGGCCGCCGTGCTGGACACAGACAGCTCCAGCTGGTGAACAGAGACAGCGGCACCACTCCACCGCTCGGGGCCCACCCATCGCCAGCTGATAAGCGGCGGTAGCCCCCCGCTCGCACGGAGCCGCCGGCCAGCGACTCCTTACCTGTGCTCAGCGCCGCCCTGTTATTGTGGCTGCAGGGGGAGGGCTAACCCCGGCAGCCGCTTCCTGCGCACCCACTTCCGCCAGTGCCGCCGCGCTTCCGGTCCCACTTCCTGTGCCGGCCATGTTGAGGGCAGCGAGGGGTAGGGCTTTGCTGCCGACATATTGAGTGTGGCGTCTCCTTGAGGGCCGCCATGCCGGTGGCGGCTGCAGCCCGGTCGGTGACGAGGTGGAGGGCTCCCGGTCAGACCCCCGAGAGCGCCAAGTGCCAGCTGAGGTACAGGGCCATAAACTGGGTGTTTTGAAAGTAACTGACAAAACCCTGAGAGATTGGTGATGAGTTCTGGCACGACAACAGCAACCCTACCTGTGTGTCACCTGTGAGGTGCAGTGGATTAAAACATTTGAACCCTGAAGTCACTTTGCACAGATAGGGAGAGCAGTGTAATTTATTAAAATTATACCCTAATGCACAGTTCTGTATGAACTGACATGTGGCAGTGATACATTATCTGCAGAGGCTTTAGCCTGGCCTCAGGAGTCCTGCTAGTTGCCTGTGCCAAAGTGTATTTGCAGCCTTTTGTGTGTCTATATTTAGGACCATCTTTTATTCAGTGCATTTGGATGGATCCCAACAGAAATCACACTTTACTAAACATCTTGGAGGCACATTTCATAACTTCATGTAAACACCAAGGAATTCAGTAACAAAGCCCATTTATTGCTGAGCAGACTATTAGTGGTTTATTGTGAAGGCCAACATACAGAGAGTAACAGTTACTGGTCTAATGATCACCCCAGAATAACCCACACCACTACAGTGAAATGAAGCAACAAAATCAGTTTCCAGGTCAACTTTGCAGAATGAGTCAATGGGAAGTTATTAGGAAAGCCCACATGCAGGATGCATTGAGACCATCTCTTTAGAGGGATCATGCGGCAAACGCATGCAATGGCATTCACATTTAGTCTGATGTTACCTCAGCTGTGAAATGGCTTCAGGAAATGCTCCTGTTTAGCTTTTCCTCTTACATGTTAGAGGTAATTCTCATGACTATAAAAACCAAATAACTGTGTTGTCCAAGTCTTGTTTCTCTTCATCCCTCAGCTAACTTCTCACATCATCACTGCTACCTACAGCAAAGACAACAGGAACATATACTGGCTGATACTTCATACAAGCGTCTCACAGCCTGGCACGTTACGTTTGTATAAGATCATTTGAGTACACTGGAAAAAAAGCAGAAGGCAGTAGGAAAGAATGAACCAGTGACAGGAACACATGCAGGACAGAATTTAAGCTGGTTGCTAAAAGGGGAAATGCTGCCATTGGTGCTGCTGCTGAACATAGAACAATAACAGCTGTGCAAAGAGGGACAGACCCTCTTCTTGGCAGTCAACGTGGATTTTAAATGAGTCAATAGCAGCATCCAAAAAGTTTAGACCCCAAAATATGGGAAAAAGTAGGCAAGTGAGGCCTCCTCTGAAAAGAAAACAAGAAAAAGGAAACAGTAGTTCATCAATAGCAGGATTCAAGTCTAGTAATTATTGTTCCTGCCTTCCCCACAAAGGCAAGTGGCATGTATTGAGTGGCAATAAGAGGAGACTGCTAAAAAGACACAAGAGAGACAAAACTGAATTAAAAAATTTGGACAGGGCAGTTTGGTTTAACTGTCATTTAGACTTATGTATAAACAGCCACAGTATATGAATGTTTTAGTGGTTACAAGATAAACAGCAGAAACCAAAACCCCATTACTTATCACATAGATGAGTTATACATGGGTCTTCAAAAGCAGCTTGCTGGTTCTATTTCTTTTTCTCTCCACTGCTACTTGTAAGAAAGTTTAGAGTTTGAGTCACTTGAGTATATCTAAACTAAAACCCAAAGCAAAACAGTTAGAAATTTGAGATGCTGAACACACATCAGTAAAAATACTGTTCCGGTCTTGGTCAAATTTGAAATGAAATAGTACACTGCATCAGATATAGCATACTACTGAGAAGTTTACAAAGTTAAAAGGCTATTGTTTCTTAAACTGATATCGGAGCATTGCCTTTGCTTCCTTTTATGTATGGTATTGGGATGTCTTATTTATGGCTGGTGGAAGCTATTTGAACATGCACACTATAAGTTTATACTGTAGGGAGGTTTCATAATGTTATTTCTGTAACACAGGTATCATTGAATCAAAAATAAAAGACTTAAGGGAATTAATGCATTCCTTTAGGCTTTAAAGAAGAAAAACAAAACAAAACAAAAAATCAAAAGCCTACAACCCACAGCCTCTCAATACTTACCAGTCTCTCAAAGTGATGTTCCTTAGCTTTAATCTTCTGAGACAATGAATGCTGTCCATCCCAACAGATGACAAAATTAGGTAGCATCCTCATATGAAGTGGTTAACAGTTTATGTAACACTTTTCTTGTATTTGCACCTATCCCATCAACATATTTGTTAGAAAATACCTTAACATTCCCTAAATTCCAACAGATCATCATTCCCTTCCAAAGATATTCTTTCTCTCTGTATTTATAAGAAATTGGTGCCAAATGTGTCTCACCTGCATCACTGACCCAGTAGTTAGTATTTTTCTCCTCTCTCCACAGTTGATACCTGATAAAAGCAAATCAAAGGTATTCTGACATACAGGGTTCCTTTTACTTGTCAGTAGAATTTTCATCAAGGTTTAAATATCTAGCATCACATTTTTGTGTCTTCTTCACTTAGAAATATTCTATTTTAACAAGGTTAAAATTTGAGAGAATAAGTTCACTTGGAGTGGACTCGCTTGTTTTGTCATTCCCCTGTTTGGAAGGGTGTGAGTCCTTCCCTATTAAAATCCTCAAGCCCTCCTGTAAAGCCTCACTGAAGTGTAGTTTGTAGAAGTAAATGCAGCTTTGGTCCTTGCAATGATGGGCTTGCTCACTGAAGGAGTGGAAACTGCCCATGATAGTGGATACATTGAGTACAGCGGCAGATGCAAACCTATTCTTCTTTTGTTATGCTCTGTGTCAGGTGAAATCACCTTTCAGCTGTGCTCAGAAAGAGCAGAGATGTGCTGGTGGGATGCCAGTAGCTACAGATGTGCTGCGCTTCTCCCAGGAGGTGGCATCTCAGTGGCGTAGATGGGAAAACAGCCTTCCCCATGGCCACATTCCTCAGCCTTCAGGTGCTGCTTCTGAGAGGTCTGAAGCAGCTTGCTCAAATTGACATAAGGTTTATGTAACACACTTCTCTACTCTACAAAGGGGCTGTTGTTCTTTGGGGGATTGAGGGATCATTAACCTTTGGGAATGAGATACTAGAGCTGTCATGCTTGTGGCTGATTAATTCTTCCTGTTACCCTGAAAATATCTAGGCATAACAGGGGAGAAGCATTGTAATCAGTGATCCCTGGGACCATCTTGTGCTGTAATTTTGGCCTGTGCTGGAATTAAGTCCTATTAAGAAAAGAAAGAAAAAATGTTAAATGATTTCAGTTTTTCAGAATTTTAATGTGTATCTCTGTTTTTGCCTTTGTCTCAATAGCTTAACACACCTCATGTCCCACAGCTTGCAAAAATATCCCTTTATGGATAGTTAATTCATGTAACTCATGGTGTCTATAACTTGCATACAAAGCTTTGAATTACTAGAAATTGTCCAAACTGTCAAAGCATTTGTAAAATAGAGGTTGAAAATCTCACTACATGCTTATGAATTGCCCAGAGACACTCAGATGCCCAGTTTGGATTACTATTTAAATTTGATTATGCCTCCTTCTGAGTGATTCCCAAGGAAGATTGTTACTTCCTCAGTTTCCCAATTCCTCAAGTAACTGAATCCAAGAACGCAAATGTTACCAGACTTAAACTTTTAAGATGTCTCCTTCTTGGCACATGGCTGAAACAGTGCTGAGAACTTCACTGGTATTTTGGTAGTGATATTTTCTTTACCAGTTCACACAGCCATGAGTTAAAGAGTGTTATAGAGTAAGACTTTATGATCTTCAGATCAAATGGTTGCAAATGTCTTCTGCTTAGATTTTCTTAAGTTGTGACACTAAGTAACTGTTTTGTTGTTTTTTGTTGGGTTGATTTTGGGCTTTGTTTGTTTGTTTGTTTTTGTGGGGTTTTTTTCCCCTGAAAAACTTTGTATTATTAAAAGATTCAGAAGCACTGGATAACTGTAGTAACTATAAACACTCAACAAGCATAAGATAGATAAACTTTGAACTATTTAGTGTAAAAAGCCTGTGCAGTATCACGCTGGTTTTAGAGCAGAGTTAGAATGCAGCTCTCCAGGCTGAACAGGCACTGATACACTATAAGGAAGCCAGCTGAATGTGAACTACTATATTACATTATACTTCACCAGTCACTCACCTGATATTATCTTCAACCCAGAGACATGGGATTCTGATCTGATCTAAGGAATGATTTATGCAATAGCAACTGTAGAACACAGTGGGCAATTTTTCATCTTGCCCTGATGCCTTTAAAAGTGTAATTATTGGTGTAGGAGTCATGGGACCTGGATGTTGGTTCTGGCTCACTCGTACATCTCTGACGTATAAGAGGCTTTGATTAAAGTGTTTATGTTTCCCCCAACAGGTTGCTCTCCGGATCAATCTCTGAGGTCTTAGGCATGGGGTCTATCTCTTACACTGAGCACATGGAGCACCAGTGCTCTTCAACTGCTGTACTTATATGGTAGAGCAATGACAGTAACAACAGTATCAAAAGATAACAGTAACAACAATATGAGAAAATACGCTGTGGACTTTATGGATAGGTGGAGTAGCTTTATTATAGCACTGGCATTTTCTTTTTTGACAGTCCGCCTCATCTAGTTTTCAGGCCTGTGTTTCATTACCTCTTGTCACAAAAGTGAAAAAGAAAATGTCATAACACCTTACTATGAAAATCCTTCCTTCTCCTCCACATATAAATAGCTACATCAAAGATGTGTGAGCACCTTTTCAGTGCAAAGTTTTGAAAACTTTAATCCTCAATAAATGCAAGGAGATGTCTTCTGTTTTTCCATTCAGTGCCAATATCTGTCTAGCTCTGTTTTATTTAGTAGGAAACAGGATCTTAGCATGTTTCATCCCCTTATTCAAGCTATGTACATTTTTTCCTTCCCCATATTTCTATGTCATTGCTCCATCACACAAACTTGACAGTCCAGATTGTCTGGCCACTTCAGCATTTTCTTCAGATGCTATTTACAGCAATTTGCAAATCATGTTCTTTGTTCCGGTATGTGGCAAAAGCTGATCTGCTTCTCAGCATTATCTGCAGCTATGGGCCAGCACGTGATGCTTACAGGAGATGATAAAAAGCACAGACACTCTGTGTTGGAAATTATTGCTCTCAGCTGCTCTCATCTACTGTTCCATGTCAGAAATAATCAGAAACAAATTAAAGTTCCAGGGATCTGTGGTAGATGCAGGGGTCCATGGTGGACTGTTTTAAATCTCTAACTTACAGGGCTTTGTGGATGTGCATTGGCTGCGTGGGAAACATAGTATCATAGGTTTGGGCCACAGACACAGTCAGTTAAGTATCTCAACATACTAAAACAGATGGTGTCAATACCCATTTAGGCTGTAACAAGCCAAGCTGGAAGGCAGAAATCATCCCCAAATTGTCTGCCGGATTTTCTGACATCATGGTAAACATCAGAGTTTGGCTTTGTTTTCTCATTTTTTCAGTCAAGACAGATTTACAGCAAGATGACTGGTTCTGAGAATCTTTTGGGGATGACTGTTCAGAGCCACAAGCCTTTGATCTATGAGAAATTTACAATATTACCTTGTTCATTTTCATTCCTACTACCTAATTGCAGAGACCTCACTTCCAGATAAACAGAGTTATTATAGTGGTGGCTTTAGCCTATGTCCTAGGATGAAGAGAAGAATTTTCTGCCAAAGTCCTCCATTAATTCCTATAGTTCAATGCTAGAAGAATTAGGTTCCTTAAGTTTCTCAGCTTGTCTCTTTAACAAGAAACAACTCTAGCTGATGAGCATTAGCATTTCATCCTGGCAGATTTTTCTGCTGCCACTGAATTATCTTTAGTTGCAGTACCAGCCTACATCCTCATGCTTTATACATGTCCTAATACAAAAGATAATAGAGCCATCTGACGAGCCTCTTTCACCAGCCCATGCACACAGCCCTTAAGTCTTGCTGTTCTTGTGACAGAGGTCATGAGCACTTGTGGCTCTAGCCAACAATTTCTAATTACCTTAGTACAGATTTACAATTCATCTCTTTAGGAGCAATATATCTAATTAATGTTAATATGAGCAGTCTAGCTAAAGAAGAAACTAAAAGTGCATTGGAAGTACCTGAATAGTCTGGTGACCCAATGGAGGAGTTTTATGGCAGTGCTTTTCTAGTCTGATATCTTACCTGAAACACCAAGACATAGCAATGTCACTAGACTCTTTAAGAGTATTTTTAGAAAATACTTCAATGGTATGTAATGTTCATATATTTGGCCAGAGAAGAATGGAAAAAGAAAACCCTCTAATGTCAGTTTACATCAGTATTTTCCTAATATACGCCACCATCCTAGCGTTCTCTGTCATTTATTCACAGAAATTTACACTGAGTTGAAAGAGAGTGGGAAGATAACCATATAAACCACCAAAAAAAGTCCATGTGACTTTGTTTATGTTAGATTTACAAAGATTTCCAACTACTTTATTTCATAGAGAAGAGACAACTATGCCATCTGCACCTGACCCTTTATTAGTGTTTCAGACAGCATGTAGGATTCTTGAGTATGCGGCTTAGCTGGATAAATGGAGTCTTTTCCACCAAGCAATCATGGGAAAACAAAGCAAGCAGTATGATCAATATGGGTTTCACTACAGATTTTTGTCAGCTGACAGATGTGTCCTTAGGAATCAGTAAAGATTATAACAGACAATAATAGAATAGTTATGGTTGGAAAGGACCTTAAGATTATCTAGTTTCACACTCCTGCCATGGGCAGGGACACCTTGCACTAAACCAGGTCACTCAAGACTCCATCCAGCCTGGCCTTGAACATTGCCAGGCATGAAGCATTTGTCACTTCTTTGGGCAGCCTGTTCCAGTGCCCCACCATCCTCACAGTAAAGAACTTCTTCCTTATATCACTCTGGTTTGTGCAGTAAAGCCTGGAAAGACAACAAGAAGGTACAGACGAGTGCTGTCCAGCTTCCTGGTTTAAAATCTTCTCTGAGCTTTTTTTCTCCTGCAGGTTTCCTCTCATTGTTCCTAAGATTTGTAGTATTTGTTACATTTCATCTTTACTTGTGTTAATATATTTTACCTTCCACAAAAAATGAGCCTCTTTGACTTGAATTCCTTCTCAGCATTTGATATATTTATCAGCAATGTCGTCTATCTACTGTCTTTCCTTTCTCTTTTAGGGGTCAGTGTGGGGGCTAATGAAGAAGAAGAGATGAACAAAATTCAAGAGATCTTATGGGTTGTTCAACTCTAGTCTATACGTGTTGATCTCTATTTGGTGGATTCCTGGGTCATGTTAAAACATTGTCCATTGGTTCTGCTTGGTAGTCACTTGTTTGCCTGTGGTGCTGTCATTGCCACCATCTGAAAATGCTTGAATGTGGCAAGTTTCAGGATCCGTGATTTTTACTGCATCTGTTCTTCGCTAGTTTAGAAGGAAGGTCTGCTTTCCAAAGCAACCATGAGCACAAATTACTTCTGAAAATATGTCAGTCTGATGTCTTGCTTCAGCAGTTGGGACATTCTCATGAAAAAAATGTTTTCAACATATCCATCAGAAAATAGTTCATAGCAATGTAAACTTCCCACAATCAAACAACATTAATGATGAAGAGACTAATTAAAGAAATATATGTGATAGAAACCTCTTACTGTCTGTTGCAGCTCTCTTGTCACTGTGAAACAACCATTTGGCTTCATGGAAACAGCCTTTGTTAACAAAGTGCAAAGATGAAGAATGTAAATGTGATTTGTTCTGCCAGCATTTCTGGAACAACATTGATAAGTTGACACTGTAGGGAACTATAGCTTGCTTGTAATAAACTGCTTTTTCTGTTTCATGAAGATGGCCCTTGAAGACAAGCCCCTCCACCACTACTCCCTACACACACTGTACATAAAGTTTACTGAGAGAAATACACCAGGCAGAAACAGAGTCTCCCAGGTACCATGTAGAGGTTGACCATACTCCTCATTGTACAAGCTTTATGTTCCTCACATACTTCTGTAGTTCAGCATTCAGAGCAATAGTCAATCCTGTGACTTGTGATGAGGCTAATTAATTCTGACTTCAGTTACAAAGAGAAGGGGGCTGTAGTCTGTGTAGAAACTCTTTACCCCTCATCATTAGTCTCAATATTTAATTTTCCTATTTTATCCTGGCATTTGGCTAACACTTGTTCTAAATTGAAAACCTCAATAGAACATCAAAGCATCTTCTGCTTATGCTTGCTGAAAGCTGAGGGTTAAAGCCAAGGTCACAGGTAGCACCCTATAAGTTTCAGTGGCCTTTGAATGATCCAGTGTTGAGTAGGTTTTTGATGTACTAAGAGCACCACTGTCCCTTCAAATTTGAAGCTCCCACAGTGGGGAATAAACACCACTCCATCCCCAAAACAGTGTCTAGGATTCTATCCTGCTATCTGTGGTTTCATGGGACACATCTGTGACAGGGAACAGCACATAATAATGGTAAGAAATTTATTTGGCCAAGATTTACAGAACATTCAGTAGCAACTGCCTTTTTTCTTTTTTTGTGTGTGGGGTTTTTGGTTTGGGTTTCTTTTTTTTTCCCCAGAAATGCAATGTGTTAGGAAGTTGTAAAGTCAGGAAAAATATGTCCCTTGTTAAATACAATCATTACTTAGAATTATTTGACAAAGAAATGCAGAGTATTTACTTTTTATGATGTTTGCTTGGTTGGACAAGAACACTCCATTTACATACTTAATCTAGCACTTCATTAATCCTCATTTTTTCATTTTTTGTTGTTTTCAGCTTTATCATTCTTTCAGATGTTCTATATGTGCTAAGTGTAATAGGCAATTACCATAAAAATAGTTCAGCCAGGTCACATTATAAATCAAACTAAAGACTAGAGCTACATCAGTGTGTACTAGTAAATGAAATAGAGCCTCTCTTGTCCGGAGAATTGAGTATCAGACAGCATATGACACCTACATTCCAGTTCCAAAATTTCTTTCATGTGTAACCCCAGTAAAGTCAATCATTCATAAGTTTTAATTCTGGGAAACGTATTTCCTTGTCTGACTATTCAATTGTAAAAGACAAACTAGCTCAATAATGAAGATATTAAGGATGTAAGAGCAGAAAAGAATTCTTTTCAGGTCTAAAAGCTGCCAATTTGTCAGAAGTGAACAGAATCATTAATGATGACATTTAAATGCAGGATTTAACAGAAACACTGCTATGAAGTTTATACAGTCTTACAGTTTAACAGCTTTGCTTCATTTGAAGGAAGAGAGCCAGACTATAGGACCAATTCCAGGAACATGAGGCCATCTAGTGGAAAACAACTTTTGTCTTCCAGGCTTTTTTGTTTTTTTTCTCTCTCCCTCTAGCTCCTGCTCTATAATTGTTTTCTGTAACTTGGGAAGTATCTCGTTTGCGAATAATGGATGCAATAAAATCATTCTCTAAAAAAGTCACCATGGACAAATAAAAACAAGTCAACGTTTATTTTAATAAACATGCAGAATAAGTAGCTAAACAACATGTATGAATCAGAATTGTAGAGGTGGAAGAAAAATGAGCATGTAAAATTTAGCTGCAAACCTGGTAGAATCAAAGCACTACCTGGGAAAGCTGAAGCCAAAAAAAAAAAAAAAAATCTGTGAAAGTTTGAGTAAATGAAAGAAAACACTTCAACAAGGAAAACAGAGGCAGTGCCTGCACAGACGTGTCCACTAAGATCAGGCAGCACTGTCAGAATAATAGAGCTCATGTGAAAACCAACTTGCTACAGAAACAGGAATCCTGAGGAGGTGCTTTGCAGGGAGGACAGAAGTGTCAATCCCAACACCTGGGAGCAGAGAGAAGCAGCAAATGACAGAGCACAGCTGAAAAAGCTGCTGTGTGCTTTGTTCACCATCACCAGATCAGGCAGAATGAAAGAAATTAAATTAAGAGATTGTGATAAGGCAGTGTAAAGCTGTTCTCAGCCCTCTTCTCTACCATGCAGAATCCATTCAGCATGCCCCTGCTTGCTTCATTTGTAAGGTACCTCTGCTTTTCCTGCAAAGAGAAGCAAAGACATACACATTGCAGACAATAAGCTTAACATTATGCACTAAAATATCTCTGAAGTCCTCAGCTAACAATTTGCTAAACACAAAAGATACTATAAACATTTGTAGGAGGCAAGAAGGCACTGATCTGTAAGCATTTTGCCTTTTAAAAAGTTATATTTTACCTATAAAAAGCAAAATATTTTTGGTACTACTTTTGAATTCTTAGCCGACCTGATTTGGGTTCAGGTGCCTTGTTAGCCCTGTATTGTTCACTGGACTCTTCTCTTTACTGTCCGACTTCTACCATTGTGCTAGAATAGGAAGTTGCTCACACAAATATCAAGGTCATTCATTTAAAGCAATTGGACCTTATTGGTGGGAGAAGCAATTAGTCTATAAAGATTAAGCAAAGGAGCAGAGGAGTAGTTACCCTGAAAAATAAGCACTTAGGTAGAATGGAAACACCAGACAACTGAGCTAATCTCAGTTTTTGGCATATTCAGGAGTAATTGCATAGTATTGTACTTACAGCACTGCTTTGCAGAAAGAGCACTTGTTGTTATACGTTTTCCCATCAGAGCCACAGAAAGGTTGATAGAGTCTTTCACAGTAAATAGGTCTTCCTCTCTCTAACCGACTGTATTCACTGCAGTCTACCTGCAAATAGAGTATCAATTTTCTTTGAATCCATTTTTCTCACATTCTTCATTTATGTACAGAAATATTGACTATATGAAATTTTTGGACAAATTTGACAGCTGCTTTAGAACAGCACAGACAAGGGGTTCCACCATCACCATCAGCTATTTGCTGAGCCTACGCCTAAAGAGATAAATGTTCCTTCCGAGAGAGATGTGTGTGATGCAACCCATGTAAGGTACTGAGCACATTTAGAGACTTTGCTGTCTATCAGTATAAGTCACTGGAAAAATACAGCCCTTTTTCTGTCTACAGAAAAGAGGAGTGAATATTTTTTTTCTACCTGCTTGCAATTGTCAGTAAATTCAGGTGACTCTCAAGAGTGGGAAGGGTTTCTGTCTCTTATTGCACAAGTATCAGCTCTTTATGTTTTTTACACTGGTGAAAGGTGAAAGGATCTGCCCAGGTGGAATTAAGTCCTATTTAAGTATTAGCATAAAAAGAAATTGTTGAAAGGCCTTCATCTGATAGTGGGGCTGTATTCATTACAGACTTATATATGAAAACGGGAGTACAAACTAATAAAAGAAATGACTGAAAATGCTCCTGTCCTAGTTTTGAAGCTTTATCTTCTGTCAAGTGAATTCATTTCTAGTGTTTGAAAAGCAAGAAGTACTTGTGCGCTGCACATATTCTACTTAATCTGCTGTTTGTCACCCTCAAAAGCCTAGGATTTGCTTGCCTAGGAAATTGCCTGTCCTTATAACTGCTGCTATAACTAAAGTGAGCTTTTTTTGCTGCTAGTCTAGTGACAGTTTGAAACGTATCAGTCTTTGGAAGGACACTATGTCCGCAGCTTTTACTTTCTGAAAATCTAGCCAAAATATGTATTATAGATTTATATATTTAAAACAGAACCCAGCGTTGCTGTTCTTTTCTTATGTACTGTTTATTTTTTCTGCCCCCTTCATTCTAATTCTTAGTGAAGCATAGGACTACTACTTCAGCCAAACCGTGGAATCTATTACAGATTATATGATTGGTTTTGTGGTAGTCATTGCCCAGGGTCTGCAAGTGAGTGAAGTGAGGAGCTGTGTGTGATCAGCCCCGTCAGCAGCCCAGGCCCTGTGCCATGGCTCAGCACAGACTGAGAGGTCTCCAGTGGCAGAGTCATTACCCAATCACTCCTTTGGGAATAATAGGCTTAAATCCCGGGGGGGGGGAGGAGGAGGGAGGGCAGGGAAAGGATACAGGTTGTTTTGTAGGTTTTTCCTTTGCTTGGCCCTTTCCCTTCTCCTCCAAAGCCCTAACTGCTCACACATTTCAAAGTCTGTCTGTAAAGCAGGAGGCAGGGAACCTATCCTCAATTACAAAAACAATCTCACAACATAACCCAGCAATGGCATAGGAAGGAATCTCTGTAGTTTGTAACAGCATTTTAAAACTGGTCAATCGCCAACTTGTGAGAGGCAAGGACTAGCTAATAAAAAAAGCCAGAAACTAGGCAAATTTGCCCCATGTACATCTGTGTAACAGCTGGTGAATGGGGAAGATGCAGAGAGTGGAACAGGCTCTTCCTGGGAAAGAATGGATGTCTTGGTGTAGTTCTAGGCATCAGAAGCTGCATATATTGTGCTAATATGGGACCAGCTCTGTGTGTGTGCAAATTTCCATTCCCTGCTACTGTCCACCGGACTCGGGGGGGGACTTGTCTCTGCTCATCTGAGTAAGGATTTTTATCATTTGGTGCCGCATTTCTCTCAGAGATTGACCCCAGGATGGGCACTGCAGCATAGTCAGAAATAAAAATCTCCAGGTACATGATTTAGGATGTGAAAGTCACCAGAAACAAAGTGTCATCACCAGGTAAATAATAAAAAAATCCTGATTTCTCTCACTTAAAATTTGCCTTGCCCAATTTGTTGTCCACTGTGCAGTACAAGTGAAAACATCTGGAAGTTCCCAGGTCAAGTGTCAAACTCAGGGATTTCTCTCTGAAATCTCAATACTTTGACACCATTTAATTAATGCTTAGTATGCTTTTATCTGACCTCATGTTTTTACTAACTACATGTTTTTATAGAGCAATAAAGGAGAAAATTACTCACCTCATTCTCTTTGGCAGCATCTGCAAGGCAAGCAGAATCACAAAAGATAAATTAAAAACCACTGTTGATGAACATTCAGTTTGTAACTAGGATGATTTCACTACCAGCCCTTCCAACAACACTACATCTCTTACTAGCTTGAAAGTAAATACTTGGGTTTTCAGTGTTTAATAAGCTGCAGGTGTCAGCACCTATTAAACAAGTGGACCTTGTTGTATTGCTTACGTTAGAAATCTGTGTCAGCAGCTAGAACAGCCTTTGCTGTGGGAGGGGAGAAGGGATATTGTTCCCCTTTTCAGCAGAAAAAGATTAGAGACTTAAAGTCAATGTTATGTTCAATAGCCAGTGTGTTTAGGATAAACAAATTGTAGAGCATGCCTGGGTTTTAATTCCCAAGTTTACTTAAAAAAAATTAAATATTGGATGTGGCTGTAAGGACATCACAAGGTCCTTTTCTGCTTTGGATTTCGGTCAATAATGAGGATAGTATCTTCATTGCAATACAATACTAGATATATATAATAAGAATGCAATTTGGATCACAATATTACTTTAAAAAGTGTTTTCCCTTGCTGGTTCATATGGATTCTAAACTATTGGGCAGAAGGACTGGCTCCTATTTTGCATACACATGACATCTGATATAATGAAGCTCTGTTCTCAGGTGGGACTTCAAAAAGCTTCTTCAACACAATGATATGTACACCTCCCAGAAAGTCATCAAGTAACGCTGGCATGTCTCCATTGCAGTGACACACTTGCTTTCTTTAGGAATGTATTTTGTCCTGTAACTGTCATTCTGTGGCATCCAAGGGATAAAAGTGATCAGGCAGAGGCTTCTGTACAGAAGGAGCAGGAAGGAAACATATTATGGCAATGCAGCTCTAGCATTTGTCTTTCTGACTAAGTGTAACTGGTTTTAATTTTTAAAGCTATTAAGCCTTCACTGAAACTTCCTTTCATGGAGCTGCTTACAACTTCCCAACAAATAAAGTTGTCCAAGGTAAAGAAAACTAGCAAAAAAAAATGCTCCATGTCATGCTTCAGTCTGTCACCAGAACTGTGACTGAATTTTCATTATTCTGGAATTGGATCAGATGTAACCCCTCCCATAAAATATTAAGGTGCTGGTTTCTCTGGTAACTTTTTAAAAGCTACTATGTATTTGGGAGTGAATGCAAAAAAAGATGTGGCTCAAAAAGTATCGATCCATACATTTTTAATGCAGACCAGATAAGTTAAAAAGTTCAAGGAAAGGATTTGCTGGAATTCTTCAGAAAACAATATTCATTTATTTTTCTGCACTCACTGAAACACTGACAGACAGTTTCCATCAAAAGCATGCCATTTCATTGAAACTGACATTTCTCATGAGAATTTTGATTTTGAGACAATTTTCAAAGCAAACTTTTCAGAGCTATTCAAAATGGGAAAAGATTATTTTGGCTCATAATATTGATTTTAACATTTTCATTGTTTTGCTGCTTTAATGCCATTGAACTGTGATGCTACTGGCAGTGAAGATTTGGACTCTCAATTATTGTAAATGTACTTATTCTTCTAATTTTTTTCTCCAATTTTTTTGTTAACAATAAAAAAAAATAAAAATTGCCAAGTGGAGGCTCAAGAACTTGCTCCCAGCTCCCTATTTTACCACAGAGCAACCTGCACCTCAAAGCTGTCTCCAGCCTAGCAAACTAATATCATGAAGAGGTTATTCATGGCCATATTATATGGCCAATGTATAATCAACTGTCTTCTGCTTGGTCAGTGTGGTAGGAGAGGCACCACATCAGCTCCAAGCTCCCTGCTCAGATGGAAGAAAAAAATAAGTAGGTAAAAACCTGCTTTAGTTCTGAGACTTTACAGTTCACTTTTTACTTGCAATGTAGAATGCAGCTCTGATTCACACCATCATCAAAGGAATACGTTTCATCTGCTTAAGTTGGAATTTGTAAAGCTGGTGCACTATTCTTCGCTAAATAGTGCACAAGCATAAAATTTCGCTTGCCTTCTGCTACCCAACCATTGTTTTTTATCCCAGTAGACTGAGAAGCTTGCATTGTTTAAACAGGAGAACTATAATATATCAGAAAATAAAATGGTTACTCACTTGCTAAGCAAAGAACTGCCAGCGTGAGAAGCACAAAGGCACCTGTTATCTTCATGGTACTCACGGGTTCTTGACTTGTTTCACAGCTAGCCTGTGGTCTTGGTATTCCAGTAAGATTATCTGAGATGTGTATTCCTGTATCTGTGAGAGCAGATATATATATACACACACGCACAGAGCAGGAGCCCTGATGATGAAATCCCCCTTGTAGAGAAGGTAATTAGAAGAAGGTGTTGCCCATGGGTAGTGTCAATAAGAATGTCTTCTGTACAGCATGAAGGTCATAAGTACAGGGCAAAGATGAGTGTCACAGCATGGATTGTGTTGATACAGGAGATGTATTGTACTTTGGTTAAGCTCCTTGCCTAATTAACTGTTCCATCTCCATTAGCGAGTTCAGGGAGTGACTCAGTAAGGTGGTTACTTATTGCTGGTATTGCCATATTGACCCTTAGATTTGAACATAGTTCCCAGGGGAAAAATTATTTGCACTGGGTGTGTTTCAAAAGATTCATGCCAGTAGAACTGAAATGCGTAATTCCTAATCTCTTGAAAATTTGGAGAGCCTTGTCACTAGCTGTGGATAGAGGGGGTGCTGGTTACTATGGCCATAAATGGAGCCCTTTCAGACTGCTCTGTGGTAGTAGTCACTGCTTGGAAAAGTCTATGTTTCACATGAATACTCTCACCTTCACACACAACTCAAAAGATCCCCCAGTATTTCAGTGTTCTTCTGCCTTTAACGTTCCACCAGTTCAGAGATCAGAAACAAAGTTTTGTGACAGAAGGAGCAAAGACACTGCATTGCATTGCCTAGTGAAGTGAGGAGTTCACAGACGTTGTGCATCCTGCTGAGTTGCTGCCTACTTTGCTGTCATGGAGATAAGGAGAAGATTTCTCTGCCTGCCATCTTCTCCTTTGCTGCTATTTCCAGCACAATAGGTGTCATATCATGTGGGATCCTTTAAACAAATCCAACATACCAGTATGTTAGTGATTTAATCAATAGGCATAATTTTCTCCCTTTTATAATACATGCAAGGGGTTCAGTCACAACGGGAGACTCAGCTCTGAGTCTTAATTTTCATAAATTTCAAAATTATGTGGAGTTTTGAACCTATAGTTTGGTTTGAACCTTCCAGAATTGCCTTCTTTTTAGCAATTTGCAATGTAGATTTGCAAGTTGTTTCAATATGAAAGATCCCTGTGCATCATTACAATTCACAGTATTTCAGTCATCATCTTCCCTACATCACAAGATAGCCTGAGGCTTCTTCCCCATGCAGGAGTTAGGGTCATACATGCTAATTTCACTTAGACAGAGGGACTGAGAGCACTTACAGAGAAGGTTGTGATAGGTCAAGTAAACCTTAGGCCCCACTAATTCAAAGAGGGATATAGATAATCTTGTTTCTAAAGAATATAAATGATGAATAAACAGTTAATTTCTCATCACTTAATGGGAAAAAAACCCACCAAAAACAAACCAGATGCTATCAAGTTCCAGTTCCAGGATAGACAAAGATCTGGATTGAGCTGCAGGCCTGTAGATTTTTTTTCTTTATAAGCCCTTACTTCAGAGATTTAATTTTAAGTTATTCTTTATTCTTAATCTGGACATCTGTGCATATTCCTCTGAAGTGGAGATGGCAGAAAACAGGCTGTAATTTAAATTAGGGTTGGTCTGGATTCTGCTGCTTTGTGAAATTTTTGTTCTGGAAAGCCCAAATCTTTCCTGAAGAGCTTCCCATCAGAGCATGTATGAACTCCTGGAGAATATTCAGGACATGTTTGCTGGTTGATGGACAATTACCAACGTTAGGCAACAAGAGCAAAACCCCAAACCACCCAGAAGGTACTCCTTGTCTGAATAGTTTTGAGCAAACAAGTCTCTTGAGAATAGCTTCAAACTATAAAACTGCAGCTTGACAGAACATGCAGGTTCCTTGACACTGGTATGAGGAAATCTGCCACTTTGGTTACATTCTCTTGCCTAATATGGTGCTACAAAGTCTAGTGTCTGATGCAACCTAAATATCCATCTCATTCCTCTAACAGAAGAATATAAACATCTGTTTGCAGTCTTCTGAGTTGATGCAGGAAGATTTTCTGAGGATTGGTGTGGAAAGGAAGAGAGGATTTTGAAAGTGGGAAGGAACTAATGGGGAATGTAGATTTTGGATCAGATTTTTCTCAGTATTTGAAAATTACCTTGTTATTGACAGGATTCCTTATGCTTATTCTATGACCCATAACAGAAAAGCGTGGTGTGAATGTTTTCTTTCTGGTAATGTTTAAGTTGTTTGATTAAGGCTTTTGAATCAAATTAAGATTCATTTTCTGAGCAGTGGACCTTAAGCTTAGTAGGGCTTGCCCAGACAATTCACATAGGAGGGATACGGTTCTGACGAGAAGCTGTGACATATTGTGACAATATGTGACATACTGCAGGGTGTGCAAATAGACACTAAATATAAGCATGCCACAACAGGGGGTCAGCTGAAGTTCTGGAGATGTTAGCATTTGGAAACATAAAAGCTATCTTGAAGCTTTGAGAATTAAAATGCCATACACAGAAAACAACAGTCTGTTCCACCTTGTGCAATGGGGTAATACTCATGCAAAGTCTCAATAAAAAGTAGTGTCACAAAACATTTATTGCACCTCCCATTTAAAAGGATACCAAAATATCTCTGTATCTATATGCCTAGCTTTAAAAACGGGCAGAATTCACATTAGCTGTAATAGTCACCATTTGACTGAAAAAATGCTTAATTTGAGGCATCTTTCTGTCCAAACTTGCAGAGGCTTGTTGTTTGCCCTGGTAGTCTTCATACAGAGCTGGTCTGACAACCAGCTGTCATCCTGTCATCCTCAGGTAGGCCAAGGGTTCACCTAGATCACAGTGCTGTCTTTGAGAACATTCAGCTCAGCTCAGAGAATAGAGCAATTCTTTTGATGGGCAAGCTGAACACAAGCAAATGGTTTGCCCCTACAATGAACATTTCCAGCTCTGCATAGTAGGCTGTATTAGTAAGAATGTAATTATCAAGTGAAAAAAAAATCATTGTTTCCCCCTGTTCAGGCTGCATCTGGAGTTCTGTGTACAGTTCTAGGCTCCAGAGCACAAGAAAGATACTGAAATACTGTATCAAATACAGTGAAGAACCACAAAGATGTTTAGAGGGATGAAGCATACTAGGAAAGACTGAGAAAGTGGCTTGTTCAGTTTAAAGAAAGAAGGCAAAGTCTCACTTTTTCTTCAGCTACATCACAGGGATGTACAGAGCAGGCAAGAGCCAGACTCTTCTTGGAGGTTCACAGTGAAAGGAAGCAAGGGAATAGAGCAAATTGCAGTAAGAGAAATTCCAATTAGAGGTGAGGAAAACAAATTTCACAATGAGAACAGTCAAGCATTGGAACAGGTTGCCCAGAGACATCACTGGAGAGACTAAAAAACGGATCTGTTCTTACCATGGTTTGGTGGTGGGGCAAGGATGTGGGGAACCAAGAGTCCTCCAGTGGTCCATTCCCACCTGAACTGATTCTGTGATTCTCATAGGTGAATGTTAGCTGTTGCTGGCAGTCAGCTGCTTTGGGACTTTGTGGCATATTGTATTTGTCCTTATGAGTTCACATTTCTAGGTTTGACAGAGCAGACACTGACAATAGAGTAGGACATTGGTTTGATTTTAGCTCCTCAGAAAAAAAAAGTTGTTGGGAAACAAGTGTTCAGATCTGTTTGGTAATAGCTGCTTCCCAGAGTTGGATAAGTAAGGCCTCTTTACCTAAAAACAATTCTGAAATCTGTGGTAAATACTCTGCTTGGATTGAAAAATGGGCAGTGAAATCTTGGCCTCATCAGCAGACTTGTACTGGTTTCCATTGGCTGGGATGTACTGTTTGAATACATGTATGTTAACTGTGGGCCTCTGGTAATTTTCTACTTTCCTTATTGTATCTTGTCTTTTCCCAACTTATCTCTCTGAGTTGCTATGTAGAAGAAAAAGCAGTTGCTTGTTGAACACGATTATTCACTTTAATGGGCCTGTTACATCTGATGAAATATTAGTGCGTATTTTTCTGAGTGAGAACATTTGTCACAATTATTGATGCATTGCTTTTATTTTTGGAGCCCTCAATGGCGCACAAATATGATGGCAAGAATGCTGCTGTAGCATGTCATTAGCTAAGTGCCTGCTTTACTCTGCATGGGAGGATGTTATCTTGCTGCATTCCAGAAAGCCCTGGTGGCAGTAGCTTGTTCCCATTCGTGTGGAGTGCCTCACACTGAGGACATCAACAGTGCTGAAAAAAATGGCACATGGAACAGCTAAAAAACATATTCTCACACCCCATGTATACCTGGGAAGAATGCACAAGCCAAGGTAGATGTTGGTACAGTCACGAGTGGGAATTGAGACCTGTTAGTGATTCCAGTGCATGTTTATACGCAACCCAATACACAAGCTCCATCAATTTAGTTGCGGGTGGGTGGTTAGGGTTGTCCGCCCATGTGCAATTAATGTATCAGACTTTTAAAGTCTTGCTCAATGGAAGATTTGCGAACCAAATTATGTATTTCTTAAGGCATCAAACCATGCCAAAACATTTGGGTATCTGCCTGAAGGAAGGTGAGTTTCCCATTTTGCACACCTTAACAGAGATCAAAGAAGGGTTTAGTTAAAATTGCAGCTGTCAAGCTGGGACAGGTCCCCGCTGAAGCTTTCAAGTGTTATTTTAGAAAGTAAAAATACCCAACACCAGACTCCCTGCAAAGGCTGGAGCTGATCTTTATTCTTTTTCTTTGTATCTTCTGATCTCTTTAAGGTAAATTAGAAGGCTGTGTTACCTACTACTGTGCAACTACCTTGTGAATCCCTTGAGTTACTTAGTGTTATACCATTGATGTTTCTGACTTGATTCTTCGCAGATATATGCAAAACAGGCATTAGCAGCTTAGCACTTAGTTCTGAATGAAGGACAGTGAGCTCTGAATAGGACTGATTTTGAATCACACTCTATTTTGTACTTTAAGATCTAACTTCCAGGTGCTTAGCACTTCGAAGTTCTCTCACACTGAAGTCAAACTGACATATTTGAGGAAAGCTTTCTTTTAAGTTTTTTTCATGTCTCAGAACAAGGTTAGAGGACACACATTGGTCTTGCCTGTATTAAAAATGTTACCTCTATTTTTATAAAATCTCTTATGAAAAAGAGAAGCTACGACTTAAGTAGAAGAGGCATAAGATGACGGTCAACATGAACGGAGGGGTGGATGTGAAGAATTTGGACCTGAAATCTGTGTTCTTTCACAGAACCCCTAACCAGACATAAGCCTCCCCCCCCCCCCCCCATTTTGCTGTTAGCAGTCTCTGCTTACCCATCTGTAATGGGTGAAGCACTTAGAGGATAGCAAGATCTTACTGCAACCTATTAGTGCCTCATTAAGTATAGCAAACTATTTGCAAAGCCTTCTTTAAGATGAGGATCACCCACAAAAAGCCCTGGAGGGAATTAGTCAGTCTCAGTGCAGTGCAGGTTTAGGGAGGTGTGGTAGGCAAAACCTAAACCCACATGATGAATGAAGAGTATGAATAGAAAGCTAGAGGAGCTGCCCCTTCCCAGGAGATACCGGCAGTGGTCCAGTAGTAGACCTATTATGTGTCTATATGATTAATAACTGTAGTTGCCTCAGGAATAAACATCATTCTATAATTTTATATCAAAGAAGCTTTGATTTTCCAGTATAAGGGTATTGGAGGCAATTTTTTTACATTGTGCAGCCTGATTGAGTCTGCCCATTGTGACATTTAGGAGAAGGTTTCAAGATCGTTTGCAGTGCAACCAGGACAGGAATTAAGATACAGAAGTACAAGGATTAACAGACACATCAGCTATTATTTTCTTGACTGGATAGGATATGTTCAGAAATGATCTCCAGTGTATGGAGGCACCAAAGTGAATATTTGTGCTGTGATACTGACACTCTTTTATAGAATCTAGAGAGTTCCCCAGATATGGGAGACTGACAATTTCTAGAACAGATACTCAGGGGCACTTGGATCTGCATAAGGCCCAGGATATGGATAATCAAGGACTGAAGCCAACTTCAAGCTGTGCTTTGCTATTTTTCTGAAGAATCTTAGACAATGGCTTTCCTTACTGAAGCTTCCTGCAGGGAGGTTTAATTCACATTGTGAGATCAAGGCACAGAAAGGCATTTTCCTCCAAAGGTAATAGTTTCATATAGTCTTTATCAGGATACTTGTAAATTCAGCCTAAGTATTTCTGGGAGTGAAAATGGCTGAATCAAAGGTGATGCTGGAGAGGGACTCTTCATTAGGGACTGTAGTGATAGGACAAGGGATAATGGGTTCAAACTTAAACAGGGGAAGTTTAGGCTGGATATAAGGAAGGAGTTCTTTCCTGTTAGGGTGGTGAGGCACTGGAATGGGTTGCCCAAGGAGGCTGTGAATGCTCCATCCTTGGCAGTGTTCAAGGCCAGGTTGGACGAGGCTTTGGGTGGCATGGTTTAGTGTGAGGTGTCCCTGCCCATGGCAGTGGGGTTGAACCTAGATGATCTTAAGGTCCTTTCCAACCCTAGCTATTCTATGATTCTATGAGAGGTTTCAATGACTGATTTCAATGGTGCTGGGGTTTCAGCCCAGATATTCAAAGAATAGGAAGGTCCTAATTCTGAACACTGTACCAACAGTATTAGAGAGAAACCTCAAAGACCTCAAGATACGTGTCACCCTAGTTTCAGTTGCAAACCTCCTGACCACAGAGGCCAGTGAACTTCAGTGTGCTCTTAGGCTGCAGAAGAAACAATCCTTTCTTGGGCTGCAGAAGAGGGTTTAGAAGAGACTGACGACTAACAGGCATGACTCTTCTGTGTTCTCCTGTACACTTTACAAGCCATGACTTTACAAGTCAGGATTTTGGTAGCATTAATCAGTAACACTACTTCACCCTACAGACATTGCCTCAAAAGTAGTGTATAATATACTGGTAGGAAGGTGAAGAGTGATATAAACCATTCTCAAATATCATAAGTAAACCAAGTTTTCTTGTTTTCAGATGTATTTATTAGCTTTTTCTAAAAAAAGCATAGTAAATTGCATTTATAGCAAAAATAAGATGTGTACCTTAATAAATACTAACAGCACTTGTAGGTAGATTATCAACAGTTTTCTGAAATATCCAGATACATCCCACATTTCAGTGTCTAAATATCTTAAATTACCACCTAAAATTGCTAAGACTGGAAAAAAGGAAGCAAGGTCACAATGGAAGCCTGTCTTTAATTTCAGTGATTCTCTATCAGGGATTAAGGTCTAAATCTTCAAAGATATTTTAAAGTATTTTGTCCTCCTGAAAGTCAGGACTTAAGTGGTTTTACAAAAATGTACAGGCTCCAACACTTCCTTCTACTCCTTTCCAGACCTGGGCACTTACACTGTAAGGAGTACAGAACCAGGACTTGATTTTTTCCCCAAGGTTCTGTGAAGGCATCTAACATATGTTGCAGAAGTAGGGCAATACTTTCAAAATGAACTATAAAAATCTGTATTCTAAAACTCTGACTAGATATTTAACATCCACAGATAAAGCCAGTTACCAATTGCTATCTGAAATACCAGATAAACTGCAGTTTTTCTTAAATCATTTAAGCTGCCTTGGTTTCAGTTGCAGATTCATGACTACTTGTGCCCTGTGGTTTTGCCTGTGGCACATCAGATCTGATTTAATGTTACTGTTGGAAAACACCACTGCAAGAGATGAACTGGCTACAGTTGGGTCACTGAATAAAGGGTCTCTAATGATCACAGGCATGAAAGAAAGGAGTTTTGTTGAGGTGTTATGTTCAGCTACTGGCCCCCTTTTTCTCTCATGTTCACCAGAGATGGCAACAGCAACAGGACTTTTCCAACCACAGCGCCTCAACGCTGCCTCCATGCCAGTGCTCCCATTGCTGCCATTGCAGCTTGGGCTCAGCTGCAGGCATAGGCCTTTAAGAGTGATTGACCTCTCAGGCAACAACCATTTGCAGTGTTCATACCTGGGCTCAACATGACATAAGCCCAGGCAGTGGAAAAACTCCAGCAGCAAACACTGCTGGGGCTCAGAACTTGCAATTCCTTCTGTTGCTAAAACATCTGCCATCACACTGGCCAACAACAATGGCCCAGAGATGTGATACGTGGCTGCCGCATGCAGCCAAGGCTTTCTGTGCCAATACATTTCAACACAATAAATAATAGTAAATTAAAATAAATAGGTTATCAAATAATTAAACAGTTAAATAATGGAATACTAAAACAGTTCTTTCAGCACATTACCTTCCCAAATAAATTAACACTTGAAACAGTTTAAATAGCAACTGCCATCATCTGGCATTGCAAGTCATGTCAAGTAAATAAATAATAATAAATAAATAAATAAATAGAAGCAATACAAGAATACGCAGAGCCTATAATAACGGCTAACAGCAATGCACTAAAATACTATGCATGTTAATATAACATGTTGTATGCTAAAGGTATTACTAAAATCTAAGGAATTTAAAAGAGCTGCCAAAATCAGGACCACATCAATCTGTTACAAAAAAAGTAAGCATGGCTTCTTAATAATCTCAATGCAGATTTCCTTCTAATTATGTTCTTGTGCTAGTTCATTCTTTGCTTTCTTTAGGAATACTGTGCCATTCTCCTAGAATCTCTTAGTGGTTATCTGTAAAATAAGAGAAAGGAAATTTATATAAGAACTAAGAATTATCTTAATTTCCCTCAGATCTAGATTTTTAGTCCATTTCTCAGTAAGGCTTTTCTGGTCTGAGCCATCCAGTGAAATGCCACTCCTCAATTGCTCTAAAGGACTCCAGACCATGAAATGTAAGGCTCAGAAGTTCCCGTGTGAACATGACAGAAGTGTGATCTCATTTCAAAAATTTCAATAGAGCTACAAGTTTACAACTTTTCAAGAGTGTGACTCAGGACATTTGGAGGTCAGAGAGATTTGCATCTACATCTAAGTGAAAAAACCCACCCCAAAATTACATAAGAGAGGAAGAAGAGAAAAATCTGCATAATTCTTTTGGGTGTTGGATCTGAAGGAGGATGTCTCCATATTTAAAAATATGTTTTGACTTGGAAAGCTGTGCTGAGGGTAATTTAGAGCTGTCAGAGAACACTGATCAATTCACAGAATAAGGAAGCAGCCATTTCTAGGACTAGCAGAAGCTGCTTATAGCTTTTCTTTCTAATAGCAAATAACTCAGAGCTCTTACTCCCTTTCTTATTTTACTGGTAGACCTTGGCTGTATCTGGGTTGTCTGCTGCATTTGGATGCTCAACATTGATTCAACATTAGCAACAACCAAATGCTCATCTATTTCTCAGGCAATATTTGTAAGTGCCCAATGAGGTAGAATCCTACCTTTGTCCATGAACCTACAGCCATTATTTCCTCTCTGATTAAAATGGATTAAATAACCAAACATTCATGAGACAAAAATGTCTGTGAGGACTACGAGGAATTGTGAAACAAATGAATATTTAAGAAGCAGAAGTAGTTCATGGGCACCTTACTCTCCTAGGTAAGGAATCACCCCTGCTCCTCCAGCAGGAGGTTCTCTAAGTCTTACCTGCAAAGTGAAGACCACTCACTCCAGGATGAATTGTAATAGCGATCCCTGGCTTGCACAGAGATCTTCCTCTTTGGCCCAGCTGCTGGAATCTGAATGGACTGCTCATCAGTGCCAGAGACCTGAACAGGGCACGGCTCCATCAGCAGATTGTAAAGGTCAAGCAGAACACACAATAAAGTGCCAGACAGACTGCAACAAGCACATGTAACTTGAAAACTCCACTGGCAGTCTGCTGTTTCCAAGGCACCAGTCTTCACCCACAGAGACCAAAATCACGGGGACTTGTGAAATCTTAAGCCTCAGTAAAAACAAACTAAAAGCCCCCTTTCCACTGGAGTTAGTGTTGCAAAGTGATTCAACACCCAAACTCAGTTATTAAAGGGTTAGCTTGTTTATCTGGGGTTTTCTCTTTTTTCTTTCTCTTCCAGAGTGGGAACCCTAAAAGGCAGACGTTGCTGCTTTTCAGTATCGCCGAAATTTCCACTGAGGGCTTGTGGCTGCTGCAAGAAGGGCTCCGCGCTTCTCTGCCTCAGGGACAAGGGACTCTACTAACGCCATCATCATCAAGGAGTCAGCACTAAGGGGAATGGCCCCATCTGCCGGTACAGGCTTGCTGGGTTGGGTTTTTTTGTTTTGTTTTGTTTTGTTTTGGGTTTTTTTCACATAGAAAAAGACATCCTCTGCTGTCTGGTTTACAAACTGGAATGCTAATTACATTGGTTTACTTTTCTGACGGCTGGACCAAGGAAGAGCAACACTGCGGTTAAGGACCTGTGCTGTGGTCCACTGGTGTTTCTTTCCAGTTCTGCTTTTGATTTGTCAGCCTAGAGCAAATTGCCATACTGCTGTCATGCACCCTTCAGTGTGTATCCATGAGCATTAGCAAATGAAACAAAACCATTTTGTGATTTCAGACTAATACAAAGTAGCAATGATTAGTTAACAATTAACTAATAACTGGAAAGTTAGTGCCCAAGATGTTAGTCTGCACCAATCCCCACAGAAATGCTACCAAATGAGTCACTGATTCCTTATTTGCCAAGTCGCCTACAAAGAAAGTCTGAGCTACCCAGGTAGAAACATCACACAAGGAAACCGGTGCAACAGATCCTAGACTTCTTGGTTTGGAAATGGGGATTTTCCCAAGTTAGGACTCACATGAATTAGTAAACACTTTTCTCACACGAGCACAGCTATGCAATGCTGGGCACGATTTTATCTCCCCAGTGACATCAGCACTGCATCCACACCAGAGTGTGTTGTAGGAAGAGGTCTCTTTTTGCCAAGACAGTACCCTGCCACATTTGGGTCTCAGCACCCTTTTTTATTAGTATTATGTTTTTAATTTTAGTCCATAATTCTTGCATACTTAATTTATATTATTTATGCTGTCTGTTCAAGCAAGAAAATTGTGTTTCAAATGTTGTATCTCTACCTGGCTGTTGCGTTTCTTTGTACTTTCAACTTTGACCCTGAAAGTCAAAGGGAAGTAGGACTTGGGTGTGCTCCATGTTCTGGGATAGGTCCAGGTCACTGTTCCATTTGTGGCCACATACTGACACTGGGGTGGGTCAGGTTTTACTGCAAGAGAAAATACAGAGTTTGCATTAAAAACCCAGGACAGCAGCATAATATCAGATGTTGGTGTACTACTGTTGGTAGTTTTATAGAAGTCATCTTCGAGGGCCCCCATGAGATTAAAAGAGGGGTAGACACGATGGATACGAATTGCCTTGTATGCTTCTTATGGAAGCTTAAGCACACTCCCAGAGTCTCTCCAGGTTAAGATCCTTCTTTTTTTTTGCCCAGAGGGTTGCAGAGGGCTCTTTTGGACATAGAGGAACGTCTTCAGGCCCTGCTGACTGTTAGGACATTTAGCAAAGCACCTGTTTCTGTAGGATGCTGCTTCCTTTTCCTGTGCCCTGTGGCATCATGGACACAACTGATCCTCTTCTTTCCTGTCAGTTTCTATTACCCTGCCCTGGATGCCCATTTGTAAGAATGGATCAGGGGGGAGAGTGTTAACCATTATCTGAGTAAATCTGCAGTTCTCAGAGAAGAGGCTGCTGGGTTATTGGTTATTCTCTGACTTCTCTCACATACCCCTTACAAAACATCTCCATATAATAAAGAAGGCTACAGAAATATCTGGGAGATGCAGTGTTTGAGGGCTTGAGGTCACAAGCTAGGAAAATGCTGCTTCTTCACTTCCTCATCCTCTTCCAGACTGCTGCTATGATTTGTTTTCCCCTGTTCCTGTAACTGGGGGCTTGATACAGATTTTCAGTAGAACAGAGCAGGGATTCCCAAGCTTGGTTTGATCAGCTCCCATTGTTAGTTCCACTATTGGCAAGAATAAAGCTAAGACTTAATCATGATTCCTGATCTACTCACTGATATCTCTGATGAAGAAGCTGCTAGTGTAGTTCTCATATTCCACCTCATCAATGACCTCCAGGAACATCTCAATTGGCTCGTGCTCTTCAGCAAAGGGACAGTAGCTTTCTTTCTGGCACTGGGCTGTGTATTCAGTCACTGATGTACCAGTGTGAGCTACAGGGCTGCTGCAGATTACGTCTCCTTGAGAGCTGAATACAGAACAGAGAAAAGTACCGGAAATGATGGTTTGTTCTGAGAATTCGTTGTCACAAGAACACCATGTAGTTGGTAAGGTAAAGTTCTGATGTTGCCTGGATCATTTTATGTCTGTGCTTCAACAGCTGCGGGACAGTGGGAGTTCTTAGCTCTTACATTTTCAGTGCTGTGTTACATATTAATGTAAATCACAAAAGCCCCCCTGCCTTAGCAGAATGAATTAGGGTTTAAACCTAAACCAGGATATCTCATTCCTTATTACCACTGTCCCATGACAAGCACTAGTATCTTTACTTTGTTCCTTAGTCCTTTCCAAAGCCTTGCTGGAAGGAATAAGAGGTGGTTAAAATGTATCCATTGGGAAGTAACTAACAAAAGCCACCTATAAAGTGCTACCTGAATCCAGTTCTGTTTTTGCATTCAGTGAAATAAAACACTTTGCAGTTGTTTCTTCTTTAACAAACTGAAGTGATGTTTGCTTAAGCCCTCCATGTTTTGGAGAAACCCCCAAGAGTAGTGGGAGGCAGGAAATCCCCATAAGGTTCCCCTCACATATTTCCCCTGCAGGTTTCTGCAGCGTTCCTCAACAGAGACTCGTCAGTGGCATGTGGCTTCTGCAGTGGGTGCAGCCTCCCACTCCCCTCATTGCTCTGGATCTGCTGTGAAGGGACTCGATACTACAATTGTTTCTGCTTTTGGCTCAACTTCCTCTCTCCCCAGCATGAACTGGTTTGTTATTGCTTAAGTTACTCTGTGGCTGTACTGTAGAAGCTGTAACAGTCCAATGGGGGTTGGTCCATTTTCAAGCCTTTATTAACTTCCCTTACTAAAATTAGTCCCAGTGATGGCTAAAAACATTTTGCACATGTTAAGACTCTGGAAGAGGGACTCCTTGCCTTCTACATGTCCTCAACAGCCTAAAATCCAGGATCTCCTACTGAGAGTAACACAAAGGGTGTTCCAGCCTTACTATGAGGTTGTTAAGGAAAGTACAAGCTTTTACCCTTTTAGACTTCTGATTGTGAACTTCACATTTGGACTCTCATTTTCTGTCATCCATGAACATATGAAAATTCCAGAGTAGTTCTTTGCCTCACATTTTAAAAATGTCTTGTTTGGCTCTAGATGGAAAAAGACAGAAAACGTGATTTATTTAGTCTTTTTTGCCAAAGAGGTCAAAGCAGAGAGAAAACAACGATTCAGTAGGCTCCCATCTACTTTGGTAGCTAGTGGGTACATCAGCAGACACAGTCTCATACTGCCTTTGGGCAGCCATCTGTAGTTAAAAGGCCATATAACCACAGTTAGTGAGGGGCTGGAGGCTGGCTTACATGGGCCCACATTAACCCCATCTACATGGCTATTGACAGGAGCTAGAGCACACCCCAGCTGTTGCAGATTGTAAGAGATTTATATAGACAAAGCCATTGTTCCTTTCACAAAGAAACATTGCAGCTATTCAGCTGGCAAAGCTCTGTATTTGCTACCCCATGCATGAGAGTGCTTGTAGTGGATCATCTCTCATCTCCACACACTGGGGCACTTTGTGGGGAATGTTTCCAGTGTGAGAAGTGAATGAGGCCTTAGTACAGGCGTATGTTTTGTTTCTGCTGCCCAGCACTGCAGACTGTATATTGCACCCTGGATGTAGCTGCCTGGCAGACCAGCCTACTGCATCTGGCATCTGGGTCCAGGAGTCAGGGAAAAAGCCTTTGAAATTCCTAAGTTCTTGGCACAACAGCAAGGAACCGCAATATGAGACATAGATGAGTGAGGTTCGTGCAGAAAATGCAAAACATCACAGGCTTGTCCAGTGGGTTAATTGTGGATGGAGAAGCCCACTTAAAATCTAGGTCAGTCCCTGGTCATGTCAAACCATGTAGCCCTGGTTTTGCAAACTCTTCTGAGTGCTGGGTCTGTGAGATGAAGGCAAAGCAAGTCACTTGATTCCCCACCAGAAAAGCAGTGGCATAGTATTAATGTTATCCTGATTCTAATCATTCCTACCATCACTCCATCCTATAGGTCTAGAGAGTCTAAATTAATCCCATGGCAACAGATTCCTATGCTGCTCATCAGCTGCTCCATGCACAAACCCACAAAAGTAATGCTTTGCCCTTCACTGTCAGTAAAACATTTAAAGAGGACCCATTTTAAAGTAGATGTTTCTCCATTTCTCCAGAGAGCTCTCTCTGGACCTCACAAAGTTCCAAGACACAAAGCTGAACAAGATACATCACAGCATATGATGACCGTACCGTCAAAGCTTTTCAGAATTGACCTTATCATTTGCCCATTGGAGTCTATTTTAGTTATGAGGAAGAAATCATAGCTGACGATTTCATGGGTATCAGCTGTCAGACAGGTATAGTTGCCAGCATCTGGGAACTCCTTCACTTCAGCAATCAGAGTCTTTCCAGTTCCTTTCAGCTCGGTGTCCTTTTCCCAGTACACTGGCAGTGTCTCATCAGATGTGTTACAGGTGAGCTCCACTCTTTTAGCTGGTGTCTCATTATTCCACTCTGATTCTATGACGTACACTGGACATTGCAGAGAAAGACATATTAGCAGCTACTCATACCTAACGATATAAAGATTGAGCTGAGCCCTTTTTTCAGCTCTACTTTCCAGGAAAACCACTAACAAATCTCTGGCTTTCTTGCCCAAGGCCTCGCCATCACCTGGAAATCTTAACTGCAAGAAGAGGTTCGACCTAAAAAATTTATTGTGTCTCTAGAACCTGCTGATCAATAGGGGTGACATTTTAATGGAAGAAATGATCATTATTTTTTTTTCCATATTCCCAGATAACCTTCCAGCAGTTCATAACCGTAGGAAGTAGGCAGGTACCTTTATTTTAAAGGTGAGGATGCCAGGACACACTGAACCCAGGTATTCCTTAGGCGTATGGCCTGTGGCTTTTTCTCACAGAATGGCATGTAAAACTATTTTGTGGTTTTAAAGCTGAGCTACGATTCTTTGCCTTCTTCAGCATCAAAGTCTGTGAGTAAGCAATGAGATAGATGGGAGCTCTGGGTAAGTGGTTTGTATTTGCCTGTAGCTATTGTTTTCAATTTTCTGCAGGGAACAATCTGTATTCCTATCACCCTGGTCCCACTGGAGCAATTACTAAGAGATGGGGTATGACTGAGCTGAGCTACAGCAGAGCCAAATGGACTACAACAGAGGTCTTCTAAATGCCATCTGGTAATTCTGAAGAGCCCTGTTGGCCTTTCCAAATCAGGAGACATACCACATAACAAAATAACAATCCCATTAAAGAAACGTTATCTTCTCTTGTCTCTTTGCTAGATAACTTCACCTACGTTTTTCTGTGGCATCAGTTCTCCAATGTAACTGTCATTGCTCAGATATACTACTGCTGTCACAGGCTTCCCAGCCATGCTCAGTGACCTCAGAGACCCTTCTACATGAAAGAAATGGCAAAAATTTGTTTCTTAGAATGTCAAGACCACAGCAAGGCGCAGCTCAGGAAGAGTTCAAAGATCTTTTCATCAGAGCACCTCACTACCAAAATGAGGGTTTTAAGACTTCATTGCTAAGAACACTAAGAAACACACGTCAAACACTGAATCTAAAATGACAGAAAACATGCAATTTGAGGTAGCTTGAAAGCTTACCAAGCTACTTATGGACCTTTGAAACAGAGGCAAGGTAAATCTTATAGACTTCAAGCACAGATTATTCTCAATAGGGACAAACAGAGTTTTCAGCATCATGGCATTGTCCAGGGAACTGACAGGGTAAATATTTTTTAAATGTAAAAATGCAGGGAAAAGCAATTGAACTAGTTTTGGAAATTAAAATGCAATCAGATTAAGAATGCTTTCCTCATGTTGATTAGGGTTCTTTTTGGATAACTGCACTGAAGACAGCCTGGATTATGGAGCTACACTGGGTGAATAAGAACAGCAAATTTGATTAGCTGAATTTAGCCCAATTTTCTGGTAAGTTATTCAGATTTGCTTATTACTGACTCTGTATTTTTACTAATGTATTTACATTTAAGTTATTTCCCAGAAGAGTTGGATGAGCCACTTCTAGGTTTTAGGTTTTACTATGAAATATTGTTTTTGACAATTAAGTCTGCATTTGCTTATTTGTGGGCTGTTACCTAAGTCACAAGATGCTGTTTCTGCTTCCAGACCTCATGACTGAAACTTTTGAAACAAGAGAGTGGGAAATAAGCCAGTTTCTAATACAAAAATTCAAATGGCCTTTGACCAACATTTTAGGATTTTAATACTAGTTAGGTGGCTAGTTATTCACAAACAGGAAGAATCTTGGCCTAAGGTACTATAACTAACAAATGCTGTACTTGTGAACACAAGCATGACTCTGAAATACCCTTGTGTCCTACAGTAGCTGTAGGTCTCAGTAAGTGAAGACTGCTTACCATTATCCCTCAGTTTCCACTGTGCTTCCAGAAGGGCAGCAAAGGAAAGTAACAAAAGTATGGCAAATAGGAGGTGAGACATCTGCAGGGAAAAAAAACAAATTACTAAACTTCATTGAGGATTATTGAGTGCTGGGCAGGATAATAGCAAGAGAGAGTCGGTTCCAGTAAACTAAGAACTCTTAGACTACATGAACACTGGAAATTAGGTTTGTACTGAACTCAAGCCGAGATTTTGATCTGCTGGTTACTGACACCACAAACCAGTTTAGAGAGGAAACCACAGAACTTAGATGAAATCGTTGTGTGCATAGGTCTTATGTGGCCAGGAGCTCAGAAGCATTCCCAAGTCCTTCACTTAAATATTCCTCAGGCAAGAAAGTCCTGCTGATGTCACTGAGGCTATTTGCATGAACAAGGCATTGACTAAAGGATCCATAGACATTAAATTCCAGTCACACAAAGCTTATAAATATATTTCTTGGTTTATGTACATGTCAGTAGTCCTCCTAAAACAAAGGATTGCAAATAAAATGAAGGACTGGCTGAAGTGTTTTGCTGGACTGCATTCTTCCCCACCTTGGTGAGAACAAGTGACAGCAGTGTCAGTAATGTAGTGAAGAGCTGGTGTCAATATTGACACTTGCCTAACTGGTGCCAGTTATAATATCCACCTGAGGCTGGTGGATTAATTCTGCAAGCAATTTCAGGCAAAATTTCTACTGGATTCAATGCCACAGCTATATTTGCAGAAATAGCTGGGTATGTATATCATTGTAGCTGTGTTCATTTGAGACATAAACATATCTCTCACATGGGAATATGCAAGTATGTGGCTGTATATACAATATATAAATGCATATTTGTCCTGACTGAAAAATACAGCTAGAGCTCTTCATGAAACAGAAAACATATTTGCCAAATATTGTAGTAATCACTGGGTGCATAAAAACCTTTGACAAGTTACAGTTTCAGACCTTCTCAGCTGGAGATTAAACCAAATGAACAAGAGTATGACTTAGAAAAAGAATGCACATGAAAAACACAAAATTAAGTGGTTTGGGGTTTTCTTCCTCCCAAACTAACCTTTTTCAGTGAAAGGGGAGTAGTCCTGATTTCTTATCAGATGCCATGAAGCATTCATTTGGGTTTATGGAGGAAGAGTTCGTGTGTATTTGTATGTGCTCCAAATCTGTTACTCACTGGCAGCTCCTCCTATTATTAGCAGTCATTAACTGCAATCAGAAGTCAGCTGTCTCTGGACCAGTGCTAAATCATCTGATTCTGAACCCCTCACATCATAGCGATTAATGGGATCAGAAGCTACAAGTATCTGGAGAGAATATCTAGGAGAGGAACTAGTTCACACTGCATCTATACTCGGAGAGAGGTTCTACTCTCAGTGAAAAGCCAGATACTATCAGCCTGTCAGCAGTTTATTGCTTCATTAAAAGGCAAACATTCTTAGCTCCTGATGATTTTCCACTGCAGTCAGCATTATCTGTAATTTGTGAAAGAAAAACACGTTTTGCAACTTTCTAAAAGTTGCTAATTTCTTTCATTGTAACACGGCATCCATCACTATGCTGATATCTGAAATATCAACTAAAATCTGGAGAAGGGTGTAAAACATGCCTTCTGTTCTGTATCAGCCTTTCATAAAAACTCTAACTTGGAAACAGAACAGTTTCTCCTGGTTTTAGGGAGAAGATTCATAATTCAGGTTTGGATGAAAAACAAATATTAAAATTTTAATGGAAAATTATTCCATTTTGAAGATAGAGGAGGAACACCCCACCCCCTCAAAATTTTAATGCAAAAAGATAAAGAGATAAACTCAGTTTCTGAACATCACTAATCAGTGCAGTTGCCTGAGCACTTCATAGATGAGGAATGCGTGCCAGCATCGTAGATTCCCTGTGCGCTGGGAGCAGGAGCTGCTGTAAATCAGCAGAGATTCCTTCACTGAGGATCACAAAATGATTTATATGTGAAGGGACCTCTGGGCATCACTCTGGCCCAGTCCCAGCTTAAGGCAGGGCCAAGTCAATGGCACTGCATGTTTTTTAAACCAGAGAATGGTCTGACTCTGACCATAACTACGTATTTGTCAACAGACACACCCCAGCAAAATGAATCCTGGTAAGATACAAAAGATTATTACCTCAAACCATCAGCTGTTCTGTTAGATAACAATTCGATGAGGTGTGTATATATATATATATATATATATATATATGCATTATGTGCTTAACTTCAGGCACAAAAGCATATAAATACTGTCCTGTGAAAAATGTCACAACTGCTATTTAAAAACGTTTTAAAATAAATACGTTTTCATTAGTTGTACCTGAATCAGTTGGTACCAGACTTGTGTTGCCCCAGTGTTAGAGAAGAAAGGAATTCTCACCTTTTCCTGCGGTGCCTGTTAGCTGAAGTTGCCAGATAGGTTTGCTTTGTGATCTGAAGGAAGCAAAGTGCTGGCTCCCTTATAAACACTTCTAAACTCCGAAAGGAAAGGGATGCTCTGTTTCACCGCAATACCACAGAATTGCAACACGTGGCTTGGGTTCCTTTTTTACATAGTGGCAGAGCTAAAGCAGAAAAATAGAAGAGTTGGGACTCCCAGGTAAACTTTAAAGAGGAAATGAGATGATGAGATTGTTACAGTGACCTTTATGGCATGCCAGAGGCATTTCCTTTCCTGCCTGATTTTCTGTCCCTCTCATACAGCCTTGTTCATCATCTGAGGAAGAGTAAATACAGACTTAATAAACTTCCAAAACTGTCTGGTGGGAAATATATTATGAAGACAGAAAGAGAAAATTAAATAAAATAAATCTATTTCTACCTGATAAGCACAAAAGAGATAATTACATGAAATAAAATCCCAGCTACAACAGCAATCAGAAGCTAAGGGGAAATTAATTTTTAATTGCTGCTTTAGAATTGCATTTAATCTAATAATTGAGACTTGGGCTAACTAAAAATTAAACTATTAGTTCTGGCTCCCAGATCAAAATCTGATGTGGTCACATTATTTCATATTGCAGTTTTAACATAAAACCTATTGTTTTTTCTTTATGACCTGATGTTCCATTGAGACCTGTCCTCAAGCATAACAGAAGCCCCACACATAACATACACTTTGAAAACGAGGAAAAAGTTTCTATTGATTTTTTTTGTTATTTGTGAAGCAATAGAAAACCATTCACTCTATAAGGCAAACCGAAACTAAGTTGTTGTTCTAGCCCTGTTCCAAACCTAAGATGACTGAAAAGTTATAAGCAAGAAGAAATACATTGCTTATAAATGCAAAAAAAATGGTTTGAAGTTCAGCCTGACATACTTTTGGAATCCATGAAGAAACACAACTCTACCTTGTGGGCTTTCTAGTAGCAGGAGTATTCCCATAGCTCAGAGATGAAAGCTATAATCTAGTAATCCTGCAACAAAAAAAAGGGTGCCTGTCCCTTCTGCTGTAGGCCATGGTCTTTGGAAGTCTTCCTCACGAAGAACCAACACAAGCATCTGCCATATGTCGTTTATTTGGTGCTTCCAAATACAGCAAGAACATAAAATAAAAGGAGAAGCAACCTATATTAGCAGCAAGATAAACTTATTATGAACCCCAGCAGTTCCTGGTGCATGGGGTTCCTGTTTATTGTCACACATCTGGGAGGCAAACAGCTGACAGGGTGGCATGCTCTAATTTGAAAGAGGGTTGTTTCAGGATTCTGCATTAACTGCTGAAAGCCTTACACAAACATACAGCATTGCCAGTGGAATGCTTTTCTGTCCTCAGCCATCCTCTTCAAGCACAGCCTGAGTAGGATCGCAAACACCTTGGGCTGCTGCTTTAACTCCCACCTGACTAGATGGAGTTAAATGCAAACTAGAGCATTGCAATCTCAGATGGGCCTAAGAGCTTCCTCGCCAAGCCCAGCGTACCCAACCTGTTACTCAAACATCAGCCCAGATTTCCCCTTGCTCAAGCTCACAGCCAGAGCTGGCAAGAGCAGAGTGAGAGGGCTGAAGGCTGCGAGTGCAGCTCCTGGAAGCAGATTTGAAATGGTGGCTTTGCCATAGAGAGAAACTGCTGCCTTCACATCCTGTATACTGAATCAGGATCAAAGCGGCTTATTGATTTATTAATGACAGAGAACTGATCAGCAACAGTGAACCGTTCATTCCAGATCCGTATCAACAGTATAACAGACAAGAGAGAGTACTAGAAACTTCCCAACTGTTAATTAATACCTATAGGTCTCTACCTTCCACTTATCCCAAAAAAGCTCTTCTCTCCCCCTTCCACACATATACACGGTCTTGCACACATATTGAGAGGACGTGTGGGTTACAGGCACATTGAACTGTCTTTGCATCTGGCTGATGCTTGTCTTCCTCTCCTACATGACTGTCTGGGATAAATGTCTCCCCGGGCAGTTTTGGATCCTCCATTCACATACACTGTTTATACCCCCACTCCTACCTTAACGTCTGTTGTTATCCAGGCTAGTCTGTCAAAGGTGGCTCACACGGACACAAACAGTTCCTCTGCTGGTGTTGTTTCACTGATGAGAAAGAGAAGATGGCAGTCTGAGAAGGCATGCTGAGAAACATGTGGCAGGAGCAGCTTGTGCACAGGCAAGTGAAAGGTATTCAAACCATTCCAGGTGCAAATATTGTCTCCTCCTGATCCTGGTCCCTGACTACCTTTGAAACTCACAGCAGGAGGAGGCAGGGCTGTGCACCATGTTCCCATTCATCTGCTTTTCGTCCCAGTGAAGACCCTGTAGCAAGGGCAGGGAGGAAGTCCCAGTGAGCACTGACACCCATTTCCCCTAACATTCTAAGCCTCTTGTAAGTGCAGAGTCTGGGAAGCACTTAGGGCAGCTCTCCTTTCACAAATGGGAAAGACCTCAGGCTGAACCTAGGCTAGGCAACATTTTTTTCCCATTTAAGACAATTTCCAATATCCAGAATTCACTTCTGTGATAACACACAAGTTCAACAGCAAGTTAGCAATGACCAGGAAAACTTGAAAGCTGCATTCAGTGACTGAGCAGATAAATAAAGGCACAAGTAACTTTACATACATGTTGACTACTTCCTTCTTAACCCATCTTAGCTTGCCAGTTTGCTTACTTAATCAACCATGTATTATGGCTTTTGTTTTTTGACTGTAATGTCACTAACGCATAGCATCAACATCTGCCCAACCTGACGGTAGTTTTTAAATGCCTGCTCAGTTCTGAAACATGAATACTTAATGATTTATATACATAAATACACTTTTTTAGAGTGTGCACATACATGCATGAAGCCTACAGAACTGCCTTAGCTCAGCTATTGCTACGGGGCAAGTGGAGTAATTCAACACCCAAGTTTTATGTCAAGAATCTTAGATGCCAGTTATGAAGCACAGACGCATCTGTGTGGAACTTCCATGATGGGATAGTTTGCTATGATCCATCAGAGGAATTTTTAAATATTAAAACATAGAGATTGTGAAAATATATTTGATGACAGTCTGGTTTTCCATTATGAGCTCATATATTCTTAAGGGGAAATTTGAGGAGAGCAGCTTCTCTCCAATTATTTTATCCTACTTCCCTTATGATGCTGAAAGAGAATGGTGGAAACTCTTTGTCCATGTTTTGCTCTCCTCTAACGCAATGGAAGCACTGCTTTTCAGCAGGAATGGCTCGTTTGAAAATGTTTTTTCTTTCTTTCGAATGACAGATGATTTTTGCTTTTTGGAATGGCGTAGTGATTTTACCACAACCTAGGAAAAAACCTGCATAACATTAGTAAAAGGAAGATTCATACAAATTGTATAATTAGTATGATTCCTCTATATGGAATTTCCTTTAGCATCTGGCTGGTTTTGCATGGGTGTTGATTTGGAGATCAACGCCAAAGATCAGATTTTAATACTGTTATTATTAATGTACTAGCAGTAAGAAGGGAACTCTGTTCTTTAATTCACCAAATTCACTTAATTCACCAGTGATTTATGTGACTTCATGAGGAAATACTGTGTAATATTAGCATATCAATGAATTTTCCTAAAAAATTCCAGTTGCGAGCTACTACATGGAATCACTGAACCAAGATTAAGCCTTGAGAGCAATGCAAAGCAATGGGGGGGGGGGGGGGAATAAATCCACTTTTATACAAATCAAAACCTCTAAGGTTTATACAACACTGATTTCTTTGCATAGTGATACAACTAGAGCAGCCACACAAGGTGGGGACTTTGAGCCCCTCTCCTTGAATGGAGAGCACACTAAGAAGTTTACCTCACTTGTGCTCTGAGCTTGTGCTCTGAGCTGTCCACTACCTCCAGAGCAGAAGCTGAACAATAGTATTACCGTAGCCTGACCCAGTTAATTGGCCAGTATCATGCCAATGTAGTTACTCAACTTTAGATTAGAGTTAACTGTTGTTCAGGGTAGGGCTGAATATGGATATAAAATAGATGCAGACACAGAGCACATGCTTCTCTAAATAAAGAGAAGTGGAAAGAAGGGGGTTTTGCCTCTTAGTCCTACTCCTCCACCAGTAAATTCACATCTTTCCAGCCAACTTAAAACTCACGATACACTGGATCTCTCTCTATAGACTCCATTACACATGCAACCTGTGTTTAGAAACAGTATTAGAAGTGAAAAAATAATGTGAGGAAGGAGCTAGTACCATCCTGCCTAAGAATAAAAAAAAAAAAAAAGGCAAAAAGAGGTATGTCATTTCAATAGAGTTTTAGGAACCGAATTACATCTTCTACAGTAAATGACTCCAGAGAGTTTATGCGATTTGGGTACCCAAGTCTATGATATGCTTTTGCAAATCTCCATAGTCACTCAGAAAATACCGGACAGAGATATAAAAGAAACAGATTCATTACAGAACAATAGAAATACCAGCCTCCTTTTAACACAGGAAGCACAAAAGCTCCTCCCCCAGAGCATGCATGTGAAGATGGTTCATTGCTTTTTTAAGTGCATTGCAATGCAGTGCAATGCAATGCTTCCTATTACATCAATCCTCTATTTCCATCACAAATCTCTTGTTTACATTTGGTAAGTCTGATATGTTACACCCAGCTGGAGGATCTAGATGCAAGTTGCTCACTTTATGTAAAGTTAACTCATTTCTTGAGTGTGATGTTGAACTATTTGAAATCCACTGTCACCGTAACTTAGGCTAGGATACAGTGCTGGGGGTGCAGGAAATAACATATAAAAAAAAAAAAAACAAGGGAAAAACCAAGCTGTAACTTATTGAGTTAAATTCAATGATTCTATGATTCTTTAAATTCAAGCAGCATTTTCTTGTTTTTCAGGCAATTTCTATAGAAAGGAGGCCAGACACTTTGTTTCTTTGCAATTCTAATATTCTGATTTTTGGGGGCATTTGCAGTAAGTTAGTGATAGACAAGGAAAAAATCTTTGGGCAACAAATTCAGAAAGGAATTGCAAAAGCTAAGCATGCCTCAGAGAGAGTTGTTATAACAACACCTTTTGCAGGAGTCATTACATTGTAATTTTTAGACTCATAGAATCATAGAATAGTTAGGGTTGGAAAGGACCTTAAGATCGTCAAGTTCCAGCCCCCTGCCATGGGCAGGGACACCTCCCACTAAGCCATGTCACCCAAGGCTCTGTCCAACCTGGCCTTGAACACTGTCAGGGATGGAGCACTCACAACCTCCCTGGGCAACCTATTCCAGTGCCTCACCACCCTAACAGGAAAGAATTTCCTCCTTATATTCAGTCTAAACTTCCCCTGTTTAAGTTTTAACCCATTACCCCTTGTTCTATCACTACAGATTATGGGATTATATAGAATATTTGATTTTAACCTCACTCACCCGCCAATAGCACAGCCTGTGAAGGACAGGTAACTCTTCGGGGTTATTTTTCAAGTTATTCTGCTTCAGCAACTGTAAGAATTTGTTTTGGCACTAGTATTTGCAGTCTCAGAGATTAAAGGAATAATAAACTGCTAGCAACATGAGACATTGTTCTCCTTTAAAGAAGTATAAACTTGTTAAATCCCTGTGGCTACATGCAGTAGCCAAGGGCCTTATGAGGAAAAGGCTGCTCATGAGCCATAGGTGAAGGAGTACTGCTTTTCCACTGGCTAGCATAGCCCATGCTGAGTGATCTGCAGCTCTGATGAAGTGGAGAACTGGGAATAAAAGTGCCGTTCATTAACTCCCATTTTAGAGAGAAAGGGAAAATTGTCAAAGGCACTGAAAGACATTATCATAGAGTCATAGAATGGTTTGGGTTGGAAGGAACCTTAAAGCTCATTCAGTTCCAACCCCTGTCACAGGCAGGGACACCTTCCAGTAGACCAGGTTGCTCCAAGCTCTGTCCAGCCTGGCCTTGAACACTGCCAGGGATAGGGCAGCCACAGCTTCTTTAGGCAATCTGTTCCAGTATCTCACCACCCTGACTGAAATGTGTTTATGAAGAGCAAAATAAAGTATTCTCTTGCCTTTCTAATCCACAGAGACTTCCTCCTGTGGGGAAAATGATTTGTGCTATATACAAGCACACTGCTCATGTACCAGCCTGTTATCATAGCATTAATGACAGGAAAGCAAAGTAGAGCAGAGCAGAGGAGTTATTCTTACTAGTAGTTCCGTTGACTAAGTCTACATTTGCATGGTATTTCACAAGCAGATTTGAAGCTTTCTTAAGAGGGTGGGCTGTTCAGGCTTGGCACTGTGCTCACTACTGCTGTGCAACTTCAGATCAAGCTCAGGATGCCAGCAGAGCAAGCTGACAGCCGGGTATGAAATACTGTATTAATAGAATTTCGATTGAACTTTTAGTGCATGTATGTCAGTACGAAGTGTAACCATTAGGAAAAAATACTTCTCTTATCTGCCTTTATTGCTATTTTGAAGGAGAAAATGGACATAAATTACTCAAGGATATATCTGGAAGAATAGGGAAGTAATTACAACTTCCTACTTTGATATGTAATTATTAATGTTTACATATTTATTTTATACTAAAACCTAGAGACTCAAACTGAGATGGGGACCCGATATTATACGGGATACCAGGAGCAAGATTCAGTGCCCGGTCATGAGGTAAGCATCTCGTTGCACCATTTTTTATCTGTCAGAGAATTCCAGGTTCCTGGAGGGGGTGAACAGATATTTCAAAGTATGTAATAAGAGCTTTAATGCCTCCTATGACTTTTAATGAATGAGGTCATACAAGGCCTATTTGGAAAGCAAAGATGTTTCAGAAGCGAACCACTGAAGCATCCCTCAACTTCTGAAAGTCAAAGGAAATTTCTGAAATGACTCCAGTGGTTGCTTTGTGACACAACATTCACTTCTGCATCTTCTGTCAGTGTTCGCTTTGCTGAAGTCATGTTGTAATAAGAGGGACTACAGTATTACCACCCCCGAGTGCTAAAAATTCAGGAGCTTTAATGTGTGATGATTTCTAGCAACCACAGTAGAATGGGGAAAAGAGAGGGACTCTGGGCTGGCAAATCCTCCCTGCTGTTACGTACCAGATAACATTTGGAATAGAAATGTCCAGGAGGGGCTATAGCTCTGCTGGCCTTTCCACGTATCATCTACTCCAGGGATTTACTTTTTAAACAGTATTTTCTGTCTTCTGCGGGTATGCAGCTGCATTGCACTCATCAGCTGTTCTTTGCAACCACAATAGCCAGAAACTGATTTTAGTAAAAAATGTAAGCTGAAAATTGATTCTCATGTGTTAACATGTATATGTAAACATTAACGGTTAAGAAAAGATGAGTATCTGTAAAATGGTGAGTTATTAATACTACACATAGAGAAATAATAAGATTGCTTGGTACTAGCCTAGAGTAATAAAAACTACATAATTCACAGCTTTACATAGCTTTTATGTTGATAAACTGCAAAGGCAAAGGTAACCTGTGAGCAGGTTCTGGAACTTTGAGCAAGCTCTTAAAAGAAAGCTGAAAGAAAAGCCTTCTTTTGGTTTTTATTTTCTATTTCTGATAGAGCCAAATTTGGATTAACAGAGTTTGTACTGTGGAAAAAGGAATGTTCCAAGTTTAAAGAGGAAACAGTACAGGGTTAATCCTTCTCCCTCTAATATAATGGTGCTTCAATGAAGATGTGAGTGAAAACACTTTCTGCGCCAATGTTCACAAAAATCTCTTGGGTTCCAAAGCTACAACGCTTAGACAGGAGAACTCGTTTCAGACTTCTCTGACTGAGGTGCCTGCAGAAAGGTTGCCCCTTACATGTGGGCTGTTGCTGAAACAACCTTCACAATAGGAAAACCTTCCACTGTTTTTAAGGGATCATGGTCAAACCTGAAGTGTGCTGCTTGTATTCTCAAAGAGGGGATCAGGAGACTAAAGTCTATCCTCTGGCTTACATAGGGAATGAATGCATATGCCAGCCTTTAAGACATTTTCTGCAACAGAGATTTGCAAACTGCCCCACAGTCTGTTCTAAGATGCTTATAAATGAGCTTTCTAAAAGAGCAAGGTCACCGCAGCAGTCTAACATTCTCAACAGATATTTGAAATTCCACTGGAAAATTTAAAGAAATATAAAACCCAGGTTTTCAATATCCACTTGAGTCATAGATCATGGAATTTCAAGGACACAAAACTACTCTTGCTGTGCAGTTTCACATAGTTAATCATGCAGCAAACCACTAGGTAGAGCAGCAATACACAAGCTTAACTTGGATGCGTGCAGTAGAATTCGCATTCATTAACGGCCCATTAAAAAGATGTTCAGAGTAGATCTGAACTCTAACAGGAAGCATATGAATATTTCAATATTTTTCAATTGATTTCTTTGTAAATTAAAAAATTGGAAGCCACAAAAGTTATTTTTACACTGTCATCTTTCAGCAAAACCACACTTCCTGCGGTACTGCTTTTAGCCTTGACTTTGTATTGCATTCTTCTACTTCTTAAAAATATGGTCCCTAAAAATTCATCCTTTTTTACAGTTATTTATCATAGCCATAAAACAGGAGATCCAGATATATTGTGTTTTCCCTTCTTAACAGTATCAGCTTGCTTAGTAATCAGCTTTCTTGTTAGAAGGTTTATGATACAGATCAGCTATCTGAATTTATCTTGTTTATATTTGAAAAGGGGAAGTCTTTTAAACATTTCTTTTACCACTAAAATGATCCCTCTGCAGCCAAAAATGCCATTAAACAGGCAGAGGAAAGAGACAAAAGAGTCCTTAGGTTTTAACTGTATTTTATCTGTCTCATTCTCAGCTGCGTTGACATACAGACTGTTACAAGATTAATGGGAATTAGATTGTTTCATACTTAACCACAACAACTCCATTTCTCACCACTACACATTTCTGAATGAAAACTTTGCAGAAGGCTTCTCGTTCATGACACAGGGGCAGGTGTGGGAGCTGATGTGCCAGCTGTAAGAATGGAATAATAATGCCAACCTGAAGCTGAGTCTCTGGCTGGCCCATGCCCTGAGTTTGCCATAGCTGCTAATCACCAGGAATACCTTGTTTGTGTTGATGCCAACTGAACAGCAGTTTTGCACTGGGAGCAAGCGACATTGCAATGCCTTGCCTCAAGATTTAACAGCAGTGGGATTAACAGACATTGTCACATCCTCCAGTGTTGTTGTTGTTGCTCTGCAATTTCTTAAAAAGCTGCTTTCAAGGGACACAACATCAAACAGCTAAGAACTGAACACTGAGCCTGCTGGTATGGCCCCTGGGTACAGGCGCAAGGGTAAAGCTACTTCATCAAAGGAGCCAGGTCTCTACTGCCTGAACTACAGAAAGGCAAGGAGCAGAGAGAGGAAAACAGGAAAGGAGGTGACAGCTTCCATTTCTGTTTGAGCAAAGCAAAAGCAGACACAGCTTTTCATGTCATTATAGGATACCTTTTGAGATTTTGGGTGTGAACTCACCCACTGTTCCTTATTCTGGGGAGGTTACTGGTTGGTCAATAACTGTCATTCAACAAGAAATTTAGGTATCAAAGTAAGGAGAAATCCTTGCATGAGGGAACTTCCACTCAGTGCTTTCCCCAAAAATGATGAAACTGCTTGCATGGAGCGGACACATTTGTTTCTGCTTACCATCATGCCGTGGAGTATGAGGATGTGCCTGGAGTTGCTCATATTGGGAATTGTGCTCTTTTGCTCCTTCTGTGGCTCTGACATCATCCTGAGTAAATGCACAACAGCTCTGTAAAAAACAGGTCTGTCACACAGATGAAATCATTGACAAATGTCAGTAAATTCCTGGACTTGAGCAGCAATGAGATGTGTCTTAAATCTGTCTGAGGAGACAGAGGGAAAAAAAGACAAGAAAATGTTTCCCATTTAAGATGTTTGTGGATTTGTGCTAGGATTGGTTTTGTCAAAAATGCAACCCAGTGCTTCTTTTTTTTTTTTGCAGATCTTACACCCAGGGCTTTTCAGAATTGCACACAGACTGACAATTCTAAATTCGAGTTAAAATTGACTGCTTTTTGCATGTATGAGAGCTAATTTGATCCTGTTTCAGAAAAGGAGAGTCTCTACTGGGTTCTGCTCTCATTATAGGCAGAAAGTATGAAGGTAATGAAACCAGGACCTTCTAGATGACACAGGGAAGAGGATGGTATCCTGTTAAGTAAATAAATAAACCCTGCAGCTACCACACAGTGATTGGTGACTCTCCTGTCTGTTCCTAACTCTGCTCTTCCCTGAAGCTTAACAGTTTTTTGGGGGGTGGCAGTCATCACTCTATCTAGCTGGAGAATGAATGAACAGGATAGATATTAAACTCAGTCTCCAACCCTGCAGTGCGGAGCTGCAGAGCATAAAGATTCATTGGCACCCAAGTTCTACTTGACTTCATAAGCTATTTGAGCCGAAAGTGTATCACTCCATTTTTGACTTTACATCTTCAATTGGCTTTTCCGTTGCCTCTTTGTATAGGCAAAATCCCCTAGGATGTTCCTCAGATTACTCAAACCAAAAATTCAATTTTTCTGTACAAAGCTAAATGAAGTTACACAATAGATACCGATGTAATGAACGCACAATGGAGTTTCTTTGTAACTCCACCAAACCTTTCCCCAGCACTAGAAAGTCAATCAAATGTGGGTTCCAGCCACAAATGGCATTACTTCCTTTCCGTGGTAATAGCTACTGCAAGGAACATCATATGAAAACAGTACACTTAATATTCACTGGTTATTTCTCTGATTCGTGTTGAGTGAGCAAGGTGTTTGCCTGCCTTTGTGACTTTCCACAATGCAAATTCCTCTAATGTTGTGAGCCAAAGCTGTACTATCTTCCAATTAGCAATGGAATTTCACAGGTAAGGGAGAAACAGCAGGAGAAAGCCCTGCATAGTAGAACGTCTTCCATAAGCACATGCCTGATTACCTCAGAACATTAATATTCCTATGCAATGCTTGCTTGTATATGTGATAATAATATTCATTTTAAATGTTCTGTTTCAATTCTCTCCACCTATAATTAACATCTGAGAGTAAGAATTATTTCAGAGAGCGTTAGTCTGATGATCATAACAATAAATCACCTTGTCAAAGGAACTGTTGCTTGACCAAAGCAAACAAGATGTCAACCATATTTAGAGAGTTCATCAGAAAACCACTTTTATCACAGGATGCAGTCCAGTAATGGTAGCTCAGTGTTGTAAAGAGATTGGATGAAATAAAAATTCTGCAGTAGAGCAAACAGTATCCTTTGTATGTGAACCGCTACCTTCCACTGTTTTTATCTCAACCAAGTGCATTTAACGAATATACAGAACTACTGTGAGCATCCTAAGGGAAGGACAGTTCCATCCAGACCTGCAGGGAACTTTGTGTCGGCTGAAAGGGATGGTCACACTGAAGGCTGTGGTCAGCATCCTGTGCCTGAAACTGCTCCATGAGCCAGCTGGCAGAACCACCAAAGACACAGGATGTGGTATGAACAGAGCCATGTTCCTGGAGTCATCACATCCACAGAAGTCAACTCTGCAACAACGTGTGGTGTTTTTTGCTACAACTTGAATCTGAATTCCTTGTAAGCAATGCAGAAATGTGGTAGAAAAGACCTAGGTACGTTTCCATAAACAGCACATATAAAACTATATGATGTGGAGAAGGCATGAGTAGATAACATTGTGTGTAGCTGTATACAGATTATGTCCGTTATCACTATTCATTGTCCAAACACTTCACTAAAGGTTTAACCTAGAAACTCTTTACCTCCATTTCTCATTTTGTATTTTGAAACAAGGATTTATAGTGTTGGAATCCAGCAGAATGCAGCTAAGTTTAATATTCCTCACAAGCAACTTTAGCCTACCTGCATTTGGGAAGGAAAATTTAAAGCCACTGCTCCTAAAAGAACTGATTTTCTTCAGTTGGAAGGGGAATCCTGGTAGAAAAGAAAATTCAGAGTTTTACTTCACAATTTCACTGGAAAGGAACCACCTCAAGTCTCAGCAGTGTTTTATCTGTCTAAGATAAATTTGGGAAATTAATGAATGCCCAAGAGAAGTCCTTAGACTTTCCTTTTTCCCACGCTTTTCTTTTTTTCCTCATTTACTGGCCATTTGCACAGTTCAGAGTATGCCAAGCTCGTTAGTGAAGAAAAGCTATGGGAAAGGTATGACAACAGCCATGCAATGACAGAGTGAAATGCCCGTTCAGATTCATTTCATCCGTTTGGAAACTCTGCTCTCACAAGGAGTTGGCCAGTTTCATTGAGGGTAACTTTTTTGCCTCAGAAAGTAAAGGTAATATTTTCCTTACACAGACTTGTACCAAGCCCGACAAAACTGAAGTGTGTCGAAGAAAACAAACAAAGCAACCAAAACAAACTCCGAAAGCCCAACAGAGAGAACGGGTCTCCGGAGGGCCTCAATGCAGAAGCAGATAGCAATGCTGGCTGGACATGGGCGTTCCATGTGCTTCCATTACAGGGTGCAGGACAACCCCACTATTCTCTTGGTATCCTTCATACGCTTTAATACATCAGGCCACAGTCTCCTCCTTCACAGCATGAGAAAATAGTTGCTGTTTTGAAATACCATTCAGTACCTTGCATCTGTGTCCACTGACACAACTGTGCATATCCACTGCACATTCCCCTAGCAGAATAGATAGTGCAGCTTGGTGCTGATTGTGTCCACCTTCTCACTCACCACAAGACAAAACAGCTTCAGCCTAAACCTGGCAATTCAGGACTACCTGTGTGTCATTTAAAGCCATCACAACATACAGAACGTGATTTCAAAATAATACCTTTTCCTGATGCAGTCACAATTTCTCCCCTCCCCCAGTTCTAATTTTCAGTTTCAAAATACTATGGCAGTTCTGTTATGTTAAAAACTTTGCTGTTTCCTTCTGAGAGCAGCCAGTCGTGGAGTACGCAGGCACTGATTTGCATAGCCTCCTTGACTTCAGCGAAGCTTCCAGTTGCTGAGTGGTTATCTAGGGATGTACAACCAGCTCCAGTCAAAACAACTCTGTGGTTTCATTTACATATGGGGGAAAAAAAACAAAGCGATGAGTCAGAAGTGGAGCTCTGTTTATTATGTAATAAAATAGTAAGCCTTTCACAGAAGACGTCAGTCTGTGTTCACTGTAGTACTTCCCCCAGAACTGTCTGTAAGACCTAACTTGACCTCAAACCCCAGAAGCCTGGAACTGGCTCTTCACTGTCACAGGGAAGTGCATTGTTGTAGCAGCCATGTGAACATGAAGAGCAGCGGCCGTTACACTTTAAGCAAAGTGGTGTGTTTGCACAGACACACGTGTGCACACACAAATTCTCCCCTCCAACGTCTCTGATGAAGTTCATGTGAAGCAAACTCCCAAACTAAATGAAGATCTCAAAGCAACTTGGAAATTCTCACCCTGTGCTGTTCCTCCTCTGCTAAACCTGCCACGTCTCTCTCAAAGACACATAGAAATCTTGTATGGAAAAATAAAGCATGATACATTTGCTGGGTTTGCTTACTCGAGTCAACAGCATTTCTACTTTTAAATCATCTCCAGAGCCAGAAGTAACAGGTCTGTAGATGATCATACCCCAGGGGCATGAAAACTGAGCCATGGATATTGCTTTCACAGTGGGGCTGGTGGAATATCTCTCTATAGCTGCCAGCTGGAGGACGGTGAGAAAGAACGACATTAAGACCTGTAGATCCAGTGAGTAAGGGAAGAAAACACATTTGCTGTGGACAGGAGCATAATTTGATCCAGTGAAATACAAAGGCCAGAAAACCCATGATTTCAGAGACTAGTATCTTCAAAAGTCATCAGGGAGGTGCAGTGTGCCTGCCTGCAACTTGATGGAGGAGGGTTTTACCTGTCTGTAAGCCCAGGTCTGTAAACTTGGTTTGCGTGTCAGAGAAACAGCATGTAAGCTCTGATGCAAACTCAAAGGTGCTGCCATGTTGTCATTATCTTCTGCAAGTGGATAGCATTGGGTGACATTAGATCTCTGTCTTTTTAGAGGGTGTGATTGCCCAGCTCAAAATTCAGTGGAAAAACACTGTGTAAGAAAAAAACCTTAGTTTTCTGTGTATTATTTAAAACCAACACTGAAGCCCAAGCATGTCCAAACAGTGTAAATAGCTTTAAAGAAATAACATCCTTAAAGTACAGAACAGGCTCTAATTCTCTTTAACTGTACCAAAATTTTGTATGTACCCTATCCTGCTGATCAGCCAATCAGTTCCTCTACCATATTCTACATAGAACAACCTCTCACACTGTGAAAAATCAGTGTTATTTATTAAAAATAATGATAAAAAGCCGATTTCCTTCATTTGCTGAGGAGAACTTTGCAAGCATTGATTTTGAATGCTTTTTTTTTTTTTTAACATAAAACCCTAGCACGTTATATTGGACATCAACCAATCAATCCTTGGGTCATGTAGTTTTCATGTCAACACACAGCTCCGTAACTATGACTGGTGATGTTACACTGACTATTTTGGAGTCAAGGTTTGGCTGATGATTTCAAGGTGCTCAAGAATTGCAGCCGTATCTCTGCTCCATTTAAATAAAAGAATATTTAACTTAGAATGTACAAAATCCCGTGTTCACTGTACTGGGTCAGGATTTCACTCCTGATATTTACAGATGTGACTTGCGAAATGGCAGTAGGACTGAAGGAATTTCTGACTGCTTGGTGGAGATTAAGTACAGACAAGAAGGATTTTAATGTCATACTCCAGGTGCTGCCAAATAAGAAGAAAAGCAAGAGGGACACATCTCAAAAACACTAACAAGCACCTGCAAACTTTTTGCTGTTCCAAAATAAACCAGAATAAAAGATGAAGATTATTTTTTCAGTAGGATTTCTGATTTGACAGAAGAGCACAGATGCTCTGATACAAGTTTCTTCTGCAGCACTTACATGGTCTGTAGAGATGTTTGAATCTCATCCCCTCCCATACCCACACCACTGCCCTTCAAGTGGAAGTTATTCTTTTGGGCTTTTGTACATATCTTAGTAATTGACTTGCAATTTCAGTAATTTTTCGTGGTTATTCTGTCTGTACTTTTCTTACAGACTTAGGAATAAACAAAACCAAACTGGAAATACAGAAGTTCCATCGTGTGGTGTCACACTGACACTGTTTAGGTCATCAAGAGCCTTTGAACACCCACAAATAAGGTAAAGACAGACATGGTGGGAGCCAGGGACCACCATCAGCTCTGCAAGTAGGATGAGATTTGACATGTAATTTGAGTAGTTTCTGTCCCTGTTTGCTGGCAGTGATGTCACACTGACCACCAGAAGCCCCAAGTCCCTTGTTTATCTCTGCCAAGAACCTGCTGTAGCAACTGCAGACCATGGTTGGCATCATTCCTTCTCAGCCCTCTGTCCCACCGCCTCCATCCTGTCCCCATCCTTACATATCCAGTGCCCCAGCTGCCTTCCTTACCTGCTAGTTCCTATTACACACTCTCCTCCACATTAATCTAATCACAGACAAGCTGAGTTTCTTTCTCCAGACTTCTGCTGAATTTGCAAACCATAGAGTCTCTTATCCCTTTTCATTCCCTTCATGCTCATCCCCCTCAAGTGCATTTCAGCAGAACCTCTTCTGCTTTGAAGGTAATAAAGTTTTATAAAATGCTTGACTTGAATAATATTTTGTCTACCATTTATACATTCCAGTTTACATTTTATACCCAACTTTAACCTTTCTTGTGTTTAATTCTAGGCTTTAGTTCATGCTCATTTAATTAAGGAACCATCTGCAGTGCTTAAACCAGATCCAGAATTCTCAAAGCTCAGTGATTTTCAGAACAGCCCCTCCAAAACTGCAGTTTATTTGAACTTTGTGAACATTTTCACTAAACCCAGACTGCATTAGCACTCCGAGACCATTGCTGGCATTAGAAACTTCAAATGTATCTGTGACATTCAAATTGGGCAACTAATGTATTTTCCAATGTGACTACAAGTCTCACTTGTGGTGTGCCAACAAAGTTCATGTGACCAATGCAAGCATGCAATGGCAGAAGATGATATCAAAACCAAATCTTGCCAAGAGCTTTCACAAAAAGATCTAATTATGGGAAACGAAGAATTATTCAAGCCAAAAGCTTCAAGTTTCAGAACAAGAGAACTAATGCAAACAGAGCTGGCATAGCAAACATTAGGAACCTGTCCTGAACAAGGGAATTTGCTTTGGACAACCCTGCAAAGCATATGCATGCAGCAGTCTATACTGGGTTACACACTGGTCTCTGCATCACACTGCCTTTTCACCTACTACTAAGTGACACGATGTTGTCTGGTAAGATTTTGGTAGCTGGGTGGAAGTGGAAGGAGGCTACAAGGGTGGCTTCTGTGAGAAACTGCTAGAAGCTTCCTCCATGTTAAATGGAGCCAATGCTACCTGGCTCCAAGATGGACCCATCAGTGGCCCAGGCTGAAACCCATCAGTGACAGTGGTAGCACCTCTGGGATAACATGCTTAAGAAGGATCAGCAACTGGACTGTCAAAGTTCAATCCACCAAGAACAGCAGAAAACGTTACTTGATGCAGTTTTCCATTTCAACTTAGTAGTTCGCAACTGCTTTCATTAACTTAATATATTATTTAAGCATTTGTACCTTCCCTGCAATAATTTCACACCAATAGTCTTTACTGTTCTTATGGAACTCACAAGGTCTCAGTGTGGATTACCATGGCATTTAATACTGAGAAATTAACATACTGATCAAGTTACCCAACTATAGCAATACAAACACACCATTTGCTTCTACCATGTGCTCTAATGACAAGGTCAGTTGTCTTCTCTATTCAGGCAAATTACTTGAAAATGAGAAAGAAATTGTATTAAGAATTTCCAGCATAGAAGATGACAATGATGTCTTTTTAGTTATGAATCAGAAATTCACTGCCAACCTTAATATACTGCAACTGAAAGCCACTGATCTTTAACAAGTAGCTTCATAGAAAGTTTGAATAGTTTCATTCCATCTTCTGATAGATAAATTCCAGTTAGACTCATGTTGAGGATGATCTCACTTGCAAGACTAATGCTCTCAATTCATCTCAAAATTAACAAACTCCACAAAGATTCCTAATGTACAGTCAATTCTTTGGTCTACTTCCCTTTTGTCATTTCTCCCTATACCCAGTTCATGTTTTTGGGTGAATCAGACACCTCTGGCCAGCTGTGCCCATTCCCAAGGCACATGTACCCACGTCAGTGCTGTGCTACCACAATGGGGCTCCTCCATGGCCCAGGCAATTGCTCAGAGTCAAAGGACTTCTGGGACCCAGGGCCAAAACATGAGACTTTGCTTCTCCAGGTGTACTTACAAGTCCTGGCTGCTGGAAACATTGCACCTCCTTGCACATTAGCCAGCTCCCGTAGTTTCATCAGAGGCTGATGAGCTCCACAGCACCAGCTTAGTGCACATGGTTGGGAGCCAGTGGCAAACATGAGAAGAACTAGGAAAGGCTGTATTGCAGCAGTGCTCTGCTAGGTGAGCTGAAGCAATTGCACAAGTTTACTCTAAGGTTGCAGGAGGAGGCAAAGCGGCTCTCCAGCAGAGCCTGGATAGGAAAGAGCTTGCAGCCGTTCAAATTGCTCACAGTCATTCTGCTACAGAAGTGGCTCCTGGTCCATGGTGAAGGAGCCCCTCTTGTCCTTTTCAGCCTCTTACTGTGTATCAGCAAACAGAATTTGCAGGGATGAAGCCAATGCTAGAATAATTATGGATGTGAGCTACCTCCTCATAGGCATGGGTGAAAGACAGTGTCTGGAGGCATGCAGTGATGTGAATGCCATAGCCTCTTCATGTCTGTGACTGTTTATTCTGTGCTGGTTTCTCTGCCTCCATAAGCGTTCAAATTTCTTGCTTTAACAAGAACAAAATCATAAAGTAATCTAAGAATGCAATGTAACCCTCACACACTGGACTTCCTGCCTCCTGGGTGGGTGGAAAATGTCCTGGGTAGCTTCATTCCTGTGACATCAAGAGAGCTCTTACAAGACTGGTAGGGGTATGAAATGGGGAAACTCACTGGGGCAATTTTCTTTCTTCCTCTTTCATTTTCCATGTGTGTGAATATACTGCCCTTCACTGGTAGATCCAAGCTTAAAAAAACCAATTAGCTGACACTGAAAAGAAAGACCATGGGTTTCAGTGATGGTCAGAGAGTTCACATGTCCGTATTTTTTGCCCTGAGGATAAAAAAATATATAAATAAAAGATAATTATTCCCTTTAAGACATCTTTTCTTTAAAAAGAAATGCCCATTACAAAAAAAAAGAAATTGGAAGAGAAACCTGGATCACCAAGATCAATTCCCTGTCATCATGGCCACACAAGAGGTGTTTACTCCAGAGCATTCCCCAGACAGCCCCCTCCCAAGCTGTTAAATGCTCTGAATGCATTTAAAGCTGAAGGCTACAAAACCAGTATGTCATGGTGAACCCAGGACACAGCGTATCAGTAACACAGCAGGAAAGACATTATATTGAGTATGAGCCCCTCCAATTCTATGGAATTTCTGAGATGAAACACCTAAAGAAAGGACCACATCTCTTTCTGCCACAAAAAAGGCAAAAGAAACTTCCCAAGTCATTTACTAAATCTCACTGAAAAGTCCTCCCTGAGCCTTTGTCCCATCAACTGGCTTAACACCAAATATCTGAGCAAAACATATTAACTTAGTTCCTCTAAGAACTGCTTTATAGGAACAAGTCAAAAGGTCCAGCAGAACCAGCATCTCATTCTTCCAGAGACTTCCCTCATTAATTGGGATGGTACACGGACAAGCACCATATTCTTTTCCCAAAACAGGCCCGAGGGGGGTGTGTGGTGCACTGAAAGCAGGACAGACATTTTGAGGTCAGAAGGAAACTGGTTGGAGCACCCTGTGTGCTGGTTGCTTGTGTGGCTGGCCTGGCCAAGGCAGGAAGCAGCCGGGTGGGTTGGCTGCTCCTACAGCAGGTCAGACATGACCCACACAGTTCAGGTTCTGGATGAAATATTGCAGTGGAAGCAGCCTGACCATTAAGCTGTGCCCCATGAATACACAGTCTTCCCATAGTCTTTGATTTTGTTATTTTTTGTCTGTGAGGGCTTGCTCTAAAGATATCCAAGCACTGCACAGCAGGGGCAGGGACTTCTCCCTACATCTCTGCTACCAGTTCACAGGCTGGGATAAATTCCCTTTGGTTAAAAAAATACCCCAAAAGAAAAATTTGCCTTTATTGACTTTACAAGCCACTCCATTGCTCTGTGTTGGAAGCCGTTTAATCTTTTTAATCACCCAAGCAACAACAGCAGTGTATCACAAACACACCGCAAGTGTATTACAAATGCCACAATCTTCTTACCATGAATCTCAACCTTTCTCTCTCCTCTTGGCAAACACATACCCACAAGTTTCCCTAGTGGTTTCACTGCTGCTAGAAAAGAGCTGTTTTGTAGATCCCCTTGTTAAAACACTGTCAGAACAGCACTGACATAGCATTCCCAACTCAGATTCTCAGTTCTGCAGTATTTTCTCTGTAGTCTTTGGGAGTTAGACAGTTTTGACAACATCGGTGTGGTCTGAGGGGAAAAAATATAACACACACATTGAAACATATTTTGAATGGAGGAATGGGTATCATCTTCTTGGGGTGAACAAAAATTCCATGTGTTCTTTTAAGTGTTATGAGAAAGGTACCCTTTTCATTGAAAAGGGCTTCTTCATTTCTGCGGAGACTTGTTTCAAATACAGATAGTGAAATAAGCTCTCAGAAGTCAGGTTTTGTGCCATAAAATTTCCCACTTTAGAAGCAATTCTCCAGTGCAGTCTATCCTGAGCCACAGTCATCAGTCTCAATACTGCTTTCTTTGTGGAACCCAGAGTTCAGACATTGGCACTACACACCCTCCCTGCCCCTGCATCCTTTTCATTAGTAGGTGTAAGTCATCAGTAGGTCCGAGGCTGTTTTAAGCAGAAATCAGAGTGTCTCATTCAATGTTGTTATGGATAACTCCAAATCTGCCCAACCAACTGAGCTGGAAAGTTTGACATTTTTTCTGACATCCTAGGATGTTGGTGAGGACTCGACTCCAGCAGAGTTTGTGCTGTGCTGTATTTCATTAGGCACTCACATACAGCAGCTGGCACAGGAGAGTCTCTCTGCAATTGTACAAGCACTGAATTTTGATCAAGGCTTCAGACAGGTACAGGTGCTCAAATCTGACTTTCTGATTCTCTTCAGACACAGTTGTTGTTTCTGAGGCTACTAAACAGCAAGGAAATAATCCACATTCTGTTGAGTAAATACCCTTGTGCCCAGAAAGGAAAAAGGAAAGAAAATCTACTCATACAAAACCTATTTTTCTAAGTTAAGGCTCTGGCTCTCCTATGTGAGAAATCTTATTCCACTGTTCCACAGCTACATTTTAATGAGGTTTAGACCTCATACCAATACATGAGAGTCAGAAAGCCCAAACTTTTTATTGACGCTTTTCTTTCTTGGCTGCCTTAAGACCTACCAACATTTTTTATGTTGTACTTAGAAAAGCTGAAGACCTGCAAAACCAACATCAGGTTTTGCAATTAGGGCACAATTGTGGACAGCTGCCCAAAGAAATAAGGTTTAAGCAGGATGGTGTCAGACTGAGGCCCTTGAAGAAGACCAGAACCAGCTGTAGGGCTGGCAGTAGTCACAGCCCCTCTAGTGAGAATACAGTTATACCAACCCAAGTATGCCGCACCAATACAAACTCCTTTCTTCCTGGAAACAGCTGAGCTATCAGATAGCCCAGGGGTTCCCTAGGTTATTTTCTTAATACATTCTGTGGCCAAGCAACTCTTTAAGAAACATTCATTTCATCAAGGTAGCTCTTTTATATTTTTTTTACCATATAGATTCAAAGGAATGCAGGCAGTGGTGAAACAGAGGGCTTTCTTCAGGGAAATAACCAGGGAAGACTTAGTTATATGCACAGCTAGACATGAACAACCAATCCATACAGCCTTACAAGCATCTTTAGTGACTCATTTTTATCTCTCCTCATTCTTTAAGTTTTTAAAGGTTGGATAAGGACAGCAGTTACTCTACCCATTCACAGCAGCAAGCCATGTTACCTCGACTGGGTCCCAAGAGAGCACCTTTCATAAGTGAAGCACTCAAAGAAGAAAAACTGTTAATATGCCAAAATCTGGCTGCAAATCAACTGACAGGCCATTAAAACAGTAACCTAACTGCATTTCAGGACCTGTGATTAAAGATACCTGGGAGACATCATTAGCTGTGCTCCGTGCTTGACTAATCAAGGTAGTCAAAAGGCCACAAGTCCGCAAAGCACCATTCAAGTGCTTCTGAAATCTCATCTGAAAGACTCTTCGCAGAGTCAATGAGTGCTGGGAGCAAAAGTGCAAATCTGGGTCTTAATGGCACAGTAACACCTCAGGAAACAGACCAGCACATTCACATGATTCTCTTTAGGATCCCAAAGGATTTCCCAGCCCAACTAAATTCTCCAGTTTTTAATTGTTGAAATTTTGCCTTTGAAATCCATGGGCATTTGTAATTAAAGATTACAGAATTTAGGACCCTGTAAGAGCATTTCCAATGAAACAGAAACTTTGTTCATAAGTTCCTAATTATTTCTAGGTTCAAGTAGCAATCTTTTACTTCTGAATTTTTAATTTAGTAGAGTGACAAACTCAGTTACATGAATATACACACACTAGAGATTAAAAAGAAGGTAGGCTGCCAGGAAGCAAACTTCTATTTCCTTAATTAGCTTAGAAAATTAGAGGGAAGTTTAATGACTTCACACTATTAAAATGTGGTGCTGAAGAATAATCCTTCATGAAAAGAAAGAGAATTGTCTATAAAGATGTCAGAACTGCTACCACTGCCTCAGCCAGAAGCAAATTCAGGTGGACCTTTATGAGGATTATACAACATTTGTTGCATTCACTTTAAATAATTAGCCTCCCACTTCCCTCATATCCTAATCCAGAGCCACTTGCAAAAGCAAGGCAGCAATATACTGAAAGCTAATTTTCAATGTAAGCCAAATGTGACTTTAGCTTCAGAGTTGAAAGAACCATAAAAAAACCCCAACACTTTTTCTAAGTAACTTATGCAAAAAACCTCGAGATTTTTAGACCAGTTCAAAGATACCTCAGCTTATTTAATTGCTGCATTTTTGAAGGTTCCTGCTGCATAAACACAGACTACAAAGAGAACACAGCAGAAAAGGCTAGCTACAAAGATACAGTTTTCAGTATGAATCTAAGGAATTCCTCATAGTCATGCCTTACCAGAGAGCATAGGAGTAACAACATACAGATCCATAGATATTGGAGACTTCCAGTACAAAATACACACAACCCAAACCTCCTCCTTACCAACAAAGCCCAGCACCACAGTAATTTATACCTCCCAACAAAAAGGGTGTGATCAGGAAGGTGTTTCAAGTAGGAGTTAGCTGTGAGCACCTGTGTCTTGTTATCTTTGAACCTTGGAAAGAGGCTAGAAAAGCCGTGCTCATATGAGGCAAAGCAATGCAGAATAGGATGCATTGAGATTAAAAGAGAATGATTATACTAAAAAAAAAGTTAATTCTGCTGCTGAAATATAAAACTTCACTGAAGTTGCATCAAGGGAATGAAAATAATCAGATTCTAAGATCAATGGTCAGTAGGGCACCAGATTATATGGCTCTAAAGGATTAGTGGTAATTCCTTCAGTGTCTCAAAGGCTGAAATCAAAAGGGATAGTAAAAACAAGAGTTCAGGCCTCTCTTACACTGGAACTGTCTGGCTTTATCACGGGTGGAAAAGTCTGAACCTTATGGTGATACTTTAAGCAGTTTCACATTCTCAACAGCCCTGGAAGTTTGCTGCCTTTAACATAAAAAAGCTTCAATATTCCTGTGTTCAAAATATGTGATCATTCTTTGCAATGAGAAACTGAGACACTGTTTCCATACAAGCTACCAGCTTGAGATAAACACCACAGAAAAACCTATCTTAATATTGTAGGGAGGATGTGATTTTATTTTTATTCTTAACTTGGGAGAATTAATTGATCCCTCATGATATAATGGGAAAGCTAAGATGTCCACCGTATTTGAAAAATCATGGTAGTCAGGTGAAGTTCACAATGACTGGAAAAGGTGAAATATAACCCCATTTTCGAGAAAGGGAAAATGGATGATCCGGGCAATTACAGACCACTCAGTCTCACCTCTGTGCCTGGTAAAATCTTGGAGCAGATTCTCCTGGAAGGCATGCTAAGGCACATGAAAAACAACAAGGTGCTTGGTGACAGCCAGCATGGCTTCACTAAGGGGAAATCCTGCCTGATCAATTTGGTGGCCTTCTATGATGGGGCTACAGAACTGATGGACTGGGGTAGAGGCATTGATGTCATCTACCTGGACTTGTGCAAAGCGTTCGACACTGTCCTACATGACATTCTTGGCTCTAAATTGGAGAGACATCAATTTGATGAATGGACCACTTGGTGGATAAAGAACTGGCTGGATGGCCTCACACAAAGAGTTGTGGTCAACGGCTCAATGTCTGGCTGGAGACCTGTAATGAGTGGTGTCCCTCAGGGATCAGTGTTGGGACCGGTCTTGTTCAACATCTTCATTGCTGACATGGACAGTGGGATTGAGTGCGCCCTCAGCAAGTTTGCTGATGACACCAAGCTGTGTGGTTCAGTTGATACGCTGGAGGGAAGGAATGCCATCTAGAGGGACCTTGACACGCTTGTGAGGTGGGCTGATGCCAACCTCATGAAGTTTAACCATGCCAAGTGCAAGGTCCTACACCTGGGTCGGGGCAATCCCAGGCACAGCTACAGGCTGGGCAGAGAAGAGATTCAGAGCAGCCCTGCGGAGAAGGACTTGGGGGTGCTGGTCGATGAGAAAATGAACATGAGCCGGCTTCAGTGTGCACTTGCAGCCCAGAAAGCCAACCGTATCCTGGGCTGCATCAAAAGGAGCGTGACCAGCAGGTCGAAGGAGGTGATCCTGCCCCTTTACTCTGCTCTTGTGAGACCTCACTTGGAGTATTGTGTGCAGTTCTGGTGTCCTCAACATAAAAAGAACAAGTCCAGAGGAGGCCACGAGGATGATCAGGGGCTGGAGCACCTCCCATAAGAAATAAGCTGAGAAAGTTGGGGCTGTTCAGCCTGGAAAAGAGAAGGCTGCGTGGAGACCTCAGAGCAGCCTTCCAGTATCTGAAGGGGGCTTATAGGGATGCTGGGGAGGGACTCTTCATGAGGGACTGTAGTGATAGGACAAGGGGTAACAGGTTAAAACTTAAACAGGAGAAGTTTAGATTGGATATAAAGAAGAAGTTCTTTATTGTAAGGGTGGGGAGGCACTGGAATGGGTTGCTCAGGGAGGTTGTGAATGCTCCGTCCCTGGCAGTGTTCAAGGCCAGGCTGGACAGAGCCTTGGGTGAGATGGTTTAGTGTGAGGTGTCCCTGCCCATGGCAGGGGGGTTGGAACTTGATGATCTTAAGGTCCTTTCCAACCCTAACTATTCTATGATTCTATGTGAGATAGGGATATGTGAGAAGATCTATAATTTATTAGAATTTAGTAATTAGTTAACCTGGTTAGGCATTAGAAGGGAGAGAAGGATAGAGGAAGGGAATGTTTCATCACTGTAAATAGTGTTTGCCTGGGAAGGCTCAAATAAAGGCAGAACTCAGGACATGGGATGCAACTGATCTGATGTTTGCTAACCCACTAGGGCAAAATACCCCAAGAAATTATTCATGTTCCATTTGTGCTGTGTTGATATTTGGATGTGATTTCTTTGACGTTTTACAGTGCCCAGCTGTTTGGGACTGAAAGACATAAAACATCCGCAACAATGCTTGAGTTTTACTACAGTGACATTCCATGGGCAGAGAGGATGATCTTTTGGGCAGCTGCCCTCGTTCTGAGAGCAGCAAAATAAAAAATCCAACAACTTGCTTTTGAAGACTGCTGCATACACGGGGCCTGAGTGGTGGGGGGAAACATTCTATACATTTTATTTCAGTTACAAACAAATGTTGATCTTTGGATATTTTGGGGACTATTTTGTGATTCATAAATATTCATATGCTTGGAGTTCCAAGCTCCAATATATCCTGAATGAATTTCTAATAATATTATACTTTTATTTGGAAAGTTTTTGTCAAGAATGTCTGCTGAGTTTACTTTGCTATAATTCATATGGAAAGATTTGCTAGGGGAAAATAGCACCATTAAATACATTGGACGGTTATGCAAAGTTGATTAAATTGTTTCAGTTAGTTACAATAAACAATAGGATCATATTGAAACAACATAGTTTGAAATTGAATGTTCTGTTCTCATATTCATAACTAGAATCATGTTGGTTATTTACATAAGTTATCCTGCCAGAATGCAGCTAATATCACATAACTCATTACCATGGCAGTGCAAAGAGCACATCATGAATACTCACTGAACACTTTTAATGTAATCAAAGTCACAGAAATATGGCATTTAATGTAATTGTTCTGAAGGAAATACACATCTGAATCTCTCTATTCCTTTGTAAATAACGGAAGTGTGAAGTTACCTAATTGCCCTGAGATTTATTTTATTGCTTTAACTGGAACTAAGCTAATGTGAGTCTGTCAATTTGTTAATAGCAATAGACACTGTTCCGACTCTGTGATAAATTTAGAATAATAAAGAATGAACAAACTGAGCAATGCAAACCATGACAGTGATTTCACTGCCAAATTCCTTGAGATAAACATATTGATCAATTTACATTATATCAATCCCTCCAAACCCTTAAGAATTTGAAATTAGAAATACAAGCTGAAATTTAAAACAATTTTATTCCCTAAGAACCTTAAATGACTACTCCTCCATGACAACCCCAAGTAAAAATGGAAGTTTTCAACATACTTTTCTAAGTATTTAATATTTAATCTCATTGCTTTTTCTGCCTTTCTCATTCCTTACCTAGTCTCAAAAGATGTCAGGGAGGTTTAAAATAGACCTTTATCCATTTTTAGGGTCTATTTTTATCTTCAGACTGTGGTTCTCCATTTTTCAGTGCTGAAGACCGTTTTTTCTGCATTGGCAAAAATACACTGTTTCTCGCTTTCATTTCCTTCAAAGATAAAGTGATTCGGTTGGTTTTGCACGTTTTCTCTTATTTTGAAGAAAGTTTTTTAAAAAAACATAAAACCTATTGGAAATTTAGAGGTCAAATATGGCCAGTTAAAGGGCAATGCTTGAAAACCTTGAGTTAAACAATACTTTAAGTTCTGGTGCTCAAGGACTCAGCCACTAGAGGGTAATATAAGATCAGGAAAAGGGAACTTAACGCATTCCAGCTTGAGCTTGTTTCCAGAATTTAGAAGTTCAGGTTTTAGTGCCAAAGTTTCTTCAGATACTTTCTAAGACTGCTCGGTAGCAGTAAAGAGCTGTTGCTGCTTACACTAAGGTGACATGGAGGAGCCATAGCTAAGGACAGAGACACACTTGTACAAAGGGAGCTGTACTTGAAAGGAGGGGTATGATCTGCCAGTTTCTCTACTTGAAAAGCTACACTGATGAAGAAAATGCTTTGCAAACTGTAATGACTGTTAATGAAGTTAATGCCTTGAAGGCAACCGCTTAAAGTTAATTTCAATGTTGTTCTTGGTGAGCCCAAAAGCTGCTATTTTTCCAAAGTGAGAGTGAAATTTGGCCTTATGGAAATACTGCTGTATGAATGAGAAGTGAGGTTTTCTAATGGAATCACAGAAAGTGAAGTTACAAAAACCCATCATCCTATTTAGGTCTAAACGAATGCAACCAAAAGCTCTGGGAACTTTTCAGTGACCTTTACAGGCTGGCTGGAAGGGCCACTGAATGCTTCCCAGACACCAGACTGGATCAGGGCTACAGACCACACTACAGAGCTTATTTACAGAGTTTGCAATCTGAAGTGCATCATCCTCCCCCCTTTCAAGTGACTTAAGAATGAAGGTTTCTGCAAGTTCCTCAGAGATAAATACCTCTGCACTGACTCACACAGGAAATTGCTGAATGACATGCAATAGCTGTTACATTCTCAAATCTTTATGCACAAGGCCAATACAAAATGTTCTAGGAGCTATACTGTGCAAGCTGTTTGGTTTTGCTGAGATTTAATTTCCTCAACTTTTTTCTTTCTTTTCGTTTATTCACTGCAAATGAATTTACACATATGGCTTATGTCAATAGGGTCAGCACTGTATGCTGTGAGCTGATAAAAACTCTCTTTGAATACCACAACTGGTAACCTGTATTGGATTCAGATCAATGGCACCAGCAAGTAAAGAAATCCATGTATTGTAGCAATACTTTCAGCCATTATGAAAATAAATGCTGTTATCACAGTTACAGATAAGTTACCTCTGGGGATTTTTTTTGGTTTTGGGTTCTTTTTGTGGGTTGGGTGTTTTTTTTTTCACAAAGAAAATGGGAAAGAAGAAGGAAGAAATAAGATGGAAGAGGCGTGAACACAGGGAGAGGAGTAAGACATCATACTGCCTGTCTCTAGGACACTAACAGCTTATTCTGCGTTTGGGATATGCACAGGCAATATAGTGAGAGTAAGAGCGTCTGCTGAGGTGGAGCCAAATCTGGTACTTGCTTTGAACCTTGCCTTATGTTCTATCTCAATGTGTATCCTGAAATTTGGCACACAGTTTTTTTATTCCAGACTGGAAGGCACCCACCAGATCCCATCACTGGCCTCCACAACTGGAGCTGTGCACACGTTGCCTTTACCTTGTCATCCCCTGAGATCCAAGGAAAATTCTGCAGTTTGGGTCGCTGGAGTCTGGTATACGGAAGGTGTCTGAGATTTTTGCAGTAAAGCTGCTATATCCAGTCAGCATTAGTGTGTCTAACAGCTCCTGACTCTTTATTCCGTCAATTGCATGGTAATTCTTCCTGGTCAATTCCTTCCGTCAATTCCATGGGAAAATCCTAAAAAATTTCCTGTGAGGAAACAGACACAAATTAACAATAAGCTGTTCCTCTTTTGGGAGAATTATGGGCTGATAGGCCATATGTAAGAGATGCTCGGAGAAAGTGTGGAATCACACCTTGTTAAGAAATGCACACTCAAAGCATGTATACTCTGACCTGCTACTCTTGTTTAAAAGAGTTTGGTCAAATCAAATCACTCTCAAATGTAGACTCTGGCATGTAAGACCAAGAGTTTCCTTCATCATATTAAAATATGCCTTGAAGTGTACTCAGAGGCAGTAGGTTTGACAAGTCACAGCTCAGACACATCAGCATTGTTTCACCACATACGGACACTTCAAAAACCTAATTAAAAAAAAGAAATGAGAATGTGAAATACACCAGGAGATCAATATCCACTGGGATTTTCAAAGGCATTCAGTGTAAAACTCCCCCTATACACATGGTCTGCTCTACACCACTCTAATTATGACTGAAAATCTCTTTATAACTGGAAAGGAAACGTTTTTATTATTCAAGCTGAGAAAAATGCAGTCAGCACAAGCAGCAGGGTAAAGCCTTTTTAACACTTTGATCAAGTATTATTGGGAATTGTTTTATTACAGTATAGTCTGTGTTTTACATTAATTACATTTTTCAATTTCTCCTTTCATTTCAACCGATTTCAGGGCATTTCAAGTAAAATGAGATTTTTTTTTTCTTTGAGATGTTTTGGAAGACAATTTTTTCTGCTGTTGGGTTTTTCAGTATTGGCTCTGCATTGTTAGAGTCACACAGGATAAATGCTGCTCACTGAACTGCCAACTGAAGCTTTTAGAGTCAAGAATGACAAGTGGCATGCCATGAATAAGGACCACCTGGTGCAGGTATTTTTATAGTTATGATTGTATTTTAATAGCCCCTAGGATTTGAGAATGTGTTCACAAAGGAAGCAGGCATGTCCTGACATTTCAAACAGTTTTCCTCCATAAATAACAGCAGAACAGGTTTGTTATGTCCTCTGTGGGAACTGTGAACCCTTTTAGCATTAGAGGGACAAGAAACTTTGCACCTTGCCATTGGGAATGCAAAGTCTTAAAATCCTGATAAACTTGTCAGGGACAGAGTGAGGGCTGCAAAGATCTGAAAACACTGTAGAGCCATCAAACCCAGAGACAAGCAAAGAAGTAAATCTTCCAGTGACTTATCTATCTCCCATTAAAGTCTCCCTTAGATCTCATGTCTATTGAATGGGCAGCACTGGAGAAACCCCTGCCATGATGTCTTAGCAGAAGTGTAGAACTCAGTTTTACTTCACAAGGAGAACCAGCATGACTCCTTCATGGCTGTATGCTGCCAAAAATTATGCTGCTACAGAAAAGGGGCTTCTGTAGAATATCTCAAAGACACTCTGCACTCAAACTAGTACTCCTTACAAACACTGGCCTGGAGCAATATCAAGGAAAATTACAACTCCGCAGCTAAACTTTAATAAAAGGAAAGAATCTAGAATTTTTAAACCAGAAAATGATGACAACAACAGAGAAAAACAAAAAGGCCCTTCCTTATCAGAAAGTCAACTCCATACCCTCTAATGTTACTTAGATAGAAAGTACACAGTCGTTGAGTCAGCAGAGGGGAAGAGAAACTAGTTCCATATTATGGGCCACTTCCAGATAATCTGAATATTCTGTCTTTTGCCACTTGCTACAGGCAAGTTTGTACTTTGGGCTCAAGACTGGATGGATCTTTCCAAAATATCTGTTAAAAAATAAGCTATATTTTATCACAGCAGCATCAAGCAGTGCAGGTCAAACAGATACTTCTAATGTTTTCCCCTTGATTCCACTCTACTTTGTCCACTAAACATCAAAGCCATTGCAGGAAAAGCATCCTTAAAGGTGATGGAGTTGAAGTAGGAGTTAATTTGTCCTCAAGCAGCCAGCTAGAAAATTTCTTACTGCTGTTTGTGTCTGATGATTTAGGGAATGTAATAAACATATTGCTGATCTCATTTTCAGTGCAAGCAAGAAGCAAAATAGATGTATTAACTATTCAGGCCTAGCTGCTTCTCTTTCATAGGCACTGAAAGTAAATTATTGTCTGCTGCTGTGGCCCCTAGAATCCAAATTTAGTTACATAGTTGGCATAAATGTGTCCTTAAATATCAACAAGTTAATATTGCTGAGATTAATCATAGAACCTGCTGAGGTCATCTACTAAATTACTGAGTCAGTTTACACACTGGCTCAGTAATTTAAGTGTAAGCATAGAGTTAAGAACATTCTTAAACTGAGACCCAGGAAGCTACACTACTTACCCCTTTTTAATTCCCAAGTTGAGAGCTAGACCTGTCACTGAGCAGATTTTTCCCCTTTCTCTGTTGTGTTTGTCTGTCTTCATTGATTCTCTTCAGCTGATTATTTCCTAATTCTGTCAAGAAAATGAACTTTGCTAGATCCTCCAAAGGGTTTTTCTTTTAGCAGTATAACCCCCTCTACCACTATTTTAAGTATTATCAGGATCTGACAATAATAGACATAATTGACATAATTGAAGACCTTTCTCTTTCTCCATGATAAAAACCAAAATTCAAAGATAAATTGCTGTGGCTGTACTACCCCTTTCCATCTGGCTTTTCCTTTTTTCCCTATTCCCAGGTTTGAACTGATTTTTCCAAATCTGTCTTGTCTTGATTTTGCCAGTATCTGCAAGTGAAAGGAATGGGCTTTCCATTTATTTCACAAACTGTACTGATTGGCTTTTAGGGGAAGCCATGATAAAAATGAGATCAAACACACAATGTGCCCTTGAGAGCTGGATCTGCAAAGACTTAAAAATGAAAAAAGGGCCAGGGCCAAAGAACTCTTATTTCTTAGTAGACTCAGCAAGATGGAGGTCATAGCGGAGCCAGGGCATACGCGGCTGGAGAACCAAAAGGGACAGACCAAGCTCTGGTTCCATCACATCTGCATGTTGATTTCCACTTGTGCTTTTATGCCTCCTTTCTGTATCAGGCATGTTGCAGAATCCCACCTCCTCCTGCCTATAGACTTAGCAGAAAACGTTCAGCCTCCCAGCTCGCCGCTTTACTTGACTGCCTTAGTCTCTTCACCTTTGAAGAGAGGAAGCAGATTGTCAAGTTGAGGCGCAAATGACCCTGGTTCGGCTCCCTGAAGAGGACAATGAAATGTAATACCTGTTCTGTATGGCTTTATAATAAAAATAACAAATAGGGTGTCCTTTTCCCAGTTATTCCTGTGGGAGGGATAACACTAAATCAAATTCTAAGGGACTTTACTCCTCTTTGTGGTATATTCAATAAATATAATATTTAGCTTTTATTAACTTTTTCAGCATCACTAATAACACTAGTCTGGGAGCTTCACAGCACTGGTGTTTATTTACATAACAGCTTTACAGCTGGATTTGGAAAAATTCCTATTGCCAGACAAAAAAAAAAAAAAACCCACCAAAACTGTGCTGATCAGGATGCACATTTTTGGGATGCTTTCAGCACAATTTTCTCCTGTACTCACCTCTGTACCAGCAACACTTCATTTGTTCACAGCATAACACTAATCAGCATTCACTGCAGTTGTGCTTTGCCAGAACTGTTACAGAACATGTCTTGGTGCTGTATATTAGAATATCACAGCTACCACAAAACTAGTGATACAATTAGCAGCCACCTCTGGGGAGTCTGATTTCAGGTGACTTGCTCAGCATCTATCCCTTCTGTGTCTTCAGGCTGCTGACTGATTCAGTCCATTGAATTTCCATTCCTCCAAAAAGAAGGCAGAGCCTTGCATACAAACAGTGCTTTCCTATGCAGCTGATTTATCCCACAAAGTTCACCCTGGGCAGTGGTGGAGACAGGTCCTCCATCAAGTTAGTAAGCAATCGAGTAATTACGGATTGTGCCATAATGCATAAACATAAGATGGCTGATGTAATGTTCATGAGGCAAGAGTAACTGTAGTATTGCCTTGCTTTTGACACCTTTATGAATGATCTGGTAACATTGCTTCCAGTAGTTTCATATAGAATATATGCACCCATCACAAATATTATGATCCAGGGTTTCTGCAGACCATGTACAGAAGCTGTCTTCCATAACGGGTGCCCTCTGATACCAGTTTCATCCCTGAGATGGCTTCTGATGAATCACTGATGACTGCTCCTCCATCTGTTGTGCTTCCAAAAATGACAGCATGACATGATGATTCACCAGTCCTGTGTTAGGAGATTGAAAAAGATGTTTTAAGAGCCAGAAAAGATGTTCTTTTTACATTTATTGAGGATGATATGTTCTGTATACACTCATTGCAGATGCCTGGGGAAGACGTTCACTATTCTGCCAGCTCCCCTTATTGGAGAACTGGTTTGAATCTGATTTGGTTTCCAGTATATATAAGCCACAGAGGAACATCAGGTTGATGCTGGCTGTTACAGTCCCTAAATGCCATCATGTCAGGACCTTTGAAGTTTTGTTTCCTCTATTCACTCCTAGACCTGTCACATTCATATGCTGGAGCTAATATTATAAAGTGAGCATATGGGAAGCCCCTCCTTTCTGTGTCAGCAACAGCAGTGATTCAGTCTCTCAGCAGTGATTCAGCTGCTTTTGGCAGTGAAGGGTTTGCAAGCAAATGCAGTTTACAGGTTGTCTCATCCAGTGATGAGAAGTGAAGTTTCACTGCCTAATTTTGCCCATGAGGTCATGTTTTCCCAAAACCATGTCTCCTGTGCTCTCACTTCTTCCCACTTCTCTCTCCTACTTCTGCCACCAAACTGTGTTCATCTTTTTCCTGGGACAGGAGCAACTCCAGCTCCTCGTTCTTGACTGGACAAGGTGTAACAGCTTAGGGCAAGGGAAGAAATTCTCTCATGAGTCTGTAATAGCTTTTCGTTGTACCTGGAACAGCAACTCTCAAAGGCAGATGGATCATCAGTCTCATTTCCCATAGTTCCTACCTTAGTTTGTTCATGGCAATCAACAAAGTGGTGTCACTACCTACAGACTAAGAAAGGAAGCAGATATGTCCATTAAATGGTACTGTATATCTATTCGCAGAAGTGGGTATATTGGCTTTGCCATTGCTCTGAATGTACCATCCCGAAAACAAGCACAAGAAAAAATTCCCTGTAGCAAAATACAGAATTCCTATTTACCTAATTAGTGTGTGCAATCAAAACACAATGAAAACCCATCTTTAATACAGCATGAATTAAACCCCTAAACAGGCACAGTCTTGCTGAGCTGGCTCAGCCCTCAGCCTTCTCATGTAAGTATTCTGGAGTGTGAAACCCTCAATTTCAGCTGTCCCTTAGTCTCAGCAAGGGTGAAAGTCCTGATGGAAACTGATATTGGTGCCGTGAGTGATGCTTAGTGCCATACTGAAGCATACCAGAACTTCAGACCCTGGCAGATCTGATTGCAGCCTGCCTGGAGCCAGTAGCTGCAGCTCACACCATCACTAATACAATCAGAAGGGGCAGGAAGCTGGTATATTTAGACTTTGAAACTGACAGAAGCAATTGCCACTTGCTGAGAATAACTAGAAATTTTTAAAGGCATTGAAAAGATCAAGGATTCAATATATGCCAGAAACACTCACACAGTGCCCTTTTACAGAAGTCTCTCACACGCAGTGAATGGATAGTACGATATGCTGGAGAGTGCCTCTCTCTGGACAGCATCCATCTCTCTGGATAAGGACAGACTCTACTACTAAGGTAATAAGGAAGCAGTTTCTTTAAAACTCTAAGCATCCCTGAGGACAGCTGCTTAAGGCCATCATTTCCCTAAATATCTGCTTTCCAGTTAATAAGTGTTACTGTTCCCACCAATATAGTTTTATTCCCACAAATCTCTGCCATGTCACACTGCATAATTTAGACCTCAGCAGGTAAAACCAAGTTGTGAGTTCCCTGCACATACTCATGCTTAATCACATTTATCCCACTGCCTGCAGGTGCTCTGTGCTGTATTCCTGCTCTTAAAAAATCCCTACTAGACAGGTTCCTGGCAGACAAATTCTGTTTATTCAAACACAATCGTAGCCAGCAGCATAAAAATCTGGACATATTAAATGTGCAGAAACAGCTTCAAACAATAATCTATTTCTGGGATCACGTCATCATTTTAGAAGAAAACCAAGAGAAGTTCTGATGGCACTGAAGCTGTGAATGAGCCATGAAGCTTCACCTCATGGAAATGGTTTCTCTACTAGTGCAGGGCAGATACAGCCACTGCTACCTCCATGGCCTTGCTGCAGCCGGATTCAGCAGCCCCTGATGGTTGCACCCACCAGGGCCAGAAGCTCAAGCCAGAAGCTCAAGCAAGGGGGTCAAATGCATAGCTAACAGTGGGAAGTAGGAACTCCTCCGTTAGCTCCAGCCTGAGCCTGAGCTTTCACACAAAATGTGTCATTTGCTGTCTGAGCTATGCGGTCCTGAGGTGAAGGAAGCATCTCCAATAGCAGCGGCTGTTGGAGCAGGAAGAGGAGTGTGCTGGAGATTAGGTGCTTTTCTAGGAGTCTCATTTGACTATGACATGCCAAAGGCTGGAAGAAGAGCCTTCAGGACCTGTGTGAAAAACGGATACCTTTAACTTGTATGAAATAAAGCCTTTCCCTGACACCACTTCCTTCCTCCTTGGAACAACAAAGAGGTGGGAATGAAGGCAGGTGGGCCTTCATACATTGATACACTGAGAAAATTATCCTCCTGTGGGCTTGGCTAGTGCTGATATTGTTGGCATGAGTGCTGCACCTATCTTCTCTAGACATACCACACACAACAAATAGGACTTTAAGCAGCTATGAAGAAAATTGTCCAGACACCAGCATTGCCTCCACTAGGTCCTCGAGAGCTAGCTCCATCAGGAGTGTGTTGGGACAGATAAGAACTCATTTCCATATGTGTGCAATCCAGTCATACAGTGCTGCTGACAGAAAATTCAACTTAATAAGCCTAAAAATACGATTTCTTTCCTCAAACGAGTTCAATCAGAAGATGAAATTGGGGCCTGTAAATTATGATTCTGTTTACTTAAAAAGGGCAGTTTTGAGCACAGCAAGGGGTCTGCAATGACTGAGATCCCCTAGAACTTCTGCCCCAGAAGCCTCTCTGCCAGCATGTAGCTGGGAGCACTGCTCCATGTATAATCCTGCTTGCCAGTGTCAATTAGGAATTTCTTGACCTCTGTGACAACCTTAATTAAAACAATCAGAAATATAAATCTTCAGCAAGGAACAGAAGGTCTGGGGAAATGGTCCATACTGGATTGCTATTAAGACTCTCTTCCGCTCGGTTGTTCCTCGGTAATCTCAGAGGAGAGCTGCAGTAAGACATGCTACCTCCGTTTCATGTCCCAGCAATTAACTTCCTGACTAACAGCAAAGATTGTTCCAGCTCAAATGGCTGCAGCTGGCAAAGGACAAACAGGTCCTTCAGACTCCACGGACTGCTCCTCATCCCACAGCATCCTGAGCCAAACCAGTAACAATTTGTGCTTTATACTGTACGTTTGTAAAAGATAATATTCGCTAGAAGGGAACCAGTCACTGGGCACAAAGTTGGGTCATTTGTTTGAAAACGTGATTTCACTAGCCATGTTTTCCCCCAGATCTTCAAAATTATCTGTTGGAAGGCTGGGAGTTGGGTTAGGATGTTGATTCTCACAAGAGGAAAGATAAGATTGTCAGTGAATGCAGATGTGTTGGGTGCAAAAGGAAGAAATCACAATACTCTGTTTATAACTTTTGGGTCAGACCACCAAGCAGCAAGTCCATGACATTATCGAAGAGCCTGGTACACTTCGACATTGAAGTCTGTACTCTCATTCTTTCTCCATAGGAGGTGCCTTGCTACTGTGTTTTCAGTGGACTTTCCTGGACTACAGATTGCTTAGGCTGAAGAACACATTCTTGCAGCTCTGTTCTTCCTCTGAAGAGGTAGGTCCTTCCTGTTGACTATGACTCCAACAGATATGTACCATTTTTACTATGGGTATGGAACCTTTACCTGAAACTCAAAAACTCTTGGCTGAAGAACTTTTTAAAGCCTTCTCACCTGCTTCTTCTTAGGCCAGAATAACATGTGAACCTCTGAATTTGTCCCCACTGGTTAAAAGGGAGTAGGGTATAAATCCTGAGCATGTTTCCCCAGCTGAGGTTAGAAGAAAGCAAAAGTTTCTTCACCAAGCTCAAGATCCTTCAAGCCCATCCTCAGCACTTCATATCACAGGGCTGTAGCTCCATATGATGAAAATGTTTGTCTAAATATGTTCTGGAAAGAAATCTGGCCTTGTTTCTCAATATACTAAAGAGCTACGACTTCAGCAGAGCCACATAATGCCACCCCGCTACACTGCTTTCCTTTGTGCTCTGCAAAGCTCATGTTAGGAGGGATCCTTGGGGTGTGATGGGAGATGCTGTTAGAAGTGCACTTTCTAACAGATAAATAATGTTCAAGAGCAGAGGGACTGGAAGGAGCAGCCAGCAGAATGAAGGCAAAAGGGTATCCAAAATAATGCTACTTGCTCCATGACAGTTTTCTCTCTGAAGGAAACCTCTCTTTGTCAAATTGTGAGAGATCCATGAATGATCAGAGTGGAATGAATGCCTTGTTTCCTCATGCTTCCCAGAGATGCTGTGTTCAAACCAGCTTCTGCCAAAATCTCATAGGCATCTATTCTGCCTGTACATCCATTGCTGTGGTTTTTGAAGTCCCAGGAGTGGGATGGAGCTTTACAATTTGAGTTATCTTCAATGCTGCCACTGGGAATGCCAAGGAATTCTATGGTGCTCCACCAGTCTGAATTTCACAGGGAATAAACAAAATTCCCTTGGATGTAATTAAAACCTCAGGCTTCAATAATGCAAAACTGGTTTTCTTACTTAATGACAGTTTATGTGTTGGTATTGCTCCACAAAGTTTTTCAGAGGTAGCTTATCTCATTCTCCTTTCCATTCTTCTCCAGAAAGGTAGAAATAAAAGCATGACTGTTTCTCTGTGTCCTTCTTGCTTTGATTCACCCAAGAAATATGAAGATAGGAGCAAGAATGTTTCTTCATGTAGCTCCCTGTGTAAGAGAGAGCAGCCTTCAAGGTGCTCTAGTTAGCACAAAGCTATCTGAGAGGCAAAACACAGCGTCAGCCTCTGCACTAAAACACCCTGGGAAAACCTGCTGCAGCAAAGATTTTCTGGCATTGCTGTGATGAGCAGAAAGTTATCCTGTACTGGGGCATTCCCTGGGAGTAATTTCCACCAGGTTACATGTCTTTTTCATGCTTAGGTGGTTTAGGGGAATCAGAGTTCTGTAATGCCTCCTCATTAGACCTCTGATAAATGCACAAAGCTATGAAGATGACATGTGAAAGTGTGTGTGTTTTCTCACTTGTGAGTAATTGCTCAGTGATTAAATCTGTCAGGAAGAAGCAATGGTCGGTCTCCCTCGGAAGCATTACAAGCCCCAGAGAAAGTCCTTATCTGGTTAAATAACCACCCATGAGTCAGGTACTCTCTTCTCTTTTCCTGAAAATAAAGAGAGAACTAGTTCAGAGCTGGTAACTAGTTCTGTAGGAAAGGGAGGGACCTATAGCGGGAAGAAGTAGCTTCCATTATCTGAACCAGAGCAATAATCTCAGATGGATTAGTAAAATCCAGCAGCTGCTGTCCCCACAGGACAGAACTGCTGAAATGTCTCTTGCTGCTGGTCCCATGCCAAAGGAGAAAAATACTTTTCATGCAGTGCAGTTCAACAAAGCTGACAGTGTGGAGTGAGAGAAGGCCAAAGATGAATGATAATGTCACAAGATCTAAAACCCACTTGGAGCTGTTAAATCCCCCCCCCCAAGGAAACAGCGAAAAGCTGTTTCTGCCTATTGATCTGGTTCTGTTCTTCATCTTTATTCTTCAAAAGCTGCGTTTTATTTAAAGGCAAAAATGCAGGAATTGGAGGTTGTGATAAGCAATTCCTCTGCACTCCCTCTCCTTGGGCTCATTTCACTTGCATGTTTTTATCTCCCTTAGCTTGTGTCAGCCTCAAAAGGAGCAAATATATTGTCATTTTTTAATTTCCTCACACGCACAGCCAAGCTTACAGATTCCTGCTCCTCTTGAAAAACAACAAAAAGCAGCTTGGTTTTTAGTGACAGAGATTACAATAAACTTTAAATGACAGAAACTGGTTTTCTGCTTGGAGACAGTTAAGGTGGCTTGGCAGAGCCCTAACATGTCATGGGGTTCTGCTTTTCTACCTTCTCTATTTCTAATTCAGAGTGGCTATTACATGGTGTAACATTCTCCCTAATAGTTCCCTAATTCTTCAGCAGGTCCTGCAGACTATTTTTCCTCATCCCATTTTATTGGAAAGTCTTTATACTATTCCTAGTCACTTGAGAAAATAGCTGTCTGTGTATTTTGGGCATTGGAGTAAAGAGTGATCTACATTTTCCATCTCTTCATTAACCCATTCCCTCATCTTAGGTTCACACAAGGATTGCCAGCTCTGTCCCTTCTTCCTTGGCTGTTTATGGGGTAGTCTGAAATTGCTATTTCAGTGAAGGCCTGTGATACCACTTGGAAAGCATAACTAACGCATGGTGCTTCCCTAGAAGCAGATCTTGAGCCGGCCTGCCACAGCCCCAGTGATACTTGCAGAGAACTGCTCCCTTAAAGCCTTTCTACAGTCATGGCTTAGTAAGTGTAGGCTTTATACTCAGAAAGTTTTACACACATTTGCATGAGGAGGATCATGAAACTGAAACCTTCTGGGCTTTTGTGTATCATAAAGGAGAAGATCACGTCTTGTCAGAGACAAGAAATGGCCCAGATAAAGGATTGGCGTGCTAAGTGCTGTTTTATCTATCTTTGTGATATTAACCTAGAATACTTACGTATTAGATCCCACTGAAATGGTTCTAGCAGAGATATTGTCAACACACACAAATTGTTTTATTTTTCTATGCAGCCTCATTGCTGCTTTGTTTCATTTCCTCAACATAAACTCCTTGCAGCAGAGGCAGGGCATACAGCTAGATGTCTTCTGAACATATAGCTAGATGCAGCCATGGTTTTTGAGTGATGGCTTTCTTCATAGCTTCAATAAGATTTTGCAGTCACATTGCTTAAGTCCATTAATAACTCTTCCTCTTTCCCAGAGCCTCTCCTCTCCTACTGTTAGCTAGCATTTTGCTGCAAAGCTATATGAAGCAAATGGCCCTTTGGTATGACAATATGATTTACTTGCTCTGTTCATTTGCAGCAAATACATGCAGTGCTTGCTTGTCCACAAGAGATGCTTTTTCTAGGTATCTTTTGGCTGTCTCACTAATCAACCACAGGTTACCAAATATTTCATATTCAGGGAACTTTCTGTCTGGTGGAAACCCAGTTCCACATAGCTTTCTTGTGTTGTCACCTGCACACATGAAGTACCACCGTTTGGTACAACCTAAGAAGTGATTTTCTGTCAAGAAATGAGACAGAAATTTTTCCAGGCTTACTCAGAACTAAAACTTTTTTTTATACCAAATAAAATTTCATACAAATGATACCAGAATAATTTATGTTCATCATTAATGTGCTATAAATAAAAAGAGCTGTATCCAGGGCTCTGGTCCAACTGACATGTCTCTGTTAGTGTTATTACCGTCCCTCCTGCCATCAGACTGGAATGGTTGGGATTGCACCAACTGGGACAGAGACCACTGTTCAGTATAAATCCAGACCAACTATCTACATCAGAGGGTTATGAGTAGGCCTGCTTAGTATTTCTCTATTGAATGGTTCCTGTGGGTGATAATTCAGAACCACTCAGAAAATGAGGGGCAACGTCGCACTCACAGTTTTTACAACACTGTAAAGAAAGACAAAGACTTTGCCCAGTATTTTTCTCACCAAAAGCACTGATTTCTCTCTCTACAGAAACTGAAAAACTACTGGAATATCTTGGTAAAAGCCGCAGTGTTTGTTCTTGCTGCCAGAAACATTGCCAGGTACCTCCTCAATGCAGCACCTCCCTACCAGCTGCAGAAACCAGCTTTCAGCAAAGTGGATAACCCACCTCTGATCAGCACAGCCACCCTCAGGAAGAGGAGGGAGAGCTGTATCTCAGACTGCCTGTCACACTCTAGCCTGATTTACCACACCAGAAGTAACTCCACTTCAACACAGGGGGTGTCATCCTTCACCTTTAGAGCCCTTTTTGTTTTCTTCCAACCAGAATTAAAAGCAACAGTGCATTTAAATAAATACAGATGCACTTTAAACAGCAGGAATTAAATTTCTGCTCATGCCACCCAAAAGCTATTAGTATGACCACCATGGAAGCACTGCTCAGATCTGATAAAATACACCGAGGTCAGAAGCCAGTGTCAGTGTTACACATTGTTTAACTCATGTGTAAAAGCTGTTCATGCTGAAGCACAAGTTGGAGCTCTGCTGTCACTGCTCTCTGCTGATCTGAAGATTTGAGGCAATGAAAAACATCCTGCCACTGTCAGCTGGAATTACACTGTGTGGGGAATAATCTCACACTTCATTACTCCGTCCTACATGGGTGCAGTATTGGCAAAGGCTGAAGGACAGACAGGATTAAAAGTGCTGGCTGAGCAATCTGGTGCAGTCTGGCAAATCCTGTATTCTTCTCTCAGCAGCTAACTAAACTAGCATCATCACTGGGGTCTGGCAAAACTGTCTTTTACTGTTCTGATCAAGTGATCTACAACTACTGAATAAAGAGAGAAAGAGAGAAAGAGAGAAGGGGATAAAAGAAAGAGAAAGATGAGAAAGAGAGAAAGGGAGAGAGGAAAGAAGAAAGGGAGGGAGGGAGGAAGGAAGAAAAGAAGAAAGGAAAAATGGAGGAAGGGAGGGACAAGGATTTTAAACACTATATTCTTTCTTTGTGCCCTTAGAACAGAACTCTGCTACTGTGTGTGTTTCTGTAGCTCTAAATGCTGTAGCACTCCATTCTCAATGACAGATAGCAAGGTAAGAAAAAACAAATTGACATTGCCTTCTACAAATTCACCAACGAATTCCTGTCAATGCATGCTGTGCTCTTTCTGTCTGTCTAACTGTGGATATTAGATTTATACTCTGTCTGGAATTTATACAAGTGTTCACTATGGGATCTGAGTTTCAAAGTAAAAAGCAGGCAAAATATCTGCATTTTTTTCCACTGTGAAGTAGTTTGTCAAATCCAATGCTATTTTTATGGAATTTAACTTTGTAGAGTGCAAGTGGCACTTCCCCATTTCCTTAAATTTTCTTGTTCTGTTTTCCCATCTCTCATAAAATATTCACTTATTATGAAGATGAAAAATGCTTAAAAACCTGAGAGATGCCAAGCATTTTGAGCCTTTTCTTTAAATCTGCTGAATGTCTCAATTGAATTAACAGAAAATGAATATGCTCTAAAAATTAAGCCCATTTATCTTCCATTTGTTTCTTTTAGCCTGTCTTTCAATTCAGAGACAAACAAAAAACAAGGTTGAAAACCAAGAATCACTGGTGGAAAGTTTTCCTATATTGTCCAATTTTAATCATGCTTAATCATGTAAGTGATTGGACCAAGATTCAGTGTTTGTATATTGAGCTTAACGATGTTTGATTGAAGTTTCTGCTAAAAAGCTTTTCTAAACCAAGGTGCGCTTCAGCAGAGTTTTTAGCCTTAAACTAGTTGACTCGGTTGCACTCACTGGAACTCATATTCATAATCCTTGCAAAACCTCACACCATCCACTGAAATTTCACCTGCTCTTCATTCTCCTTTTACAAAGACTTCAATTTTATGAATCAGCCTTTAAGAAGAATTAAATAATTCCTGACTTCAGGACATTATTTTGTATGGAAATACAGAGCATCAAATCAGAGAGTCTGACAGACAAACTTTCAAAGAATGTGTGACTCAGTGTGTGGTTAAATCAGAATGATAACCCCTTATCTCTACCCACTGGAATGTCCCCAAGTCCCTAAACTAAACAACTAGTTTACTAATTGCTAGTGAGACTTTGAAATGAAGAGCACTTAAAGACTGCATAGGACACAGCAGTTCACATACTGCATGTAGCCCCAGGAGATCAAATTAATGCCTGTTGATGGGAAAGACTGCTTCCCCTCCATCCTTGCTTACTGTCAACTTGGAAAACCACTTCCTTAATCCTCTCTGCTCTGAGTGGAGTCCTCTGCATGCTTTTGGTCATGCCTCCATAATTCAGATAACCAAGATAAGAGAGGCCAGCTACTCTCTAGACTCAAAATGGTTGGCTGGTGCCTGAGGCTCACTGTAAAATGACACTATCAGAGAATGGTCAAAGGCAAAACATTTTCTCTTATAAAACCAAGAAGTCCGTTGGCCTCTATGACAGATTCCTGATCTCACAATCTGGCAATAGTTCACCGTAGCTATAAATAACAGTCAAAAATAGAAAGAAAAATCAATAAGTGAACGCTCATGGCTTCTGTGCTAATGATATATAGCTCTTAAATACAGATAAAAACTGCATTGCAGCTAGGAGTATTGTAATTTTTTTCTACTAAAATAAGAAGTGAAAAATACTAACTTAGGAGGAAAAACTCCTACTTTGCCTATGCTGGGGCATTCATTCATCATCTACAGCTTTTCTGGAGGAGTGAATGCATTAAAAGACAGTGTTGATGGCTGAGAGATCTGGGGCTTTCAGTGCCACCAGCATAACTACAAAATGGACATGACAAGCTTCCAAATCTTGCCACGCTCACTTGGAGTGGTCTTGCACGTAGGAGGAGGCTCTCCTTCAGTGTCTGTTGGCTCTTGTTATTTCACTGCGCAGCTTTGAGGATAGTATTGCTTGAACACCCTGTGCTGGATTAACAGGGATGTGGGTACAGTTGTCTAAATAGCTGCTAGAATTGTAAACATCTGAAGACTGAGATGTAGTCATGCTCATTAGAGGCATTTTGGATTCTGGAATCAGAATCAAGCAGCCAGAAAGTTGGGACTTCATCAGTTGCAACACAAAACTTTGTGCTCTCAAGGATTTTGCCAGAGAGAGAAGAGAGCAGTGATGACTCCTGGCAAGCTGCCTTTTGTGCCAGCATGCAGCATGTTCATGGCTGCTGTGACGGAGATCACTTCTGTGAGGGACTTATCATTTCAACAGTGTTTCTGAAAAATACAACCTGTCCTTTCCCCAGGAGCTGATAACAAACAATGAATTATGAAAACAATGAGCAAGCACCAGATCTCTTTACAGATTTGTCGTGAGTAAAAACCAAGGCACCGAGACTTAGAAGGTCTGTCTTCTGGGATGGTTCCACCCACTAGGAATTCTGGTCAGCTTATGGCAGGACTTGCTCTCCCACACAATGCAACACCAACTCAGAGACAACTTTGATGTCTGCACAGCACACCATCCATGTAGAGATACCAGCCTGGATCCCAAAACTGGTGTCACCACATGATGTTACATCTGGGATAGTAACCTGAAAGCACAGTCAAATGCCCCATCTGGAGAATCAATCTGCCACAGCTCTGCCACTTCCAGTTCTGGACCTAATTAAGACTGCTATTGAACAAATACAAAGTAAGTAAGTAAGTAAAAGACATGTGAAGCTTTGTCATGGCAAATCAACTCACCTATTAAAGAAACCCCAACATAAAAAATATGACAACATGTAAAACTACAAGGGAACCTTTTCATTACAGATTAAATGTATTTTCACATATACACAAATTAAATTAATCTCTGCTTCACCTGTTTATTTTTTACCTGACTGACAGCATTCATAATTCCTGCAAAGAAAACACTTACTGTTTCTCATTTTAAAATAGATGGTAATTTCACAGAGGCCTGGCTACAAATAAGTTTACATATGAAAATCCTCAAAATGGCTTATGCACTAGACTGGAAATTAGATATATCTCTGAAGTGTTTGTAATATAAAGTAGTGAACACTGGATCATTAGAAATAGTGGGACTGGAGAAAACGCCAGAGGAATTCTACCCTGCCTTCTCTTCATGATGTAAGTTAAAGATTTATTTAGTGGCATTGCCCCTTCCATTAGCTTTGCTTGCTTGCAGGCAGAAGTTTTGTCAAAGGGGGTAAACGGAAAGCTTCAGACACTTTGTTTCAGCACAGAAAAATGTGCTTCAGAGGGAGTGAATATTTGAAAAGAACCTGTGTCTAATGGAAAGCTATGGGGAGTGCAAGAGTATCTTTCCCAGCTTTGCAGAAGTCCCCAGGAGACAGTGCTAATATTCTTAATTCTTCACTAATACAGGACAACAGATGAGGTACTAAAAAATCTGAGTATCTGAATTTAGAGTAGCTTCCCTAACATGGCACTCCAAGAAACTGAACCAAAGACATCTCAAACATCATTGAAGAGAAACCCCACCATTAGCTATAAGAAAAGGGTTGTGATGCTATTCGGTCCTCCTGTGGTGCTCTCCCAAGTCTGCTACCTAGGGTCCCAGCTACTTCCCTCAGCCTGTGTCACTGGCACACAGGCAGTGGAGGAGCACACCTTACAATGCAGCAGCATCATGATAATGTGACAGGAGCAAAAGAGCAACTGTATCAGTCCAGCAGCTCAGTGTCTTGTCTCAGCAATGGACAGTACCAAATAACCAGAGAAGAGAATACAACCAGTCTGCAGGCTCATCTTTGCACCTTGCTGTCTGCTTAGATGTCACAGATCACTCTTTGAAAGTACAGAACTTCATTTGGGGCCGTGAGATGCTTAATCACCTTTTTTTGGCTTAGGAACTGTGTATTTGCAATACATTGACCATTAGCCCTGTTTGAAGGTCACCTCCTGACTCCCTGATATGGTGTACAAGCCAGAGGTATTAACGACCATTCTCAATTATATGTCTGAAATATATTATTAAGGCATCCTGACTCTTTACTCCCACTGCTGTCTTCTGCTCGCTGTAATAAAATGCTCTTAGTCAGCCTTTTTCTCTAGGGAAAAGAGATGCCAGCCCAGAGAAGGTGATTTATAGAAGACAAATGAGAAAGGTTGAATAAGATCTCATTTAGGGCCTTATTGTGCTATTGTTATTCACAAAGAATAGCTGCTTACCCCCATCAGGACCTGCTCTTGGATTTGCCTTGAAGTAGTTCTTGGCCTTAACAAAGGCTGCAAAAAAAAGGCCTTAAAAACTCATGGGTTTGCTGCAACATATCAGTTACGCAAAGCAGGAGAAGAGCTGACCTTAGCACGATGGCCTGCTCTGCAGTGCGGCAGAGAGCTGCCCTCGGCACAGACAGCAGCTGCTGTGCAGGGCGCAGGACAAGCCTGAGCTGTCAGTTGTAGTTCAACTCCCTGCTAGGCTAATAGTTTGCTGCATGGCCTGGCATCTCAAGAGGCTATATAACAACTACAGAAGTCAAAAGGAAAATGAGTCGATCAACCTAACACTTCTTTTTTTAATGCAGCCTGAGTCATTATTGCAGTCAGTAAGCTATAACTTACTGCTTTAGTCAAATCATTGTTACCATCATATATTACCTTAGAATCTATCACTATTAGAGGGTGAATGATGGAAACTAAGGCTTCTCATTATCCTCAAATGCCTCTGCATTAAGTCAAAAGGGAAATGTTTCTTTTTTTTTTTCTATCTGAGCCATGAAACTGGGAAAATTTATCAAATAGCAAAGGCTTTTGCAGCAGCTCCCGCAGAGCCCAAGCAAACATCCCTGCAGTGGTTTTCCTGAAGGCAATGAGGCTGTGAAATACTTAGGAAAATGTAAAGCCCACCTTTCAAGATGAGGCTGGCACATTGACCCCACTGTTAACAGAGCTCATGCCCTTCTGCAGAGATGGAGAGGAATCTCTACCAAGCAAAGACCCTCAGCACATGGTCTGGATAATGTATGGGTAAGCCATACCACGTCACATCACAGCACTGTGGGTGTATCATCTGCCTCATCTCTAGTAACACTTCCCTAGCACACCCTGGTTTTGCTGTAAGACCTATTACCTGTGGAGAGCATTCAGTCGCTGTGAATTTTCGTGAGGAATCTGGAAGGGAGAAGGGATGCTGCCAGGACTTTACACCTCTTTTACAGAATTTAACCACCTGCATAGTGTCATGTAAGGAATCCCCAGTAATCTCCTGTCTCATCACTTTGTTTTGTGCTTCTTAAAATCCTGATTCAGTTTTGTCATTGAGATGGTCTCTATCCTTAAGCTACCAGTTACCTTCCCCATTATTTAGGACTGTTCTTTGTTGCTGGTTTTGGTTTTAATTTTTGAGGTTTCCTACCACCCCCTTACGGGTTCACAATATTCACTTCTCCCCAGGATCCAATAATTCACCTCCCTGCCCACCACAACACCGACAAAATGATTTACTATGAAAGAAGTAAGGTAAGACATTAATGTACACCTGGCAGTGGTAGACTTCATCATGGTAGATGGAAACGGGTTTAGCTATCTTATGCTTATTGTGGGATAGTACAGGACATGATCCTGAATCTGGGCGATTACTTACAGCTGCTTTCTGTGAGGATACCTTTGTTTATGCATTAGAAATCACTGGCACATCCATATCCACAGTTCTGCTATCTTTGCTACAGCAATAATAGCATTGACCCTCCTAGTACAGTGCTGCAGCACTAGAGCTCAGAACTACTGACTTCAGAACACCATGCTAATCTACACTGTGAATTCCCAGCCTTGGTGGTTACTTAACACTATTTATGAATGTTTATGCCTGTATTTAATTTCCCGTGGTGGTTGAAGTCCTTCCCTGAGACTTGCAAAAATGGTATCATATATTTCCAAAGAACCTTTTATTCAGTATAAATAAAACATTATGCAGCAGCTTTAATTTCCTGATAATTAAATGTTAAACTTTTCCACAATGCTGGATCCTGAGCAGTGATAGGAACAAAACACTGTGTTGCTGAGGCTTCAAAGTCCAATTTGTATACTGAATTCACTTAAAAAACCTTGATGCTCATGTATTTCTTAAAGCTGCATATTGAAGCACAGTGTTAGGAAGCTGGGAAGGTGTATAAAGGAAAAGTTAGGCTGGAAAACAATCAGGTCAGTGGAATTTCATATGGATGGCAGGGAAGCAAGCAATGTAAGTATTAGAAAGGAGAGACAAGAGGAAGCAGCCAAAATACCACAAGTGTTTCGAGTGCTTGGTTAGAAACTGATCTCCAAAATGCTTTGGAGAAGACTTGAGCAGGTAGAGTTTAAAGGAGACAGGGACCAAAGACTGAGCCAACAACTTGCTGGAAAGGGTTTCAATTTATCCTAGATTAAATAAATAAATAAAGCAGTTTTTATTGGTGTGATTTGTTTCCTCTGCTGCTGCTGTGCTGTGACTAAAGAAATTTTTAATCTCATCTTCTCAGGCTTCTCAGAGTCACAGCTGTGGCCTATGACAAAAATAGTCTGTTCTCATGAAAATACCTGTGACTGGAATGAGGAGTCAGTCCAAGCCCAGCAGGAGCAAGGAAAGACTCACAAAGGCTGTGAGAAAAAGCCCTGGTTAATGCATTTGCTAATTCATTGCACTTTTACTTGCTAATTAGCAAGCACAAGGAAAAGAAGAAAAGCCAACAACAGAGGCTACATCCCTAGCTACTGTAAACCCCAATTTACACCAGCTAAGATACTCCAAGGGAAAAGATACTTGCTTGCTGTTTGTCTTGATATAAGTAGCAATTACTCCATGGCTACTGAGCTGAATTTTGGAGTTATGGGCCAAATTATTTGAGCAGGCATATTCTGAGATATCCATCTTGCAAAATCCTTTGTGCAGAGCCGCAAAGTTATCCCTGGGTATTAAAATAATCTCTTTCCATTTAATTATACTGTACCAACTACATACATACTTTCCTTCTCATGAAGCAATTCTGCTTTCCTGTAAGATGGGCTCCTCAACAAACTAGTCACCCAAATAACACCAGCCCTGGCTAGGTCAAAGAGCACCATGAGTCATTTCTTAAGGAGGAAAAATAAGATAACTTGCAGATCGAAAATATCCCTGTGTATGAATAAGGGAATTTCACTCCCATTGGCATTTAGAGCTGAAGTAACTGTCTCCATATGAACTCAGTGCCTTCCAAGCAGAGCATTTGCTAAGTCGGACAAAATAAGCAGGATACTAGTGCTTCTTCCCCCGTAACTACTCAGTGCTTCGTGCGGTAGCTGTGAAAACCCACTGCATGACTGAGCCATCTGGACATGTGTTTCAAAACTAGAGCTTCAGAGAAACAGTCATGCAGGTTTTGTTTTTCTAAATCTATCTAGAGCTCATCCAAGCAGACAAACTTGGTGCAAGGGAGGAGGCTGGGCTGCACATCAGAGCCCCCTTGTTTACTGGTAAATCCCACACAAGGGCCAGCACAGGAACATCTCTTTGAAGGATAAAAGCATTAATCTTTCTCTGTAGTGCCTGCCAATAAAATTAGGTATAAGTTACTGACACGGTCACTAAGCAGACTGACTGCTTGAAATACTTTCCCATTCTTAGATGGAGACTGTTTTATAAATTCAAATTATTTTTTATTTAGGTGACAAAATATGTTTTTATAATAATTAGTGCAGTCGAAACAAATACCCTTATGCCATCACCAGTGGAAAATGTTAAAGACCAGTGGCCTGAACCTTTCTTAAAAATTACTATGTCTAGAAAAAGAGAATATTTAAAGAGTTAGAAGTTGCATGTAATAAACCACATAATTTTGATCATTTTAATCATAAGGGAAAAAATACAGGACCAAATCTTGACATTGACAGAACTCTGCTGATGATGCCATGGCAGGATCTGATTTATCGTTGCATTTTTCTATCCTTTCATTCCCACTGTGCTTGTTCATTCACATTAAAACCTGGACTTGCTTAGATCAAAATGCAACTGAAACACAGAATGGAGGCAGCAGCCATTTCCTGAAATCCACCAAAAGATCTATTCCTGAATGAGCTCTTTGGAGCTGAAAGTCCTGACTGGCAACCAAAGTGACACAAGTCATCAGAAAAGCAATTCTGCTTTCTGGATATAGTCATCAATTGAAACACAGGTGACCAAAGAAGGTGGAACAGGTGAAACACAGGTGACTGAAAGAAAGGGGGGGAAAGTATAAGAACAGTTAAGCATTGGATCATATTGTCCAGAGAGGCTGTAGAGTCTCTGTCCTTGGAGGCTGCTTTGTCTTGTTTGAACAAAACCTTGAGCAACCTGATCTGAAGCCAGTACTGACCCCACTGTGAGCAGGAGGCTGGACCTCAGACCTTGCTTGGTCCCTTCCCAGCACAGTGATTCTCTAAGGCATGAACAATCTTTGCTGTTTATATATGTGTTTAAAAATAAAGCCAGAGAAAATGGGTAACTCTTCCACTGAGGATTTAGAGTTCTTAATATAGTTGTTAAAATTTGTATTCCACTGTTTCGACATTTTACCTAGATGAAAACAAACACAGTGAGGGTATCCTATCATGAACCCATTTAACATTTTTTATCCCCACAGGCTCTTGCCTTGAGGAGGGAAAAGGAACATCTGTTCTTTTGGCTCCAGTTAAGGGTTTAAGTCTTCCCAGTCTTGAGGAGCGCTTCATAAACAAAGCCTGAGATCACTGGATGTTCCCACAAAACTGTTTGTGTAATCAGGCTGAGATGGTTGCAAAAGCAGCCACACTGAGGCTGCTGTATGGTAGTAAGAAAACCTGCAGCAGTGTGCTGTCAATCGCTTCAGAGATTGTCTTTTGGATAAAGAGGGATCTGAGGACATTCAGAACTATAAATCAGCCCTAGACTAATTTTTTGTTCAAAAAAACGATTACAAACACACAAATACACAAGAATTGTTACTCTCCAGTCAGCAGTTACCTGGGTAAGAAAAGAGAATAGACTGGTTGGTATTTGTATCTCATCCATCTTCTGAGTCTTCCAGGACCATCTTGGTCACTCTGATGAAGATGAGTGACAGCAAAGCTGCAGCTGCATAAAATCCCCTCTTTCCTGCCCTGTGACATACAGCACGGTGGTTGATTGTACAGAGGAGGAAGAGGCCGCTGCCCATCTCCTGCTGCATGCCTGGTTAAGCTGCCCCAGCTTGTGGCTCCTGTTGATGGGCTGCACCTGCTGGCTCTTTTTGGAGTGGGGCAGTAGGATTCAAAGTGGTGGAGGCAGCTTCAACAAGTTTACGTGTTTCCTTCAAGCATCGGACACAGAAAATGTTTGCTGGATTCTGAAGTCAGGGCTTGAAACAAACCGCAGTTAATGCTCATTGTACCAGAACAGTTGCATTTTCTCATCTTCTCTGGGTTCAGGCAGATGTGACTGCTTTGTCAGTGTGGTTTAGGAGCACAGCAGGTTAGTGCAGAAGAAACAAATCATCTCTGGAGCTTTGGAGGCTTTGCCTTCACTCAGGAGGCAACCTGAGTCCCCTCCACAAGCAACTCAGGAGAAAAATACAACTCTCTTTAGTAGTTTCCTGAATTTCAATGAATGATTATTTAATGTCTCTAGGTTCCTGGCAGGACCATCCTCTATTTCCTTTTTCAGCTGACTCATCCTGCCACACTGTCATTGTCACCAGACACCTCTCTCACATCATTGTCCCAGTTGTGCCCTTTGATTACCAGTTCTATCACTAATCACTTAACGCCAGCTTTAGTAATCTGTATTTTCACAGCTAACTCAGGATTCTTTGGAAACTCAAGATTTAGGAGGACTGTTAAAGACAGGGTAGACAAGACCTTGCTTCCATCTATGCTTTCATTTTCCCATTGGCTCCAATGGGGCCAGGACACCACCTTTAGTGTCTGAGAGATAAGCATCGACAAGACATTTTAAAATCTGGGTTGTTGATCTTAAGCACAGTAAATCCATTTGTATACAGAAGAGATGTCATTTGGACTGAGAATTAATGAAAACCAGTCACAGCTGGAATTTTCTTCCTCTTTAAAAGGAACATCTCATTTTCTTCTAGCCCTAGCCAGACGAATACCATGATTTCTAATGTTTGGTACACAGCCAGTTTAACCAGTTGTTTTGCAGTGGCTCATTCTGTGTGTGCACAGATGCTCTAGAGCCACCGGAGTGCTGTTTTTCTTTCCTCAACAACCAGGCAGAAGGCGCTGTCAGGGTTTCCCAAATGACAGTGTCTGGAGAGCCTGAATGAAGTTTCTCATATGTGAAATTAAAGCCAGCGGTGTTTTATTCATCAGGGAGCTGTCTGGTGTGCATCGTGAATGTCAGGTAGGTGTAACCCGTATCAGTTATCAGGAGACAGGATCAAGACTGGAAATTAAAAAGCTGTCTATCTTTGCTTCAAAGCTGGCAGGGACAAAAACTTAAAGGATGAAGAAACTAATCAATCCTGGGAATGTGCTGTGTGGACTTTCAAGAAGTGAGAGTAATTATCCTCTCTAATCTCTCCCTGAAGCCCATAGCAGCATGTGGCCAGATATTAAATGAGTAATTCAGGAAGAGAGAATATAAAGTAACCATATACACAAATATTAGGCTCAGTGAGTTTTCTTCTTCTCAACTTCCCTGTTTCTCAGCATGTGAAGCTAGCTACGTACCTTCAAATCAGCATCGCTTATTCTTGTTTTGTCTTACGCTGAAATCCCCCAAAGGGAGTTGAGATCCGAGGTTTCACCTTTGATGCCTGCCTCACAACTGCAGCTGCCACTGCTGCTGTCCTGCAGAGCGTGTGGGCCCTCATGTGGGGCTGTTGGGGTGGACCATAATGGGTGAAGCTGGGCCCCATGGGGATCCTGAGTACTGGCGCTGCTGGTACCAGAGTCCGTTAGTGCTGGCTCCCGGCTGGTGGTGAACATGGGTGCACTGACCATGCAGCATCCGAGCAACATGCTGGACTTCTTCACTTGTATTTCTAATGCAGACAGAGAGCCCAAATGTGCCTTTCAGACTGAGTTACTTTCCCAGCAGTGCTGACCTCAGTGTTTACATTTTTGAACAAAACTCTCAATCTCTTTTATTGTCTCCTGAGAGGCAGAAAAAAGCATCTGTGATTATTGCCCTCATATTTTAAAAGATGATCACTACCATTCACACAGACAAGGGCCTTTCCCATGCGTGCTGTTACAAGCATTTCCCCTCCCAGCCCACAAGTATTTTGGGGCAGCAGAGAAGGAAGAACCCTATATTTCCTTTAGAACATTTCACGCTTCCTCTTGCTGTTGTGTTTTCCTGCTCCTCTCAAAGGGAACACTTTCCTTTTCACATAGCTTAGCCTTCAGTAGTCAGTCTCACTAATCCTCCCATGCTTCCATTTATTCCTCTGTAGAATAACCCATGTTTGAAACCCAGGAGAAACTCTCAGGGTGTTCTGTGATATATGGATGATACAGAAAATAATTCATAATCATGGTAAAGTATCCAATGATATGATGTTATCCATCAAGATATGAAATATAAATGTTGATATAATAATAAGATAAAATGAATTATTTGAAAGAAAGCACAGAAAGAAACAGAAGTCTCTGATGAACCCCACTAACTAGCTCTAGTTAAACCTGGGAATTTCTCAGTGGAAATTGTTTCATCAGAAAAGACAATATTTTCAAAAGCAAAAGATTACACTAAAAAAGAGAAAACTGAGACTGTTTGGGTTTGGTTTCTTTTTTACTTTGAAAAAGTATAAACATTTTAAAATGTTAAAGGTGAAAAATTTTTACCTGCCAAAATATTCCTTGTTTAAAGCTCCTACATCTGGGCTAGGAATACTAGTAAATATTTAAAAATAAGAAAAGAGGCTTTGGAAGATAAAAGCCAAAAGAAAACAACAGCTTCATTTTTCTTTGGGTTCTGTACTTTTTTTCACCTCACACTTCATTCCAGCTCCAGCTCAGATAAATTTTGTAGACACTTGCAAGTTTTTCAAGGAAAATCCATCTCAGATGCAACAACCAGTAGCCAATTAATTATGAAGTGATCCTTTCCAGGAGAAAACCCAAGCACAAGTTCAGCAACCAAAGAACGTTACTGCCTTGGCATGTGCCAAAACAACATTCCTAGACTTTTTACCTAAAAGATCACACATCTTTTCTGAAAAAGTAAAATGACAAAAGGCCACCATGTATCTCACTATGAGCTCTAACTGGGAAAGGAGATGATAATGACATGCTCCAATAATCACAATTTTACTGTTTGTTACTTCCATCATTTTCACTGAAGATACTGATAATACAAGCCAGGTCCCAGCTGTTCCTGGGGACCAGCATGAGCTGGAGTTGACACCTTTCACTGTCTTTCAGACGGTTGGTGGTCCACAGACTCTTGATGTAGGGAGGTCTTGCTTCTGATTTTACTCCTTTATCACACAGTTTCCCCACTTCTGATACAGGAAGGACAGCCTCACCCACTGTTGCTATCAGTTACTGCTCCAAAGAGTGATCCTCCCCTTCCAAGAAGAGTCATGCATCACCTGGCTGTGCCAGAGCTGAGAAAGTCCTTCTCTTGCTGGTGGCTGCAAGCAACCATAAGCCACATCCTCTACTTCCCCAGGGTGAACCAGCAAACTCTTCACTCTGAGGTAAGTCTGGTCTATATGCACAAGGATAACACAGAATTGCTCTGATGTATTCCCAAAGACAGCCATTGCCCTTTCATTAAGTTCCTTGGAAATAAAACTAAGCTGAATTGACAGCTTTGGTACCAAGGGAAGAAAATCCATGGTTCAGTTAAAGAAGAGAGGGAGGGGAGTAGATTCAATGGAACATTATTAAGCTCTTTCTTTCTTTTTTTTTTTTTTTAAACAAGAAATGTTTGGAATTGGGTTTACAATTCTCCTGCTGTTCTAATTTTAAATATTTCCTTTACATCACTGAAAAGAAAACTTGGATTTAGTAAATCCAGTGTGTGAAAGGTCCTTTGGGCTGGTAATAAGACTTTCGAAGTTGCAGAAATCAGTCTGTGAAAAGATGTTCACTGGGCCCGTTAATGTGGAGTGTCTCTTCAAAAGGGAAGGCTGACTTGGCTACAGGAAAGTAATTCCTTCTCTTGCTCAGATAAGGCTTTGATCTTTTTTAATACAATCCTGAACCTTACAAAGCCATTTCTAGTAATTGCAATCCTTGAATAGTACACTGACCTTTCATATTTTAAAGATACAGCCCTAAAAATAACTTCATTTTTAGAAGCAACCTTATCTTTGCAGTTCTGTGGCACTATCAATGTGCTTTGTCACTTCTTAGTTCAAAACGTTGTCAAGATGAAGGTGGCTTCACTCAGCATAATGAGAAAAAGGCTGTTTATTTGTCCTCTCCATAACTATTTCTGCGTACTTCTTCGTAGCTTTATTTACCTATCAAAACCACCATGATTCTTGTTTCTTGCCTTCAAAGACAGCCTACACTTGCAATTTTGGATAAGCATTAAGTGAAGACTTCGAGAGCAGCTATTTTAGAAGCAAAACAGTGCAGGAAAAAACGTACTTAAAAAGCTCAAAGGCAATGAGATTCTTGTTTTCTAATTTGGGAAGTTATTAGATACACCTTTCATATTGTTAGCAAAGGCAGAGGGTCTGCTTGTTCAAAGAGCTCTCAGACGAGCTGGAGGGATGTCAGGAGGGATGGTGCTCTGGTGCTGCCAGTTTCACTGCAGGGAAGTCTGATTTGCCAGCAAAGGTCTGGTCATAGTGGAGCTGAGCTCCTCCAAAGCTCCTTCTCCCAACCTGTTTCCACACAGCCCAAATGTGACCTGGGTGGTAAAGACTGGGGTCAGTATGGTGTCAGCTAATGTGGCTGTTACATGCACTAGTTTTGTATCTTTTACACAATACCCTTCAATACCTTATTCCAAGTCATCATCCCTACCATTGGGTCATCTTCTTATCTCCAGCCTAGAAGCTGACAGCATCCCTACCAAACTTCCAAGCCTCTCTGCTATATAGATGGTTGTGATGAAAATGGACAATGGGCTAGTACAGAAACATAAGACTTCGTCTGAAACTCAGAATAATTTCAGTCTTTGGGATGTGGCTTAGTTTTCTCAAACTGAGAAAACATGAAAAGCCCAGATCACTTGTAAAATTGTATCAACTTCATTAACAACTTGCAGGCTATGCAGATCCTGTTTGAACAGAGATGATCAGTAAATGAGGGTTCAAGTGTTTTCAGTAAAACTCCATAAGGTTTCTAAAAGGCTGTGAATAATGTCAATTGTAAATTCTTTACGGCAATGGCAATGAACAAATAATAAACCCAGTGATGAACAAAAGTGTACATTTCTCTAAGGATCCATGCATCAATTTTTTATGGTGGCAAGTATTTATATAGCTGATGAAATGAAGAACATATGTACAGGGAAAATGACAAGATAAAGCTTCATGTCTTGTGTAACCCTGAGTTTGCTAATGCAAAGCCAAGAAATATTTCAGTAAAAGCCTGTGCATTTGTCCAGAGAAAGTTTTCAGAAAGAAGTTTTATATCAAATTCTCAGGGACTTTTGCCTAGAGCTGATAATGGCTGCATTTATGGCTATTACTGTCAAGAAAGCTTCTTTCATTTGAAAATCATTTGAAAGTGAGGAGAAAGAGCTGAACTGAGTTCAGATGAAAGAAAGGCTGTTTTCAGCAACAAGGTGCAGCTGGTATCTGCAGTGGTAGACGGATAGTGTGACAGGGTAGGAAGCCCGCATGGACCTAACAGGGACAAAAGTGAATGCTGAAAGGAGAATTGTTTCTCTCAGGTGCTTCAAAAAAAGAAAAGCTTCCCATCAGTTGCCACACACTGCACATATCAGAGCTATTAGTGACCTCCAGCTGCAGTCACTGAGGGAGGGCTGAATACCTTATGCTGCTGCTGGATCCCTGCCATTGCACACAGCCCATCTTTTCTCATGGGCCCCCCAGGAAACCTGCTACATGTGCTCGCCTGGCTTCTTCTTTTTCATTTTATAGTGCCCTGCTGAGGACTAGACAGCCCTGTTAAATATTTGACATAAGACCAACTAGGAAAAAACTCTACTGTCTTTCCAAAAGCAATAAAAGGACACATGCAGGGATGAGAGGATGGGGGAGGAAGCAGAGACATTTAAACCACCAGGTCATCTCCAGACTCCTAGAACTGCTCAATCCAGGCTCCTGATGCTCTTTGCATGAGGCTTCTCCAACACCCTGGCCACTTACAGCATGAGCAGAGGGAACAGGTGAATGGGTTATTGTTGCAGCCCCAAAGCAGAGGTCCTGCCTGATGGGGCTGTGGCAGGACATGTCCTCTGCTGGGTCAGGCCTCAGGCTCCAACCCCTCCCTCTGAGGTCCCCAGCCATAAAGAATACTGCTACCTCTCTGGAAGGGATTTAGCAAGACAGACACAAGCCACTTTAATCAAAACACCACCCAAGTGAGACCCTCTGATTAGAAAAAGAGGGTGAGAAAGAGAAACACAGCACAAGCAAAGCCCCAGTGTCAGGTTTTTCGCCGGCATCAGAAAAAGGGAACAACTGAAATAAGCTGTTTCAAGTACTTGCCAGTGGCCTAGGTGGTTTGAACAACCTTCCTGAAAAAAAGAGAAACATAAAGCCCATTGGCATTGTGGTCTTATGGTGTTCCTGAAAATCTTCCTTTTACTTGGTCTGTTTGGGTGCCCTGCTATTTTGTAGTGATGCCGTGTCGTTAAGATAAGATGCAAACATAGCTAAAACAATCTTTTTCTCCAGACTAACTAGATTTACTTGCTGACTTGTAAACCAATTTGAAATAATAAGACTTGAAGAGCAGCTTTATCAGAATGACAATTTATGACTTTTCCAGATGTGTTTTGATATCCTTATATGAATTCTACCTAAGCCTTGATGTTTCAAGATTAAGCCATTACTTCTATAAGAAATGATCTGCCTGCCTTCAGGTTATTTTATGTGCTGACTGTTGCCATTGCCAAGAGTCAAACTATGAGGAGCTGAATAATGCCTCTATAGAAAGGGTATTTATAATTTTCATCATTAGGTATCCATTATAACTATGTCTGAGTCTCACCTAAGAGTTCGCCCCTAAACCAGAGCCAAAATACCCCCCACATTTGCAAAGAAACATCCCTTGCCCCAAGTAGTTTTTCTGTTACCAAGGTGGAAAAAATTACTATCAAATTAACTGGCACCAACAGCGTGGAATAAAGGCTGACCTGATTGTTCAGTGTGGAAAGAAAAACTTTTATTTTCTATGAAAAATGAAGGCCTTCTTCTTTTCATTTATATGACATTTTACAGTCCCCTTCTTTCATTCTACCTCCAGTGTTAGAGTGCTCTGAAGGCTGTGATTTCAGCATACAAATAGCCATCTTAAAACAAACAAATCTGTGAATCGAAAGAACAGCTACAATGCAGACAAAAAGTTGCCTTGTAAAAAAAGCAATGGACTAAAGTGATTCTGTGTAAAATTAACCCAGCTGCCCCCCATGACTACAGCAGAAATAAAATGCCATGCATGGAAGACAAGTTACAAAAGATGGAAAACCATGTCACCATGTGGCTGAGAACAATATATATTATCCCGAAACAGTGATAATTCAGATGGAGACAGCAGCCTGTATGAGTCAGAAAAGTTTTATCTGAATACATCTAAAATAGGAAAAAACACCAATTAAATACAAATAACAAGGAACTTAAGAGATGAAGCAAACTCGCCTGACTGCATCCAAACTTTGGCAATATTTAAACTGGTTACTAATCTCTGGGTTGCGTCCAGCTTCACAGTCAAATCATAAATCTTCACAGGACCAGAGGAGAAGAAAATTAAGATGTTCTGAAATTTTGGGACAGAAAATATAGCAAGAAGTGCAACCAATCTGAAGGAAAGCTCAAATCCCCAAATTTACACTGGCAGCCAGACGAAAAACTGATTATAGATCAGCAGATAACCAGGAATGATAAGGATTGTAGAATTTTTTTAACAGATCTGCTGTTAAAAACCAAACCTGATCTTTTACCCTTGCACTAGAAGAGTTCGACAAAAATTATCATTGAAATATAATCCTAAAATGGCAAAAGCACTGCAACTTAAAAATGTTTCGGTTTACACATTTCAAACATTAGAATAGTTTTAGTTTAAACAACCTCACTGAAGGTTCACCCACAGTCTTTGCACAAAGAAAGCATCAAGCATCCCAGTGACAATTCCTATCATATGTGATAGAAGAATAACCCAAACGTTAGAACAGAAGACTTCCTTTTTGGAATGTTTTCATACCAAATTGTTGAACTGTGACAAGAAAAAGAGAAACCTAGTTACCTTTTCCAAAGCTGCATACCCAGATTTGTACACAGGCAACTGTCTGTAGCTGTCCTAGTTTAGGTTTCAATGGTTGTGTGCAATGCACAGAAGCAATGCATTTCAGTGGCCATCAGTCAGGCTGGTGCTGCAGGAGACAGTCCTGTCCCTCAGTGCACACAAGTGTAAAGAGGCACAGCAGACACAGGAGAATGACATGGGGCAACTTAAAGTGGTACCACAAGGTTATGACAGGAAGTGGATTTAATTTGGTTGGGTTTTCTATGTTCAGGTTCTCCAGTTTTATTTGAGAGTTAGTTCTACACTGAGATTCACAACTACCATCAGCTCAACTGCTGCAAAACACTCGTGTGTGTCGTTGCAGATGGGCAAATCAGGGAATATTGGCTTGACAACAAAAATTTTATTAGTACCATCAGCTATAATAAACCACAGTCATCCTACACACCAATAAAGATGACGTGCAATAAAGATTAGGTAAGATGCTTTGAATATACTGCAGAAATATTACTGATGAGTTTCTTGTGTGGGTTTGTGTCTGATGTGCAAAGATTTAACGAAATATGACAGTACCTTCCCAGTGAGGGATCAGTGAACTTGGAGCCTTGAGGGGAATGCAAGGAGAAGCAAGACAGAGAACTAGCTTCCATGGGGAAACAACTAGTTTTATATATTGATTCCAGTGTTTCACTGTCACAGAGGAACCTCTGGGAAACTCTTAAGGAAAACAAAGGAGAAAAGAATTTCTGGATCTGAATTTAATCACATAATATCATGCAGTGCAATATCAGGAGAACTAGTATGCAGCCTCCCAGCTGTGTTACCACCAGCCTTCAGCTGATGAGTCTATAAGAGCAACCAAAGCAGAGAAGTTTGACTGCCTGCAGTGAAGTGGAGATTTGGGAAAGCTCTTAGGAAACAGCCTTCAGTGGTAGCAAAATGTTTCAGTGATGCCAAATTCCTGGCTTAGAGGAAAAAACGCCAGGATCCCTGGTAGGCACTAAAACCTGCATCAGATTGATCTTCTTAATCCTTGGGAGGCAAGACCTTTTAGTTCAAAGGCCCCTACTCCAGTGGAGATCACAGTTTTGCTGGAAAGGGCCACGGATACCCTCTGTGAAACATCTCCATGCACATGCATTATGTCAAGCTGCTTTGCATAATGTGAGAAGAGAGGAAAACCTTTTTGCCTAAACCTCAAATTTGCTGATGCTTGACTTTACTGCAGTTTTCAGAACGCAAAACTGAAATTTCTTGGTTTCACCTGAATCTTAAGAAGAGGAACTTACCAGAATCCTATTAAAAAAAGGTTGTTTTCATCATATTTTCACCAAGACTAACTCAGGCTCTATCATAAATCACAAAGGAGGATGAGCTTCAAAGAGATTTATGGCATTATTGGCAGTGGATCAAGGCTGGCCCTGTGACCTTCCCCAGACATGTGGAAGTGAGAGGATGTCAGGCCATCAGTTGCTTTATCCTCTGATTCCAGGACTGGGGAAAAAACAATGACAGTGAGTTGTGTCTAAAACCCTCCAGTCTGGCTGTCAAAGAGGGAAACAGTTACTTTAAAAGTTGCAGAAGTAACTGAGAATAAGAGGCCACAGTGGTTATTTTCTTTGGAGTTATTCACACACTTGAATTTTTAAATGCTGCTGCACTGGGAAATATGAATTTCCCCACTGAAGAAGGCAGCAATACTCAGTAAATATAGAACATTTGATCCACTCAGGACAATAGTAAAAGCACAGACTAAAGCTAGTTGGCTGTGAGAAACTGCTCCTTTCGAACTTATCCCAGCATATCCTCATGGTTCTTTTCACTTGCATATTCCTGGTCATTTTCTGCATGGATTTCTGTCCGCTACATCTGTGGCTTCATTCATGCTTCTTTACTTCAGTTACATTGGTGGAAAACTGAGTCTTCCCTGTGAGCTGTGTACTTTCTCCAAAAGCTCCCCCCTAAAGTAGGGCTACTCAATCTGCCTTTGCTTATTTATGAGGTTCTGTGATTGCTACCTATAATTTCTTCCTGGAGTCTGTCTATGAATATCTGTAATAGGCATCCAGCCCAACAGATACAGAGCTGATTTTACAAAAGTATTTTTTTCCTATGTGGATGACTTATTTTGCTGGATTGGGTCTTTTTTGCCAAAGTAACTTATTTCTATAAGCACAACCTGTCACATATGTATATCCTGAGAACAGCTCAGCTGTGAATGTGATTAAATGTTTTACACAGTGAATGTTGCTGAACAGATTTAGTGAACTATCTTATAACTACTGAGTTCTCTGATTCCTTATGATCATTGTTATGACATATATTGATATCAGGAATTTTACACATTGTGACTTTTAAAGATGAAATATTGCCGCTGTGATTTGCCTCTCCATATGCAACCTGTCACCAAGAGCATGCTCTAGTGTTTGATCACAAACCAAGTATTAACCGCTCAGCATGACCACAATTCTAGCTAGGCAGATCTTGAAAGATGCCATGCATCTTTCATGATTCTTCAAAGTGAGCAGAGGCTTTGGTTACTCCTGCTTGGATAAGAAATGAAAGTCTAAGAATACCATGCAGCTGTCATAACCTCTGGGCCAAAGAGTGTATTTATAACCTGGCTATTCTGCCTTGCTCCTAACCCTAGCCAAAATTCCTAAGAGGAAAACAGCTTTTTGGGAATCCAATCCATTCAGAGCTCCGGGCAGTTTCGGACCAAGTTTCGGAGAAAAATTATCAAGTTTGTTCTTAGTCAGATGAGCAATCTCTGTCCTGAGACTCATCAATTACTGCCTTCTTTCATGCTGTATCAGTTCACAGTGGCTACCAACAGAAGAAGAAACATTTGTCTTAAGTGCCTACCCAGACTATAACTCTTGATCCACTTTCACAAGCAAACCCCTGCCTTTTCCAACAGGGAGATGAGGGGAGCCTGGTGAGAAATGAAGACCTCAGCTCAGTAAATACAGTTTCCATTCAAAACATTCATTCTATGATTCTATGACTAAAACGTGCAATCACTCTCCCTGTTAATGCTCACATCAGAGACTGATCTGCTCTTTTGTCCCTAGAGGTCACTGCAAAGCAGAATTAAAGTGCTAAGGCAGCGTGGGGAGATGAGCAGGGACCTTGGCTCTATCTTCCCCCCTATTCTTCCATTTACCTGCTTTCTTTACTGGCACTGTGCTGCTAATTCTCACAGTCTGGTTTTAGTTTATTCGGTGGAACTCTTTTTTATATTGTATTTATTACAAGTAACATAAAGAAACATACATGTGTGGCCATATGCTTATAAATATCATGTGTTCCTCCATACCCCCTCCATGGCTATCAACAGGTAGCTACATGAGACATATTTTGTTCAGAATGGGCTAAGTTTTCTTCTGTTTATGAGCTGCTCAAAGTTAGCATCACTGTAGGGCTGGGATGCCTTGGGTCACAGCAAAGGAGTAGAAAATTGAATAGGTCAGTCAGGGAGTTACTTAATCATTTTAATTCACTTTAAGTTATTTGTATGAATGAAACCATCTGCAAGAGAATCAGACTCACAAACCACAGATGTGTCAGCAGAGAATTGTAGTCAGCCGCACACTTCCAACAAGCTCTTGTTGGATGATAGTTGTAACAGAGCTTTAAAGCCTACTAAATACGAACCATTTAGATACAAACATTTAGGATTCTTCCAGGATTAGTGACAGCTTAAGGCATGACAGTGAAGATGTTTATAAGCTTTCTTCTAAGACAGGAGATCTGCAGTAATGCAGCCAATTATCCTCATCCGACTTTCATTTCAACTTTTCTTACCTGCTTTACCCTCTCATCTCTTTTTGGCCTGAGATCTGTGGCAGCTGTTTCTTATGACCACAGAGTGGTAACATCACATCCCATCTTCAACACGAGCTGTCCACAGAGTATTTAAACCAAAGCAGCCAGAGTATCTGCTTAGGCCATTGGCCATGGACATAACTCTGCCAGATTTCCAGCTAAAGCATGTGGGACACTGGGCTAGAGATGCAGACAGCAGTTAGAAGACAACTTCAGACAGAGTCTGAGATGGAACCGAGTTCTCAATGAAATGGATAAATCATTTACATTTTAAATATTTATTCAGCAGAACCCATTTGCTAATGCTGCTTTCCTCAGGAAAGCAAGTATTTCCTCCCATACTGATGGAGGATGTTTTTCTGCTGTCCACTGATGGCACTGACCAACCAAAGTCAGTTGCTGGAGTTATGCATGTTCCAGACAGAATACAGACACCACTTCACCAAATGGAGTGGCTTATTATTGTAAACTGTGAGATAACCCAGCTGTGCTGTCCAGCTGACATTGAAACAAGGGTACATGGGTTATATGCACGGGGTTATGGCACTGAAATACAGCAGGCTGGGAATTACTCATGTGAAGGGAAGATATATAATTTAGGATACTTAAAGGTCTGGGAGAAGATGTGGGAACATCCCTGGCAGTGTTCAAGGCCAGGTTGGACAGGGCTTGGAGCAACCTGCTCTAGTGAAGGATGTCCCTGCCCATGGCAGGGGTTGGGGCTGGATGAGCTTCAATGTCTCTTCCAACACAAACTACTCCATGATTCTGAGAGGGCTTATATCCACATTATGTTTGACCAAAGGAAGCAGTCTGCTGCTTCTGTTAGCTGCACTGTAGTGATACATGGAAGCATCAGTGAAAAGAAAAAAGGGGTGGGGTGGAGGGGGGAAGAGATGAAAAAAAATACCACAAACAGAAGCAAAAGCAGAAGAGAGAAACATGAGTGTCAGATGTTAGCAGATAAAGAAGAATTGAACATCAGATCCAGAAGTCTTTTGTGGCACCAAAGACCATGCTATGAGCAAGATAAAAGAAGAAAACCATGAAATACTTTTTGCATGCAATAGCAGCTGGCACCAGAAAAGCACCAGAAAAGATGACTGAGGAAAGGGAGCATCAGCGGCACTTCATAAATACCCCCTGATTCACAAGTGCTGAAGTAATGACTGAGACACAAGTCAGATGTACTTTTCCCACCCCATTTGTCCTCTGGGTTTTTTTTAGTTGTAGGAGATTACTAAAATAATAATATGAAATCTTTAAAATCCCTTTTATCTCTTCCTACCTTCTACATGCCCTACTAATGAAAAAGGTGAGTTTGTTTTCAGCTCATACACACGGGTATGAAAACACCATAGAGAACTTCTGGAAGATTACTCACTGCTGTGTCTGCCCTTTAGGGACTGAGCCAGCTGATGGGGCCAGTTACAGTTACAGCTTTTAATTACTGAATAATGAATATCATTTCCAGATCATTCATTCCACTCAGGTGTGGATTCAATAACCTTTTAAACAGACAATTATTACCACACTGAACCAATACAGTAAAAGAAGGATCACGGTTACAGTACAACCCTTAATCTTTAATTAGAGACATAACTTCTTGCTGCAAAAGACCTTCTCTGACCTTCAGCAAGTAACTTTTGATTTCTTTGTTCCTATTTCTAAGGAGAGCATAGTAGCACTTTCTTACCTCAGAGGGGTGCTGTAAGTATCCAAACATTACATATTTGAGCTACGCTGTAAGTATATTCAAGTGGGTATCACCCACTTTATATTCCCATCACTTATAAATATTGTATCGCCTATAAATTTTAAAGTTATAAAGTTTTACATTCTCTCTGCAGAGAGAATTAGGCATTTTCCTGTCAGTTATGTAGATTTACTTTACTGTTTCCTGCTCTTCTAATATCATTCTTTTATCTACCAGACCACACTGAAAAGTAAAATATATGTGACTGTGAGACCTTTCCATGGTTTGAGAACACACGACAGATGAAAATAGAGCAATTTCCTAAAAGTGCCAAGAGAATTTTTCATCTTCACTTTCTAAAGAAAGATCACATTAAATATTACCTCTTTCTGTATAGAAATCTTCTCATGCACTTTCAGTGAAAATTACTATTTTCTCTCAAGGGAACAGAAGAAAAGAAAACAAAACAATACAGGTTTTCATGAGTGCAGTGTAGGCTGAATTTCAGCACATTTACTCAACTCTCAGATTAAATTATCTGTCCTATAAATCAGTTGAGAAAGAGTGCTTAAAACATGTAAGGGGTAATACAGAGAAAACGAAACCTCAGACAACAGCTATTTTTCCATCCTATAAAAGCAGGCTGAAAGTCACAGCTTTCTGCAGTCAAGCTATAGTCAAGTGCCAAGGCAAGGGTAATGCTCAGCAGAAGCCAAAGGCAGTTCATTGCCTCAAGCCACAGTCCTGCCCAAAATCTCGTTTCAAAGCAGACATCTGCAGGATTCCCCTCTGTGTCCGGCTTAGGAAGCAGAGCTCAAGATGCAAGGAGCAGGGCCAGGTCGGATGGGGCTTGAAGCAAGCTGCTCTAGTGGAAGGTGTCCCTGACCATGGCAGGGGGTTGGAACCAGATGAGCTTTAAGGTCCCTTCCAACCCAAACCAGTCTATAATTCTATGATCACACACAGTCATTAGTGCCATTGCCTGTTTTTATAACCATCATCTGGTTTTGAACAAGCTAATGAAGGCTATGGAAAGTCTGACCAGGTACAAACTTGCCTATTTGAAGCCCACTTTGGCAAGGATGGAAAGTGGGATGTCTAGTTCATTTTTCACCCCTTCTTCTTCCCTGTTGCTTATGCTTTTTAACACCACAACCATGCTTATCTACTTTTTAACACCACAACCATGCTTATCTACTCCCCTTACTATCTGAGGACTCCAGCCTACAACATGCTGCACCACTGCAGTGCTCTCTAGTCCAGGTTGATCCTGGGTGGTTGATCACACATGGGAGGTACTGCAGGATGTCATCTGATTGTTAACACTTCTGTACATATCTCAGTAACTGCTGCCTCTGCCTTTGTTGCCTCTTCACAGGAAGCTTCTTAAAAACTGAGAGTGAATACTAAACCCAAGGCCAGTGGGGTCAAGAGAGACAAATCGAGCTAGCCCAAAACAAAGCCCCATTACAACTCCACTACACTGCCATTCCCTAACAGCTCAGGGGTCCCATAGTTAGTAAAGATGTTCCTTTACTAACATGAACAAAAGTGCAGGATCAGTGAGAAGCCAGGAATAAACATTTAACAATCAAAATAGAGCATACTGGGGTCAAGAGAGTTTCCCCAGTAAGAACTGATTTATTATTGCTCAGTGAGCAGCCTGGTGGGGTAAATGCATGCACACACGTGTTGTGACAGTTCAGTAACCTCCTTGCTCTTTAAAACAATTTGTGCTGCAATCCGTGCTACCTCTACACTTGCACAGATACAAGAAATCTCCTTGACAATAGTACCTCACATATTTATCTGCTGTACAAGAACAGAATAAAATATACTTCTGTAAATTTTGTCATGCTTTTAGTTTCTATTATATTGTTTGCAGCAAAAGAAGAAACAATGTCAAATGGCTGCGTGGAGAGATTCTGTTATAATTGGGTATTTTAGCACAGGCTGTTCCATCCCAGTTGAGAATACTTTCTGAAAGAAAACCAAGTGATAATCATATTTATTTCCCAATTTTGCTCAATAAAGCAAATATTGCAGTAGATGGGGTTTTTCCAAAGTTTTAAGCAGAAAGGAATATTCTAGAAAAAAGGGAAATTAATTTCAGCATCACAATTTCTGCTCTCTGTGCTTTGCTGTGTGGCAACCAGACACAGCTCTGAGCTGTGAAATCCCAATAGGAACCAGCAAATGGCCTGGAAATTGTAGGTTTGCTCAGCTTGGCAGTTCACCACTGATTATCAAAGAAAGAGAGGTTTGTGCCTAAAATCAGGATGTGAGGTGGGTTGAAGGAAGGCTTCAAACTGAAATGGGAATATCTGGATCTAGGATTTGCCCATTAGAAATATATTTCCTTATAGTGTTTTTAAGAAGAAAAAGTCAAGAAGTGATAAATTGATCTTAATTTCTAAAGTTTGCCTCTGAGGATGTGGTCTTCATAAAGCATGCACTCAAGGTCTCAGTTTCCAGAAGCACTCAGACAGGCACTGCCATGAGACTTCTGTGACTGACAACCCTGAGAGCACCATTTTCTTGAGCCAAGTTTTCTTCCAGTGCCCCTCAGTTTTTATGTTCCTGTTTCTCACCCCAGCGGGTACAAAAGAGCAATACATTAAAAATAAAAATTAAAAAAATCATGAATATTTGCATACTTCAAGATTTCAGAAGGGTTTGAACCAGGCATTGGCTCCGTGGAGGAACCTGTCTGGCTCTTTTGCCTTTGACATTTCTTCCTCATTTTTTCCTACTTCAGATCTTTTGCAAACTCTCATTTGTCTTGACTTTAGGTCTCCCCTGGCTTTATGTTCATTACAGTGCCAAGGAAAAAGCAAGTCATCATTCATGTGCAAAAAATAAAAAGGAAGCAGAAAAAACTCACTCATGATATGAATTTTAACTGCAGATACTGGGACTGGAAAAGTCCATCCAGCTGCCTGCATTCAAACCGTCTTTCCCTTCACACTGTTCACTTTCTCCTGTGAAAGCACTGGTATTGGTATTGTATTTAACAAGTGTTTCACAACCAGCATTTACTATTATCTTACGCTGTGTCTTTAACAAAGCACCATCCCAGCTTCACTTATACCACAGACAAAAAAAAAGTGGAAAAGTTGGAAATAAAGGGTATCTGTAAGCCTCAGTTTGTACTCATTTGGGATTTTGCATATAAGTTGCTGTCCTACAACTCTAAGACACTTCAGACGTAAGCCAGGAATCCTGGGGGGAATTCCAGGTTTAAGCAGGATGTCTTTGCTTGAGTAATTGAAATTTCTTATTTCATTTTCTCTATCCAGGGGTCAATACCACCTCAGGAGACTGAAGACTCACAAGTTGAAAGATTCTTTAACTGCAGAAGAATATTGACACTTTCTGACAGGAAGTATCTTTTATAAGTAAATAGCATTTTCTTCCTCATAGACTATCAGGTTTTCAGAGGAAAAGCATAATGAACAAGGAAGGAGGAGTAAGCAGGACAAAGACAAGAACTGCAATTAAACAACTGATTAAGATAAATATGAAGCTATTAGACCAACATAAAATGTAAGAGGGGTTGTGAGCATTGATGTGTCTCCTACCTCAAAGTAACCTTCTGTGCAAAGGTCTTCCCTTTCTTTTAGTGTAGGCTTTGATCTTCCCTGAACTACTCCAGTTAACCTGAGTGCTGGCTTTCTCTGTAGTTGTTCCTGAGGAATAGTCCTTCTGGCTTTATTTTCTGATTATACAGTGCAATTTTATTCTACAGTGTTCAACAATAAGTGTTCTATTTGTCTTCAATTGGGTTTAGAAACTGATGTTTTGTTTTTAAACCTTTAAAATTTTGCATTTTCTAAGCCTAATGTATTGTATTTGAAATTCTTTCTTTGAATGGTTTCACTAACAATATTTTTTTCTCCATCTAATAAAGCTCTCTGCAAAGTGTAACATTATTCAACTAACACTTCCTAGTACTCCTTCCAGTATTTCTTCACACCAGTGCTGTGGATGTGGTTCCATTTTATTTTGCTTCCTGAATTAAAGAAATCACATTATCTGCCTTGTTTGTGCCTTTTCCCTTTCCTACATGTGGTACTAATTGGGCAATCATATGTTCATCAGTCAGGGAGCAAAGGGGAGCCAGCAGACCACAGACACCCCAGGCTGCTGTTCTCTTGGCACTACAGAACAAAATGAGAAAGACCATATTATTGTACTCCACAGTCTATATCGAGAGCAAATATCAACCTGAAGGTTGTTAGTGTTGCATGGGGTGCAAATAAGATGATCGGCTGAACACAAGCTGTCCTTCTGTTGTCCTTTGTTAGGAAAAAGATTTGCTACAGCTTGAAAGTTCACTGAGTCATAATTTGATCAAGATTGAAAAGCCAGTCTCTTGGAAGTGAACTTGGCCAGGATTCAATCAGCATGTGCTTAAATTTAACGGCACACACCAATCAGTGTGGACGTGGGAAAATAGCAGCAAGCCTCAGAACTGGAGAATATGAGAAATATTACTACTTCAAGAAAAGTAAGATAAAAAAACTCCCAGTAGTTGATCACTCAAACTGACAGACTCTCCTGCTCCACCACCACTATTCTCAGTTTGAAAGCTGTGTATCAGCAGTCAGACAAACTCTGCTCTTTCAGGAAAACTGAAATCCTCATGTGCCTTTTTTATTCCCTTTATAAACAGTACAGCCAAAAAAAAACCCCATCCAGGTTGTCTTAATTACCAACAGTGTTGATGTGTGAAGAGGTGCACACTGTGGTTTTATCGCACATTTTGGCAGCGTCTTTCTCACACTGATTTTCTCTGCAGACAAGGCAAGGCACAGACATCTGCTCCTGTGTGTATGTGATGCTTCAGTATGAAAGCAGCAATGATATCCAGAAAGAGTACACGCATGTTAAGCCAGCTCATACAGCTTGGTGGTATTAATTCAACATCATATATTTAAAGGGCAAATATTCTTGTGAATGTTAAGTAGCATTTACATTATAATTATAGCCTCTCAAAATACATACTCTATTTCCTTTCCATGTCCTTCATGGTGGAGCTGACACGAAACACAGGACAACTGAAAGACCAGCGTAGATGAACTTTGAATTCACCTTAGCTTTAGTAGCTGGAAAGTAGCAGATTGAAACCAAACTTCAGCAAAGGGTCAAGATCTGCTGAAGATTTGAAGATTTCTGGGATAATTTCATTAAGATGTTGCCCACCTGGGAAATCGCGTGATATAAAACATTACTGGACTCCCCACACTCACGGTTTAGGCCTTCCAATTTCTAAGGTACTTAATGATACAGCCAAGGTAGCATAAGCAGTCTTTAACCCCTGGGAAGACAACACTTTATCTCTTCAAGCTGTTTATTCAGTATGGGTCCATCTTATATATTCATTTAAAATAAAGCTTCTGTGACCTCTAGGAAATAAGCATGTTTGTGTCAGCTTATTGTGCTGAAAGATGCCAGATAAGTGGTGTCTAGAGGTGAGAGACCTGAACTCAGCCTTTGCATCACTTCTCACTATTAATGTGTGTATGTAATGAAGAAGGTTTTACAGCCCAGCCAAATATTTGATGAATAAGCTGTCTGAGTGCAGTGCTAATGTGTGACCTGGCTCTGGTTTGTAACCTCCTTTGTGAAAGGCCACACACAGTTATTGCTGCTTGTAAAACGCCACAGAAAACCTTCAGTTGTAGGAGCAAAGACTGTTTTAGCTCATCATACTATTCAAGTCACCAGAATATGCCCTGTTTTGAAAGCACAGTGTCCAAGATAGGTGTTGCCTGGAAAATGTTAAAAGCTATAATTTTTACTATCTCACTCTCAATCAATGCTTTATACACCGAGAATCTGTATGCTTCCTGTTGCTGCAGTTTTACCTCATTTGGGCTTTGCTTTCTTCTTTTCCTTTGTAGTAAAGATGGCATAGCATTTGCCTTCCCTGCATTCTCCTTTGATCCCTGAAGAATCATTCCCACTGGCATTTGATACATTTGTGCTAAGACATACTTCGAGTAATAAGGGAAAGCCCCAAACAGCACAGGCTGTTGTGGAACATTAATTTCATATGTTATTCCAGCCTGGTCCTCAGCAGGAGAACTGCTTTAGTGAGAAGGAACACACAAAACCTGTGTGCATGTGTGGACTGGCAGTACTGGCTGCAAGTAGACTAAGAACATCTTTGGTCTGGCTACTCCAACAACTATAAGCTCACCAATTTATAGCTTGCGTCATGGGAGAGGATCTTAGATGAATCCCAGCAGGTAGCTCAAAGAGGCGTAAAAAAGCCTCTGTGGTTTAAAACCAACCATAGCTTTTGGGTGGACAAATATTTCCTTACTTTGAAATATTTTATGATCTTCTGGCATGAATTGTACAGTTTATGTTATCTCATATAGCATATTTCTCTTACTAATGCAGCATGGGGGGGTTATTTATAGAACTGTACTTTGCAGTGTGCTCCAATAAATATTTGTGGCAGTGAGTTCCCAGAGTTAATCACACATTGCGCAACAAGCATTTATTTTTGTTTTTCCATGTAAAATTCAGTGAACATTTAATTCCACTGACTGTCCTGTGACTGTCTGCCCATTCCTGCGCTACTGCTGCCGTGAAAATATACACTTCTGATACACCTGAGTTTTAATTCCTTCTCATACAGACATTTGTTCTATCCTTCCAACTGTGAAGCTCAGTCAAAGATGGGAAGGTGGCCTGTGATTAAATGCCAGGGAACAGACCCCTGCCAGGAGAGCCACACTCTCTGGGGATAGGTTGGGGGGGGATCTTAAATAGCAGTGCTGAGCTGCATTTTCCCTTTGTTTCCTAAAATGTAGGGTAAAATCAACAAGTATCATTGCAAGTAATTTCCTAGATGTGAGAACCGTCTTGCCTGTCTTAACCACTGGAGTTAGATTTCCAGTCTAAGGCACTGACTTTGTTCCTCTGAAAAGGATATCTCCATTCATGATTAAAACAATACTAGGGCTTGACCCTTTGTGCCACATTTTCCCTCTTTGTCATATGAAGGATATAGATGTTGTGCTATAAAAGTTACCTCTATTGTAGGCCTGGAAACTTTAGGTAAGAGTGTGCAGTGTGCCTGTTCTATGGTACCTTGTTATCTAAGCAAAATGTAGAGCCTGGTGAGACTATAAATTAATTAATGTTTATAAAGTGCTGCAAAAGCTTAAATAGAAAGTGCTATTGAAATACAGCATCCCGCAGGAGGATATTCACTTAATCCTTTGGCTTTTTTGGTCAGTAAACCGGTAATCATCCTCCCACACTGCCAAAGTAATAGTTCTTTGCTTTTCTTCACTTGTGATTCTAGTTTAATAGTGATATACCCCATAGCAGCAACTCTGCTTTTTCTTGCCAAAGCTTGGATTACTTTTCTCCAGAGTAATGTTCCTGGAAGATCATTCCATAGTAACTGGATTTTGAAGGCAATTAAGAAGATTTTGTTCTAGTTTCCTAATACAAGTAAATGCAAAAGCAGATGCAGAAAACTATCACCATATTCTTTTCCACAGCAGGGAAAGGTAATCCTGGCAACCAGAAAAGAAGTTCAGGCTCCCAACCTGAACTTTGTACCATTTATTAACTGCTGCAATTGCTTGAGATTTTATTTCTCACCCCATAGCAGTGGGAAGACAGTTGTCACATGAATTCATCTCCAGTTCCTGCTGTGATCATACTAGTAATGAAATCTCACATATTATCAGAGTTAATCTGAGCTGTGGAAGGATTTTTGCCTATGATAAAAATATTAGAGTTTGCAAGAATGGTTTGACTGATTTTGTCAGAGGCAATCACTACTGCGTCTCCACCTTCATCACTCATTTTAATTTGATTTCCAAGTTTCTCATGGGCTAACCTGAGGAAAGGAGAAGGGAGATTTAAGCACAGCTACATGGAAATAAATTCTATTTAGCCTGAGACTGATCTTGAAAGTTGTTACTGAGTAACATCAAGCTACAGCTGCTACAGTTGTTGAATATGTCTGGCTGGGTCAGCTAGCAAACATAGTTAAGACGGAGTCGGCATTTTCTAACTGAATGCCATTATTATCAGTTCCAAAAGTTACCCTTTTAAAAATTAGAAGCCCCCAAAGATGTAGCAAGCCAAATACAGCATTGCTTCAAAGTATACATATCAATTGTAAGAACATTCTGTACTTCATAGCAGCAGCCCTAATCTACTACAAGTAGCACACGTAAAACCCCAGTGAAGCTGGGAGGTGGATAGAGGTTCCAGGCTGCCCACAGTCACCAAAGAACAACCATGCTGACAAGACCAGCTTCAAAGCTGCCTGAATGACAAAACCAGACGGTGTTTGTCTCTCTGAGACATCAGTGAGAACAGCTTTTACAGAGATGAGTGAAAGAACAAACTCATTACCAGCAGTCCCTCCAGTCTGCACCACCTACAAGGACAAGTAGACAAGAGACCACGATGTTACTTCTGGACTCTCCTTATTAAGGTTTAAATTGCAGACAGAGAAAAAGAATGGTCTTTCTTTTTTCTTTTTTTCCAAAAGAATAGATTGTCCTCTCAGCCATAAGTGTAAGTCATGCTGCTGCCCAGCTAGTGATCATGGGTAGTTCTTCGACCAGTCCTTCATCTAGTTAGAAAGGATCAAAAGCAGAAAGCAGCACATGATGTTGATCAGAGCTCCCTTAGGTCCTCAACTTGTCTCCCTCTAGCATCTTTCAACCTTTCCTATGCAGGAAAAGAAGGTACAGTTCTTCTACCATAGCAGCAACTATATGGAATCAGTGTTAGGAAAAGAAGAAGGGAATATTCTCCATGCATAGATTTATGGAAAGACTACCAGTTTATGAATGCTAAAATACTATAATCAAGTGTGCCTTGGAACTGCTCAAAAGATGATTTTTGGCTCATATAAAACTTTTCATGAGTTTACTAGGCACAACCTACATAGGGATCAGTTACATTATTGAATATGAGTTTATTCAACTCTGTGGTTGATAGAAAGTCCTTCAAGAAGTGGCAAGAAAGAACAGCATGCAGTGTAGACCCAAGCCTGCTCTCTTCTACCCTGTGAGAACAAACTTGAATATTACTGACTTAGTGAAGGAGGCAGGTGAAGTTAAAGCAGTTTGGAGCCAGTGCTGCTCAATTGCTCTTCCAAATGCCAAACAGAACTTCTATCAACATCAGAAATTAAATTTGCTCTCTGTATTTCATTTATTAGAAGATGAAGAAAAGCTTCAAGAAATATTTTTTCAAATCATGTTAATGTTAAGGGAAAAAAAAGAAAAAAAGAAAAGACAGAATATGCTTTGCTGGTCCAGCAGTTTTCCTTGAAAAGTATATTTGTAACCTGAGAAAATTCACAGCTTCTGACTACGGAGATCAACCCCCTGGAAGGTCTGCTGTACAACAAGGAGCTAATGCGTCTTAGGCTGTCAGCAGCATCTGTCCTCAGAATAAATCAATTTCATAAAAAATTACAATGCATAACAGCCTAATTAAGTTGAAGATCCTAATTAGACAAATTGAAAGACATTTCTGGCAACAATGCCTGCCCTCTTTTTTTCTTTGAAACCTAAAACTGCACGGTGAAGTGCTTTTTCAATTCCATGAGCCTTGAATGCTTCACCCCTGTAATACCTTTACAGCTCATTGCTAATGTTGTTGTCACTTCCTATGGCAGTGTGTGGTTCACAAATAGCACAATCAGGACACCACTGGCAGGCCTGTCTCTGTAATTGAAGGGAAATGTCAGATATTACAGTACAATTTTTTCCACAATTTTTGGGCTAAAGTTTGCTAAATCCCAAGTGCTCCTTCACCACACCAAACTATTTCTAGGTATTCTTATCTGCCTAATCACTTTTGTCAGCTCTCATCAAGTGAAGTACCTTTGATGCTTGGGTCTTAAATTGCAGTGGACAAACTGTGGAGCTTTGTGAGATGGTGGGCACTACAGGTGGGCTAAAAAAGTCCAAGTGGGGCAGGCTGCATATAGCTGAGAAAATTCAGTTTTCCTGCTTCCTGTGAAAAATGGCACATGAAGAAAATTCACTACCTTGAAACAAGAAGCAAGTAGTAAATGGATAAACGCAATAAGCCAGATGCCAGGTTTGTCCTTGGTTTTGTTTCTCATGCAGTGCAGCTACTCAGAAAAGGTGCGTGTGATTCTTCTTTTTGAAGTGCTAAAAATTAGTATTAATGCCTGCATCTTCTGATTCAAGCCAAGCCTAGTCCTTGCACAGGAAACTATGCAAAGCAAGGATATGCATTCTCATTCTTCATGTAATGACCTGAAAAATCTGCCATCACAATTCACTTATGTATTCATACATTACAAGGCCAAACACAGCACTGCAGAGCCTCAGTAAGAATTCATATCACAGGTGTGAGGGAATTTCTGCTTCTCTGAATATAATATTTTTTTAAACATAGATCTATATTGATTTGATAATTGCTAAGAATATGAAATCTACTAAAGTCATCAGTCAATGTTTTCTTCACTTTATAGACATGTTTTTCACTTCCAGATGGAATTCAGTAAGCTTCAAATTCTAAGCACCAGACCATGGAATACTTCTGCCTTCCTACAGAAAGAAAGTATCAGAGTTGTTTTGTCTGTGGTTCACAGATTCATCTTGAGATTGCTGTTTGCAGCATAAGATCAGGTTACCTTTGACACGTTCATTGCTAAAGAAGGCTGGGGTTTAATTTACTCTTTTAGGAATGACAAGGAATATTTTTTTCAGGCCTGTTAATTTTTTGCATGCTTTCTCTTGAATTTTCTGATTTGAAGATTTTTCCAGTTCCTGTGTAGAGGTTCCTTGTAGGGCTGCTTCGCAATCTGCCTTATGTTTATGAACTTGCCTGCTGCATTAACAATTTATTATGCCTTGAATCAAATGTCTTTGCCCATGTGTAGCCTTTAAGGTGACCTACCACGTGGCAGAAAGAAGAAATGCTAAAGAGCTTTGGAATTCATCACAGACTGTCCACTGGCTTATACAGCTTACATTTATGCAAGTGAAAGTACAGCTTGACTTAACAAGAGCTCAGATGCCCTTTGCCTTCACTTTTCATGTCGCTGCAAGATGAACAAGTCAAGAACTCAAGTACTGTGAAACTGTTGACTTGATCAGTAGAGGGGTTACTGAGCAAAGTCATCTGTCCTCAAAGAACCATACTGTTAAGAAAATATATTTGAAGGCAAAAGACCTTTAACTTTAGTGCCAGTTACTTTAAATTTAACATCAGTTCTCTTATTTGTAGTAACTTCCAATAACTAGCTTCTTTTTTTCTGTCTGTTTAGAGAAATGACAGTTTATGTAACAAGAAGGAGTTGAGAGTAACTCAGCAAGAATGTTTTCCTTATCATATGCTCATTAAATTAAGAAGATGACCACATCTGCCTTGATAACAATCACAGATTTATCATCAGCTGCAATGGGATTATAGCAGCTCCAGGATTCTCTGCTTTGCACCAGTGCAGCTCTCATGGCAAGCAATACAAACACTGACTTTGCGGGGTGCTGGCTTGTACCCCATTGGAGAAGTTCTCAGTTGGCATTAATCTCAGCTGATCCTGTATTGCTCACACCACCAGGAAATCTGATCCCTTTCTCATCCCATACTTAGTATTCATTGCTATCAACTTTAGGCTGACCTGATCTTGGTTACAGTGTTAGATCTGAATAAAACTGCTTCTAATTCCATGCTCATTGCATGGGGGTGGGACTAGATGACCCATAAATGTCCCTTTAAATCCAAACTATTCTAGAATTCTATTATTTATATCACTTCAGCTGAGATCAGAGTTTTCCTGACAGCCTTTTAATAACAGCTCTTTCACTCAAGTATTGTGTCCTTTCTGCTGTGCAGCATTCAGGGCTGGCTCTTTCCTATCATCTTCTCTGGCTTCAAAGCAAATGGTCCATTGTTAACATCCCGATGTTCTCTCATCATCCTTAAAACCTCAGTATCAGTCATGTCTTATCTGTGCTAAAACAGTGATCAAAGCCTTTAGCACCCATTGTCATTGTTGCACTTACCACAAACCCCAGCTAGATATGGGGAGCAGAAGCAATTACATTAGTTGCTGGATAGTCCAGGAAAACGCAATGCAGTGTCTTGCTCTTGACATTAACAGTGGGTGACAAAAAGGCTCATTTCTCTTTATCCCTCCTGCAATGTCTTAGAGAGACAGAAACAGACAGCAATAGTCTTTTAAGTAACTTGTTCCAATCCACACAATCTATTACAGTCAGTGTTCTGTGTGTGCCTTTCTTCTAGGTCCTGGTTCAACTCTGTTCCAGATGGCTTCAAAGTTTACTCTGTAGAACCCATGCTACTACAGTGCACTGGGGTTGAGGGAAGAGTACCTCCTAGGGGAGCAAGTGACATCTCCAGATGGTTTTCTCTGATTTACTGCCCCTTTTATATGTGGTTCTGTGGAGCTGTGAGAATGTGCTTAGAAAATCTTTCAGACAACTCTAATTTAGTGCAGAACTGTTCTGGAGAATTCCAAAGCAATTTCTGTATAAGATAAGGCCCTTCTAGGGAGGGCTACTTATTACGTGCTGTGCTTTTGCCACATAACTTTCTGCTCATTTCAGGGATTAAGAAGGATGTTAATGCAGGAGAAATTCCTCTTTCAGGAAGAGCTTTGGGTACAGGAAGACCATGGTTAATCCTGTGCCCCTGGGGACTGCTGTGTCAACCTGTGGTTGCTTTATAAGAATGCTATACAGATGTTATTTCTCTTCAGGAAGCTGGCAGCCTCTCCATCTTTCGGGGTTCAAAAAGCTGATCATGGTTTTACACAGTATTTAGCATGTAATGACTTGTGAAATTTCCAAGAATCCTAAAGCTGATGTTCCCTTGTGTTGTTCATGGAAAACATCTTTTTCTTGTTTTCTAATACAACCTATGACCTTAACATGTGGTTGGAAAGGATGTACTTGACATCCTGCTCTTTTAAGATTTGATTTGATCCTTGACCAGAACATACTGTCTGATGAAATTTTACAAGATACAGTAAATGATGGCTCAGTGCAAGTTTTATTAATTGGAATGGAAAAAGTCAACCAGTAAAATTAGAGATGAATATCAGCAATGACACTCAGACTCCATACATTTCTCAGTGCAAGCCATGGGACTCGGTGAGATACTCAACACAAACTTGTATGGAGTTGATAGGTCACAGAGGAGAAGAAATTCCTGCCAGTTCTGCCAAATTACTCACCCGGCTTCTCAGTAAACCTGAATGCTATAGTGACAACCAACAGAAACACATAGGGCTCAATCCAAAACTGGCTGTCAGCTGGTAAGAGTTCATTTGTATCACACTAGGATTCCCCCAGAAGTAACTGCCTAAGAAGCAAACCACAGTCAGTGGGAAAACCTGGAGTAAGCTCCAGCCCCACATGGCTTAGCAGTCTGCAGCATACTCTGATATGCAGTCATCTCACCATTACAAAAACATATCCTTTGACAGAAGGAGGCAACACGGAACAGCTGTAAAGAATGAGGGATGGAACTCCATTCTGAGGAAGTAAAAAATGCTGTTAAATATTACCCAAAGTGTGAAGCATTGAACCATAGGAACAAAAAACTACTGAGATTCAATTAAAACTTGGTTAATATTTCGCAGCTTTTTTTTTTATGTGCCCTATATGTCTGGGATTAGGTACAAGAAATTCCTGAATTCTAATCTTAGGTATGTAATGGTATGCAATATATAAACCTTACAGCTTGCTTAAGCTGTCTGTGATCATCTCATCTAAGGATGCCTGTTCAGAGGATGCTGTGAGGACAAACTTATTAATGCATGTTAATCACTTTTCCACTACAGCCCAGCCCCTTGGTAAGAACAAATGAGGTCTAGAGAAGTGGAACAACATTTCTGTACATTTTATTTGGCAATTCCGACCATCTTCATTGATATTTTGAGCTCTGATAACATTTGAACAGTGCTGATTCCTCTATATTCTTTTCTCCTTTCCCAGAGCTAGAAAACTGAAACAACAGAAAAAAACCCAACAAAACAAAACAAAGCACAAACTTCAAATGCACTAGGAAAGCCTGTCTGAGAAATGTTCTACCTTATGAAATGTTTTACACATTACTTTCTATAGTCATTACTAGTGTGTTTCAAAAGCATCACAAGAATTGTAGTGCACTGAAGGTGCTCCAGCACATGGCTCTGTATAGCTCTGTTTCTGCATTCAGCCCACAGGGTAAGGGCATTTATAGTAGGAAAGAAACAGCAGAACTTTTCCATGCATAGTTCTGGTTGTGGCACACGCCAGTGCCAGGTGTGGTGCACCTTATCTTTTATTTCACTTCATTCCTTTGAAGCTACTTTTAACAGATCCAAGTAAACTAACCTTAATACAGAACTAAAAAACTGAAGACTATCTCCCTGGGGTGAATTGGTTACACTGCCTTATGCTTCGTGATCCTGCTTAAAAAACTACCAAAACTGACCAAAAACTTCATCCCCCTTTCTGTTTAACTGTCTGCTCATCTAGAGAATGCCATTAGTGGGCTCTCCAGAAAAAAATAACATACCTGATACCACTGAAATTGCAAACAGACTTTTCCATTCAGTTGTTATATGCAGCTAATCAAGTGTGGAATTGGACCCACTAATCATAGCTAATTAGAGGGTGGAAGAAAACTACCAGGAACACAACACTGTGTGACGTTATACAGAACAGCTCCAATCTGAGTTTGGTTAATACAAAGCAACTGCTTGATGACTCAGAATCTGGACTTACAAAGAAAACATCTGGTCCAGCCAAATGACAAACCTCAGTATCACTTTTGCTATGAACTGCAGTGGAAACACACCTAAGACCTTTTTGCAATGAGGAAGTGATATTGATGCTAGTGCATTATCAAAATTACAGCATCATTCATGTCCCTAGTGTCCTACCCAACCTGAGTCACGTTTCACTACAAAAGTTGAACAGATTAGCACATCCAAATCTACTTTTCCAGGTTCCTAATGAACTCTGGCATAGTGTTGTGATTTTATTTCACAAATGACAGATGTCTTACGTAAGATTTTGGTAGTGGGAGAGGTTAATTCTAGCACCATCTGGATGAATCTGGCAAAGACTTCCAAAAACACTGATCTAGCTAAACCCCAGATATGGCTCCATCCATTGGACCAAAGAATCCATCAGAATGTATTTCTTTTAAAAAAACCCAATTTATATATAGGCTCCTGCCACTGAAAATTTTGACCTACGCATTTTGTAAGTAAAACTTAAACGTTTTTGTAAAGTTAGGCTCGCAAGTCTATAGTTACGTGTCTAAGTATGCATTTAAAAGCCAATTCCAGATCTGTTTCTATGAAAAAGCATACAGAGACCTCCTAGAATAGAATGAGCAGCTTTGCTTATAGGCAGACATCGTACCAGAGGCTTGTCCTTCCAGTTGTTCTCCCTCACTCTTACCTTTCTAACCTCAGGAATCCACTCACTTATGTGTTAATGCAAAGCAGGAAGAAGGAAAAAACCTAGCCTTAGCCAAATAGTAAGCTTCTGGTTTGCTTATTGCCTTAGCAATGCTTACTAACATTATACAGTAACACAGTTCCCAGGAGATTAAGGTTTAAAATGTTTTGCTTCCTAACAGTCTTTCATTTCCCACATAAACACTGTGTTAATAAAATAAAGCCTAATAAATAAGTTATTCCGAATGTGATGACTAAGAAGTTATGAGTTACTTGGACCTTTTGGTTATCAAAATTTGCTGAAGTGAAAGGTCATCAAAATCCTGTGCTGTCTGTGCTGATCTCTGCTAGAGGAACTGTGTTATGAGGGGCTCTCTTGGCAGAATTGTCAGTGGCAGATTGCAGTTTCAACAGTGGTAAAGCTGCAAAGTTCTAACTAGTGGAATCTGGTATCTGTCTTATTTCTTCTCTGCAGAGTGGTTCGGTATCAGTCTGAGTGAGCAGAGGTTACAATTTCTATTCAAATTGCAATCACTTATCAATAGCTCTCCTGATCTGTATCACACCTGGGACATGGTCACAAAAGAGAGCTACTTCTTTGAAGGAATTGTAGTCCCTGGTAGCAAAAGGTGGGAACAATCTTCTGGCACAGGTCCATGTAGGCCAGGTAACTTGGAAGATGCTTTGGAACCAGTATTGCTCCTTCTGTGGCTGAAGAATGCTACAGCTAGATCACATTGGACCACTTTTGTTATTCCAGAGTTACCAGCAGCATGTGACACATCTCTTCCACTCTGCCATGAGTCAAGCTTATCTCCAAATCTGAATCAGTGTTGATCCTAATCTTGAGTACCTCTAGCAGTCTGTCTCCATCCCTTCTTGGCTACCTCATAACTTTCTCATGATGCTGCTGATAACAGCTGTCAGTATTTAGGGCTACCAAAATTATATTACAGGCAGGCTGTCCTAAAATGCATTGGAAAACAATCCATAAAAGTCTATTTTCAAAGGCATAACCTCTGAAAAAGGAGCATCACACAATTTTTAAGAGGTATGAGGTGAACACAGGCACTCAGGATCTGGAACCTCTCACAGAAAAGCCATTTGGATAAAGGTGAACTAGGTCATGCACTTCACTTAGCAATATATGGCTGCCCATTTATGAGTGTAGACTTAGTTTTCTAAAGTACCACATTTCTCTTCTGATCAACAGTGAAAGGGATTGATTAAAGTTACTGAACAGAACATATCACACAAATGCACTAAGCTCTGCTGAAGGCAGACTGATTAAAGTATTATGCACGTTGGATCATCCTTATGATTTGTTTTATAAAATAAACACTTGTGACTTTACCCTCTAAATTTCCCCTCTGTTTTTCATTCAGCACAGGCATCACAGTAGCTATACATTTGCTCTTGTTTATAGATATTTTGCTACTATACAGCTAAGCACATCCACTGAATATAAGAATTACTTTGAACAATAGAAACATTTAACTGCTAAAGACTATAAAAATGCCATTTTCATGAAGTGTTGTCTGTCACTCTCTTCAGTGCATAAAAATCAGAATTGGAAAGAACTTTCAAGCCAATGAGCTTCTCTCCTTTATGTCAATTAATCTAGACTTTTGCCCTGGCAAGATTTTTTCTACATTATATTTACTACCATTTTATCCAAAATAAGATAAAGACATCATAAATTACAAAGCTCTAGCACTTAGTCTGCTGGATAATATCTTCAGTCTCCTATTGTCGGGAAGCTTTTCACAGATACTCTGCCAAAATGTCTGTGTTATAAATCATTGCTTAGAATAGCAAATACTAGAAACAGAAACATACCAAGCAAGCTTCTCTCCTTCTTTCACTATTTTTGTTTATAATGCAAATTAATTGAGATCAAACTATTTTGTATACTCTGATTCTTTCATAATCACTTGGGGGTTGTTATGGACCACAGTGTTCCTAGTCAACAGCCTCTAAGACACTCATGAACACTAAAAGTAAAGGGCTTACAGAATCTTGGGACAGCTGCCTTTTCAGGTTGCAAGCACCTTTTATGCTTTGCTCATTACCATCTTCATGTCATGGATACACCTACAGAGCACATATAGCACTCACAGCCTGATGTATAGGACGAGCAGAGTGATGTGATGGACAGGCACTAGCATTTGAGACTGAGTGGTGTGCATTCCTCAATATGTCAGTACATAAGATGCGTAAGGACCACAGTACTCACACCACCACACTGGCCAGGGCATAGGATTGTGATTCAGTGGACCAGGTACGAACTATAGGGTCTGGGACAGGAGATATATGACAAATGTGAGATGGCAGTCAGGAAACTGACTGTCATGCCCAGAACATGCAATCAGACAGATCTGCACATGTGCTTGGTAACGTGGCCTCTGAGTTAGCTCAGTGAAGGCTACCTGCAATTGCAAAGCAAGGCGGCTGCATAGCTTGGAAGAAAACACAGAGAAAATTTTTAAGACAGAAAGGTATCAGTGGGATTTTGGCTACCAGCTCCCATGGGATCAGGATATCACCTGACCAAGATTTCATCCTTCTTGCTCTAAATGCAATCCACTGAAAGACGCTGCTGTTTCATCCCCTTCAGCTTTTAAATTATCCCATTCCCTTTAGTTATTTCACTTATTCAATTCTTCACTTAGGTTGTGCACACATGGGTGTGCTTGATAGATTCTCATAATGATCCTCTTATGCACACTGCCCCTGTCACCACAGCAGGAATACCAAACAGATAAACATAAAAATGAGCAAGCAGATACAGATGCAAACACTGGCAAATTACTTGAGTGAGAAATTCCCATGCCAAAACTCTTTCCAAGGTGGAATGGACCTTGACACTTATTAGTTAATCTTACACGTATTTGTCTCATATTAGCCTATGCAGCTATTTCTGCAGATACCTTGGGTTTCACTGCATGTGTTTAGTCTTGTTGATAAATTCTTAGCCTGATAATCATCCTTCCCCCTTGCTGCTAGCTTTTCTCTATCAACATCAGCAGCACATATATCAGATTTCGTTATTTCACGCTAAAAACTAACAAGCCCGGGACTTTAAAAGGCCATTTGATTTTGCTTATGATCCTAGCATCCAAATACTCTATTGAAAACCTCAGTGTGCAGGAACTTCTTACTGATCCAAACTGAAATGGGGTGGGGTGCAGGGTGAGAACTGAGGAAAGAATATTTAGCAGAAAAATTAAAGTTTGAAAACTGCAAAAAACTGATTTGGGAATTACAGGGAAGTTTATTTCTTACTGTTCCATTTAAAATCTTTGGTTTTTACTGATAAAAAACGGAAAAGGAAATTCCATAACAGAAGAGTGGATGACGATGATTCTATAGACAGCCAAATTGGTTTTGGTAAAAAAATAAAGCATATTGTTGTATTTTGTTATCCATTTGAACTGTACTACAACGATACACAGATTATTCCTTTTCCTGTCCTGTCATCCCTGCACTATGGCCACAATGGCACTTACTCAAAAAGCTAAATTTTACTAGAGCCATTTCAAAACATGAATGAACTTCAGAGCTTTCCTTTACCTGAAAACACAGTGTGGCCCAAATTGCTACTGCTCTGAACTTTCTCTGTCAGATCCTCAGCACACAGATGGCCTGAGGAATAAGAGAGTGAATCAAAATGTTAATCCAACCACTCTCAGAGAGGGCTCCCTGTCACACGTGCATCCAAACTTCACATATTTGGCCTAGCTTTACTCTTTGCTAAGCTGCTAAAACATCAAGTTTTAACTCTGTTGAAGTAGCAAAAGAGAGCTATCAAATGGAAGGCAGGGACCAATGGAAAGCTGAGGCTTGGAAGGAGACCTTCTGATGGATATTGTTTACAGCTTTCAGTGCAGTTTGGTTTCATCTCACTGGAGCAGGAAACAACCTCTGAGACAAGTATCTCCTCACTGCTGTCCTGGCGACATGATGACAGCACCAGAGCACTGAACAGAGGCCCAGGGAAAGGCAACTCTAAAGGAGAAGGCTCATCATAACACACAATCTGTAATTACACCACTTTGGAAGATGGCAAATTTTTATGTTTGAGTAAAATGCATAATCAATAATCAACAGGTCTTTTCAACTCATATCTCTCCACTCACACTGTGCTATTGAATAACAATAATGTTCCACTGCAACAGCTCCAGGTCCCTTGGTTTTCATTGTCACTCTGAAATGCAGTATATTAACATAAATTCGTCTGTTTATCTCATTTTTCTGAGGGTGAATGTATTTGCAGCTTTTCCTCAATATGAAATAAACTCTACTTATGTTCGGTACTCAGGTTTCATATACAGGGTCTTCCCAAGTGTGACATCTTGGAACATTTACACATGTCAAAATAGCAAAAATAGGGCAAAAATTCTTATGAGCACTTGTCCTTTTTTGTATGAGATTTATCATTCTCATAAACCCAGGATTATTTCAAAGCTAGGAAATTTAAACCTTCCTTTTAGTTAGTACAAACTCATTTATTTTCTGATTTTCCAAAGTAGATAATACCTTTTATTTAATCAATAAAAGACTCAAATATTTAAAGCACAGCTAACATTGACTGCCATCAAGTGTCTGATGAACACAAACTTCTTGATTAAATCCTGGATTCAGTACTTCATATTAGAGAGCACCTTTTGAGATTCACATTTTGAATTCAATATATTCATTTCTGCAGTGCTCCAGGCACAAAAATGTCTGTAAAACTGAATATTTAACTTTCATATCACTCCTGCTTTTTTGGAACTTTAATATTTTTATCATTAATATCACACCAAATAGAAATTAAGACACACAGTAAAGTGTTCAAAGTGGTCGCACATAATCTTTGTTTAATATAAAATAGAACCAATTGAAGCATATGTAACCTACGTGCATAAAAGGAATACCATAAAAAAGATGCCCAAGTAACATACATGTTCAAATAAATGCAAACCAGTTCTCATTTATTTGGCAATTTTCTGTCAGGAACATATATTCCCTGGGGTTTCTCAATTTTTATGCATTGGAACTCAGAGTTCAGGATGAGAAATTCTGAGTTGGTGGTTCCCAGTTGTTCATCTATCATCTTTTTCATTCCACCACTTTAGGAAATGGATGGACTTAGTGCATGAGCAATACGTTACCTAGAAATTCTACAGAAAATCTTGTTTTGATTGCTAGGGAAGAAGCTTTTATAGTTCATACAGCTATTCTGAGCGGTTATGTAGCAATTTCCACCTGCAGGTCACCATAGAGGTTGACAGCTGATGGGTATCAATTTTCTCTATCCCAGTTTCCTTGTGATTGATTGCTCCATGCAGAAACTCCCTCAACACTCAGTGCAATCACAGTTCAATACCTGGGGCAGAAGCTTCCCTTCGAGAAATGCCTCCTTCCCGTGCTGAGCAGTTCATGTGTCAGCAGCAAGAGGTGAGCCCCAGAGATCAGCACTCACAGAGCTCCCCTTGTCAGGTCCTCAGTGCTCTGAACCAAGACCTCAGCAAGGTCCCCAGCCCTTATCTGTGTTGCCTGCCTGACTACCCCAGGTTTTATGAACTTTTTTTTTTTTTACTTTTTCTGTTTAATGTATACATACACATAGTGCACATGAAATAAAAATTGCTCATCTGGGTGCCTCTGCTCTCATCATTCATAACTTGAATAACATTAGTGTCAAGTTTGGTTTTTGTGAGCATTTATCCACATAAGAAGCTCACTAGCAATGAAAACATAAGAACAGAATAGCAAATAAAAGGCTGAATCAGATTATTTTTGTTGTAATGACCCCATGTAGTGGATTGAGTGGCCCAGCTTCCTTTACAGAGCCTGTTGTCATACTATCAACCATTTTCTTGCTACATTTGCAGTGCAGCTCCACCAAGGGAGTATTATCCCAGTCTGCTCCCATGGTCCCTTCCATCTCATGCTTGAAAGCTTTAAGGCTGTAATGCTATATTAATCTGTGTTACAAAATGTCACTGGTTGCAGAGTACTGGTAATCCCACCTACCCCAGTAGAGCAAGGTGAAAGATTCCAGCGTGATCTGGGCTCTCAGTATGGCCTCTTGTACAATGACTAAATAAAAGCCGTACATATTATCTTGTCTCCAGGCTGAAACAAAAATCTAATGCATCAAGAGAAATTACATCTTTTTTTTCTTTAAAGGTGCGCATTCACTCTGTTAATTGAAGAGCAGACACTGGAAATAATCTGGTAATTGGTTCTTGCTGTAAATGATTTATTGGGCATTGTAATAAACATAACAGCTCTTTCTGCTTTCAGTCCACAGCTTTTCTTACCTAGCTGCTACTGCTAAGCTAATTGTCCTTGCTTGCAAATGTATTTGTATTGTACAAGCCTTTCCATTAATGCTCTGAGATTAAATGTCATAAAATTCAATGTTTCGGTGACACTTGAAAATGTAGTACCTGAATTACAGCAGTGGCTGCAATGGCGCACCTGTAAATCTGATACCTTGCCCTGAAGACAGAGTCTGAAAGTTTTTATTGATCTTAAAAGTTTCCATGTGGTCTGAACTTAGTGTTACGATCACTGTAGCAAATTCAGCAAAGAATTTCACTCCAAATCACTTCACCATCTACAGCTAGTACCAGAAAAAGACCACAGTATATATGGTTACCTAGCCCAAGGTGAACCATAGTGCAGATACGAATGCACCCAGGTACCAGCTTTCATTTCTTGAATTGCTGCTCTTTAACTGAGCTACTTTGTACCCTCTTAAGAAAACAGAGGAGAGATGAAACAGCGTCGTATCACCAGGATGCATTTAGAAACTATCTCTGCGTCTGGAAAAATCCAGTGTTATCTGTCAAATTAAGCATGGCTCTTTCAAGGAGACAGTCGACTCCCAGCTGCTGGAGAAATGGAACACTTATATAGGAGATGAAAGAATGGTGAAAATATGTTGACTGCATTACCCAGGACCTTTTGCATTCATCTTTTCATGTGTTTTCATAAGGTCCTAGTAAACTATTATGAACTGGGGCACAGCGTGAAATCAGGAGCCCACCCAGCCCAGACCACAGTACCTCAGAGCAAAATATGGAAGAGGAGACTGAGTCTCCTCTGGCCGATATTCCTTCCAATACCTTGGTATGCAACCAGGTTGTTTTATTGAGGGTTATGATTACCATCTGCAACAGAAGTCATAGTGCCCATCATAAACTGAAGGACCCGAGCCCTCAGTGGGGACTCAGAGGCTGGCTAAACATTCTCCCCTACATGGTGCCTCCCTGAAGTAGCTCCCTTGCTCACTGCCTCTCTTGCTCACCGCCTGTCCAAGACTCTCCAGCCATTGTTTTCCAGCTGCTCTGACACTTTTTTGTTGTGCTCTGTTGTTCAGATACAGGAGTGTCTGCTCAGATACAAGTTACTGTTGGAAAGGAAAGAGTAGGAAAGTCACAAATACTATTACGAAACAGTAATTCTGTTAAGAGCAATTGAAACATTCAGTATCACCAACCACAAGCCCCTATCAAACCTCTGCTGGAATATGACCCTGTTTCTCAGCCCAGAAAACAATATTTTTCATCAGCCGAATTAATTCATAGGAAGCATGAATGCACATATGACATTAGGTAGGGAAGCAGATGTATTTGGTGACAGCCTTACAGCTACAAGAATCATATAACATTTTATTTTCAACTGTTGTTCCAATAATTGCTTTCAGATACTGAAAACTGCTGGTTTGCACCAAGAAAATAAATAAATATGGAAGACACGTTACCATATTGCCATTTTCCCCCCTCATTTTTAGAATAGATTTAGAATCATAGAAACATAGAATAGTTACGGTTGGAAAGGACCTTAAGATCATCCAGTTCCAACCCCGCTGCCATGGGCAGGGACACCTCACACTAAACCATATCACCCAAGGCCTCGTCCAACCTGGCCTTGAACACTGCCAGGAACAGAGCATTCACAACCTCCCTGGGCAACCCATTCCAGTGCCTCACCACCCTAACAGGAAAGAATTTCCTCCTTATATCCAATTTGAGGGTTTAGATCAATCACAATGGGAACAAAATCCTTGCGCCCCCCAAAAGCTACAGATGTAGCAGCAGCATTCAAAGTCACATATACACCCTGAGTGAACAAAATACATTACCCTGACACTTGAGTTAATGCTAATAAAGACTCGCCCTTTCAAGACCCTTGATAATCCCAAAAGAGGTACTAACTTTGATCATGTTTCGTGGCCTGAATCACACAGCTCAAATCACCTCCTCTTTCTTCTTCTCTGTCAACTATAAAAAAAACCCAGAACTTGAAGCCATCTATCCCTAATCACACTGATTATAATTCAGTTCCAGACTAGTGAATAAAAAGCAATACAAGAGCTAGAACATGACAGAATGCTGGCCCAGAAAACTACAGATCTATGAAAAATGGCACTGTTCAACAGCTGTCCAGATTTAATTTTAGGATGAACAGCAGAACACATCACCTCTTGTTCTGCCTAGCATTGATTTACTACTTGCAGTACTAATTTAAATCATTTAATTTGCAGAACTTTTAGGTCCATCATCTGTTCCCACAGCTGAGTCAATACTGTGGCTCAGCTCACAGGAGAAATTGATCTGCAGGCCACTCTTTACAAGACAGATTAATTTTTGTCCATTGATTGATTGGCCTCTGTCCGCTACACGTACTTATTTTGGACCATTTAAAGCTCATAAGGTTTTATATTGAGATTTATTGATTTCGCAGGGTAATAAAATGATGAATGGGTGTTCAGCCAAGCACAGAGAACTGATGCAAGCTTGAGGGGAGAGACCCAAACAACCCCCACAGAGTGGAAAGTGAAGAGTTGCAATGCCCCCTCTGTTTCTGTTCAGATTTTCCCCAGGTGTTGGTGGTTCACTCTTCCAACCCACGCAGACTAAAGCAATACTTAGGGCAACGTGAGGCTCTTTTACCAGGTCTGTGCCTCCGGGTGTGCTCTGTTGCCTCCCAGCCTAATGTTCAGATAAAGATCTCCTGGTTTAAACACAGCTGGAAGGGCCAGCCTGTCCCTAGCTCCATCATCGAGGATGACAATAGACACACTTTTTACAGTCTTTGCTTCTGTCTCTCTTATCATTTAGTGGGACGTATTCAAGGTTTTGATCACTCTTTATGATCACACAAAATGCTTTAAAATCACACATCCTTCCTGGACATCAACTAAGTATTATCATGATTGGGATATGATGTCATATACAAATGCAACACACAAAGGCTACAAAGATTACAAAAATAACATGTTTTCCTGATAAAATATCATGTCTTCAAAAGCATTTTCATGTGAAGAAATTAAGACCTTTGCTGATGTTTGAGAAATTTTTATATTCATTATCTCTTATATTTTCCAGTTGACTGAAGAACTAATCTCACCATCCATTTTTGTGTAGTCAGCCCCATTACAACACAGTGGGAAACACAATCCTGATCTTTTACTCAGTCTTTTTTCCAGGTAGGGTTTAAGGTGTTAACAAAACCTCTAGTATATATAGCACTGCTAGTCACTGCAGGATACCAGCTGAGACTACCTTCCTTCTGCAACTGCAGTTCAGTTTGCCAGTATGGCTGAAAGACTGCTTTCCAGAGGGGGAACTCTGTCTGGATCTTGTATCTCTTATAAGTGTTGTATTCCATGTGCTCCAGCTTACAATCTTGAGATGTGTGAATTATGTCCAGTCTGGTCTTCGTGGCTTGGCAGTATTGTGTCTCATAAACTGAAATATGCAGCAACAATTATTCTCTCTATAGCATTCCACAGTATTTTATATTAAAAATCTGGAAGCCTGAAAATTAGCAGCATCACAATTAAATAATAAACATATGAAGGTGGAATCAGCTGGCACCTGGGTACATGAAGTACATCAACCACAGCAAAATGATCCAGCTCACATTCCATTGGAATCTGCAGAATTCTTTTAGTTCAAGGGACACAAACCCAAACCTCTTTCTTTCTGATGGTTTTAGTGTCAGGATTTCTTTTCAGACACTCTTTCAAGTACTTTGTATGCTCCCCACAGAAATCCCCCTGGAAGGAGATTTCTCTCTATATATAGTTCTTATAAGCATGGCTGACTCATGCAGGTCTCCACAACACGCTGCTTCAGTTTTATCTTGTTGCTATACCATATGTTTTTTGAACTACCACTTCAGCCCACTCCAAATCCTATCAAATGGCTCCAAAGGAGATAAATGGCCAAGGAGGAAAGCACTTCTGTTCTGAGCTACACTTTGTAGATGAGCAGTAACTCTTTTGATTTCATTGCAATTCCTCTGATATCTACATCAGGATATCTATCTGGCTCTTCATTTTCCTCTTCCATTAGAAACATATGCATATATTTTGCATTTAGAGATTTTGTCATGCTGAAAAACAAATCTCCCACTCAACATCATGCTGCTTGGAATGCATTTGAAATTAAACTTATTAACTGTGTATCTTTAGACTGTAGCTGTTCCACTTAGACAATCTTTACAACTCCAACTGAGCTATTAATTGATATTATTGCCCTCAAACTATCAGCTTTTTGTAGTCACAAATACAAAGGAAAAATACAAAAGATCCAGAATTAATTAATAATAGCAGCAGGCTTTCATTTTCAGCCTAGCACTTGTAACATTTTAGGATAACTGTACTATACTGGCTGAGTGTCCCAAGAACATATGCGCTTATTTAGTATATTAACGATTACATTCTCTTTGTGTGCTCTGAAATTAGAATACTTTCTCAAACAAAGGCTCTACAGTTGAGTATTAACAGGACTCCTGGGTCTGCCTCAGAACCTGCAGTTTGAATGTCTTAAACCCTGCCAAAATGTTTCTTAGCCTCTTCCTATAAGAACAAACAAACCACCAAGTATCACGTCATGTGCAGCATCAGCATCATGATACCCATTTATGAGCAAGTACAAATAAATTTTCTGTTCTAATTTATCAGGTTTCTTTTTACCTGTCTTGCTTGTTTGCTGGTTGCATGCATAGGAACGTGTGTACTTTACAAACATTTCACAGGCTGTGTTTTCATGTCATGCAGAAACACAGTCACAACCAAAAGGCACTGAAGCCTCAGTGTTATTATGCTGTGAGCCAGCTACAAAGTACAGACCTGGAAGTCCAGGAGTTCCACTGTTGCAGTGCCACTATGCAGACCCCCCATTTAGATGTATGTGGGAAGGGAGCAGGAAGAGTTGAAGGCAGCTGCTGCTTTTTTCAGCACTTCAGAGGGACTTCTGAATCCTACCGTATTTTATGCTTAGTCCTGCTTAGTTCTTTGCTCTTGAGGAAGCCAGAAGGTAGAGCTGGAACCCAGATTAGCCCAGCAGGTTGACCTGCTGGCTCTTGCCACTGCTCACTCCAGAGGAATTCTTGCCCAGGGTAGCAGCCCAGCATTCCTGCCCCAGACAGGCTGTGACATACACAGGTGTCCACTCTCCCTTTGGTGTGCTTGGGTATCTGGTGTCAAGCAGGAACAGCTTTTGTCCTGACACTATACTAATGCATTTACCCAGGTCTTTCCTGCTCTCTTCCAGATCTGACAGCCTCTAGCTAGGTGGGGGGGAAGCTTTAGTTACACCTTTTATGATTCACACCTAATTTAGGTGCAATTAAAACATCTAAAGTCATGAGAAGAATAAGACATATACCTTCCAAGGAAGGAAAAAGAGTGGTATCTAAACTATACATTTCTAACAGGTAATCTGCTTCTCACCAGGGTGCTTGTCAAGTTTGAGAAACTGATACACACGTAACAGACCTGAAGCATCAGCCTGGCTCAAGGTCACGCTGCAAGAACCTTCATCCTTCAACAAATCAAATGGTGAAGATCTACCACCAGCAGGAAAACCCCCCTTTACAGGCTGGCAGCCAAAGGAGAGAATCTGGTGTTTCCACTGCAAAGCATGAGGGAGCACAGAACTCTGTAGGAACTATCCCTTTTGGCACAGGGAAAAAGGCACTGGCCCTGTCAGAATCTTTGATGTAAGAAAGTCACAGGAGAGAGTCATTTAACCCTTCCTCTTTATGAAACAGCAGTAAAAGAAAAGAATGGGGGATTTAGGGAAAACCAAGAAGGAGGTATATAGTAGATATGGGTCATAAAAGAAGCTCCAAGATGGTTAAGACTTCCTTATTGTATATATGTGCTTTTAAATTAAGTTCATAGACTATATTATACATATTTTAGCATATAGACTCTAGTTGTGCCCCAGGGTGTGTACAAATAGCTCAGTATCGTGCTGGGAACTGCCTGATGAAAACGGAGCAAAAGCAATATTGTGGTTCCCACCACAAGGCTCACAGAAAGCTATGATCTTCCATCCTGGCTATGCCCTTTGGCCTCTCCAGTCCAGGAGGATATTTAATTATAGCCGGATATTTTAAGTTCAGGAGAGAGGAAGGAGGGAGAAGCAAACAATTTTAAAGATAAAACAATACCCTTTTGTTCATTTTTTTCTTTTATATAGGAATTATATTGCCCTGCTTTTATTTGCTCTAATTTAATGTGACATCTGTATTGAAAACAAACAAGCAAAAAAGAATCTCTATTTACTACCAAACACTGAGAAAATAGAAAGAAAACAGCGCTGATTAAAAAAAGGCAGTGACTAATAATCCCTAAAAATACTGTCACAGATCAGGTAGTTGCCTGGGACTCAGAGATCCTGTGTTTTGCATCTACTCATACCACTTTTTTGCCACTGGGACTTCTGGAAGTTGCAGTAGTATCACCAGCCTATTTCCTGAACTGCTTGGAGACCATTGGATGAAAAGCAGAAAGAGGAGGAATATAATTAAATGGGGTGGTCTATCATTTTTCTTGTTCCCTTCCCCAGCTTCCACAACAATTTGATTTGGCAATAGGCAAATAGAGAGGATTATTCACCCTAAATCTCTAAGACAGAATAAATCATCAGCTGCAAGCCATATGATAAACCATGTCCCCTAGAACAAGAATTACCCTTGAGACACATGAACATTTCTGGTTGGAAATCCACTGCACACAGCCCGTTTCCCAGCAGGTTGGGTTGCATCAGGTCACTTAAGGCAGCAATTACTAGCATACAGTATGCAGAGAGCATCCTGGGAGAGCCTTCAGGCTTGCTCATGCCATGGGAAATAATGTATTGATATTGAGGTTGACAGAAAACACCGTATCATCTGTGGTGTGCTGTGGATTAGGCGCCGCTGATCACTGGTATAGAATGAGTGCGGTGGGAAGGGCAAAACAAATGCTTTCCATGGAAAGCTCTCTTATTCCATGTCAAAGTGAAGAGCACATGAGTCCATGCTACTCCTTTGCATCAGTCCCAAAATATCTGTGCTACACACATGCATATGTAGAAACACCTGCAACGGGGATGGAGATTTCCTTTTGGCAGCGTCTGCAGTTCAGATTCAACGTTTTCATTTGAAAACCAGTAAAACTGCTATTAAAGGAAATGTTTGTGCTATAGTATGGCCACAAGTGGAAAGTATGCAGAACAGTGCACTGCTTTTTTCTTTTCTTTTTTTTTTTCCTTTTTTTCTAATGCAATCACTGCAGTGATGTAATTGGCTGTTTGAACCCTTCCTTAATCACTTCAGTAATATCCTACAGCAGAAGTCATCCTGCTGAAATTCACAGAACTGTCCGTGGATTTGGATACTGCTTAATAAATAGCCTTAATAAATGACCTGAAGTCAGATAACTGTCCAAGTGGCAGAAATGTTTTCCCTGGGCACAAACCTGTAGCACTGGGGAGTTCAGGCTGGGAATGTAACAGAAACTATCACAAGCCTTGTTATATAGCTGCTATTGCAGAATCATGAAACTATGTATTAAAAATTTGTCTGGATGACTTTATTCTACTTTCACCTCTCCTATGAATGCATCAGAAGCAGATACAATAAACAAGGAGGAATATTTATCACATTCACTCCTTTAACAAGATCGGAATATTGGCGTTTTCTAATAAAATTATGACGTAAATGTGATTAAATCCCAAGATCTAAAATGATGGAAACAGCACAGAAATTCAAAGCTATGTTATTAATGAGTAATATTTGCACAGTGCTGGACCAGATAAGATAGGGAGTATGTAAGGTCTCAGAGCTTAAATCTGTATTTTACCCAGAATTAATTTCCTCTAGCCACAGTCTCTGCAGCCACATGGCTATTTCTCTGCAGTTAAGAAACTTTGTCAATCTGCAAATGTCTCTTGTATTGGAAGAGTGAAAACGAGCAAATTTCATACTAATGGCATAGTAAGGGACTGAAAAAACTGTAGATCAGGCTTTATACTGTCACAGGTATTACCAGGAGAGCATCAAAAGTTGGGCTGAATAAAAGTTACAATTAAGGAAAGAGGAGAACCAAAATACACTGTCATTGCACTTGAAAGTACCTTCACTGATGCAGCATTCAAAGATATTTACAGGATTGTAGGGTGGCAGCTAAATTTTGGAGATAGAGTATTCTGTGATACTATGATACTCTATGAAGATAGAGTGCTCTATTCTATGAAATAGGAGCAGAATAGAGCTGCTTTTTTAGGATTTAAAAAAAATCCTGTATTTCAGGGGTTTTCAGGTAAAAAGAGGAATACAGTCGAACTAATCACTAGATTGGAATTCATTTCTCATTGAAATCTAGTATGTGTAGCTTATCAATCAATCTCTAAAACCAACATGTAACAGTGACTAAATATACTTGATCATTCTGGGAAGATAGCACAAAAGCATATACTAGAATTGTTTTTTCAGACACACAGGTAATGAACATTTCATGCCACCTTCTGATAAGGATTTTTCTGACATGGTTTTTTAAACATATAGCCTACAGGACTACAACTGAACTCAAAATCTAAAGGAAGGATAAATTCTTGGGTGTCTTTAGCTCTGCCAGTAACAGCTAGTGTATCTCTACACTGGAAGCCCAGTCATCTGGTCCAGATTTGGAAGCTAATAAACAGATATTAACATCTGAGTTAGTTATCTAGACTCCCTTCAGTATTGGGGAGGAGAAAGTGGCATTCCTAAAGGAAAATTCATTCAATTTCAGACTTCTACTTTAGAGGGAGAGGAATCATCCCATAAAGGTGTTGCTTTGCAGGCAGGATAACCTGGACAAAGCACTCAGAACTGATGTATACATGACAGATATCTTAAGTTAGAGGAGATGAATTCCACCATAAACATCTATACCCAGCATCTCCCTAAGTACAGGAGGCTCATGATTAATTCTTCTTGAGGGGAACATTTACAGCTGGCAAGGAGTCCAACACTCAGTGTTTATGCACAGCTATTACTCTTCCAGAGAGAGAAAAGTAAGCAGGTCAAAGATCAGCTATGTGCATTACACATTTCACTGTACTGTGCTATTCCTATCTCACATTTCACAAAACTGCTTTTGAGGTCTTCTGGGACTACAGTCTTCATCCGGGGCTGAAAGGCTGTTCAATAAGACAGGAGACATCTGTGATTTTGAGCAAATATATGCTTTGGCTCAGAGGCACCAGAGTTCTGGGATACTGACAAGCAGCACATCATGGCCTTCTGAATCTGGCAGGTGTCACTCACAAAGGAAGCTAAAAGAAATGCGGACAGGCAAGTTCACAGGTGTAGCAGAGTTGCCTCTTGGGTTCATCTTATAGGAGGTGACAGACAGTGAAGTGTAGCTTAAGAATAGAGCAGTCTCCTTTGGGAAAAGCCTTCTGAGAGAGCTTTCATCAACAGAAAGCATGACTCTTCCCTACATTTCAATCTCACTGCTTATTATTCTGTGGAACTTTCTTGCCAAAAATAACCACAAAAGGGTCAGAAGCTAAGCCAAAGGTCCATCTAGGCACAGCTAGCATTTACTTGTTCACAAAGTTTTTGAAAACATGCACACTACCAGCCGGGCTCTGACAGCAGAGCTTCAGCATATGGAAAAGAAAATCCACTCTTTCAAATTAAAAATAAACACAGCATGTTCCGGTGCTTCATTTAACTGCAGGCATTTCTGATTCTTCCTTTCACATTCTGTAAACCAATATCTTAAATTAGAATAAGGGTGACAGACAAATCAGGCTGGAGGAAAGGAAGGTCCCAAATCTCAGCCTCAACTTTGCCTCACATAGTTTCACAAAGCAGGCAGCAGCCAGTGCTCTTCTTGTGTGTAAATACGGGATATAGGCAGCACTTAACTGACTATAAAGTATCCCTGCAGTCATGTGGCCAGTTTCCTGCACTGTGAGGAGAGAGCTTGTACTGCTCTAGAAAGTCCTGATAAAATAATGGATGTTCCCTTTGCTTCTTCCCAATAAAGACCTACTTTGGGAACACGGCTGAACACGTGGGATCTTCATAAACCTCCCCTAAAGTACAAGGGATGAGTATGGTACAAGCCCTGTGTTACATTCTTTATCACAACACACTCTTCCAGCAGAAAAAAAAAGCAATATAGGAAGGCAGTAGAAAACACTAAAGCTGTTGATTTTGAAACAATCTGTACGGAGAAGAACACTTTTCTCATGTGTTGCAGTCTGTTTCTACCAGAATGGTTATTTTAGCAAAGAATGCACTTAGTGAGCTGGACCAGGAACTCATGGCAGATGACAGACGAGAAGCTAAAAGCCATGACTCTGTGCTGACCACAATCTCCACTAACTGAAAGTAGCACATTCACAGGGAGCAGACGGGCTTTCCTGTGTGAGCCTCCTGCAACCAGTTTTCCCCCCAAACGCTGCACAAGTTGTGCTCTGAAGCACTATGCAAACGTGGAGTGAAACACCACAGCCAAGAAGAGAGGCTATTCACTTTGTTGTACAACAAAGAACACGATCTATTTACATTTTATTTCTTCTTACTGCTTGGAAGATGAAAGCGAGTTTTCTGATAGCAAAGCTTTGAGTAGTGACATTTGTTACTTAATGAAGTCTGGAACAGCAAGCATCACTGCTCATCGTGAAACTACAGAGTAAGACAGTTTTGAGATGCAAAAATCAGTTCAAAGTATTAGTCAGATTTGAGCAGCAAAAGTAAAATGAAAAAAAGAAATGATACTTTCTGAAACACTATATATATTTGCATAACATTCATCCCACTGTAACGGGACTGCGGCCAAAGCATTTTTCACACCAACTCCTGTTGTCTCAGAGACAGTAACATTAGAAAAGCAGAGTTTGAGCCCTACAATATTCATGGAATTAACGTATTTCTTAGTCCCCTAAAACAATCTCTAACTATTTAACACTAAATGTCTCTGAAAATAGCTAGAAAATAAATGTTTGTATATTTTGACTATGTTTATCCTTTAAAATCATTAATAATGATTCAGATTAAGAATTAAATGAAGAGACAATTATTGTATAGTATTACAATTTTAACAACAGAAACTAAGACAAATGCCGTATCTCTAAGTAGCAGCTCTGGAAATAATTTTGGCAATTAAAACCAAATTTGCTTCCTTAATTATCACACATTGCTTTCACCAGCTTTAAAGTAGGGTGCTTCTGCCAGCAGATTATTTTATGTCAAATGCACATGCACACACAGAGCTAATTCCAACATAAAACATCTTTTCAGCCCCTGTATGCAGATTGATAAATTTCTGCAGAAACATTTGAAGCCTCTAAAGAACAGGAGGACATATTTTACTTTTATCCAAAACAGCTTATAGCTGTCATTTGTGAATACTCAGAATCACTCAGTAGAACGGGGAAATTCTTGCCCTGACTGTACTACTGGTGGATGAAAAATGCGTGTGCTTCAGGGGAAAGGAAACAGTTCTAATAGGAACTAAGGCATCTGAGGACAAGGGCAGGGGAGAGCAAAAGGGAGGGGGGGGGTTTTGAACATTTACTAGAAAACAACATCTATAAACAAGCTATGTCTACTAATAACTAAAAACACAGAAACTGCAAAGTTGGAAAGTAAAAAAACTTCTTTAGTATTGAGATACAGAATTCATTTGATATTGGGCAAATACAATCAAACATGAATTTTGTGTCAGTGATGTATTCTCTAAAACGTAGCACATGGCATCACTTGCAATGAATCCAGGCTCCTCAAAACCTACAGAAGGCGCTTCTTCCAGAACACAAGATATTTCAAAGAGGGATTAGACTACCCAGAAGAAAACACATTGTTTAAAACAACAGTGGTTCATACCACAGAAGTGAAATCCCTGGGACCCAAACAAATACAGAAGTGCCTCAGTTAGAGAATCACCAATAATTTCAGTTGGGAAGAAGCTCTGGATGCCTCTGGTGCAACTCCCTCACTCAAAGACAGCCCAGCCTTTATATTAGATACAGCTGCAAGGTCAGAATACGGTCATCAAGGCCATGCATGTTCCAGGTGTGAAAGCCACAGAGGATGGAGATTCTCCTTCCTCTCTGGGCAAAGAAGTCTAATTTAAAGTCACTTATGTATGTATGTGCACATCTCAGTTATAACTATGAACAGGGAAAAGCTCAGGCACTGGGATGTCTTGGCAGGCATCTGTAGGAAGCTGGATTGCCAACTGGCTTACCTTGGCAATGGAAGTCTCTGGCTTTCCTAAATCTTTTGCCTTTCCCAGGAGCACTGCGTGTTCCAGATATAGCTGTGTTAGGAGACCTGGGGAAAATACCCATCTATTAGATGAACAGACTTGTCATGGGCAATGACAATGGGCAGCAACCTTCTTTTAATTAATGTAATATTAATATGAAAATTAGAAAAATGTTTAACAGAAGAAAATCCAAATAAATCTTAATCAGCTTGTGCAGATAAATCATTCCTTATTATATGGACTACTCAGCCCTTGACAGCTAATGTTAAGCAAAGGGAGAGCTCTCTGCAGTATCGCTAAAACAACAGGTGATTCCAGTCCCAGATACAACAGACTTGTTACAACAGACTTATTATTTTACACTCCCCCTGTGCTGAAAACCAGCATGGTTAATCCAGAGAGCAAAGGGAAAGGTACATGAAGACAAGCCTAATAAAAAGCTCTTCTGAGAAGAGCGGGTAAAGAAATAGTTACAATAACTGGCAAGATCATTTCAACTAAATTTATATATTTTTACTTCATTAGACAATAGGGAAATGCAGTAAATGATGTGTAAAGTAAGTACACTTATTTTAGAAAATTAATTACAAAAATCGCTTTCAAATGGGACTAGAGGTATGTGGAGGCTTATCTGGTGAGATAGCATAGCCAAATCACAGTGATCATTCATGAATCCCATTAGATTAAATTAAATTAAGAATCTGAACAAATATGCCAGGAAGAATAAACAGATGTTGGCTTCTGTCCCCGTTATTTTCTTGGGGGCTTTCTTCTAAGGCAATATTCGTGCATCTCTTTCGTTGACTGAACTTTTCCAAAGTCAATTTTTCTGGCAACCCTATACCCTAATATTTACTATAAAAGAATGAATAAGCTCATGACCAATTGATAAGAAAGATAAAGCTGTGGCACTTAGCTTTGTGCTTGACTGTAGAGTTAACAGAAAGCAGTTCACCTTGAGACAGATGGTGGGAGGATGAGGAGGGTGAAATTTTTTTTGCTCTAGAGTGAAATGCTGATTCTGGTCGCTCTTTCTTCCAGTGCCAATTACCATTTACTCTGCCCTTGGAGGGTTACCTCACACTGGTTGTGAAACACCTCCACCGATAATTCTGTTAATATGCAAACCTCCTTTGGGTACATATTGCCTCAGAAATTTTAAAAATAGGAAATACTATTCAGATCATGCACTCATAACTCCAGCCCAGACAAATGCCTTGTATTTTACCCAGTAATTCCTGAACAGAGCTCAACAGATTGGAGCAGAATTTAAGACTACAGACAGACATCAATTTGTAACTAATAGCTTTTAAGACAAAGAAAGTACTACATCTCTCAGAAGCTGTTTCAGGGTCTCATTGCTCTCGCCGATAACATTATTTGCATTTCTTCACTTCTTGATCCTTTATTTATTACACAATTGAGGAAAAGAAAAACAACATTTTATTTGAGCCAAAGATTACACAAGTCTTTCTGGAATTACTGGCAAAATTACAGCTCAACTTTCTGTCACGCTTGTAGAGAGTGAATCATGGGCTGTAAGCCTTCAGTTAGCTTTTACTTTCAAGATAATACTCACTGTCTGCTGAAAGAATCCAAGAAGTGGTGAGGAAGAATGCTGAGTTCTAAAAATATATTTTTTAATATATGTGAGCTGGTAAAATTCTAGTTACTCCAGAGAAAGGTGCAAGAAGTCTTGAAATGGACCATTTTCTTCTTCCCAAGCCATAATTTATACCATGAAGCATGAAGGTTAACTGCTTTTTCAAACTCACATTAATTTGTTTTAGTATTATGATATCATTATTTGTACCAAGTATATTAATAAAGTCAAACCTTTGGATGTTGTATCTGATAGTGCTAAATCCTGAGCCAGCTGTATGGTCGGTGAGGAATAAAACAACCCATCAACTCCAAACCTTTTCCATTAGATAACCAGAATAATATGTACACAATATGCTTCCTTTATAAAGGAGGATGACATGATGATCTTGTTTTTGAATCAGCGGTGAAAACCAGATGTGAGCACACAATAAAGGATGATATGGAAAACTGTTTATGTCCCTTTTATGAGCTCAGCTTTGTATCCAACTGACTGACACTATCCCGGGGTAATGAAGATACAAACATCATCAGACATCCTGAAATTCCCAGAATACAGTTGTTTACTGGCTAGTAGTTTATTTTGTTTTGACAAGCTTGTAGAAAATACCAGCACACCCCAACGGGCTCTCCTAATTAAGCTTGAGGTTCAGTTTAAATTAAGAAGAGTTACCACTCCCTGGTTTTAGATTTACCCTGAAAAACAGCTTTTGAAAGAGCAACCTGTGCAGCTATATATGCAAGAAATGTCAGAAACATGCCTGGGACCTGTACCCTCTGGCAATGAGATAGACCCATTTCTCTTAACCTGTGCCTGGCATGTTTTCTCTGCAACACTGAACCAAACCCAGCACAGTGACCCAAAAGAGCTCCTCAGTCCAGAAGGAACGAGGCAGTTAGAAGAGGTGGAGCTTCTCGTTGAAAAAGTTCTTAGTAATGGCCATGATGAGGTGACAGATTTCCATGACACCTGCTGGTACCACTTGGGATCTTTGAAAATTGATAGGAACCACAATAAATATTTCATAATGCTTTATTTACAAAGGGTTTTTCATGGAAAGTGGTCATATTTGAGTATCTTCCCCTGCAATTCTGTAAACATTTCAAGGTACAATCAGATTAGCTTGACAGGATGCCTGTAATTCAGTTTGTGCTCACACAGCAACTTTTTTTGCCTTCAAAAGGCATGTTATTTCTCTCCCATCGATTGTTTTAGGGCAGCAATCTAGAATATTTTCAGTATTTCTTTGCCAGGAAGCACAAGTTTATATAAAAAGCTGATTTCCACCTTTGATCTACTTCTGTAGATCATTTCTCAGTGTTTGCTCTGTGCTCTTGATCAGAAAATTACTCGTTTGTATCTAGTGCACAGTGGAACAGGGAAACAAGGCCAGCACAGACCCTGCACACTGGCAATCATGCAGAGCAAAGCAGCATGTTCAAAGGGTAGTTTGGTCAATACTGACCTACTGGAAATTAAAATAAGTGAAAATGGAAAAAATTAGACTAGGATTTAACTAGTGCCAGCATCCAATATTTAAATACAGAATATTAGATCAAATACCCGAGCTCAGGTGGGGCCTGTATTTCACAAGATTAACTTACCCTTGTCTAGTGTCCACATCGGGCATAACAGAAAAGGCTTGTGATTGCAGGCAGGATGGAGGGAGACAGCTTCAAAAAGAAAGGGTACAGCAATCTGTCCTAATGCCCCTTCACTCTGTCAGTGAACATAAGATGTAACTCAGTTCATCATGCATCCTGTTCATGGTCATGGGACCTTCTCTGCTACAGCTGATGTTAGGAAATTGTATTCTGAAATGCTTAGAAACATGGCAAAATATGTGCTGGAGGTCACCAATTTCATTATGTGGGAAAGTTCACAGGGTGCTTTGAGCACAGAACTGGGAAAACTGTACTTATGAGTACCCTTGTAAATAGGCAGTAAAAGAAACGATCCTTACCTGCTCACAGAGATTAAGGGTTAGATTCTATAATCTTAAAGGTCTTTCGTAACCTAAATGATTCTGATTCTATGTTTAGCACAAGCAGTTGCTATTATCAAATTAGGGACTGTAATTCTGACTCTGTAATGTTTAGTGTCACAGTACAAACTGATGCATGGATACAGTCAGAGTCTTCATAAGACTTGTTTTCTCTTCTGGCTTTTTAATTTGTAGTCCACATAGGCAGTTTTTAGCTTGCCCTATATGCCACCAAAACTGGTACTTTCAATTTTCCTTAGAAAACACAGTGTAGACTGCAATTTGCAAGTGTTATGTATTTCTGTGACTACAGCAGAAGATGCATTCAACAAAGCCATGTTAGGGCTTCATGAAGATCAAGTTGATTTTAATGACAGAATAAAACCCTTCTCTGCCACCAGCAGAGGACTGAACTTCAAAAGTCAAAAAACTCTTCATAGGAAAGAAAAAGGCCAGATGTTTTCTCAAGAGCAGCACCCGAGTAGTTGCTGTTCACAGCACTAAATATTTATGATTTTTGAAAGATTTGCTGGAAAATAATAGTTGTTGGCCTGAGCAAGTTTCCATGTCAACTGCCTCCATCACCGAGATGCTTCCTGTTCTATATTTTGGTCACTCACTTGACTTTAAATAGAGGGCTGTTTCATAAATCACTGATTTATTCTTGAAGCACGTTGGTAAAGCATTGAAAAACATGATGTGCCAGGCAGTCTATGCTCTCTAGAGATACAAGATTGACTGAGGAGGTGTTGAAAGAAACCGATTTAGAAGCAAAAAGCAGTGTTTGGTACTACATGTTCACAAGTTGTCAGTGAGCTGTAGCAGTCCAGAAAGGGCTTACCCAAGACGGAGGGCAGCATACGATCCCAGCTGTTCTGAGCTACAGTCTCTCAAGTTCCTGGTCTCACTGCTCCAGCATCGATTTGTCTGAGAACAGCACCAAAGCACCACATGATCCAGAAATGTTTAACCCTCTTTTGCCATAACATTTAATTGCAAATGACTCTGTTTTAAAAGCAAAGAACTCACCAATAAGTATTTTAGTACTACACAATGTGCTTGGATTGGGCCATGACAGGATGAAAATAAAGGGATAACTATTTTAGAAATACATTATTAACACTATGAATTTAAATACCAAGTACACTGGAATCAGAGTGTAAAAAGCACTCATTAACATAGAAAAAATGGGAACGAAAAAGCCATTAATTTGCAATGAAAACAAGAAGTTTAATGTTTAGCAGTGGTGTTATTTCATTTTTATAGTTTATCTTCTGCATCTGTTTTAACATAGCTCAGTTGTACTGCGCAGTCAGTTCTGAGGCTTTAACTTTCTTCAGCTAAACTTCATTAATAATTTGTTATTAGAAAGAGCCATCTAAAGTTTCTGAAGTCACCTCAATAGCCAAGATGCCACTGACACTAATTTTAATGGGGGTGTGAGGAGGTGGGGGTGTGTGTGAGTGTAGAGGGAGAAGGGGCAATCCAGCCTTACAAAATACAGCTTTAGTCTGCAAAATTAGGGGGAGAATTGGGGCATATTGTTGAATTAAGCTGTAGCTTTATGGAAACTTTAACAAGTTGCAGCAGTATTTTTATCCTCGATGATTTCTGTTAACAGTACCACTGCGCTGCTGCAGCTGAGGCTCAATTAGCATTAACATGTGAAATCCTCGGGGTGTTTCACTTTATGAAACCATTACATTCCAATTGATACTTTTTCCTGCAAATTTGCCACTGAAATTGACTCTTTAAATCATTTGGAGTACTGTGCATTTTAACAGACTTGCATATTCTGATAGAGTGTGTCACTTGTGCCAGTTACTTCTCAACCAGGAAAATACAATAAGAATAATTGCCCTGAACTGGGGCAGCTTTAAACTGAAGGTTTGGTGAGTGTCTGTGTTGAAGAATCAAGTGTAAAGATTTTTGTACAGAAACTAGAAACCTGTCCCTTGGGATTTTGTTACCAACTAAATCTTCTTAAGCAATCCCCTTCTTGCCCCTTTGGCAAGAGAGCTGCTGCTGAAAGTTATGGATCTTTTTCTGTAGAAAGAATAGGAGCTTTCAGCCTGGAAAAGCTCAAGGAACATGCTACAAAGAGCTGGTTTCCATGAGTGGCATGAAGGCAACAAAGCAGGAATGATTATACACTGGATCTTCTGAAACAGGAATGAGGGAGCATCTAGCAAAACTAGCAGACTCAAAATATCTATACTTTTTCATATCATGAGCTTGAATTCTTTGGCATGGGATGCCGCAGATGCCAGAAGTTTGCATAGATTGAAATGTCATTGAAAAATTCCTGGGAGAAAATCCATTAAAGGCTCATCAGCTGTGAATGCAATAGCTGTTCCTTATTTCTTTTCCCCATGAAAAGATTCCTAAGAAAACAGTAGATATAAAATTCACTCTCTCTGAGAATTTTAGTTGTGCATAGGCACCTTTTACATCCCTTCACAGGAGAGCACTTTGCGTGCCTTTCCCATGAAAGGGCCTGAAGCCAAACCCAGTCCATGGGCCAAAGCAGACTTCTGCAGAACTGCACAGGGAATTGGAAACACCCTTTCCCTTTAGAAAACTGAAGACTAAGGAAATCAAGTTTCCACCAAGAATCCAAACTAACACTCTCCTGGACAAAATCCTACCCCATGTTTGCTCAAACAGACAAGGACCGTTACAACAACCCACGAGAAGAAATGCTGACTACAGAGAAATAGCTTTGAAGTGCTTAAAGAGGCACAGGAGGTGTGTTTAAGCAAGTAAAAAGTAAGGAATTGTAAGTGGGGATGGAATTAAGACCCAGTGAGCAAGAAAACAGAGTTTGTACTCTACTAGGGGATTACATTTCACTTGCATTATAGGAGCCGTGCATAGCAAATAATAGCTACAGGTTTACTCGACAACCTTTATAGAATGCAATTCATTATCAAATGGGATTCATTATCAAACATTTGTAGAAGGTGAACCTTGATTTAATTTCTTTCTGATCCCTTTCAGTCCCTGATTTCATTTATTTCTAATATCTGCTGACCTTGATAACCTAACTGGTATCTTTCTGAGGCAAGAAAGTTCTTTCTCATGCCTGAGCCTGTAGCTTCCATAATACCATCAGCTCAAGACTGAAGGGTCAAGGTACCTGCCAATATTTGCAATATTTGCAGTTGTAGAAGAAAACACCGCCAAGGTTTAAAAACTACCCTCTTTACCTTCATCAGGCAGATTTTCTGAAGGGCTGTGAAATGGAGATTGAACAGGATCTGTGGGGGGCAGGCAATGAAGAAAGCTTGCTAATAAATGTACTCACTTAAAAATGAGCACAGTAAACTACTGCCTGACTGGGGCATGGCCCAGAAACATCCGTGTGTAATGTAAGTTCTGCTTCACGCCCTGTGCTACATCTCTGCAGCAATGGTGTTTTATGCTATATTAGTTATAGTGGCACAAGATAATAGTAGCAAGTGAGGAAGCTTCTCCATATTTGAAATAACATCTGGGGCACTTATGAAGGACACATTTTTTTGCTGAGTCACTGGACTAAAGTTAAGGCCAATTTGTGCTCTGCACAGCAAACGTTTCTGTGAAACCCAAGGGATCCAGCAGAGCACTATAAGAACCTTTCTTTTCTTCGGTACCTACAAGGTACTACTTCCAGCCAGTTTCTTGCTGCTCACTTAGCAGTCAAAACTGAAAATGGCTGAAGTAGGTTTTCTTTGTGTTGCTTGTTACCACGGGTCACAAATTATCTGCCATTCAATTCTGCAAGCTTTTCCTTTCATCAAGTGACAAGCAATACAACACTAACCAAGCAGTTCCTGGAAAAGACTTGTAGCCCATATGGCTGCAAAATGATACTGTGCTACTTGAACTGGAAAAAAACCCCAAACCCACAAAAACTCACACATATTAAAATCAAGCTACTGTCCATATGATCTTGCACTTCACTATTAGCTCAGTTTACACAGCTTAGTGGCTCAGCATAAAAACTAACTGACTTGAAAGAACTTGTGCTATTGGGATTTTTTTTAGCCAGCAGTCACAGAAAGAGAAACAAGCAGACACCGTTCCTATTTAAGATGCTTTGTGACTACGCAGCATTCCTGTTTGCTTGCACTGGATATTTAATAGATAACAGATTCAATAACTAAAGTGCACTGTAAAAGCCACTTCAGGAAACTTGCATCATGCTATCTCATATTGAAAAGCCACCTTTAAATATCACACAGGAGAGCATCAGTGCCTCTGACTGATTGAGGTCCCCTTTGCAAACTCCCTTAACTTAGGGAAAGCTGCCACAGAAAACAGAGCAGGTTCAGCTCTGCCTTGATTTAACTAGTCCATTGCAAAAAACATACAGCAGAAGCCTGATCTCGCTATTGATTCAGCAGGAACAAGTTTCAGTCTGCCAGCACCACACATCAAAGTGTTTCTGCAATAATGACATTTTTCAGGCATTTATACAGATTTTCTTCTAAAAGAAGAAAGAATTGACAATATCTAAAATTTTGAGCCATCACATTTCCAGCACATAACTTCCACTTCACAAGTCACAGAACAAAATTTGTCCAGTATTTCTAAGACTGATAGAGATTCCCAGACATTATCATACAATAAATGCAATATTATTACCCATTTTATGGCACTGTCTTGGAAAAAATTTGCTTGACAATGTTAAGCTTTACTGGGTTTTGCTGCTGTTGTTCCATCACTTACATACACAGTTCTCTTTAAAATGTAGACTGAATTTACCATTATGAGCATCTTATGTTTCTGACTTAAAAAAATTATACATTGACGTACAAATACATGTATTTAATACTGATAACACAATTGCATTTTTTGGATTCTCTGCAAGTGTCTGACAGTTTATGTGCTTGAAATAAGCTGCAAAGCTGTAATGATCAGAAGTCACTGATTCTTCCCTGGAAAAGGCAACCATACTTAAAATTCTCCTCTTGAAAAATGCCTGGAGCTCATAGACAACCCTCGCAAGCATGCACCAAACCCACATAACATCAGATTCCTGGTGGAGTCCTGCGTGGTATGTAAATGAGTGGAACCCAACTATGCAATATCATGCTATTAATGTAGGATTTTTTTTATTCTAATTAGAGGAGTAAATTATTTTCATTATTAAGTATAATTTATTCATTTCCCATTTTCAAAATTCCAGTTTGTACAGTTTCATTTTCTGCAGTGAGTTACTTTGATCAGTGTCCCCATTCTCTGCATCCTGCCATGGATGTGCACAAGCCTTGTTGTGATTTTTAAATCAAGCAGATTATCCTTTATCCTTTCAATCCTTTATCCTATCATTTATCCTTTCAAAATGTATCTTCTGTCTGTTACAGATGAGGCAAACTCAGTGAAAGGAACATTTTCCAAAAATCATGTTTAAGCAGACTGCAAGTGTATGGACAGTGATTCCAGAAGTCCCATCTGCCCCACAGGGGCTGTCCCCTTTCTCCCGAGCCAGGCATACTAGGCCTGAGGACAACTGAATCAGCAACAAACTACCAGCACACTTCTCAAAATGCATTCAAAGGGTAGGGAAAAAAATAAATCAGGCTAACACCTATCTGACTGAGAGAATCTTCTAAGGCTGTTATGGTCAGCAGGAAAAGCAACTGTGACCAGAATCCAAGTGTTTTCATTTGGGAATTGGTTTTTAGTTCTTGCTTCTAAAGCAATGGGACTATTCGATAAACTGTTAAACAAATACTGCTGGTTGATGAAATCTGCTGCTGGCTGAGGAGTGGTTGCTCATGCTGTTTTACTGACTATAATTTATGCTTAAAGCTGCTTTCATTTTACTTATGTTAAAAACTCGTGCACAGATACACAGTACAAAAATCCTACAGAATATTTAGCCATGCCTCCATACTGGCCAAAATAACTGGATCATTTTAATAGTTAACTGGAAATTTTAATAGTTACATTTCCTGATAAGTTTCTGCTATCTTGGATGACTATATACCCCATAACTAATGCTTGCTCTACATGAAATTTTAATGATATCTGTTTACATGCAGTAATCTGCTGGATAATGTGGATTTTCTGATGGGTTTGGGGAGTATTTGTTTTCTCCTGAAAGAACGTGAAAGAGAGAAAATCTCCTACAATTTTTGTACATATCTGTGTTCAACCTCAAATGTATGTGTTATTAAACTCACTAATGACAGGTCTTCCTCAAGCGCCTTGTGTTCAGGTGTCTCCATTCTCCTGGCTTGAATCTGCAGTCATACCTTTTTGGTAGGTTTCTAGTCCCACTTCCAGGCAGGCTCACATTCCTACAAGATTATTTTTCCCTTATAATTTATTTTATGTCCTGAGAAAAGCCAGTACCTTCGAATCACAAACGGGAACACATGATAAGGGAAGTGAAGAAATTAATCTGCATCCACTTCCTCATCAATAATTATTGTGTCTATACTATCACACAAACCTTGCCGTAAGTCTGAGGAATATAAATGAAATCCTGGGGTGGCTGTCAAGCAAGACTGCTTTCACTGGACAGGAAAGCACTGCCGTTGGATCAGAAGGGTGTGTTGGCTGATGGCACATACAATATGCTTCACAGCATCTCTAGGCCAAACTGACAATCAAAGCATGTGCCCAAGTACCTCATGGGTTAATTTTCATCACCCTTCACACTCTGTCCAGCCTCCCCCTCTGCCACATCCCAGCACCCTTCAGCCTGTACTCAGCCTGTCTACACCCAGTTAGCTAATGCTGTGGCCTGGGCTGTCTCCCAGCTTGGCAGCAGGCGATCACTCAGAAAGCCAGTTTCACATCTATCTCATCCCCTTATCCCAGCTCTTTTCTGCTCTGGCCCTATGGTGTTTAAGAGGCAACTAAAAATAATATTGTTGGGCTCTGGATGTTATTGACACAACGAGTTCTCAGCTTCCTTGGATTAATGATGTCTGGCTTGACTGTGGTGCCAAATCTAGTTATTTTCTTGCAAGTTGTATAGTACCTCCTGAAGGCCCCAGTTGCATAATTCTGCAAAAAAAAAAAAAAAGCCAGCAGCAGCTGAGAAGAAAGTTTCTAGGCTACATGTTTGTGGTGAAATATTTGAAAACACGAGGAGCTTTAAACCCTAAGGCTCCAAAAAAGGCAAAGCAAAAAGGATCCTGCGCTGTTTTCTTTTTCCTTCATGACTTGGAAGTTCATTTCGTGAATTTTCTGTGCTCTGAACTCACTCTTCAGTGCATGGGTTTGGCATTAGTAATGTAAATACTCGGTAATCGGCACAAAGTGACCCTTTATTTTGTGATCCAAGAAGTCAGTTGTGAGACACATTTCCCCATGTGACAGAGTTTTCATGTATTATAGCAGTAGATGTTATATCAATGTTGCAGGCTTCCAAATAACAAAATCAATCTTATAAATTTCATTTCAAGGCACTACATAACCACGTCAAGCCAGGTAAAGCTTAAGGATCCACTGTGACTAAGTGTTCTTTCAAAGTCCTAGAAACTAGCCTCAGACACTGATGCAATGCTGGTTTTCATATTTTGTTTGTTATATTGCATTAATAAGGAGAAAAATTGCAATTCACATTACCATGTAATTGTAATTCTAAGATATGAGCCGCTTTTTGTTGTAGACTGAACTGAAATAATTGAATTATTTCATATTTATTGAATTAACGCTGGTCTTTTTCAAGCTGAAAAAGGTGTTTTTCTACTTTATCTCCTCTGCATGGTAGGATGAAAAACTTCTGCAGTTATCTACTGAAACACTGCTTTTTAATCATTCTCTCTTCGTCTGCCTACTAGCTGATATCATACAAGTGGAGCCATAGAGATAAATTTCTACTATCAGTTTACACTCCACATTATCTTATGTCTGCCAACATTATCCTTTCTGGAATTATCCTGAAAAATGCATAATAATTCAAATCAAAATTTTGAGGCTAGCTTTTCATGCTGGGTACATAATTTTGTATATGTATTTGAGCAAGAAATTCAACCTTATGTCCACATTTGTGTCTAGAAGGTTCCCTCCAGTGAACACTGTACTGACTGGGAATCTAGCAGTTTCCAAAACTGAATCTGTTGTGTATCATTTGATCATATCATTTCCTTTGTACTTAGCCACCAGTCCTGTACAACTGACATTTGTGCTTAAGCATGGCTAGAGATGGAAGCATGTTGTGCACTCCTAGTACGTGGAGCTTTTTGACCAGGAACTCTGAACTATAAACCATACATACTGTCAAGTGAGAACACACTAACACGCATCTGAATGACATGAAAAATTAATGCTACATTAATGGTCTGCCTGAATGTTAGCTAGATGTTCCTGAAATCACAGAAGATGAAAGAGGTTAGACACAGCTTGCATGTTATCACCTCAAAACAGCCTGATATGACACACAGGAGCACACTGAAGACACTGGCTAAATTCACTCAGCCCTAGGTATTTCCACAGAACACCCGAGATATACATCACTTCGCTAAGTCACAGAATCACAGAGCTCATTAGGGTTGAAAGGAAGCTCTGCAGATCATCTAGTCCAACCCCCCTACCAATGTCCAGCACATCCTGGTCACACACAAGAGATGTTCATCAGGTTGCACATAAGCATAACAGATTTTAGCAACTACCACCTCAATCGGATGGACTGCGTGTGGCTGAAGTCAGCCAGACTGAGGGATCATTCAGACTTCAGCTTAATTCTGTTCAGTTACAAATAGAAATACTGATTTTGTGTTAATGCCAATTTCTTGCACACACACGAAAAAGCGGGGTGTGAAGATTTTAAATCAAAGTGTAGATCCCATCCATTTCAGCCAAGACAGTAATTTGGGTTCAGCATAGGACTTCATACTGAAACTGAAATCACTGTTTCCACAGATATCAAGTTGAATTATGAGCTGCAACTTAAAGTAGATAAAAAGATTCCTTTGCATTCACAGGATTTATTACATTTAATCCACTACATTCTATTACATGTTCAGCAGCTATTCCCCCTACTCCAGGTGTCTTTCACTAAGAGACAGTAGCTGGCACAGTCCAGATGGATGTCTGGGCAGAATGACAAAGAGGCAGGACAAATTGTCTCACATGAGGGCACTAGAATCTTTCCAGGACATTTCCACATGCCAGTACTGATCCAGCCATAGCAACAGAGTTAAGTTACATTCCTTGTGGAATGCAGGAATACCCATAGGAGGCTTACCTAGGCATACTGAATGCAGATGTGAGTAGTCAGCATGCCAAGAGGAATATCCTTTATTCTATCATTACAAGGCACTTAGAGAAGCTATTATGCTTAATATAGGAACTCATGGAAGAAACCTGTTATTATTTATGGTATGTAAACATGAACAGTAGGGCTTCAGCTCTTAACCCTTATCACTGGCAATTTCTTGCCTGGCTCCCTAGAATTTATAAAAAGGAAAACGTGCACCCATATAAATGTACAAAAGTACACTACATGCTACCCTCTGCTGCTTAATAGAATTGTGACTCTGACAGTCACCCAAAGCAAAATGTGACCCTCTGTGTATTGATGGTATTCACAAGGCATTAGGTAATTCCAAGACAAGATGTGTTTGCTGAAGTGCCAAATGGTAAGCTCTTGAAAGGGTTGGTGAAAGGCTATTGCACAATGTGCAAACAGCACACAGCAGTTTCAAAGCAATTTGCATCACTCAAATAAGCCAATTTATGTTGTAAATAGAACTTTTCCCTGCATTCAGGAGGTGGCACAAACAAGCAGACAGGCTCAGGACAGTTTCTCTAAAGTTTTTCATTTGCAGAAGTCCATCCTCTCTCTGCTGTATGCCAATGACAGGAAAATATTCCACTCATCTTTAAGAGTCCTCCACCCCAAAGGACCCTCCCTTCCTCCCTATGTCCAGCTGTCACTCAGTTCGAATGACATTGTTGTTATTGTGGTTGTCAAGGTTTTAGAAGGCCAATACCAAAAAAGGTATTCGGTTTGGAAAATATGTTATGTGTTCTTGGAACTGCATATAATTGGTGACCTCATGACTTTAAATATAAACACTGAAACCTAAGTATTTATCTGAAGAAATAGTAAGATTTCATGAACATTTTGTTAATCCTGCTCTTTTAAGGTGATTTGAGGAGATCTCTTGTCTTGTTCCTTTTTTGTCAGGATTTGCTTCTCGGTAGTTGGCAGCACTTACCGGTGTGGAAGGCAGTGGGCAAGTGCCCACACACTTCCCTGTGGAGGTTCTGAACCAGACCCCTGTGCTAGCCATCTCAGGGCTAGCTCTGCCAATACACCTCAACATCCATTTCAGCTTCTAACTCTATCCCTCCCCTCTTCCACCAGTCCTTTTTAGGCCTTGTCATTCACTGTGCTATTGAGATGCTCTCCAGGACCACAAACCAGATCTGTAACAGGGACGCAAATGACCTCCAGTAGGACTGCCATAATGAGCAAGTCCAAAAGTCCACCACATTCAGCATCTCCTAACAACAATCCATAGCAGATGCTTAGGAAAGGAATATTAGTAGCAGGACAGGCAGAGAAAGACTCTTCCCAGGAGCACTATCAGCATGTCTTTAGCTCAGGTGCAACACACACATCCTTATTTCCATATATTCTTAATACAATTCGCATCAGAGACAAATTGTGTCAGGGTGCCTTTCTATTAAATCATGAACAGTGTGGTCTAAAAATTGATTCATAAATAACAGCTACTGTTCTCAAAGACCCCACTTACTTACAGATGGCACAAACCAAATCTCAGGATGTATAGATAAATGCAAACAAGAGATAAATTGCAGGGACTGATGCCATTATCTGTGTTTTGGAAGAATATGAGGCAACTCTGTCAACCCTCTTCTGCTGGAGTCCTTTGGAAAAGGAGCAGCTGTTGCTGTCCCTGTGGAAAACCCATGCAGCAGAGGGGCTCTCTGTACATACTGATCAAAGGAAAAGGAGCAAGAGAGTGGTCACTGAACAAGGCCTCCTCTTGCAGAGACTTCCCTGGCAGCCTGCAGGCAGGGCAAGCAGCAGGCAGAATCACCTTCATTATAGATGGACAGTATCACATGCAGAGAGATGGGCAGAGTGTAGTGTAAAAGCTCCATCTGCTCACAATTTGACTCTCTCTTGTGCCTGACTGTAGCCCCAAGGAAGACTGCCGCTACTTGTACCAGCATCCATGGACAGGAGGAGAAACAGATTTAAATTTACGCTTTATTTGAATTGAGCTGGCGAGGTTTTGTCCCATCAACACTAGACAGAATAAATACTTCTTGTCACTGTTCTGACATGTACCGAACCATGCACATCACGCATCTGAGTAAAGGTTTCCCTGCTCTTTCTAGTAATTACTGTGTGGTTGGAGTTTTAAGTAGTTAATAGCTTCTTTCCTGCTCCTTCTAATAATCACTGTGTGGTTAAATAGTTAACAGCTCTTTGCGTTTTCCAACTGGACAATGCTTTCTCTTTCACTCTGGAAGGTTGCAGTTGCTCAGTAAGTGTAACATATTCCCTTAAAACACCCTGGTTACTTACAGACAATGCGAACACAGGCACATGCTTTTTTTTCCTTCTTTTTTAAATTGCTTTCTCCCTTTGGCTCCTGGATTGTGGTCTTATCTTTTTTTAACTTGTAAATTCATTTCCTGTTTCTTAATTTTGTTGTTTACTACACAGTCCCTGAACTATGCTTTGCCTTTTGATGAACATTCCCTCTGGTAAAACCAGCAGTACAACAGGCCAAACAGGCAATGTCAGCTGAACTCATTCCTCCAGTCGGAAGCAGAGCCACTCTTATGAGCGTAATTAACTTTTGGAGCTTAAAGAACATGCACCCTCAGTGATCTACAGTATGCAGCTGGTGATCAAATTCCAAAAAACCTCATTTCACCAAGACATTTTGTTCTATTCCAGTTCTCCTGGGATGATCACATGGTCATTCAAAAGTTGTCGAGATGCACTATTCTGTCGTTAAAAGGAGCTGAGAAAGCTCCTAATACAGAGACACAGATTCTCTCTTTTGAATCGGACTACAACAAACCTAAAAATAACTGAGGAGAAAACAGCACTATCTTAAAAGCCAGATAACAATAGATAAATTGAGCCAAGAAGCAAAAGCAACACACCAAAACCAAAAAAACAACACCAAATAACCCCTCCCAAGCAATCAAAAACCCCAATCAAAGACTGGAAAAAAGAGCAGGAAAGTGTCACTGGAGACAGTCACAAGGGATGGTGAAGGGAGAAGTGCACAACACCATGAAACGAATAGTACCTTCAGCTATCTGCAGGGTAGTTGCTGGGGAAAGGGAAACCTGGTTTGGGTGGCCATATATCCGTGCTCATCCCCTGTGGGTACAGAGGCACCATCTAAAGCCAACTTCCTCCCCGTAATCTCTGAACCTTGTGGGCACTGGATGTGCAATGGGTGTTCAGCTATTTCTTTCTAAACTATCAAATAGGTGGGGTTTTCCCTGGCATTGCTGAATGTGTCACTACTGCTTCATTGAACTGCATTCATTACACATTTCTTTGAACAAAGGTGTAGTCACTGGCCTGAAGAAAAACACAGAGATCATTGATAGGCACTTTGTGTAATAACAGATTAGAAGGGATTCTAAGTCTCATCTGATTGTTAAGTAAAGAAAGGAAAACACTAAGCCTTGGAAAGTCTGTTGAAGCTTTAGTAGAAACAATTAAAAAGTTGGTTCTTGAGGGAAATTATATTCTTGGATATTCACAAACCAAATAATTCTTCTCCAAAAGCATTTACTCTACATGAAAAAATGTGGCTTTGCCACTAAGAAACTGCCTGAAAAGCAAATAATTTTTCCCCTGAAAGCTGATTTTGTCAGACAGAAGTCAGTAATTCTCACTCAGTTCACCACCAGCATCACACTGGAGCTCAAGATGCACAGTAGCCACCCCTCCTTCCCACAGATGCAGGTTTTCCTCCTGGATGTCTAGGGAGCAGCAAGTCCAGCCCCACACTGCCTCCTTGCACCCAGGAACCCAACTTGGGCGTCATCCTGCCACAGGGAGATATTCAGACTGCACATCTGCAAGACAATTCAGATAGCCCTTCTGGCTTCTACCTTACCTTCCTGCCTGCAGGTCAGGTAAGCATCTGAATGAAAATAGTTTTGTAACGCCAAGGACTCACCAATGACTGGTATCTTCCTTTTGCACTCTATATGTGTGTATTGTACAAATTCCTGGCCACTTTGTAATCCCATCCTTTCAGCTCTTTTTTCTTGTCTATTTTCTTTTTTTAAATAGAGTCCTTGGATAACCTTCAGTTTCTTGTCTGACTGAGGGTGCTGCTTCAGTCCCATATACCTTGTTTTATTAGTCTTTTGCTACAGGCATCTTCTTGACATTTCATTCCAGATCTTCTACTAGAAATGTGTTTTGTCTCCATGCCTCTCATATGGTAAGTCTTTCAGCACAGGGACCGACTCATTTTTCTTCTGTCAAAGAACACTCTTACTCCATTCATTGTAGACCTCTATGCAAATATTTTATACATAGGTTTATGGCACAAAGATACTGAACAACTGTAAATCTTAATTACAACTCATGGTATATCCCTTGTTTAATAATTACATTATCAAACAAATAATATCTGTCTTACTGAAATTAAACAATACATGGTTTTAGAAACTCTCACCTATAGCCAAACACCAGTCACTGTGGAATGCTTGCCTGGAAGGATGAAAGACCAAAGAAGCCAACAGAAACATTCTACCCACTGGTGAGAGGTAAAATAAAACACTCAGTTGCCTTAAAACTGAAACAAGCAAATAAATTCTCTGCTGCTCCAAGCCCTGCCTAAACCTCAAAAAAATGTTAACATCCTATGTGTGTCAAGAGAGTTATTTATGAAACTATTTTCTTGTCAGCCACTGCAGTACATTCTGTCCCTTTGCTAAGATACTGTAAATTCGTGAATGATGAGTAAAAGCCTTACTTTGGCAGAAATATTCATATTTATCTGAAAAAAGAAAATTATCAGCTTGCTTCAATGCTGAGATAGTATTTCTTCCACTAGTGGTATGCAATTATACCATGCTCTCCCCCTGTGCTAAGGCTCTAACTTGTAGCAGACAGGGTTTGTTAGTTCAGTAAAGGATGTCGGTTTGGCTGAAGCACACTTGCTTCCTTAACAGCTTCAAAGCTTTCTCCTAGCGTTAAACTTTCAGACTTTGTGCACATGCTTTCTGTTGTGAACAACTGTTAGTAGTCTCCTGCAGGGAGAGCTGGGTGCTAAAAGCACTGCAGTTGCCAGCCTGCCCCGCAGCTTCTGTGCATGGGTGCCCAAGCCTCTGCTCATAGAGCTAGGCTTGTAGCAAATCTGCTTCACTCCAAGCTGAAACTTCTCACTGACAGGTTTTCATGTAACAGCCAAACTCTCACCAGCTGAGATTAAAGAAAGCTGCCTGCCCAAAGTGGTGGTTTTTCAGTGGACCAGGATGATTTATGCCAAGTTTATGCTTTTCCAAAGTATCATGAGCTAGAAGAAGGCTGGTGTCTGGGAGATGATGGTAAGTGCAAATGGGCTCCATAAAGCAGTCTCACAAATAAACCAGTCACACAGATGCTTCCAGTAAAGCAAAGTGTGTTTTGTTTCCTTTTGCAAGTCATAAAACAAGCATTTTATTGTTTAGGGGACTGATGATCTGAAACCGGATGAATTTCTATAGCCAGTGTTAAGCTGGAGGTTGCACTCAATAATCTAATTGTCCATCTGCCCGTTAAACCTATGATTCTGTGAAACACAAGATGTTTTTCAGAGAGCTAACAGCCCTTGGTTGAGAATGGCTGTAAAGGGCTCTCCTCCTATCAGTCTGTAGAGATTAAACAAACAAAAGAGACAGGAAACCTCCTTCTATGCTGCAGCCCAAACTCCTCCCTAGGTGAAGAAAAGTCCCCAGCTGACTCCTCTGAAACTAATCTCCTCCACATTTCAGAGATACCAGAACTGGACACTGATTTTCTCTGGTTTTGTTTTAAACCATAGCATAAAGACAGCTTGCTGCTAACAAAAACGGAATTGCAGCAAGTTTCAATAGAGCATTGCAGTAATTCACCTTGAATGGTGGACACTCCTAGGCAGGCATGGGCATGGAAGCATTACAAAAGGAGATCCTCATAAAAGTCCAGTACTCCCTGCCTCAGAAAGCAGAATCCATACAGGAATGGTGATATCCTGCCTGAAAACTCTTGTGAGCAAACTGGTATACACTTGAGAATGGAATGGGAAAAGTTAATATAATTGAGTTTCCATTAACGGAATGTTAACCTCCTTGCTCATCAGAAAGAATGTGGATCATGAGTTTATAAATACATGTCTGTAATTATAATCATAATGCTTTATAAAAAAAGAACAACCATTCTGGCTGGAAATGAGCTGTAAATTTCCACACAAACCTGAAATCTATTCTAAGCAAAGTGCAGTATGTGATCTAACAAATGCCAATTTGGTACACGCTTCAAGAAGTCAGATATAAATCTGGGTAATGCTTTCAAATAGTCATTTACTAGCAATGAATGGAATACAAAAAAGTGGGGGGAGGGAGAAAGCTTTCCCTGGACTGACCACAATTCCAGCTCATTAAATCCTCATTTTTTTTAATGCAATGTTTGTTCTCATTATTTATCTTCATTTCATAACAGAACACTTGTTCTCAAGAAAACATAACTTTGTTCTCACACCCTTTCACAGTACATGCCAAACTTTCTTTCTGACATATTTAGTTTTGTTGGTATTCCACTATGACTTGGAAAAAGTCGCTACTGAATGACATGAAAGAGCCATAAACTTTAGCAGAAGATGAGCATAATGCTAACAAGTTATCTGTAGAATCTGTTACAAAGTTAGCTGAGCTTCTGACCTCTTGAAAAACAACCACTGATGAAACTCTAACACACACATATATCAGAAAGTCTTCAATATTTACCCAGGGAAACAGCCTCAGATTTATAAACATTTTCTCACAGTGCAGACCTTCCATATTTACAAAAGGCATTAGCCAGGTAAAGTCACAGTGGTAATTTAGACTTATTTATATTCACAATTTATACCAATTAGAACAGTTATTCTTTCATAGAACCACCAGTAAAAAGATTCTATACTTTAAGAGAGAAGGGGTTGAAACCCAGATGATGATTTCCAAAATTAAAACTTCAGCTCTGCTCGGCAAACCTGAGTTCTGTCAGTTAGCCTGATGAGCACCATTTTCAGAACACCCAAGGCCAAATGCTAAGAAGGAATCTGTGAGAACCTCAGTTTTCAGTGTTGTTGCTTCTTCTTGTTCCAGTTTGACAAATTTAGATACTTTTTACATATTTATGGATTTTATATAAACAAAACTTCACCCACACAATATGCAATAGCCATGAGATATACCCGAGGCCGGTGATTAAGATAAGGAATCTAAGTAATACATCACCCCTGACCTCCCATACATTAAAAAAAAAAAAAAAAAATTAAAAAAAAACACCAACCACAAACTTAAAAAAAAACAGCAACTTTCAGAGACTTTAATTAAGACTTACTTTGCCATTCTTTCTAAAGATAGGTTTAGGTCACTTCATAGCACCAAAAGGAAAAGCAGCACTAAAGATACCTCAGGAGTTTTCTTGAGTGTATTTGTGTGCACTTCAGTACATATAGCTGCGTTGTGCTAACCCAGTTCACACGGGAGAGTGATGCAGAACAGTTGTGCAACTGGAGAAACATCACTTATTGTTTCTATTCAGAAATAAACACAGGGGGTCTGAGCCAAGCTCTCGTTGCCAAGTACCACTGATCCATACTCAGGCTTGAATTCTTCACTCTCCTTCGTCCTCCCTCTCTTTATCTGAATCCAGAAGATGAATAAAAACTATTCATTTCTCTAAAATTTAATATGTTTAAAATTCAAGTAGTCTCATTGTGGCTCAGCCCACTTCTAATTAATATCTGTTTCACTGTTTTCATGTTTTCCATTTCACTGAGCACAACAGACCCCTGATCAGTCCATCTCTTTCCTGAAACAGATATGAAGCTGAAAAAACAATATGAACTTCTCATTTATTCAATCACCAAAAAAAATCAGGGTCCTGCACTCTGTGTTCAGGCTTTCATTGAATTTTATTCTGGTTGGAACATTTTAATAATAAAAGATATTAAGATCCCCATGATCAATGAATATTCATTAATTCAAAATCACATAGCAATTCCTTATAATTATATGAAGTGTCCAAAGCACTGACCATTGAAGGAAATTATAATTAAAGTTATTAAAATGAATTAGAAAAAGAGTAGCAATTAAATCCCAGTTGATGGAATGTAAAACTGCTCTGCAAATAACAATATGGATGGCTCCTCCAGAAAAGTGAATGCTGGTAACATTTCTTTGCTTATAGTTATCCAAAATTTAAGCTAATTTTTATGGTAGGATTTTTTTGCCTTAATAAAAATATGTGAATAAAATTCTTTACCCAGCAAAGTTTTTCTAAGATCCTGCTGTATTTTCTATGAAATGCCTATTGTTTAAGTCTTTCCTTTACAAGAGACACCACTGCATTAACAGGCCTGATAAAACATCATGGTCTTATCACTGGCTGCAGAAATAACAGCTCAGTCATAGAGTTGATGCAGCAAGCAAAGCAATTTGTGAACTACTCCTTTTTTCAAATGGAACTGGTAATGACCAATACTTCTCCTTATCTTCACCTTGTCAGATTTACTGCAGTAAAGATCTGCTTTCTCTTCCCCAGTAAACATCCCCAGAAACAGGATCTCTTTCTCCCTCTGGTTCAGTAAATATATTTTCTTTCAGCACACAAAGGCTTAGGCTGCAGCAGTGGACCGGGAGCCTTTCCATGCTAAAGGGAGGGAAGGCAGGCAGTTCTGATGGGAGGAAATCCAAGGGCAGCTCTCAGGTGTGAGAGCAACTAGAGCTAGATTTCTCTGCTTTGCTGAAAAAGCAACTAACATTTACTAGCTCTTAGTGAATAATCGCATTCCACCGAGGTAGATCTCTGATGTTCTCCTCCATGTCAGGCACCATTTGCTCTCCCCAGAGTTTTTCCAGGAAATAACTGCTTTTGCAAACTGAATCTGCTCAATGAAGTACATATGAAATGGAATACACATCCTTGTAAGTTTTCTCACTCTACGAGTTCACACTAGGTATCAGAAAACTCAGTGCTCTAATCTGAACCTCTGAGAAGAATGAAGTGTGTATAGAAGCTAAGTCAGACCTCTATACTTCTCAGATTACAAGTCCATATTTACAATTCTTCACCAGCAAATCAGCCTGAAATGACACATCTGAAAGTGTGTCCCCTCTCTGCAATAACCACTACTACAGCCAAAGAAAACGCATCTAAGCACAATAGGTAGTTGGTTACCTTCCCCTGGAGTATCAGCTCAAAGAACAAAACACGATGAGAAGTTTTCTTGTCTTCTGGAAGCTAACCCAAGTCCTTTGGAAGCTCAGCTGGCACCTCACTCTTTTGGAAGAAAAATAGATTGATCTCATATTCCCTTACCAAAACTGGATTCAGAGCACATTGTATGTACTTTTTGCTAAACGTTGTGAAGAACACCCGAGTTTTTTGACAGCTAAATGCACACAGCAGACTTCAGAAAAGCTTTTACTGAGACTGACATATATTGCAATTCCACTGGTTTTGCTGTGAAGTCAGTAACACGTTTAATAGTTTCAGTGGCAGATGACAGCGTTATCCTTAATGCTAAACTATTATGGAAAACTGTTTCATCACTGTTGAAGATGGATTTCCTACAGTTGATATTGAAAACAGCTTAGCTACAGGAGCCAAATGATTTATAATGCTATTGAAAAGCTTTTGGTAAGATCCTTTCTCTCCTGGGAGAAGAGAGGTTCTATTAGATGTGTTGTTGATTACCTTATATTCTTTCCTTTAAAAAAAATTATGTGTAACCTAATTAGTGTATGGAAAAGAACTTCAGTGAAGCTCAGTAGCTCCTATAGCTCTAGAAGCATTTTTGCTTGAAACAAGACATGTCTGAGTGATAATATGCTCTCACCATAGACTAAGGACCCTATGTAACAATGACTTTAAAAAAGCAGTCTTGCTAGTAGTATGCCATAATAAACTCATGTTTTGAGCTATTTGCTTGCATTGTTCCTATTGGCTTTAACTGTTTCAGTCTTTGGAAGAGATAAATTAGTGTCTATGAAGAAAAAAGCAAAAAGATGTCCATGTGGTGCTTTGCCTATAAATCTTTTCCACTAGGTTTTGTATTTCTGTAGTTAACTTCTTTAGAAAAGCTAGTACAATCACCACCTATTTGTCTCAGAATACTGAATAATGTATCTTGATTAGGTTGAAAACCAAACTAATTCTTTCTGTGGTGCTGTCCCCCATCCAGTCCCATGACCTCATCCTGATATTCAAAATAATATTTTCCCACAGGTCAAGGGATACAAAAATAAATATATTTCCACAGACGCAAGTTGAAACCATTTCAATGACTGTACCTCACTTCAGAGACATGCTCCAGCACAAGTTTGCACTGATCACTAAAACAAAGCAAAAGCACTGTGGCTGTTTTGAGCTGTTGGAAGAACAAACAGAAACTTGTGCCTTAGGTTAACTGTAGCAGCAGATGTAGCAGTAGGGACACACCTAGTGAAGGGATGCTTTAAAGAAGAAGCTTTTAACTCTTCAGGTGACTTCCTTACGTTCCCAGAATGATTTCTGGCAGCAAACCCTCTGATATCTTATTTGAGTTTGGGTAGAGACAAGGCTAAGATTAGTCACTATTTCCTTGTAATGACCAGAAGTGTTTCAAATACAGCAAAGTTTAAAAGCAGGCATTTTATTCTTTGGCTTACATTAGACACAATACACTTTGCATGTGATAAAGCTGAAGTTTCTCTCCTGGTGACATTTGCATTGCATCTGATTGTTTTACCAAGCTAACAAATGATTTTCCCATTCAGCTCTGTTAAAAGCACAATGACAAGAAAAGTAAACTGAAATTATGTTCCCTACAGTACACAGTGAGCCCTCTCCCTGCTAAGGGGTGAAGGTTTGGAACCAGCAGTCCATAGAAACACATCATCAACAAAGCTTCTGTAGGTCCCCTGATGCCACTAGGTCCAAGAAATAGCATTTAGTCTATGAACTTCCACAAAGGTCATGAGATATCTGTGGGTTTACAGGCAAAAGCCAGCTTCTCTTCCTATTTAACAAGGGTTGAACAAATCCCAAAGGAGACGACTGACATGTGTTGCCTCGAGCTATTTACTTGTACTATTAATCCACCTCTAGTTGTATCCTTTCTCCCACATAGCCTCCCCCTTTTGTACAGAATTTTTATAGTATTTTAATCTCTAAGGATTTAATCCATTCAAATAAAGCCAGCCTGAGGGCAGACAGCTCTTCTGGATAAAGAAGAAACACCCAGTAACTTAGCCACAAACAGGAACAGAGTTAGGTATCTTACTGTCTTCCACTTAGATTTCTTTTAAAATCTTAGGCACCACTGGTACCAAGGATTTTGTCATGTTTCAGCACAGTTTTTGAGACTCACGGTGAACACATAGAGGAAAGGCAAACACTACACAGAAAAGTCTCACATAGTAGTAATAGATTAGTAATGAAAAATATATACAATTGATTGCATCCTTGATAACTCTGAAAATGCATTCCTTGATGGCTGAAAAAAAACTAGCAAGCTACCTGCAGCAAACTTGTCCTGTCCACACTGACACAGGCGCACCAAAGCCAGTTCTCTCTGCTACCTGCAGTAATCATTACAGTAACCCCTAATCATCATCTCCAGCACCAGTTTATCCTAGGGAAGAGTCTTTCTGGAAACAGCACCTACACAAAGAATGCAAGACCTATATTTGTAACGTATAAAATACTTAGCACATGCACTCTCCAATCAGAATATCAAAGGCAGACAAGACTTACTTTTCCCCATGAGAGAGCACATCCATCCAACCCCAAATTCAGTGTGATAACAGCTAACACCACCTCAGGTGCCAGACTATTAATTGGTTCCTCAGGTTAAGTGAATTTGAGGAAAATCTTTCCTAATCCCTGATCTGTGGTGTGAGTTGGGAGGGTTTGTGGTTTTCTAAATCTCTGCTTTTCCTTCCAGCATTTACTATTGCTTTCTCATTTCCTATTTTTGTTATGCTCTATTTACAAACACTGGCTGCTCATTTTGAAGATGTGAAAACTGCAAAGCCAAACTCCTAGGGGTTAGAAATGCCATGTGTATTGAGGCTGGAGCTAACTTTTGCTCTTTGTTCATTCATTTTGAAACTTGAAGGAGACAAAGGTACACACTATAAGTAAATGCAATTGCTGTCACATAATTATGATAGTCATAACTCCTGCTATGACTGCTGGGACTGTGTATGTGATGCACATCCATTAAAGGGAAAATTCATCCCACCTTACCCTTCTTAGGAACCCCTACTTCAGCTGGTGAGCCAAAGAGCAAAAGTGGGAGGCTGGGAATATATGGTAAGACTATCTAAATCAGGTCTGGGATTTTTCTGTCCTTATACCCCTCAGTGCAACTTGTACTGCTGCTGACCTCAGGGGAGGGGGACCTGGCTTAAGCCTGTGTCTAGTTTTAGTGTTTGTAGTCATCAGCCTGCCAATATTGTCTTGGATATGTTGAGATAAGGGAATTCATGGGGTTTTGTTGGTTAGTAACACAGCCAAACCAGAACTGCCTAGAAGGCAAAAAGATGTAAGGGCTTTCCACCGTGCTGAATGCTAAGCCTCATCTGCAAACAATGGAGATATTAGAAAGCCTTTTAAAAATAAGTCAGTTTGCAAGAATACTTCTATAATCAAGATTCTCAGATGCTGAGATGCATGCACTGGTGAATAACTGTAGAGCAAGGATTGGTCGCCCAGCCGGCCCTGCAGGTACCTGGGAATGCACATGGATACATGCAACAGTGTAATCTACTCTGCTGACACATATAGATGCAGTTACATGCTAGGGGCAGCACCTTGGGCCCTCAGAAAGAAGACAGCACTGAAAAACATGGACACCAAAGAAGTTTCCTATGGCCTCTTTGCCAGCCTGCCCTAGAAAGTCCTCAAGAGGAAGGGCAGCCAGCAGTGTAGCTGTCACTTGGGTCAACTGCTTTGGGAGACCCAATCCAGCTCAGACACTGGACAGAGGCTGAGTATAACCCAGGCACCTCTGTATACAGAGAGAAAAATGCAGCCCTGCATCACCAACAGACCGTCTGCCTTCAGCACTGACTCTTACTTGTATTATTTTCTGGAAGACCCAAAATCTTGGAATAATTTTCACTTCTGCTAAATACTGTCTTGGCATCAGCACAAGATTGCAGTGTGCTGAAATTTCATTTATCATTCTTATTTGATCAACAGTAAATACCAAATGTTATTCCTCACAAGTGGCTAAAATTGTGCACTATATTCTCACTTGTAGAACAAGTATTTAACTGCGTTTGTATCCTTCTGGCCTTTTACCATGGTGCTAAGATCCTATTGTAGGAGGAGGAAATCTGCAATGAACTTTAAGCTATCCTGACCACATATTTGCAGGGAGTTAATGCTCCATGCAACCACAAAACATTAACTAAGTTTATTTTAATAAAATGCTCATTAAATTGCTATTAGATATAACCCAGAACAGCCACACCTCTGTCAAAGCATCTGCCATAATTCTGTTGAAAACTCATCTAAGTAAAAACCCATCATGTTCATTATTCGATCCATAAATGTCTAAATAAAAAGTGAAGGAGAATGATGAATCACAAGTCTGTAGAAACAGCAGTGCTCAAGCTGTGAGTTGCACCAGCAGTCTCCTCATCTAACGTAAATCACTGCTGTGTTAAACCAGCCTGATGTAGCCATGACTTGACTGAAGTAATAGAAAGAAAAGAGCAGTCATTATAGCACAGAATGAGTAAAACACCAATAAAATAATGTCTGGAGAAGTCCAACCTCAGGGGGGTAATAAACTTGAACTAATTTCATTAAATAGGAGAGGAAACAAGAGAGTTTATAAGTTACAAGAAGAGAGGTTTGAAATGACACTGTTGGATTTCTTTCTGGTATCAGTTCTTAATTAACTCCAGTGGCTGCCAACCTTCACACATGAGCTCAGAAAGCTGTCATGGCCTCATGACTCCATACTCCAATACCAGCACTCCTAACGCTCCTAGTTCTAGGATATGTTGAATGCCTTTGATGATTTCATTCAAAGTGCATCTGCTTTTGCTGGCTGCCACGTCACCAGTGTGCTCACACGCTCACACTGAGAGGCCCAGGGCTCATTTTTTTCCCTTAGCAACTGCGGAGTTTGGCACATGCTGGTCTGGCCTAGACATATAGAAGCAGGTCATGGGAATGGGTACTACTCAGGATGAGACACAGGTGACATTTTCAGAGGACTATGTCCTTCAAGGTACTGACCTATGCAGATTCCAAGCTCTTCTCCATTCAGATGTTCTGCATCATAAGTGCTACATTTATATCTCACAAGCCTGTGAACCAGAAATCCAGATGCCTTTGCAGGGCATCTCTCCCAGCAGCATTGGCAAAGCTCTAGAAAATACTTCTCATTTTTTGGCTGGCCTTTTTCAGCAGATCTATGGGTCAATCAGTTGAAATCTGCAGCTAGATTCAAGTAGCATGCTTAGCAAAACCCTCTGAAATGTGGAATGGCTCATAAACAAAACAAGCAAAAAGCAGTCTGCATCATATCCTTTAGATGAATACAAATGAAGAAGACCATTTTGGAGATACCCAGTCTAATATAATTTCTGTTTCTGTCACACCAAGTAGGTCAACGGCATGCCTAAACATCCATAAAACATGGGACAGCTGGCATAACGCTCAAGAAAAATAAATATTATGACATGAAATGCTAACATTGCTCCTTATCAAAGGACATTAATAATGCTTTGCATATGTTCATCCAAGTCTAGGAGACAGAAAATATGTATGTATATCTGTTAGAGGATTAAAGGATAAGTGCAGCAACAAAAAGTTAGTAGGGATGATGGGACAGACTGCCAGGATAGGGAATAGATTTTCAGTATTCATTAAATGTTGCACTGTGCTATTAAACTGAACCCATTTTGAGATACAGAGAAGCTACCATACATATGGTGTAGTATAATGTTACATTTGAATGTTGCTTGCAATTACACTTATTATTTTATGTACTTCACATAGAGTAGTCCCATTTCCTTGCAACCTATCCATGCAGTATGTAGAACTGATATTGAAATCATCATATACAAATAAAACACTGCATCTGCTCATTGGTGAGCACAGAGATATGAACAACCCAGGTTCCAAAATCATCCTCTGATTAAGGATGTTTCCTAGTTAGGAAGCTGTAGAGAAGGTGACTTTTGTTGGAATGCAAGGTTTGCATATAATGAAAATCATACCATCATCTTCTTTAATTTGTCTAATACAGGTTTTTTTAAAGATCTGATTGGTAGGACCTATGCCTGTTACATTCAGTAAACACTGTTGCAGAGAGCCAACTGCACTCACGTAGGTGGCAATAAAAAATAAAGAGATAATGCAGACTCCAGTATGACATGAATGATAGTCATAAGAAAATAGCTTTATTGTTTACTACTGCTTGTTAAAATACACTCATTTATGATTATTAATTTTGTGAAGCTTACCCTCACTCTACTAACAAAACTTGTTTCTTCTAGATAAAGCAACAATAAAAACAGTTTACAAGTAATAATCACAACTTTCTCCTTGAATCATATTTTACATGTAACAGTTATACTAAAGTATTTTTAGGGTATGGAGAGATAGCATTTATAAGTAGAAGAGTAACAAATGCAGGCAAATTATTTAGTTGATGATAGTGTGTTCAATTAGCTAATTTCATATAATACAAGACTAAACCCATTATTCTTAATAAATAGGCAAAATCCATTTATTATAGAAGACTATTTCTTTCTAAGACATGCAAGTACACTAATAAGATCCATTTTCCTATGCAAGTGTTTATAGCTAAAATACAAAAGATCAAAGATGTGCAAAAAGCTTTTTGTCTTTTGAAATGAAGCTTGAGTCTGATTTATGAGAAGTGTGGCTATATATAAAAGGAAAAAAAACCCTGAAATGAGTGTAACGTCAGTATCATGCAAAAATGAAATAGCTGGTCAAAAATGTTCTGCAGTGAAACATTTCATTTCTGATCCCTTTAGTTCTTTTTGTTCAATAAATTAAAGCATTAATTCCATTAAGTTTCCATTTATTTACATGGCCAACATTTTACCTGGAAAACTTGATGCAGATCAAAAAGTTCTAAGAAAGACAAAGAATATATTTTATAATGAGTGTCCTTAATGCCAAGATTACAGAATACACAGGCTCTGGCATTAATTCTCTAACTACAACTCTACATCTCAAAGCAAAATTAACACTATGGAATTGTACTGCTATTTGTGAGGATGCCAGGGACTGAAGCCACATCTTGTCATTTTCAGAAGATCATTTTGGGTCAGACTGCTCTGAATCATCAGAGACACAGCTCTGGATCTCCACATCAACATGGATAATAGCTAAGCAAACAGCTGCAGCCTTCCAGCTGAACTTTCACTCACTGCCCAAACAGGGAAAAGCAGTGAATTGTAACTAGGCTGAGAACTCCAGCACTCAGCAGTTAAATTAGTCCAGTTCTGAAGAGAATTTTACCAACGTATTGTTAGTTTTAATTTCACCTGAATAGAATAAATAACAAGCAAATCAAAAATAAGTCCATAATGCTGACCTATGAGCCCCTGCTCCTGGCTGTGCCCCTGCACATTGCTTCCTTACTAAAGCTATAGTAACCTCAGGATGCACTCCAAATTTAATGCAGTCTTATGTTTCAGCATATGTTTAATTTTGCTTTTTTTAATTGTTTGAATAAAAGCCCCACTCTCAAAGATGTTTATTGAAGATGTATGTTTTCTTAATGTATTCTCAATATTAGCAAATTACTTTCAGACTCGTCTCATAATGGCAAATAAGAACTTCAGAGATGCAAAGCTTCAGAAAATTAGAGTATGCCTGAAGTCATGCAAAATTTATGAAGTTCCTTATTACTTATCAAAACTCTCCAAATCACTCAGGTTCATTATACAGTATTTAATGATCTTTCATGTTATTGGTTTTTAATGCAAGTTCAGATATGGATCTGTGAATTAGACAGTGGTTTTGCTTTCCACTTCCCCCTTTATAATAAGGAACATTTTAGACAAATACCCTGCTGCTCTTAATTTGCTGAACACATGGTCACAGTTGCTTCCTCTGGGGCTTCCCTTGCTACTGAAGGAATGGTGTCTTGGCTGTCATTTAATAGATGATGGAAGACCACACTGCACATATTAGAAGCACAGTTGGTAGACTTTCAGCAACAACAAAACACATTAACTGTCCATCTGAAGTTTCCCACCAGAGGGGTGAGATTACAGTCAAACACTATTCCTGGTGGGAGTTTCTAAGCCTTCCTCCACATAATTACAAGGGAAAGTGTAGAGTCCTGCATCTGGGCAGGAACAACCCCAGGTTCCAGTATAGGCTGGGGAACGACCTGTTAGAGAGCAGTGTAGGGGAGAGGGACCTGGGGGTCCTGTGGACGACAGGGTGACCATGAGCCACACTGTGCCCTTGTGGCCAAGAAGGCCAATGGCATCTGGGTGTATTAGAAGGGGTGGTTATAGTCAGAGAGCCTCCTCCCCTCTACTCGCCCTGGTGGACCCACTGGAATATTGTGTCCAGTTCTGCCCCAGTTTAAAAAGACAGGGACCTGCTGGAGAGAGTCCAGCGCAGGGCAACTAAGATGATTAAGGAGTGGAGCATCTCCCTTATGAGGAAAGACTAGGGAGCTGGGTCTCAAGTTTGGAGAAGAGGAGATTGAGGGGTGACCTTATAATATAAATATATAAAGGGGAGTGTCACGAGATGGAGCCAGGCTCTTCTCAGTGGCAAACAATGAAAGACAAGGGGAATGGGTACAAATTGAGCAAAGAGGTTCACTAAACCTGAAAAAACTTCTCAGTGAGGGTGACGGAACACTGGAACAGGCTGCCCAGGGAGGTTGTGGAATCTCCTTCTTTGGAGACATTCAAGACCCGCCTGGACACGTTCCTGTGTAGCCTTATCTAGGTGTTCCTGCTCTGGCAGGGGGATTGGACTAGATGATCTTTTGAGGTCCCTTCCAATCTCTAACCTACTGTGATACTGTGATACTGTGATAAGCTTCACCCCCTACAGTCCCCCCCCCTTCCTGTTGCTTCCCCTCAGTGCCCTCCACAACCCATGACTTTACCTCACTTGCAGGCAGCAACTCCTTCTCAAAATACAGCAGACACATGAGGACAATCCTGGTAACCTTATGGCAAACCTATATGTGTACCAGCAGTCATTACCACTCCAGTCCTTGCCATGACCACAGAGCAGCAGCCTCCACCATCTCTGGAAGTCAACAATACCCCTCCAGTACACACCTTCCCATATTCCTGGGGACATCTAGCTATTAACTCAGTTTTACGACTTCTTCAGTAAAAAAGGAAAAAAAAGCAGTTTTCACCCTGCTCCAGGTACAAATAAATGCTGAGCTACCCCTTATCTACTTCCTGCTCCAACATTTACCTAATCCTTCTGCAAGCATGCTAGAGAGTGTATCTACTAGCCAGGTACCCAGCTGAAATCATTCAAAGAACATTGCCAGCCTGGAACGGGCAGGCAAAAAGGAGAAAACTGATGCAAGGAAAATCTCTTTGACAACCATGGAAAGGACGTGAAGTATGAGAGACATATGGGTGAGCAGCTAAGACGCCCCACTTTGAGACACATAGAAGAGGAACTTCAGTGCTGGCTTACGCATAATTCAGATGAATAACTTTGTCATGGAGCTATCTCACTATTGGCCTTTATCTCTCTGATACTGATCATAACTTCCACCCTGCCACATAACAGTAGGTGAAAGCTTAGCAAAATCTCCATGTTCCTACAGAAAGTTTGGATTAAACAGAATTTAAAGCAATTTGCGATGAAAATCTGTTTCATTGGAACGTTCTGATCAACATCTTTAAAATGCTTGCTTACCAGAACACAGTTTATGTTTCAGACACATTCAAGCCTTTCCTGGTGTGATCGAGCAGTAAATGATGAGAAAAAATAGCTGTTATCCCCTACTTGGGAGTTACCTTCATTTCTTCTAGCAGCAGTTTACATTCATCATGCAGCTGCTGCAAAAGAGACTTGCTGTTTGAGGCACATCATATAGTCAGCAGCACTGAGATCACAGTGACGTGCAAAGCAAGGCAAGAGAATCACCCCTTTAACCATTCCAAAAATACTCCTGCCACAGCCAACAAGAGTATGCGCTGCAGCCGATCCGGACACCACCTAAAAGACCCAGGTTGTATCTCCAACCGCTCCATTTTCCCAAGACTGAAGGACATCACAGAGACAGGTACATCACTAAAGTTCTCAGTCATTCGTTTCTTTTTAAACGTTGATGTTATGTCTCTTTGTAACAGCCTCAGAGTCACACAACAGACTAACAGGCACTCACCCTGTTAGTATGCGTAAAAGGCTACAGAGGCTCTGTGAAAAATTCACTCCAGCAGAAGCAGAGACACAGGAATTACGATTGTAAGTATGAACAGAAGAAAATCACACTGTACTAAAGAGGGTCTGAATATCTGTATATATATCTGCATGTGGGAAGGGGGAAAGCTTGGCTGCTTACAAAATTGCATTTTCCTCTCAGATGGTAACAGTACCTTTCTTATATATCACCAGCTAAATGTCAGAGGGTATTTGACTTGAAAGACAGGCATTGTCATTTCCTTGTGAAAGGCAGAGAAACTCAGGCACCAGGAGAGCGTATCACTTGTCTAAATTCTCTCAGTAACCTATTAGAACAGCTCAGACTACAATTACCACCTCGTCATGCTCAGGCCAGTGCCCTACCTAGTAGCAACACTGCTTCCCCACACCAAACCCCAGAGGAGGGCCGTAACCAGAGAACTAGCCTGAGCAGAAGAGATAGCAGCCCAAAGGCTGAGAAAAGATGTTGTAACATTTGTAATATTCTTCATGTATGTCTTACTGCTACTAACTTGATAGTGCCTTTCTGTTACATATATACACAGGCAAATCATACACATAAAATCATGTGAGTGTTTTCATCAAAAAACATGCATGACAAGAACTTTTTTCTCCTCCACCAGCTCTAGAGAAGTCCAGGATCTATTTCAGGCTGCAGTTACTTTAAGATCACAGTAAAGATGAAAGTGACATACATATTGTGTTGAGGCAGTCTGATTTTGTCCTTGCAATTGTAAATACTTTGTGTCCCTCAATATATTTTAATACATTTATGGTAACATCACACACTCAGGTGGAAGGACTGAAGACAAACAGACATAATGATGAGATGCAGATATAGTATTATTGTGAAGATTCTTCAAATTGGCAGCTGTTTCTACTCCAGACATCTACTGCAGTGCTCGGATGGAGATAAAGGCAACAAGTGAAATGAAACCTTTCCTCCAATGCAAATTCCAGAAAGTCTTGCAGGGCAGCACAGAATTAAAACTCTCTCAGCTCTTTTGCAGTTTTACTACCATAATGTACTCATTTAATTTGAGATGGAAATTGCATGTTTGAGTTCTCATTATACAAGATTTTAAGCCTCTTCTAGAGTTTCATTTGTTCCCCTGCAACTCTCCATTGAGTTTGCTTAGGCTATAAATAAAGATCTCTTGGGATCCTGGATCTTGCCTTCTGAACAAAAATTTCAGTGACTCATTTTCATACACATTTTCTTCCATTATCTTCATCACGGGCAAATGTTCATGTTCATTCCCAAAGGTCAGAAGGAAAGGAGCTGTGACAAGTCTCCTATCAGTAGGTCAGAACGCTTGATCCTTAGATGTCCTTAAAGGTGAGTTATTTTTTAATCAGCTACTGTTGGAGCAGTTTCTGGATACAACTATATCTCCTTAGAGATGTTGGGTGATTCCTACCCAAAAAAGGAAAGTTGCTAATCAGAAGAGTGGTGCCAGACTGACTGACAAGTCTAATGACTTCATTTGGCATCACTGATTTGTAAGCTAGTCGACGCCTTATTGAATTGTTTTTTCTAATGGATATGGATGGTGCTGAAGTCAAGAATGTCATTCTTAATTACAACAAATATTAACCCGAGTAATAGACTTGGAATGCACAAAGTCTGCTGAGGCACTCCCTGGTGGGGACACAAATTATCCAAACAGCACCCATATATCAGCTCATCAACAGATTATTTCTGAAGTATCATTTTCTATTTGTTTGAAACATGTATTTTGTATCATTAAAAAAACCAGGGACAAGAAATCATTGGCAATATCTCAAAACACAAATTTCTGAGGATGTTATCAAGTGCCTAGTGCTTTTCATATACTGCAATGTACCATACCCATTAGTGCATTCAGCTCTTCCAGAATACTCCCATGATATGTCCCTCCACATTCTTCTGACAGATTTATGCAGACAGTTACTGAGAGCTCTCATGTATTTCTCTGATCTTTCCCTGGACAGTTACTCATAGATCTCCTTCGTCACTTAGTTCTTTACACCAAACACTAGCAAGATAATGAGATGTTCGTCAGGACAGATATTTATAACTGGATTTGGATCTTGCATTGCCTGATGCTGGTGAGGGACAGCTTGTACAATGATCTTGCAAAAACTGTCTGAAACTATAAGTTTTGACCTGATGGGTCAAATCTGCTGCCTTTAGCTCACTTTTATTTCTGACTGACGGTGACTCCTAACACTTTCAAGAATAACTCTTGCAATGAGCATATAAAAAAATGTGAATTCCATCAAAATCCTACTTGTTATCTCAGTTAAGCAATAGCTTGAAGCAGCTGCATTCTGTAGCACCACAGTGCTTTGGTTTTGGTAAATGAATCCAAGAGCAGATATTCGTGCGGTTATAGGCCTTTTCAGGAAAAGGCCCTTATCTTGTTGCCTGGTGCTGCAGCTAGATTGTTTATATAAGAAAATGACAATTTGATAGCTGTGTTTAATAAACTACTGCTAGCTCAGTGAGGAATCTAGAGTGCTACTGAAGTATGCAATCTCCTTTGCACTGAGCTTTATGCTGCCAGTTAAACCTCCAGGTTATAGTCAAGGGACTGGTTACAGACTATAAAGTTCCTGATAGCTTGAATTCCATCATTTTTCCTTCCCTGTCCTGCTGTACAATCTGCATTTGGCACTAGAATGCTTCAGGCAACTGTCCCAGTGTGAGACATCACCGAGTCTGCACCACAGGGTCAGGTTGCCAGCCCTCCTGCCTGAGGAGCTTGCAACTGGAGCATTGTTCATGCTTATTCATGCAGAGCAGATGATTTTTCTGCTATTGGAGAGTATTTCTTGTTGCTGCCTTGTTTTAGTTGCTGGTGCTAAAAAGGATTATAGAGCATTATTACTCTGTGCAATGGTGAATGCTTCTGACTCCAAATTACGTATTGCAAATCTGGGCAATGCACTGGTAGGCACAACATACCTGTGTAATTCACAATAAACATTTAAGACTACTTGGGCACCTGTCACAGTAGTTAAATAATCAAAGTGAGACCTGCAAAGGTGGTTTGTGGATTTTCTTCTTTCTCTCCTTTGCAATATGAAGGGATCAAGTGATTTCCCTGTCTTGAACCCTTTTATGTAATGATTCTAAAATCATTTGAACTCTCCTGATTTGCACTGCCATGGGACATATGTGGATAAGCAGCAGCCAGATCTCCTGTTAAACCACAGGAATATGAAAGCAGCAGAGATTATTTCAGTTCTACAAAGTAAAACTGTTCTCATTGTTCCCTTACACTGCCACTAACTATTAGACAATACACAATGTGGTTCACTTTTACATCTAATGCACACTTAGAATTCAATAGAATTAGGTCTTTCCCAGTTGCTTTAATAGTAGGTACAATTATTCCCAATCTTGACATGAAAAAGACAAGAAACTGATGTTTCTTCTTCCTGGTTTTTCTCTGGAGAAATAGTGGTTATAGATTTTTATGGCTTCTCACAAGAACAAAATATGGGGAAAGCAGCAGATTCATGAATATTTATCGTTAATTCAAATTCAGTGTTCTTTTAAACAAAAATACAGGCCAAACTATAATTCTTTTCTTTGAAGTTCTCAGAGTTCCACAGGAAGGATATGTTCTTGCTACTGAGTGCTCCACTGTCCCTGATGCAGTGTGTAATACTGTAAAATTAATTCATTTCTCCTCTTACACTCATCTCTAAAACCAGAATTGCTTGGAGAGGGATTGCAAATGGACAGAAAGCTTCTTTGGTGAATGTTAAATCATCATTTTTACTGCAATGAGTTCAGCAAAGGAAAGACTGGAGAATTACTGAGATATGGACAAGAAATACAAGTTTCCAGCTCCTCTAGGATTTTTAGCTGGAGCAGGGAATCAGTAAGACAGAAGCCCAGATTTGCTTCCTTTTCTCAGAGACCCATATTTTAACAAAACTAGAAGTACAAAATACTTCAAGAATAAAAAAAATGGCTTTATTCCAATACAGATATCCTGGAGTTCTGATTTATGAACAGGAACAGATCAAATTAGTTAATAAATTGACATCAATTTCTTTAACTGAAGATCTAGGGTCCGTTTTTTAAAGCCCATATTATTGCACACATAAAACTCCGTCACTGACCCTCCCAAGCATTTTCATCAAGGCAAAATATCAGAATGGGTTGGTATATTACCCCCGCAAGATGAAATTCAGTGTTTATCGGCACTGAGTCCTCATCCACTTACTGACAAACACAGTATTTATGCTACAATGGCAAATCCTAAATGTCATAAAGATGTAATGAAGTCATGTGCATACCACGATCAGAATTTAATAAAATGGAGAGAGAGGAAGAATAAGATTATTTTTTTAAAGAGGAAATACTGGTCCTTCACAGAAGTGTCCCAACCTGTAAAATTCAAGTTTAGATTTCAAACGCCCTGCTACTTCAGAACCCGAATTGCTATGACCCAGTAGAGGCAGAACTATCTGGATATTTAAAATCCAAGGGGGGACTATCATCAGGCTTAGGCGTAATCCTGGCTCTCATGCACAGAGCAGTAAGGAAGTTTTCACAAGTTTCTAAGGGCCAGTATATTTGTAAGGCACTCTGGTGTTTAAAGGTAAAGGTCAAAAATACCAAGGCAACACAATTCCCACCCAGTGCAACTACAGCACTGAGCCAACCTGCATATCTTTGGAAAATCTCTTTCCCAGCCACATTTCTGCTCTCTTAAAAGTATTACTGTCAGATCAGCACCTGATGATTCGAATGAAGAAATGGCTCAGAAGTAGGCATAGAAATGAGACTAATTACTTATGACATAACGTGCCAGCATGAGGGAGGTACTATCCAGACTGAATTTACCTTCCAGTTTATTTCTTAAGGCATAGAGATTTATAACACCACAGAGATCTTAGCTCATTCATCAGCAGTTGTTTCGTTAGCCACAGAAATGTCTCATCTCCTTCCAAGCTTGCACAGCTCTTGGCCCAGCGTTTTTATGACAGTAACATGAGTTATGTGCTGTGTTTAAAATGTTTTTCTTATTTCAACATTTAATTACTGTCCTTTTAATGTCACCTTAAGTATTTTAAATGAATACTGGTCTGTTTAATGTAAATAAATAAATCCACACATGTACTGTCTTTAAAAAAGACTGCAATGTGTACTAATGTTAGTTTTTCTGATCTAGAGCTGACTATAATATGGAGATTAAAACATTAGGTTCATTCCATTGTAATTCTATTCTAAACGAGTCATGTCTTATATTAAATGCATAAGAAAGGTAAGGATACTTTCAAGAGAGCCTGGTATTCCCTTCTGCCTCACCACCCCAGTTCAACTACTTCACTTAGGAAGCCAGGGCCAGAATCCTATAAGCCCTCCTGCTCACCAGTAGGACTTACTGAGAGGTGGTGGTGCTCAGAGACTTGCAAAACAGTTCCAATAAAGTGTGACTGCCTGGAAAAAGTCAGAAGAGTCTCAATAAAATGAAGTTTTCTTCCACCACAGGATTTTCTTTTTGTGCTCCCAGAAATGTGTTACTGTTCATTCAATGCCAGTAGGTGGAAACACTTAAGAGACCTAAAATTTATAAGAGAATCACGTGAGTGTAGAAGCATTCTGGGTTGGTTGGGTTCTTTTGGCAACAGGGGCTCTTACGGGAGACAACCATGTGTTTTCTTTCATGGACAGTCCCAGTGCAGCCTCAAGAAAATAAGTTTTCTGTATGAACTGATAAGAGGGTCATAAATAATAAGAAAATTATACCCTGTACACCAGCCCGCCAGCAGACAGCAAAGAAATTCAGAACACAGGTTCTGACTTTTTTCCTTATCATTAGGTGATATTTGTCAGACATTTATCTAACTCTGTGATAGTTCCTTCAGCAGTTTTAGTCCTCTCCTGGGAAGATGCCAATAATATTACTTTGGAGCAGGGAGAAGTGTCTTTCTTAAGCTCATCAACCTAATGACCTAGTTCAAGCTGCCTGAACGAGCTTGTTACTAGATGTCTACTAGTGCTACTGGCTATGTGCTGCTTTGCTTTTGTAGCAGGAGAGCGTGCAGGCTAGGGCTGCTACTGGAACTTCAGGGAGATGATAAGATACTGTCTTCTGAGTAGCAGCACTCTGCCCTCTCTCCCCAGCTCCAGGGAACAGAGGGCAGGTGGCAAAAGAGACCAAATGGTGGTCACAGACCTTGTGATCAACAATGGAAGCCATAAATGGTAAAATGCATAGTTTAAATAAAGCATGGAGAAAAGGCAGAGAGGCTCTGATGCAGCACCTTGTTACTCTTGTTTTCCTCTTGTTCTGAGGAAGATCAAACTGCTTGCAGTCACCTGTACTTCCTGGGTGCTACGGTGGTACTATGTGATACACACAGAAAGAAAAAGATCCTGGAGTCTGCTGACATTAGCAGGTCCTCCACAGACTTTGCTCTCTGTGGGTCTGTTTAGCACAGTGCGCAGCTGCAAAATGTGTCCTTCATGGAAGACAGGTAAAAGTCTCAGAGCGGAAGACACAAAACTGTCTGTCCTAAGCTCCTCCCTCCACTGCATTTGTGGGATGATGCTAAGGTGAGCATGAGGTCAAATGTACACCAAACTGGCCCCCCAGTTTCTGATAAAGGGCAGTTTGCATTAAAAGAGCAGCATCCCCCAAAACTGACATCTGTAACACTGACGTTTGTCTTAAGTTTGTCTTAATTTGCAGTGCTGTGAATTCCTCGTTGGCATGTCTTTTCTTTTTGATCCAATTGCTCAATGACATTTTTGTCAAGACTGACAGCATTAAGTGGGTCCATCAGCTTCCCAAGCATTTTTAAGCTGAAAACTATACACACAGACATGCTCTCATTCCTGCCGCTGCTGTGGAGAGAGAGGCTGTGTTATTTTCTCTCTTTTTAAGTCAGGAACATACTTTTTCTAGGCTTCCAAACAGTGATTTTTTACCAGACCTAAATACATAGTCTGCCCAAATAGGCTGAACTGACTTTATCCTCATGAGGTCTGTTTCTGAGGGGGTGCCTGTATCAGTTATCAGATGGTAATTGTGGGAGTCTTCAGCCCACTCTGCTCTGGCAGAAACGCTAAAGTATTGTGAGGGAAAAAAAGCATGGTTTAGTGTGGGAAATGGGCCCACAAAACTGGAAGAGGATTAAAGAAACATAAAAAGCACAGTATTTGAGTTAATTGATAACATTTTGCTTCGAAAATGCTCTATTTCCATAAAAATGACAAATACTGAATCTCTGCAGGAAAAAAATGATTCAAAATTGCAAATATTTGCAGTCTTGCACCTCCTCACTCCAGTTTCTGGGAATGTTTTAATATCAGGGGCAGAGTTATTTCTGCAGCTACATCCAGTCCCTTCCTCATTGCTTCTTGCTTTTCATATTTCTTTCATGTGAGGAAGGCTTTCTGATTTGTGCTGGTATGACCTGTCTCAAATATGATAGCATGTTCACAGTCCTGTTCAGATCAGAGTGAATGAGCTAAACATTATAGCCTTGTTTTTTTCTTCACTCATATGTTTACTTATTTCTGTGAGTTATCAGGGTTTCTAGTTAAATCAAAGCATTAAGAGGAATTACATAAGCCTATATGAAGATACACTTATTTAAATTCTCTACCAGTACCCCCATGCCCAACGAGGAGCAGGCTGTATTTTTATTCACCGGTGTTGCAAAAGTGCTCTGGAAGTGCTTCTGCTGTTTCTTGTTGAAATCAGATCAAAAAGCCACTACATATTTTTAACATTGCTTTGTAAAAGCAGAATACAAGGAAGGCAGCTCTTCACAAAATTGAGCCATGAAAACAGGACTCCTTCTGCACCATTTGTCTGCTAAAACAAAATCCATTTTAAAAGTTCAGGTTTTGAATTAGTCTAAGAACATGTGAAGATGTTCTTTGTGTTTCCTCAAATGTATATTCTGTAGCCAGTCTTTTGCTGCTTCAGCAACCTCTCAGCAGAAGTACATTGACTAGCTAAAGGGCATCCTGTCTTGCAGTACATGGTTATCGAAATACTACTGAGTAGAACCTCCAGGCCATTCAATTTATTTTTTCACTGAAAACTATGATTCATCTGAATGAAAGCAGCTCTGCAGTGAATACTACCTGCACTTCTCTGATCAGGTGTTTTCAGTTGTGCTGCCTTGAAGTGCTACCCTGAACTTGGCAGGAAAAGTAGCCTATTTTTTATGGTACTTATCATGTCATTCATCCAAAGGTAGGTAAATGGTTAGTGTTCATGTCTGGGTTTCAACACACTCTGCTTTCTTATAGCACCCGCCACTGAAGATCTCAAAGCAATTTGTGAACATTAATCAACTGAGCCTCATGACTATTCAGCCAGTATGTTATTACCCAGGCTGGTAAACAGAGATGTAAAAACACATCATATTCTCAGTAGGTCTATAAGAGATGAGCAGTAGCTTTGTCTTCCTCTTTGTCCCCTAGAAAAGGACTTTTCTGTCTGCTGTTTCATCTAGAGGGACACAGAAAGCAGCACCAGTAAGGGCAAAGACTGGTGCCAGTAAACCTGCCAGCAAAAGATACTGTGCAAAGAACCGTGTTTTAGTCCAACCAGTAGCAGTTAGAATCCTGCCACTGCTGTTGGCACGGTGTCCTGGACCTTGCCAGTGAGCTGAAACCAGCTGACTCCTGAAGTGGCCATTGAAAGGCTATTGAAACATCTGGTTCCTAGGGGGGCTACAAAATCCTGATGTAGTGTGGCCAAAGCCAGGAGGAGCTACAGGCCACTCTGTTACTCTTTGCAGGCTGGACATGTCGCATGTGTTGCCAGCTAAAAAGCTGCAGTAGATCAGTTTACTTCTTCACTGATCTTTTCTTACCCAACCCCTTCTCATTTTGCAGTGATCATATTTTATTACATGCTGAAGGCTGAAACACTGTTATATCTGCACCTAATGATCTAATCAAACTAGCTTTAATCAATTTAGCTTAAGCACCAGGAGTGGGAAGATGCAGGCTCACTGTAGGCTATGCAATCCAACCAGGATGCCCAGGCAAGCAGCTACTCCTGCTGCCCTTTGCTTCACCACAATTCCCCTGAGAGTGGTACCGAGACAGATGCCCTGACTACCCACACAGCTGTAGTCACACTGTGTCTGCACCCTCACAACAGGAGAGAGCGCCCAGCCTGAGGAATTCATACTTTAAACAGACAAGGCAGAGAAAGAAAATTACAGATTGAAAACAAAACTGAGAGTGATTATCTGGAGTCAGCAAGAACGGTCAGTGTGAAGGATGCATGTCCAAAATCAAAGGCTGCTCACTGCTTTTATTAGCCATGAGAGTGCCACCTTGGAGACAGCAGAGGCAGAATAGCTGAGGTTAAGCTCATAAATCGAGTGTTCGGTCCTCTTCCCGTCAGTGACTCCATTACATGTTAGCATGTCATTCTTGTAAATGTTTCAGTTTTTGAAGGGTAGTGCTTTGCTATACTCCCTGCAGTTGGGAAGGGCTATGCAAACATCTGCCATACACTCCTCAAACAAAATTCAGCCAGAGCTTTTGGTTACATGCTTTGTCCTTAAACCCAGTACTGAGCTGCAACTTTCAGCCATAGCTGCATCATTAAAAATGAACCTTTTATTTGAAACACAGCACATTTTGTAACAGGAAAATCAATATACAGTAACCAGCATACTGCAGGCAACAGCTGTAGGACATAATCAGATGTCAGAAAGTTGAGAACTGTATTTTGGCAGTCATATGTTCAGCTAATCTTTCACTTCGTGTTTTAAATGGCACCGAGCTATAAAGATCAGAGATTTCTCTCACAGGTGGTGATCCACAGCCACACAAAATGAAGACACCAAGACACCGCTATTTTCAGCATTAAAGGCTGAAACATCTAAAATCTAATAAATAAATCAGTTGTTACTTATTTTTTCCCTTATGGGACACTGTAAGGGGATAGCTGTTCCCAGAGCTACGGAGTGTTAACAACAGTCTCAGTGATCTCACAGCCTTTAGCAAAGAGATAGGAAGATACTTAAGCATGAAGAATACCTTGAGAAGATTACTAAATATTTTTCACTACCTTCACTTTGGCTGTGGGTAAAGGTGCTCACCTCTGTTCAAGGTTGGGCTTAGACAAGATTATCTAGGTAGAAGAGATGAAGCAGCAGATGTGCCTGGTATACAGGATCAGAGAACACATATAAAGAACTTCATAGAGGTTTTGATCACCTGTTACTTTATGAACAGAAAGTTTACAATTAGAAACAAACTGTTTCATGTGGGTTTATGTTATTATTAAACACTGAATCTGCAAGGAAACTAGGGATTTTTGGAACCTATCTATTTGTTCTTAGAAGGTGGGAGATGATTAATTCTCTAAAATGGCATGTGATTCACTTCGATTACAAAACAAACACTTTTTTTTTCAAGCAAAAGGCAAAGGGCGCTACATCATTTTGTACTGAAATTGCTTTTTCAACCACATCCCACCGAGTGTATTTTCTCTCAGATAATGAAACTTGCTTTTTAAAGGCTTTCAATCCAGATTTATGTGGCAAATGCTTTAACTAACATTGATATATTCCATTTGTTTAGCTTTCAGACGCTGATGTGGAAGTTTTAACTTGAACTGCATTGCCCTCTAGCGCTGTGACGGGGCCGGCCGCAGTGATGTCACCAGCACATGCAGTGTGAGCACAGGCAGCCAGTTCATGCAGAGCTGCCTAAATGCTGACAACCCCTTCCTGGAGACGCCTGTCACAGCAGCAAGGCAGGGGCATCCTTCCAACAGCACCACAAATGCGCAAGGGGAATCAGTAAACCTTTTATTTCAGGGACGTCATGATTGAAAAAGCTACTTTGGAGCTCCAGCCAAGACTTGTGCCTGCTAATTTCTGTTCAAACGAGTTCGTAGGAGAAATTAAGCAAGTTTGAACAGCCTGTTATTTCTGACGGGCTTCAGAGGACTTCACGCTGTGCAAGTTTTACGTGCTTATAGCTGGCAGCTGGGGAGATGAGTTCTCAACATAAACCTGGCCGGGGCTCTGCAGCAACTTCTTGGGTAAAGAGATAACTTCCAACTGAGCTCAGATCATCTGTGTGTTGTGCAAGGGATCCAATCGTAACTTGCTATGGAGCATGATTTTTAAGATGAATACCTACCTTGGCAATAAATCTCATTCATCAATACCTGGATATTTGAAAGGGTCTGCACTGAATAATGGCAATCTTTCTGCAAACAGCTCCAATGAGACAGCCAGCAACCTGGATTCACCTGCCTTGGATGTCAATAGGGCAATAATTGTGGGGCTTATCCTCGGTGCCTTTATACTCTTTGCTATTGTAGGTAATATCCTCGTCATTCTCTCTGTTGCTTGCAATAGACATTTAAGAATCCCTACAAACTATTTCATAATTAACCTTGCAATAGCAGATTTGTTGCTGAGTTTTACTGTCCTTCCGTTCTCTGCTACACTGGAAATCCTTGGCTACTGGGTTTTGGGGAGGATATTTTGTGATATCTGGGCAGCAGTCGACGTGCTATGCTGTACAGCTTCTATTTTAAGTCTATGTGCAATTTCTATAGATAGATATATAGGGGTACGTTATTCTCTCCAATATCCAACTTTGGTGACAAGAAGAAGGGCAATTTTAGCTCTCATAGGTGTCTGGGTCCTTTCCATGGTGATTTCTATTGGGCCTCTTTTGGGCTGGAAAGAACCAGCACCCAAGGATGACAAAGAGTGCCGTATCACTGAAGAACCATTCTATGCTTTGTTTTCTTCCTTGGGGTCATTTTACATTCCTTTAATCGTCATCCTTGTGATGTACTGCCGGGTCTACATAGTGGCAAAAAGGACTACTAAAAACCTGGAAGCTGGGGTTATGAAAGAAATGTCCAACTCCAAGGAGCTGACTTTACGGATTCATTACAAGAACATTCATGAGGACACTTTAAACAGCACCAAACCCAAGGGTCACAATCCCAGGAACTCTGTAGCTTTCAAACTTTTTAAATTCTCTAGAGAAAAGAAGGCAGCCAAGACGCTGGGAATTGTGGTTGGCATGTTTATCTTGTGCTGGCTACCTTTCTTCATTGTTCTGCCACTAGGTAAGTTGGTTATCAAGGGATTGCAAGGGGTGGGGAAGGAAGAGGGTTAGCTATTTACCACAAAATATCATAGAAAAAAATATCAGACTAATGATAAGTAGATCTCATTTTGAGAACCTAAGTGAACAGATGAAAGGGAGGCACGTGAAAGCCATTTACTTCTGATACTGGCTTTTTCAAAGACTCATGCAGAAACTTTGTGAAGTGTGCAGCCTGCAGAAAGTCTGCCCATTGGGTAGTCCTTCTCAGTGATGGGACAGATGTCAAATCAGGGAAGCATCTTCAGAGTTTATACATTAAATCCCCCTTTACAGTCTCTGTTCAAATTGAATTATGCTTCAGAAACATCCTTAGAGGATGCTTTAACAAAAATCCTAGATAAGAACCAGTTTAGTTGACTGTTAGATGTTTGGACTACACCACAGTAAATCTTCTGGCATTATTAGGTGCCTTAAATGGAAATTAACCCTATTTATGAAGCTCAAAAAGTTCTAGTTCTCAGTTCAGACACCACTGATCAAATCCCAAAAGCAAACATACGAAGCCCACCAATCCCCACAAAAAAGTTCTCATTGATTTCAACAGGTCTTTCAGGAGACTGCGATGTGAGCTATTGTCAGTCACTTCATTCACTTTCAACTTTAAAATATTATTAAAGCATTTGATGTAGCTTTAACACATTGGTCTGTGTTCCCAAGTGCTTGTGAAATTTGCTTGCATGGTCTTTAACATCAGCACTATCTCTGAAGGGGAATATCTCAAGACATTGAATTACTAAGCTCTCAAAAATATCTGCCCAAAGTTCATTTCTCTGAGACAGAGACAATCTGGCAGCCTAAATAGGGAAAGAGGTGGGAAAAGAAAAGGGAGAAAAAACATTCATTAATGTTCTGCATTCGTATTTACTTAGTTACCCCACAAAAACATTTCTAAATGAGTGGTAAGCAAATATTTTTAGACATTGTTGTAGAAAACTAGAGTTCAGCAACCTGGTCCTAGTGAAGTGTTATAATTGCAGTGAATGTGTAATACGATTTAGACTAGCATCTTTATTGCAAGACAACTACTTAAGCTATTGCAGGGCAACTTTATAACCTCTAGCTTATATCTTAAATATCTTTATGATTCAAGATCTGCAAAAAAAGTAATGTTAAGGATGAAAAAATTCCAAACAGAAAGAAAATTGTGAGCAAAGTTCTCTTTGGCTGCTGAAGTTTAATTCCTTGTACATAACATAGAGCACATTTCCAACTATTGCAAAAATACATACCTATGGATAGAAATGTATTTTTACCATATGGAACCCGTACTAGGTAAGTAGGTAGTAGGCCATGATCCCTTGCCAAAGCAGATCCCCTCCTTGATTTTGAATTATTGAAGGAACTTTGGAGCAAAAAGCAAATGTGAATACAGCAGAGCATATCTGGAGCTAGCAGGAGTCACTGTTCAATGAACACAGATGCAGACCAGTCTATTAAAAACATCATGGTCGCAGGGCAGAAGCAATGTGAGAAACAATTAAGTTTCTTGAAAGAGTACCAATTTTCCCTCAGGGAAGCCATTTCATAACTCCTAGTCCTTTCTGTGAGATTTGAAAGTCATTGCTTAAGACACCTGAGAGGAGAATTTACTGCTTGTCACAATACGGTTTTATCTCTCATATAAATTGTGTTCAAGACATCAGTGAGGTGACAGGCTGAGAGCCTCCACGACAGCACACTGTGCTGGCAGAGGTGCTGGGCTGCTGAATAGCTAAACCCACTGCCATGGGCTCTGACCTGGCATAGACTCACATCAGCACTGTGAGTACCTGGTACCCCACAGAGCAGAAGTTCAGGAAGAGTTGCCATTGTGTCAGAAAAGTAAAAGGATCAGTCTCTCGGGTGGGCAATAGAGACTCTGCTGGCTCTCCTGTCCTCTGTCTAGAAATCCTTTCAGGAGCCCAACTCTTAGCTGACAGCCTTCGGTCTAAGAATGGGGGGACAAGAGGTATACATAGTACCTGATACAGAATCCAAAAGCATTTAAATAGTAGGTACTTTCTCTTTGTTTTCCTGACTAGGCACAGGGCTGGTTTTGTCCTTGTCCCAGATCTCTGCTTTTAACTTATTCAGCACACTTCAGAACCTTGCACTTCTCGTCTCTGCATATCAGTGCAAAGTTAATTAACAATGTTAGGCATGACTAAAGCACTGCTGTCTAAAACAGGTGAGGAAAAGACCTTTTCTTGACATGCATAATGCAGCCATTCCTAACTAGAGAAGAGGATAGAGCAGTGTAGGAAGAGTTCCTAAAGAGCTTGCTGTGTGCTGCATTCTTCCTACCAGAAGTCTTCTGCTTGAAGTCACAAAATTAACTGAAAAGCTATGAAGAGCCCTTACACAAAGCACACAATACTATAAAATCAATTTCAGTGATACGCAAACTGTAGAATCCAAAAGGTACTCATAGTTTACAAAACTCTCCATAAGTGCCCTGGGCTGCTTTAATCACAACCCACTCTCTCATCAGTGCAGGACTGCAAGCTGTAATATCTGTTCTGCTCCTGAGTCCAGATTAGATACTTACCTTCCCTATAATGGAAGGACAGGCTTCTTCCTTAGCCTGTATTTTCCCACCTGATATTTGCACTATTAATCCAAATCATAGCCTCACATCTGCAGCTTTACTCATTATCTCTTTTTTGCTGCTTGTTTCACTCACCAAAGCCATGACTCTGCAGAATGGTATCAGCAGAGCAGCCCTGGTGTTCTGAGGATCCAACCATCAAACATCTGACAAGTTGGTAGGTGTTATTTCTGCAACACCCCAAAATCATGTCATAACAAATCTGCTTATACGCAGAAAAGTTTCCTTCATGTTAAGTGTCCTCAGGTCTTCTGTTAATTTCCTAGTCAAAATTATAATTCCTCCACTCTGGTATTTCAGTATATTCCACATCTCCCATTCTGATATTCCAGACAAAGGTGGCAGATATACAGTGGGAACTGATGCAGTGCAGAAAGCCGCGGTATTGCTTGAATAAATATTCCAACACAAAAGAAAAGAAATATTAACACTTAGAGAGTGTTTTTCAAGCAAGAATCAAAAGGCTGTGCAAGGAAAGCTCTCTAACAGAGCTCTGTATCTAAGAAAGGATAGGAATTACAGCACTGACACTGTCATGTACTGAGCATCATGAAAAGATCAGCACAAAGAATGATCCACAATCTCTTTTTGAAGGACTCGACCACACTGCCTTTAGTGTTAAGCACCTGATGATGCAGCAAAACTGGCATCAAAGAGAATTGTGAGCAATTTTTTATTCCAGTACCTATTCTTTCCAGATAGCAATAGATCTGTAGAATATCCATATTGCTCACACTCATAAATACTCCATGGCTTTGTGAACAGTTGTCTTGCCACTCAAAATTTTTTGTGGTTCATCATAAGAAATAAAATGAAGACATAGATGTCTTTGAGACAACTTATTGTGCCATAAGTTCAGTGACTCAGATTTGAAGAGCAAATATCTTGCTTCTTTAAAACAAACGTTTCTTTTCTTTTCCCTCATGCAAATCCTTTCTTAGGCATCAGGACTATATTAAATATGCATTTCTGAAAAATGCTGACTAAAACAGATTATTTTTATCTAAAGACTAGAGCCCTGCAGCAATAAGGTAATGATCATTAGAGCTCCCTCCTTTAAACAAAGGAATATCCTATTTTATGCCAATACCTTTATTTAAAAACTTACTCCAAAATAAAAGATCATATATTTCCCCCTCACTCACTACTAGGTAAAAGTTTAGTATCATTCCTGTTAGTTGAGGTATAAGAGTGGGATTCCCAGTCTTCTCCCAGATACAGATACACACACACACCCTGCAATGGGAAAACTTATCACCTTTAACCAAAGCCTGTTAACTTCCCCATCTTAGCTCCAGTGGAGAACAGCAAAGCATTATTCACTTCCCAGTTCCCTAATTCCCCCTGCTCCCACAAAACCTGTGATCTTACATTGAAGTCAGAAACAAAATGTTTGTAACTTAGCTGGCTGTGGGATTAGGTCCCAAGATCCTCATAATGAAGATACAACTGGTTTGACTATCCTTATGTATGGAGATTTTGAAATCTTTCTATAAAATAATAAAAAGAGCATAAAAATATTCTGCATGCTACATGTCAGCCAATACAAAATTATTCTTAAAATAAAATGTTATGCGAGTATGTAGATTTATGTTACATCAGGCCAACCTCTGCATCTCTGCACCAAGAATACCAAATTAGGCCACTTAGTTTCCCATGGGAAATACTTCAAGGCATTAGGTCCAGTGTCGTCAATGCTACTGGGTTCTCCTTTTTGCAAGGCCTTAGGTCTGGTTTGTCTTTCATCTCATTTTGGTTTGATGCCATCAAATTAATAATTGTACAGAATTTGGACAAAGAAGTGATATATGTGGCAATTTGACCCTCTGCCCTCTTGCAGATCACTCTTTAGTACGATGTTCAATTGCACAGGTGATAGCAGGAACCCACTCCTCCTATTTTCTAGCCAATTCCTGTAAAACTAAACATCACAGGGGCATTTCTTAACCAGCACAGCATGTTTTGCCACGTGTGGAGGACTAGATTATTTCAAGATGATTCATTTTATCGCTAAAATAGCCTCCCTTAAAACCTGGTTTAAGCCTTTTGTTTGCAAACGATGCCAACTACCAGTTACTTACAGGCTTTTACCTTTTAGAACAAAGTTGCTTGTTATTAAAGCAAATGAAACTGCACAAATTCGGGGGTACTTCTGATGTAGGCTTTTGATTTGCAGGTCAGAGGAGCAAAGGGAAATCTGGAAGTGAACAGTCCCACAAAAACAAATACACAAAGCAATAGAGGGAAAAAAAAATGCAAAGAAATCAACTCATGTCAACTATTCAGGCTCAGGGAGGGCAGCAGCTCCTATCTCAGGTGATCAGAAAGCTCCATGGAAAAAAAAGAAAAAGACTAAGGTACTGGGCAGCAATGGGAAATCTCAAAATTACTAAAATCAGTGACAGCAGAAAAGAGAGAATTTCAGAGGAAACACTGCTTTCAGTAATCAGCAAGGCTGTAGACACAGGTCCTTATGCCAAAGGCATTTGCAAACACGTGCTACTGCTCAGGTTGGTAGTCATGATGAAAGCACTGAGCAAAGTTCTGTGTGTGCGTATGGCCCTAAAGCATGGAGACCAGACCTCAGGATCTCAGCTGCATGTTCTTTACAGTGCCTATCTATGAAATACAAACATGAACAAAAAGTGTTAACGTTTTTAGTATCTTCACTAAAGTCCTCCTCCACAGTCCATTGCAAGATTTTGAGCCATTTTGATGGACAAGTGAACTTTAGAAACTGAGAAGCAATAACCAGAAGTGTCTAAGTAACAACAGAGAAAAAATATAATGGAAGTTCACACAGTGTCGTTGTGTTATCCAATTCCATGCTAGAACACTATTATTTACCAGTGATGTACAAGACAGATTGCCTTAGTTATAAAGGGTGAAAAACACCAAAGCATTCCCAGTAATTGAGATACTTAATTACAATAACTGAAATGTCAGGAGAGGGAGATGAGCTTTTCTAGACACTCTTAATCAGCCAATCTTTTGAAAAACAGGAATAATAAGCTCGGTCCTTGTTATTTCTACTTAGCAAGCTACAACAGTCTGTAACTCGTTTGGACAAAATAATAACAATACTGTCATGTGCCTGCCTCTATCTACTGTCAGTTTCAAATCACAAAGCAAGATTCTTACTAAAATTGATCTTGATTTTATCATATTTATGTGAGGGCAACACAGTTTAAACAAAAGTGAATTCTCTCCAGTCATCACAGCTGTTCTGGACTAAGAGGTGCTAAACTAGCATGTCCAACATTATACAGGGTTTGTGTCAAAAATGTAAGTGCTTGATGGATTTTTTCTGTATCTCATGTATTTTCCATCTCATGTATCTCCATATGTAGCTACTCAAGTTGTACTCCAAATTTTTAATAATATGACAATTATGGACGAGACATGAAAAACCTTAATCCTGTTACTTTTTTTTTACTGCTCTTTTTTAAACTACAGCTTTCCTTTTGCTTTATCATTCTGGGCTGGGCAAAAAAACTGCTATTTGTCTTTTCTGTTGCTCTTCTAATAACAACTTGCAAGTGGTCTGTTGTACCATAAGTTTTTACAAATTACTTTCAACTCTCATTTTGCCAGTGGTAACAGCTCTGTGGCTCAATACATAAGCACTGTCCCTTTAAAAATGCAAATATAGATACTCTGCTTTGCACTTGCTTGTCATTTAAGTAGGTGTAGCAACTCTGGCTTTTAGTAAAAGATCTGACCCCTATCTGTACCACAACTTCCATCAGCAAAGCTTCAAGAGAGGTAAAGTCCTGGTTTTATTTTGGCCATTCTAGATGAGTCTCTATTTTTGAAGCCGTTAAAAGGCTCTCAAAACTGAGCCATTTTGAATGAAGTTCATGTAGGTCTCATAGAAATTATTCGCTCATGTGAAATATGAGGCACCCTTTGTCAGAGATAGGTGGTGTGGATTATAAGAAATTGTGAATTTTCATCAGGAGAAGAAAATAAAAACAATAACTTTCTCAGCCTATAAGACTGCAAGGAAAATTGTCCTTAGGCTTTACTCTTACTCATGACCATAGCAATAGATGAATGTAGACTTTATGGTCAGATTCTACATCTGTGTATGTCTGCTACTTTCATTTGCCTGCTTAAGAACTTGACTAAACAGGATCAGGCCTTAGACTGGTAGGAGTTGCCAAGTTCAGTTAACAACAATAATGGATTGGTTTGCAGACAATTATTTCCCTGTTCGAACAGGATGGAGGAACGAGTATAAACCACTTTTACCCTGTTAAAACAGTGAGGGGAGATTTCTCTGTTTGGCATCCTTGACTCAGATGGAAAACAGAAATGGAAGACTCAAGGGTTGTGGACTGGTTGAATGATACCTTCATCACCCCTTACAAATGTTTGCTCACTGCAGGGCCAGAAGGCTCCAGCAAAGAGAATCCCACAGCTGCTGCAGGTAGTCAGTTTTAGGACCTAAATTCTTCACAACCAGGACAGTTTTCTTAAGACCTGATCTAGATCCTTGGTCATACTTGTAGTGTACCTATGAATACAATGAAGAATGAGAACTGCTGTACTTGCAACAGCATCATATTTGTATTTCTATTTCCCCCATATTGTCTTCCACAGTATCATTAGTCATTTATTCCTTATTTGATATTTCTCCTTCCTCAATAGCAAAGTGTTCTCCCCCAAAATACACACACAAGTTACACACAAACACAGGGGTGAAGCTCTGCAGCATGTTGTTGTCTGCAGGATTACTGTGATTCTCATGGTGTCCCCCAGCATGGTAGCCTGCACGCTGCTGGGATATGCAGGCCAAGCATCCCACAAAGACATCAAAGTGCTAAAAAGCATAGCCAAATGCTAGGCATCATTACTTGTTTGCAGTAGTTGTAATTTAACCATCTTTCCTTCATTTTCTTTATTGAATTTAATTCTGTTGATTTTGGATGCTCTTCCCATTTCTCAAGCTCTTTTTTTACTGTTATCCTAACCCTTTTCTCCAGAAGGCCTGCAGTCCCTCCCGGCTTGATCAACTCTTAATTTTATAACCACACTTTCTATTTCATCCTCTACTGTTTGTAAACTGTGGGGCTTTTTCCTACATTAAATAAGTCCTGGGGAATGTAAACAAACACTGAATGCTGGAAGGAAAGAAATCAGGAGCTTTAGAAATCCAATTAGCTTTAAAACCTTGGCATGCTGACTTGGCCAAGCATGTAGTAAAAAGGACCGCAGAAAGTTTAAATAAAAGACAAACACATCCTTTCTGCATTTCTAAACTCACAACAACTCCAGCTTATTGCTTTTACAGGGAGAATTTTCCTAGCGATACTCATGTAGCATCTGAGCTTTCCCTTTTGTTAGGGAGTGGCCATTACTCAGCCATTAGCAGCCAGCTACCAGCAGCTCCAGCTTAGCAAGGGATCACAGCATCAGCTGCAGGGGAGAAGCCGAGCTCCTCAGCCAGGCCACCAGGACCCATCTGCTGCCCAGCACAATCTTACTGATTGCATGACAAACTTGACCAGGTCTCTGTTCATAAGAAGGCTGAGTTCCACCATAAGCCAAATTTCTTGCAAAACAATTTTTGCAGAAGCTGTCTTCTCAAGAAGAGATTGGGAGAGAGGGTTTGATATTGCTGAAGCTTCCTGCGTTTCATGTTTCAGAAGTCATTTGTTCTCATTCTGTATTTTGCAATGCTTTTCCTCACTGCAGCCATTTTTAAAACATTGTAATATTATCTTGTGGAGAATGTTGAAAAGTTCAGTTCTAACTCCAGTCAGAATGACTCCAACCTGCAACAAAATGGAGTAATTCTCTCCTCTGAATGAAGGAGGATATGTTTGCCTTCCAAGGGTACCTTAACTATTGAAATCTGATGTATTCTCTATAACAAAACTTCAAACACTAATTACCGAGTTTCTAACTATTTCTATTTTATAGTGTTCAAGCAAGAGGTAGTTTTCTCTCCAGAATGCCAACATTTAATTTTCTACTTGTTATGAATAGAGACAAGTAGTTTTAAATTTTATGGCTTTTCTTTAATCTTCAGATGATGACAAACCCATGCAGTGAAGCACTCTAGTTTTTATTACTGGAGTATCAACTGACATACAGAAAGCACTTAAACAACTCCAGATCATTTTATTTCAATAAAGCAAATGTATTTGTTCCAGTAAACAGGAATATACACCCACCACTCACCCTGTGTTGGCCCTCATCTGAGCAAAACTGCTGTCTGAAGAAATGTGATTTTTTGTGACAGGCAGAAAACAGCACCTGACAACCCACACCTCATCCATAGAGAATTTTTCTCCTTAAATCCAAGAAACTCAAAGACTCCTGCCCTAATTATTATCTAATTTAAGTATCAAATACTGGATTCTAAACAGAACTGATGATTCTGTGAGTAATTTATATATTTAACTGATATCAAATATTCAGCTTTTTTAATTGATGTTTAATTAATAAAAAGTTAATTATCACAACATCAAGTGATTAGAAAACAGATTAGTAGCTGGAGTTAAGAACTAAATAAGACATTAGGAGAGCAGAAATAAACATTTAAAAATTAAGAGGAAAAAGGAATTAAGTAACTGGAAAGTGAACATGCCTGGCTGGAAAAAGAAAAAGCAGAGCTATTAAAGAGAAGTCAGACAGTAAAGGAGAATGTGGTTAATTTTAGATTAAAAACATCATTAATAGTTTAAAATTTTCCTCCCCCTGGTACAACTAATAAAGATATGGCATTCTTAAAAATATACACTCACAGAAAACATTACCATAGGATGTAAAACCATTCAAATGCCCCTATATGCAGATGGAAGCTGCAACATATTGGGTTGTATAACAGGAATGGAGTCTGTAGTAGATGGAGTGAAGTGATTATGCCCTTTTACTCAGCACTCACTAGGCTGTGTCTGGAGTACGTGCAGGGGGAGACAGCAATAAACCGGAATGAGTCCAGTGGCGGCACCAGAATACCCACAAAGCTGGAGCACATTGTGTGAAGGGAGGGTGGAGAAAGGGGGCTTCTTCAGCCTGGAAAAGGGAAGGCTTCAGGAGGCCTAATGCAGTGTTGACCCTGCTTTGATTAGGGGCTGGACAAGAGCCCTTTAACATAGATTCCCACTGCAGTAATTCTGTAATTCTATTAAGTTCTTGGCTTTCACTCCCATCACAGATAAATATATATATTCCTTGCATGAAGGATGATGGGAGGAAATATAACCACACAGTGGAACCCAGGGCCATTTCACAAATGACTGTTGTCACAAACAACTGTTGGTCACCTATATATAGTTATTTCCTGTGTGGCTGGAAGCAGCACACAAAGCAGTATGCACAGAGATAACAAAGGCAATTTCAAAAGTTTTAGTTCATAAGCGTTATCTTACACAGGTTTTTTCAGATTTAAACTCGAGCTAATCCCTACAGTCTCTGATCACATTGCATATATATACAACTGGAGCAGCAAGTTTTCTCCCTTCTCCTGGAAGTAGTCTAGTCTGGCTGGTTGGTTGCACTGGCAGGTCTAATTTTGATCCTAAGTTCTTTCTTCCATATGTGGAAGTGGAAACTCAAACATGTCCTGTGTATTACACTTTTATCAAGAAGTCACCAACTATTGCATTAAGGATCCTGAAATAGAAGGTCTTAACTTTCCCATCCTCCTTTCTCTACAAATACAGCGGTCAGTTGTGAGAGGTAGCAAAGGAGCAGATATTTAGATGGAAGAAAAAATAACAGAGAAGTGTGTGTCTGTGTGTGTGTGTGTGTCTGATTCTCCTCTGCAGTGGGCTACATCAAAACCTACTTTAGTGAATAGTTACCTTAATTAAGAGTGTTGGGATTAAGCCAGTCCAGAAGATTGTCCTGCTGCCCACCTTGCTACTTTAAATACTCCTCCAAAGTCCACTGAAGTCCTTATGAGCCTTTCCAAAAGATTTCAGAGTCTCCCACAGACTTGAGTGGAGTCTGAATTTGAACGTCTCAGTAATGTTCTGGCCAGATACTCTGCAGAATATGTGAAGCCAATTAATATGACAAATTGTTTCCCACAGTGTTCCCTAATTTCATTGAGGTGCTTTATTTACTCTCTGTGTAATAAAGCATTCATGGTAAAGAACCAATCAGGCCCTAAATTAAATTAGCTTTTACTAGATAAAATACTTACTTCCTTTTTATGCTACTTGCTGTTGCTCAGTGCATTTCCAAACTGAATCACTCCATCAAGCCTAGTGATCATGGCCAAAAAACAACCAAAACTGATCAAGTTTACTGAGTTTCTGAACTATTTCCTGGTCTCCATAGGCTTTGCAAAAACTAGTGGTGTCAATGCTGCAATCAGATGTAAGATTGTAAACCTCTTTAATAAATCACAGGGTTTAGTGAAGAAAAATAAAATAGAATAGAAAATATACATTCCCTTAGAGTGAGGTTGTTAAACGTAAAGCATCAGCAGTAGGAGTGACTCTGGCTATCCCCATCACAAATAAATCACTGAGGATACAATCATATGTAAAATTTTCCAGCCATTTTGCAAAGCAATCTAAATCAGTACAGGGAAATATTTAATCTGTTTCTCACACTGTGATGGGAAAGTAGTTGGATTTTAGGGGAGGAAATATTACTGTGATGTTTAGAGAATGTGTCTAGTAGGCTTAGCTTTATCATTTTATCAAGTTACCAAAATAGCCCACAGTTCTTTGCTCCTGACATTAATTATGAGGTAAAGCATGTGTGCAGCTAAATAAAAGGCATTGTTGTTAATTCCAAGAGCAAGGTAGGCAAGAGGGTAATGTTAAAAATATAAAAGCTAATCAAAATATTTCTCATATCTTTATATGGTGAAAGGCAGTGGAGCTTTGCATAATAGTCACCAAATTAAACTACATTTAGAAGCACATGGCATGTATGGAGACATCCACCTAAACCACCTTCTAGATAATACAGCACAGCATTTCTTCTTTCTCTGTACAAAACCCAGGCCAGGATTCCACTTACTGAGGAGGAACTGATCACAAAACCTCAGAAATTTTCCAAAGCCCTGAAGAGAATAAGTGTCTAAATAAGCATCTGTCTCAGGCATTCCACTTTTCTAAGTTAATCTTCAACCTAAATAAGGGATATATTTACCAAGGGGATATAACACTAGTGTCAGTAGGATTTAAGTACTGCAAACGTAAAATTCAGTTGGGCTGCCAAAACTTAAGCCATAAGGTTCTCCTGATGAACAGAGTTATATTCTGCAGAGTTAATCAGAGAAAGGACTAGAGGAGATCTGAAGAGGTCATTCAGGGTATCCTCCAACTCCAAAGATCAGATGTACGTCAAACAGTAGATGTCTCTCCACTCTGTTTTTAAGAGCCTCCAGGGTTGAAGTTTTACACCCTTCTCAAGCATTATGTTCCAGATTTTTCCTATCTTGGAAGACAGAAAGTGTTTCCCAATCCAGAATTGCGGTCTTGCTGCAATTCAAATCATTGCACTTCATGTATTTGACATTTTGTACATGGAAAACAATTTAATTTCCTTCTTTGAAGGTAACTTTTATGTTTTTATAGATGAATTGTCATGTCTCTTTTTAGTCCTTTTTCCTCCACCATGACAAAAGTTGTACCACAAAAATCTTACATTTCAGAGCATGATTGATTTGGGCCCGGGGATTTTTCTAGGATTAGGCCTGAACACAAGGCACCTCTGTCAGTCAGGGTTGCTGTCAGGAAATTCTCTGCTCTTTTGTGTTGCTGCCCTTTAACATAAATGAAAATGCTTGCTGCAGCTGCTGAAATTGGCCTATTGTCATTTTGTTTAAATGACATTTGAAAAATAGATCATCATGAAAGATAAGCTCGTTATCTTTCTTCCTTAAAGAACATGCACTTTTGAAGCAGTTTACAAAGATTAGCTAGGTTTCAGTAATAAGCTTCAATATTTTTTCTCTGCTTGGTCTCTTAGTCTTCACTGTATGGAGGTCTATTTGGTTTTCTTATATATATATATGGTTTATATATAGATAATATACAGATTATACAAGCACACCTCATTTATCTGTGCTGGCTTGCAGGCTTCTTTTCTACAGCTGAGCTCACTTTATTGCTCTCTAGAGAATCTCACATAATTTGTCAGTAAATTTCCTTAAAACTTTATTTAAAACCCTACCAAAATCTGTCTATATTTAACCTGCTTAAAATTCCTCTGGTAGAGGAATGTTCTCTAGATTTTCATTTGTTACAGTATGAGAGAAAGGCAAACTAACTGATCTGGATAAATTCACCACTGCTCATTCAACATTCAGACATAAGAAAAAATGGGAGCTCTTTAACTAATTCACAAGGTTCATTGGGCCTTAACAACTAAAAACCCATCTCTATTTTAAAGGAGTATCAGAAAACAGTTTAAGAAATTTATCAGTATGAGCTCCAGAAAGTTCCCTGATGTACATAATAATGCTTTGTACCTGTCTTGTAAAGTCACAAAGCTTCTATTTTCCCTCAACTGATGGGAAAATATTAGCTATTATTACTTACAGAATGAATCCAGAAAAGGTTTGCAGCTGTGCAAAATGGGAGATTTTGGAGCATCTTTCTCGTCATGGCTGCATTTATAAACTTAGATCAACTTTTCCTAAAGTTTCATAAAAAACTGATACCAATTAAAAAGCACATTCCACATCCCTCTCCATATTCCAATCACATAAATTGTCGCTGAATCTTTCATCAAAGATTCTGTAATACTCACAAGGCACAGTTCTAAGTGCTTGCATTGATTTGATTTACCTGTTCATAGTTTCTCTGATGTTAGACATGCTATACTCTGTAGTTTCTGCAGTATTGGTCAGGACAGATGTAGCATCTCCATCAGATGGATAGAAGAGACATTGGTCAAACCCTAAAAAACATTAGCAGCAGCAAAGAAATAAGGGACATGGGTTCAACTTACAGAAGTATTGCACATGGAATAAAAGTCATTAAAGTGCAGAAGTCAGGAAAGAAATACTATGAACCTTGTCATTTAAAACCTTTATTTTAACCTTAAAGGCTAGCAAGTTGCTTAGATCCAAGGCAACAGGTAGAGATAGTGGTATCTGGCACCATCCCAAAACACTGCCAGGGAAAAAAATCCAATCATAGGATCTTTCCTGACTCCTATTGACCAAGTGAGGGGAGGAAGAGTTTCTCCAGAGAGCTGATGTTATCTCAGCATCTTATTTTCCGTTTTGAGCCAGCTCAGGGACTAGTTGACACACTGAGGAGAGCAGTGAAAGTGTGAGGAATGACAAATACTTACCTCTCTTCAGCTTTCTTGTGAGCTGAGGAGACTCCAACCCCTACAGACAGCACCAGGCCAGCACTCTCATTTAGATAAACAGCGATACCTGCTGCGGCACATCAGAGCTATTTACTCAAGAAGCTGGGAAGTGCTTTTGCATAGTTTTGAAGCCCAAGCCATGACCTCTACATTGCTCTGAGATGGGAAATATGCCTAGAATCGTATCCCTCCCCACTAAGGCATCCTGATCGTCACAACTGACTCAGCTGCTTTCACAGCCCATGGAATCTGAAACTACTCTAGTGTAAAAGGTTGTTCTTCTCAGAGACAGGACATTCAGGTTTCAGTGTCACCTTCCATTTGAAAAACTCTTAGATTTAAACACCAGTTCTTGATACAAGCATTCTCTCCTGAACCAGTGCTCTTTGATTACTTGAGACAGACACAAAGGTGCTTTCCCAGCTGGATAACTGTTTTATGCTTGTTTTGCTTTACAAATGTCATGCATTCTTTTATAAAGCCCCATTTGCCAAATTTAGCTGATCAATTGCATGTTTTTAATACTAAAAGTACATGAAATGGGTTTCCCAGTATGAGTCTTTCATTTGGGCAGCCTCTTTAGGGAAATTATTTGGTTGTGAATAGAAGGGGAAATATTCATAAAATAACCTCTTTCAGTTTACATCATTTTTATGAATGCCTGCCATAAGGGAAGCAACCACCATTAACTTCAGGTTTCAAGAGTTTGTACTAACATAATAAACTCTATATATGGGGATGATATTTAGGAGCTGCCAGAGAATGTATTAGCAGTTATAAGGTATAACTGGACACACTCCTTCCAAGAAGCCTGGGAGCAGTTAGATCTTTTTCTTCAAAAATGACATTCAAAAGCTCTTTGAAGAAGGCACAACCTTATTCAATGCATGCATTGTGGCACAGCTTGGACAACAGAGGTTTGACCTTTCCTTGGGATCAATAGATATTAGCACAACAGAAATGTACATTAAAAAAATAAAAAGCAGTCTTGTATTTAAATTCTACTACTTTTATTTAAATACTTGTATTTAAATACTACTACTTTTGCTCTTCTTTAGCTTTCAGATGGGGGAAAACATTCCCTATTAGCTTTACAAACAACAAAAATAACATTACCAACAGACCAAAACTGAAAGCAACACATTAAAGATTTTTAATAAAACATTAAAGATTTTTAATAAACAGATTCTAACAATGATGTGAGGGGACATTTACCACTCCTAAAGGCAGACAAACCAATTATCTGAGATACTGTCTCTGCTTGTTTCTTCTGGACAGGATCTCTGTTTTCAGCTCTGAAGCCCCCTGAAACGATCTTCAAGGTGATTTTTTGGCTTGGCTACTTTAACAGCTGCTTGAATCCAATCATCTACCCTTGCTCAAGCAAAGAGTTCAAGAGGGCTTTTATACAGATCCTAAAATGCCAGTGCCATCGTCGAAAGCAGTTGGGGTGGTGGGCCTACAGCTACAGAAACTGGAACCGGTGCTCCTTTGAACACCACAGAAAAGACTCTCTGGAAGACAGCGGGAGTTTCCTGAGCGGCAGCCAGAGGACATTATCTTCATCATCTCCCAGTCCTGGTTACCTGAGCAAAATCACCCACCCACATATGGAGATGTGCACATTCCAGGAATGGAAAAATTCCAGTTCTTTCCTGAGCCCCTTACAGGAAGGCAGCAGACAAAAGGACCCATGCCAGTTCTTTACCTTCAATCTCTTAACAGAGCGCAATGGATATGTTCCTGCTGGCAGCCAGGCTTCCAGCAATGGGGACCATGAGGCCGTCTGTGACACACTGAATGGCAAAACCGATTGTAGAGCAAACATGACACTGGAATGAACAGATTCTAAATGGTCTGTTTTCTTTGTACACTAACCTGTTTGACATTTAGCCCAGGTGAAGAAATGGACCTTTGCACATTTTCTCAGTATGGCACTTGAAGGAAGCCAGTGAGGAGCAGACAGATTTATGTCACAAAAGCAGCAAAGTGTAGGGGTTAACCATCTTTACAGTCAGTTGCTAGAGGAACTACCAAAGCAAAAGCAGAATGCAGGGAAGGTGCCACATAAACCCAGGGAAATTCTCATCCAATTATTTAGCTGTCATGGAAGTGCTGTGGAACAGCCAAACATACCTGTACATAGAAAGAATGTATAAATACGGGGGTGGGCAGGGAAAATGGGTAGGAATGTGTGGTGTCTATGTGTGCTAGCTGCATGGATGGGTGCCTGGGAGTGGAAGTGAGCGATGCAGTGAGTGTTGTTTGTACCTCTCCAGGGTACTGCCTGTCGCTGCTTTTGCCTGTCATTTCTTATTGTTGTTGTACTTCACTGTACATTAGCACTTTAAAAATGGAAAACAATGTCAAAGATTAAAGTAATTTCACAACAATTTCAACACTTGCACCTATTACTGTAAGACTGGAATTCAGTCAAGTTCCCTCATCACGATTTTCCCTTCAAAATAAAACACAGGGGTTAAGTTTGACATTGGAACTCTTAGGATACTCTCTTAATACCCCTGCAGCTGATTTCCTTCCATGATTCCCTTATCACCAACATATGTAACTCCTCTATCCTTCAACATATTCTTTTTGGAAAGTCTGAAAATACCAGCAATGGCAAAAGCTCATAATTTACATTTCAACACATCAGTAAGTGTCCTGCAAGCACACAGGCTACCAGAGAATCTAATTTCTAAAAGCATCACTCATAAATCACTCCAAATACCTCATAAACAGTGTTGTAGACACAGCACAAAAGAGCAGTGACCGCTGGAGGCCCAAACCCAACCTCGGACAAATACAGTGACCCCTGGTTCTTTCAGCACACTGTGAAAATAGTATTGCACATGTACAGGCTTTTACTTTGCCACTCAGATAAGAAGAAAAAGAGTCAAAACAATCAAGTGGTATAAGTTTCACTGGCATTAGTATTTTTCAACTAAATTGTATAGTAATGTAACAGAATTTCTAAGAGTATCTTCTAGGACAATTTTAGGTCATGTTTGGAAGTTATGTATCTCTTGCAGTTAAGTGTGAATCATGAAGCTGGGGACTGATTTTTTTATGTGAAGTCGTACAAACCATGGAAATTGATATTTGCTCCTTCCTCCAACCAAGACTTATTAGGAATTTTAGTGTCCTTTCTTTAAAGCTTGAAACAGAGAATGAACCATAAACAGATGTGCTAAAAACGCTTTGGGACAATTCAACAATGCTAGGTCACAAGGGAAAGATACTTCCTTTTTTTTCCTTAAATGTGCATTTTCTCATTGATGCAGAAGGATTTGGCTTGTGGTTGGATGAAATATCCTCCAGCTCAGCAAGCAATGATAGGAAAGTCATGTTCCAAGGTCTTCCCATGGTCCTATGTTATAGTAAGACCCACATAAATATATTTCAAGTGTTATCTTGATTGAAGTTATAGCTAATCCCCTATTTTAATAAATCTATTTTGATTGTGGGGAAGGCCCTAATTTCCTCTTAAAAGGACAATGCTTTTCAAATTCTAAAATGTTAAAGATAAACAAACTCTTGTTGTTTGTATATTGAGGTTGTCATAAGGAACATTCTATTTGATTGTGATCTACTGTACGAAGCTATCCTCTTTGGGCTTCTAAACAGCAAAGAACTGGGCTTCTACCCTGTTATTCTAATTTTTTTGAGGGAACCGACAGTGTCTGCCAAACACTCCTGGGTTTTGTAAAGCTTCTTCAACATCACTGTGAATTTTGTTTCATCTAAGCACCTTACAGCATACTTCAGCTACATTTTGAGTCACATGCGACTTGTAAAGTAAATCCAAGTAGTGTTATCCATGTTGGAGAATTTCTAAGTGATACTGCAAGGTTTCAGAATAAAGAGCATTCTTTTATCCTAAAGCCTTTAACTACATTGCTCTCAGAGACTGATAATTCTTTTAATTAGTTTCTAGTCCTAAGAAAGGCTGTGTGATCTCTGAGTAGCATTTAAGCTCCTAAAGCAATGACATAATTCTCTAATTACCTATTAAATCAGATAGGCTTTTATCCCATACTGAAGTGACCTGTACATACTTAACATCTTTGTACATTTTTACATACAATGTCACAAAAATTACAAGGAAACCTTCTTACTGTTTGGGTTTGGCTTGTTTTTTGTTGTGGGCTTATTTTTAATATATAAAAAGAATTTCAGTAATTCAGTACTGAGAAAAAAGCTTTCTCTAAACATTGCAACTGATCAGGAGAACATATGCATTAACATCATGTTAATCCCAGCCATGTAGACTATCCATCATATCACATATCAAAATCCTCAGAAAACAAAAAAAAAACCAAGACTCATGTCCCATAAGCCTTAAAGAGTACAGAAAAGAAGGCATTACACTGGCAGTCAGTAACATTTTTCCCCAGTAGTTACATTGCTCTTCTGTAAATTTGACCTGGAAGGCTGCTGGACTTGGCTGGGACAGCAGCATGAACTCATCCACCTCTGTTAACTTCCTTTCTCTCCCAACCAGCCACAGCAGTGCTGCTCTTCCCATGTGCTACCTAGTGTGGGAGGCACAGCTGAACAACATGAAAAACATGTGGCTCAGGAGCCACAGGGTCTCTACCCTACAGTGCTTCCCTTCCTCAAGCCCAATCCTGCAAGTATGTTAAGGGCAACCTCCCTGAGGACACGACTAGGTTATGCTTTCTTGCCAAGAAAACAGGAAACTAAGTGAAGCTCTGCTTTGGGATTTCTGATACTAGGGAAAACAAGAAGAGGAAAAAAAGTTTATTCACCATGATGAAGCTGGAAAACAAGAAGTTGGAAATAATCACAGGCATTTAAAACAAATATACTCCGACATTTCTAAAACATCAAGCCCATTTTTATTCTTTAGGCCACATCCTAAGGGATCATCTCATACAATCCCTAGCATCAGATGGATGAAGGAAAAACTGCAGACTCCAGCACAGCAACCAGTGATAACAGAAAGAAGTGAGAACAAGTTCAGACAATACCTGCTATATGCTGCTGCTATAAGTTTAACAAACTGTCTCATTCTTAATCACAGCCCAACTAAACTTGAAGACTGGAGCTGCAACAAATATAAGATGGAAGGTTTCCTAATATTTCTCAAAAATACATTTCACCAAGTTTTTTTCTGGCTCATGTACACATCATGCCACACCAGTCTCTCCATAGCCATGCATGTTGTTCCATGACTTCCCAAAAACAAATAGATGATTGCTCTCCTCGTAAACTCTTTACTTTTTGTCTCACGAATTCCCCTTATTCCAGGGTACCATACAGCCTTTTCTTCTACTCAGCAACACAGTGGGGTCTCATCTATGCAAAGATGTTAAACTATGCAAGACTTCAAAACAGACATGGTACATCTGCTCCTAAGTTGCTAATACCACCTACTTCACCTCCAGCCACAGCTTCTATGAAGGTACAGGCAATAAAACTGATTGTAAGAATGAAAAAAAAAACAAACCACAAAACCAAAAAACCCCAAAACCCAACACAAAGAACAGACCACAAAGTTTACAGACAAGAAAGTCGGATATGGCACCTAAAAATATGAAACACTTGCAAGGCTACTTGACTTCTCTAGAACAAATCTATTGTAAATATCATTATTATTACTACTGGAATCTTCTACAACCTCCACTAGGCAAAGCCAGCCCAAATGAGGCTGTACAAATCACCCTCTTCCTTTTGTCAGTCCTTCATTTGTTGCAATGTTTTCCTTTAAAGGAAAAACTATTTGGGTCAGAGCATCATCATCAAACCTTGTGGGACAAGCCCATATTAGCCCAATTTTTTAGTACAGCCAAAATTAATTTGACAAGCAGAACATCCAGAACCTAGTGAAACGGCAATTGGCACATAATGGGGGGGTCTATCAGATGCAACTGTACTCCATCATGCATATTTTTAACGCATATTAACAAACCTTCTGAAGAACCCATTTTGTGGGCAAATAGATTTGCCTCCAAAGAGGAGTTGCTGCCATTTAGCACAGAAGGTGTTCATAAAACACAGTGAATTTCTCCAGGTTAAGCTACTGTGTGGCGCTTAATCGCTAACTAGAGGCTTGTACAAAGCTGTTCAGCTGAGAGGCACAGCTGTAATGGCTCATGGAGTATTGTTATAGCTCAGCTGCACATAAATTAAACCCATTAGGCTTCAACGCACTCAGCTATCACAAAAGTGCTTATTATTTTTGAAGAGAGATATGGTAAAATCAATCCAACTGTATGAGACTGAAACTCTAGACCATTCTGCATCCTTTACTCTTTGGAAATGCAGTTTTCTATTATCTTTCCAATGTGACAGGGAGAGAAGAGGGAGAATTAATATTATAAGGTGCAGTCCTAGTTTGGAAAACATAAAAATAGCAACTTTCTATTCAACAGGTGTGCTCTCTGCTCTCAGTTTCTGTGACTGACTTTCACCTGACACAAAAGAGCATAAAAACTGCACAATGCAGGAGATGATAAAACACAGCAGATATGGTAGGAAAGTAACAACTGCTTATTCCTGTTAGTAGCCATAAACTAACCAGCTCATTCCCACCAAAATAAACTAGATTCTGTTTTGATCACTCAACAGATATGCTTACCTTTGTTCCAAACCATGCTGGCAGCGTTCTGGCTCACACACTTCATAAGGCAGAACATAGCATCGCAGGCATGATGCATCAGACAAAGAAACACCATTTCCATCCTGAAGCAGTCAAAAAAACATACTTAAGAACATGAAGACACACAATGCTAATTTAAGTCTCTTTTATGGAACAAAAAACTGTTTGCACCCACTATGATTTTTTGGGACAGAAGGGGTAGTAGCTTCTATCCTCACTGAGCATGTTATTCATGCAAAATGAAAGTCATGGCTCTGGAGATCAGCAGAAGCACCTGAAGCAGTAACACAGCAGCCAGGGCACGAGCTGAGGAAAATTCCAGCCGCTGTCTTAACGACTGTTTCATCTGGACAACCAGTGCAACGAGCAGAGAACTGTACTCCTCGCTTTCATTTGGCTGTCTTCAGCACTGTAGCATGGCATTCCCCTCCCTTGCTCAATGCATCTTGAGATCCCAACTGTATAGTGGCATGGCTTCTACAGGAAACATCCAGTAAATCTTTTCCTCTAGGTTTTAAGGCAATCCCTAGAGCAAAAAACTCAACCCAGGAGTCCCTTTTACAGAACAACTGCTCTGTCAGCTGCAGTTGGGCCTCCTCTGTTTGTTTTTTTTAAAGTGAGCTTTACTCTTCCCTCCAAAGAACAGTTGGAAGTGCCTGCTCTTAACAGCTCTGAGCTGTGAATCCCGAGTGCTTGGAGACACCTTCCTGCAGTATGCAGTAAGGTCTTTGGACAGGCCCTTGGTTTCAGGATGCCTTCTGTCCTCCCAGCCATGTAGTACATGCCAGCAGACAGATTCTAGCTAAGCTTCTCCCAATTAGTCTGTATTACACCCCATCGTCCAACACCTCCCTCTCTCCATGCATTGCACACAAGCTATAGACAACAGTATTTGGTTGGATTTTATTATCACCCTAGATAACCCCTATTTACACAGGCATATTTTTTTTTCATCAAATATTTTTCCACATACTTGTCTTACAAGAGTTTAATACTTCCTAGCAGACCTATGTATAGCATTTAGCAAAAATGTTAAGTATGAAAGAAAGCCTCCAAAGGCTCACAGAAGAAAGGGGAACAACTATTTTCATGTAAGTGGCTCACTGGAGCCATCTGCTCAGCTGACAGAAATAATACATCTTCTTAAGCTGTCTCTATCCATTACTTACTGGTTTAGGTTTGTATACTTATACACTCAAACAATTCTAAAATCCCTCATTATTCTCTTGGGATGTGTAATTATTGGTTTGTCTGTGAAATGGAAGAGAAATTTCTCTCTGAACACATAGTAATCAAAGCATCATTAACCATTCTTTCCGTGGTAAATTCTGCAGTTATTTTCCTCCCCTCTCCTGCCTGTGTGGAGGTATTTGTGCCAGTGGCTGAGAACAAGCATGATGTTTGAAAGGCATCAACAAAGTCCATGTATTTTGGACAGTGTGTAACATTATCTGGGAAACAGAGAATAAAATCTAGATATAAAAATAGATGTGGTTTAGCCTATTCATAGAAAATTCTGTACTTGGGAACAGAGATCTTTTTCCAATATATTATGCAAAGCTCCTTTCACCTTTAATTGTAGATGAAGACATGAATATATAAAAAAGTTTGCAAGTAACATTGCTCATTAACTTGCCTAACTCTTTACCCTGGCATTACAAAAGAAATGAGGATCACACAATAATTCTGCCTGTCCATCCACAGCTTTTCTCCTCATCCTCTTATTAGCCTTTAAGCCTCTGTATTGATTTCTATCAAATCTAACAAGAAGCTAAATTCCATACTATGAAAATTTGTGGCTGCATAGAGGGAAGAGACCCAAGTTAGTGCCTCTTGTTAGGAGAAGACCCTTATAAGTCTGTCCCTTGACCAATTTCAAAGCCTGCTGGCTACTAAGCTTGTACATGCTGAGTAGCTGGTCAGCATACAGAGCCCAGAGGCAATTAAGGCACATGTTCCCATATACACAGTAAGATGGGGCAATGTGGAAAAGGGCATATGAGAGGACAACATGGAAGAGGAATGAGGGTGCTGAAAATACCACATGAAAGGAAGAAGTGTAAGAGACAAAGGTTGCAAATCCATAACTCTGCCTTTATTAATCCTAATAGTCACACGACAGCTTGCTATACCATGTTTGTGTGCTTGGTTTATAACTAAAATTATGAGATAAGGAAAGCCTCCTTGTAGAGAAAAGCAAAGCTATTATGTCTATTTATGTCACTATGACAGGGATAGGTACATCTACATTGCTCTGTTCTTTTGCCTTGGTTGTAAAAGCATAAAGTTAGGTTCCATTTATACTCAGCTGTAATCTATTGTTTGGCTTTTTCCTAGACTATCCATAATTTTAGGACCATCACATTCAAATTTGATCACACAGTTCTAATAAGATTAGTCTGAAACAATTTTTTCTGCATTTTAGGCGTTCACAATGACATGCTAATTGCTGGTTTTAATCAAGCACTGGCTTCATGTTAAAGTTGCATGTTTTATTTATTCCTGTAACCAGTGAACTCCATAGAGATTACAAAAATGTCTCAGGCACTTTTCCATCAGCATCACTGAGGGTGTAAGTCTGAAACCAGTGTGCAGTGCAGCATGCGCCAAATGAACGTCTCTGGTACAGCACAAAATCCCACCACATGGGTCAGTGACTTCACTATGGCAAATTCTGCTTTAGATACTGTTTAATGATATGAATTCACATGGCTTTGAGCTCAAACGAGAGAAATTCATTTACACTGGCTGAATAATGAACAAAACATGTAAACTGATAAAGGCAAAGAACAGTCTTAATTAACAGGTTAGATCCTTATTTTACACCATGTGAACCTCAGTCAAACTGATGAAAACAATAGAAGGGTTGAAAAAATACTGGAATAGGGTTATGCAGATAAGTGGAAGGTGCCAAGGAAAGGAAATCTGGTATTATTACTGGAAATTTCATATGTCAAAATACATTAGCTTGACCAATGAAGAACATGCTCCCTATCTAGTAATTCCCATAATCTTTACAGGACTCCAGCCAAGACATGAAGAAAAAGAGAATGGATGTTTAAAATTAATAAGAATTCTTCACAACTTCTTCAATAAATCCACCTAAAAAGCGGATGTAGTAACTTTAATTTATAGCTAGGATTTAAAAGCCTTTAAATGCCTTTGAAATGCTCTTTGGGAAGCACAATAATTTGATTCCACTGAGACTTGTGTGCAAATGTTTAATTCTTCCAAAGAATCCGAACTTTTTATGACCTCTGGAAAATTGTAATTATTTTTTCTTTCCTTGCTGAGCTTTGGTTTCTTCACTGTGAAGATAAAAAAAAAAAAATTGTCTCAAAAAGTAAATTTAGCATACGCTCTGGAGCCTGAGGTAATTATGGAACAGTTCGTTCCTCTTTTAGTTAGCTTAAGAGTCCAGCCATGCACTGACAGGGGAGCTTCAACCCTGATTTCAGTAGGACCCGGAGTGGTTTTACCAGGAAAAGAATGGGGACCTGGCTTTGAAAATCCAACATCGCCATCTATTGGATTTCTATTCCGGGTGAGCGACACAAATGCTCTAATCCAGCTGGATTCCCTGGATTTTACACATCACAAATTCAGTCTCTTTTAACAGTAAAATCAGGAAGATTTTTTCATAAGGCAGCAACAGAACTTACATATCCTATCTACAATTTCAATGAAGTCTCTTCCAGAAGTGATTCTTTTTCAGTAAATCCATGAGGTAAAGCTCGTTGGCAAGTTTACTGAGAAAAAACTACACTCTGCAGATGCCTTTAAGAATCCCCCCCTTAAACTTTAAATACCTGAAGTAGCAACTTGGTTTCCATGGGAATTCGTGTGTCTTGAAGTTTTATTCTGTTTTATTTTTAAAAGGAGACTCCAACACAGGACTAGAACCTATGAAAAAAAACGAAAGCTGTGAAAAGCACCTCCTTCACTGGAAGCTTCCAGATATAACACATTCTTTTAGTAGAAAATCATTCATTCAGTGCTCGTTTCTAAAGTAATTCCCCTCTTAGGCAAAACATGAGTTAGCATGAGTTGCTAAGCGTTAGCAACACAGACAATACTCGGCTGCAGAACACACCCCATGGCCTGTCTGTACCCTACTGCGAGTGCAGTACTTCGTACACTGTTGTGCCAGTATTGCACCCAATGTGACTTCAAGCGCCGTAACATCCATGTTAGCAAACTCTTCTTGTATCCCTGTTCATTTACATTATCCATCTTAAGCAGCACAAGCCTGATGTTTTCTCAGGGAATGCATACTTTTAAGATACACCTGGAGTTTCTAGCAGCTAATGGTTTATTGAAACTTCAGTGTAAATTAGCCATTTTCACCAAAAAACAAAGGCTTTGATGACTGGGTAAATACAGAGTCCAGCAAAGTGATCCCAATGCAAGTCTACTGTGAGGAGCTGCACTCAGGTGGGCAACAGAGTAAGCCTGAAACAGTCTACAAAGATAAGATCTTTTTAATATGCAGAATTCATAATCCAAATTTGCTCTAGTCCTGCTGTGCCCCTCCTGCAAAGCTTAGCCATTGTGTGAAAAACAAGAAAAATGCATATACACTACTCAGTCTGTGGTCCTCAAGTTGGCTCTACCTTGTGAATATTCTGCTGTAAATATTTAAAAATGGCTAAGGACTGTAAAATTCAATGGCAAATCCTCATAGTCTCTGGCTGTTTGAATCCAGGGGTTTTGTTCTGCTTGTTGGCAAAACTTAAACCTCCCTTCAAGCTCAGATTTGAAGTACCTTAACACCTTTAATAATAGGAAATCAGACTGGTACGCAAGATCAAACAAGTTTAGGATCATCTCAAAGTTACATCAGAAAATCCACATAGTCCTGAGCTGTGTAAACATGAAAGCTTCATCCAGGGAGCTTAGAATTGGAATACCTCACAGTTCATGAAAACATTAAAAAAAACAGTGCAACTTTCTGGGATGAAATCAGAAAATTGTCATCCACAAAACCAAATGAAATATGTGGGTATCACCAGCCTGCAGGAGGGAGTGGAAGCTTTTACAAGCTAAGATCTGCTTTTAGTCATCACAAGACCTGGAATGTTTTTCAGAATGCAGGTACCTTTTTTTTCTGATGTTCAGCTTTCTGGCTTTTCACGTAAATCAAGCAAATGAGCAAGCGCATGAAATTCAGCAGTAAAATGCCACTCAATGTGTCCCTGAAATCACTGTAATTATGCATGCAGATTAAGTGCCTAATTGTGTGCAGAGCTGTCTGGGAAATGTGGTCATAAATACTGGAGCTACAAAGTCCCAGCGTGAGATTTAGTTCCCAGGTATTGTCCTCAGGAGTTTGCTCAGCATTAAATCAGCTAGCCTGCAATACTGAAACTATTGTATGTCTGTTGTTACATTTTATGAACATCTTACCCTTGGAAGTATGAGAAATTGGGACCTCTTCTTTGGTCTTGTCAGAAGGTATTTTAGTGAACTCAAGGATATTAGGCTATGAATAGCCACAGCTTTATTAAAACAGCAGTCATTTCACCAACTGCCAGTTAGGCATTGCTGCAAATTAGAGAATAACTATTATGAATCTTAAAAATATGTGTATCAACAATCGAACAAAATGCTCTACTCCTCCCTGCTACCCTCTTGTCTTCTATAATAGTATTAGTATCTATAAAAGGCAGGTAAAATCTAAGCTTATCTTGAAAGCAGCAAGAAAAAAAGTATTTGCATACAATCTAGTAGAAAATGTTCATGTCAGAAGCAAAAGAATATAAATCTCCTTTTACAATGGTCCTCTCTATATTTCTTTCAGCACTACTGAGACAGATAGAGTCAACACAACATTCTTGACTTCCTGCAGCTTTTCTTTCGGCACACTGCATTGTACTTGAGCCTGTTGATCATACCAGATAACATCACCACCATCACACTGTGGGGTTGGAAAGACACAGGAAAAAAAATGGAAGGAAAAAGAAGGTTTGCTGGAGTAAAGTCCTGAGATATAAACTCTTTCTCTAACTTCACCTCTTCATGTTACATTTGGCTCAGTCAAAGTGTTGCAGTAGTAAAGTATTTCACTTGAGGCACTCAGTGACCCTTGATTCTGTTAAGTGCTTACCAGGAGAGGTAAGCTCATTCAGAACAGCTACTAATCTCAACAGTACAAACTGAGGCTCCCATTGCTGAAATTTTATCCAAACACATCTACTTATTCAGGATTATATGTGCTTGATTTTTTCAACAGGTGTTCACTTAAACAAACATCAATGCTCTGAAAAATCCCTTAGCACCAGGAAGATTAAACAAATGACACCAAGTTTTCATTGTTTGTATATATACAATCTACAGCTGTTTATATACTTCCACTTACAGTAATGAATTAAGAGGTTCTGAAAAACTGATTAAAGCAGTAATGTGTTCTGTGTTTGAACAAGTAAGATTTAGTGGTAAAAACAGATGACTGCCCTATAACCTGTAGAGTAAGTGCTGCGTACTAAGATGTGTATGTTTGAAATAACACAACTTGTTCTTGTGTTTTACAAACATAAAGTAACCTATGAACACAACACTCCTGTAGGGAAGGTTGAAGTGTAAAGAGGAGAAAGTGAGACATACAGAAAGTCAGCACTGGGGAACCTTAATGCCAGAAGTCATGCAACATGGACTATGCAGATAGCTGATGAGGGGTTAGAAAGTCTCTGCCTCTTCACTTGCCAGCTGCACGATTGGTCCCCTGATGGTGAGTAGAGAGCCTCCAGCTCTCCTGGTGGGTATCTGTCCCCTAAACACCTGAGAAGTCTTTGGGACTCTACTTCATAGTGGCACTGAGAAGCAGTTACACAGGAGAGAGATTCAAAGGCTTTCACTGAGCTGCAGCTTGCTCAGGGCTAACCTCAGGGGGAACCAACAATCCTAAACGCAGCCATAAGGCTCAAGGGTCACTGCTAGAAAGGGCTCCTGCTGGTATCCCCATCTTTATTAAAATGCGAAAGCTTACCCTTCTTGGGACATCTAGGGTGAAGATTCATAAAGGAATAATCACCCATACACGAAAGCAGGGAACTGGGATTCCAGGGAGTGGCAACTTTTCCCCTATACTGGGCTGGAATTAAAAAAAAAAATGCTAAATAGACTCCAGTGATAAAATCAGGGAGACCCAAAGTGCCTCCAGATCAGAGGAGATGCAGGCAGAAAATTCATGTAGTAAAACGTGCTAGTTTTTTCTCACACTTTTTCCTATGAAGTCAATAAGATGGTACACTTCATCAAAGTTGAGGAACTCTATTTAAAAATGGGATGATAAGGAAAAATTCTCATTCATTTTGGAACAGTAACAACATGGGATAGAAGCCAAAGGCAGCAGGTAGATTTTGGAGGGTGCACAACAGTGCTGGCCAGGGCTGAAATTGGGAACCATGGCATTCCTGAAAAGCAAATGTTCTTAATCCTGGCTCCCACTAAAGTTGGAGCTGTGCGGAAGCTAGAAAAACCTTCCTCACAGTGTCAAGGCAGTATTTTGCTTTGATCTGCAGCAGCTCAAAACTTCTATGCAGTTCCAACTTCTGTAGAGCTTTTGCTGGCAAGTAAGGTCTCACCTGGAAAAAGGCTAGCACACCACCCTGGATGTGCTGCTGACTCAAATGTCCAGTGTTATTCTTACCACCTCAATTCCTTCTGGGGATGAAACACTGTAACTTACTCAACCCTCTGTGCTCTTCACACAGCCAGAGGAGATTTAAATAGCATTTCAGCAAATTCAGAACTGCACAGATTGATTTTGTATAACAGCTGTAATTTCCCTTTTCAAATGACGTGGTATTTAACAGGACAGCAAGAAGGTTCAAAAATATTTTCTGTTAAGTCAGAATAAATTACACAGTACTAGCAGAACAGCAGAAAGGCACATTTCTGTGAGCTAAATCATTGCAGCTGGGATACTGAGAATGCTGAATCTACTTTTTATCAAGAGAGAAAGGGAGAAAAATCAGCCATAGAGCTCTTGTTTGCTTTCATTGTAACTAGCCATGCTCTTGCCAACTTACTGCAGTGTTCCTATCTCTCATGAATATCCACATCCATCACTGGCACTAACAGGCTCAGTCATCAGAAACGCACATTTAGAAGCAGCGATTAAACAGAGACCAGAAACAAATCTGGCATCAGAATCTTTTAGCGCTACCCAAACTCAGAAATGACAAACATCCCACCACCCCTTCAGGCTTTAATCAAAGCCTTGGGATGTCAGTTAGAAGTTGTTCAGAAATCAGAACACATCTCAGAATATTTCTAAAGATGCACCTCCTCCTCAGCACCCTTATCTGGGACACATACACTACAGCCCACAAATGGAGTTCTGCCAGATTTAGTACTGTCTTGGTATTTTATTAATGCTAACTCCAAAAGACCTGATATGGCTTCAACAGTCAGTATATTTCCCCACAGCATGAGGAGAAAGAAGAAAATCATCCTCTCAATAAAAGATTGGTCACCTGTTTTTAAGAACCCATGTTCTCTGAGGATAACCCTTGACCAAGTCCTACCCATCAGAACAGGTTCTACCTAACCCGAATGTGGAACAGCCCATATAATGGAGGGGCTTTCTGGTTGTTACTGTTGTGTTTTGATGTTGTGGTGGGGTTTGGGGGTTTTGTGTGGTGGGTTGTTTTGGCAGTTTTTGTGTTGGTTGGGGTTTTTTGGGTTGCTTTTTTGTGGGTTTTTTTTTTTTTTGTATTTTTTTCTAAATTAGAGCATTTAAGAACTTTAGAGAAACATTTTTGATCTTTACCTTTCATCAGAACTTGTTTACAGAAAAGCTGTTTAGAGGAAGGAAAACCTCATGAGGATATGCCTTAACTGCCTCATGGCTTAGCATAGTGATTTTCAATAAAAGGCACTGCTTCACACACCTTTGACTCCAGAACGTGTGAAAATTCAGTTTTGTTTCAAGATTCAGGATTAACATTTGAAGGGTATACAAAGAATGCATGCAAAGCGAGATGAAAGGGAGCTTTATTCCATCACTTAATTACATTAGATAAACGAACCACCAGTCAAAAGCAGTGGAGGCAACAAAACCTGAACCACCATCACCATCTGCTGCTGTAAACAGGATCACTCATTTTGGCCACCTACCAAGACTTTCCTATTATCTTTTCCAGCACCCCGACTGACCTTTCCAAGCCAGGCACTATTACCGGAGATCGCACCTCACCCACGCCACCCCTAGCTGTGCCCTGTGCTTTATTTACCACACGCCCGCGCTCTTCACCCACTTCAGGTGAGACTGAGCAGCGCCCTGACAGTGGAAGGGAGGTCTGGAGAAGTGTTTTACCATCCCAGGGACCTCCCTTACACTTAACTGAGCCCTTAAGGAGCTTCCAAGACGGAAGCCCCCGGGCTCCTCAGAGCCCCCACACACCAGCCTAACAGCAGCCTGCCCCGGTGCCTCCAGAGGAGCAGTTTCAAGGTGCAACTTCTAACCTTGCAGCGAGCTTAAACAGCTACACGAGTCGCCCTTTCAGGCGCGCAATAGGGATGTGCCCGCGTTAAAATACTCGGCGCCAGTGCCCCGTGCTCACAGGAGCGCGACGAGGAGAAACGAGGAGCCTCGGCTTCTCGCCCTCTGCCTGAAGAGAAGGAACCCATCCTCCCGCCGCAGCGAGACCCGGCGAGACACGCCGAGCTCCCCTTGTGCCCTCCGTCACACGCTCCTGGCCCGCCTACAACTCCCAGCAGCCTGCGCGCGGGCTCCTCCTATTGGCTGTGGCCAGCAGGAAGCAATCACGGGGTGAAGGGTGAGGAGCAGGTGCAGGCGGAAGAAGCGGCAGCGGCTGCGGGCGCAGGTTTGTGCAGAGGCCGGGAGTGCGCTCAGGGGTGGGCCCGGCCCGGCGCGGCCCGGCCGGGATGAGGCGGCGGCGGTGTCATGGGGGGCGCTGGCTGCAGCGCGGCCCCTTGTGTCAGGGGCTGGGATAGGGCGGGGAAGACAGAGCCGTGGACGGCTGCGCGGGGCCTGGATCTTTAGGTTCGAGATAGGGCTGAAGGGGAGCGGGGAGCCGGCGGCGGGGCTTGCCACACGCCATCCGCAGGGTCCTGGTTGGGCGAGGGGCTGCTGAGGCCCGTGGGTACGCAAGTATGTGCGGCTGCAGCCCTAGTGCAGCGGAAAAGACGTAGTATAGCGCAGTTCCGAGCCGGTCCCAGGAGTCTGAGCTTGTCAGTTAACTTACGGGAATAGTGTGCTGGCCCCACGTCGCTGTGTAGTGCATGGAAAAAGCATGTACAGGTTGCTCCCCTCCTTGAGGGATAATAAGTTTCCCTCAGGGGATTTCAAGAGTACTTTTAAGTGTTTTGGAGATTCATTTGCTGACAGGGCATTTCTACTGTGTTTATTAGGGGCTTTTTCTTTTGCATTTGTAAAAACCTATCCCCTTCAAGGAGTCCAACATGGAAGAGTTTAAAGATGCAAGTTCACCTGAAGAATTACTTGATCACTTAAAGCTTTCTGATCAGAAGAGTTCAGAGACTGGCCCCCAAGATGCACAGAATCCCCAAAATACTGAAAGTGGATGCAGAGCATCTTCAGCCAAAGATCTCACAACAGCAGATGAGTGTTTCCATGACTGTCACGACTCCTTTGATGCAAAAGAACCTGTGTTGGATGATGAAGGGAATTTACAGAATGATGAGACTAGCTCAAGGAAGCAGACAGAACTAGATGAAGAATACTTACTAGAACTAGAAAAAGATATGCCAGAGGAAGAAAAACAGGTAATCAAAAGTTCCCATGTTGAATGTAAAAAGATATATTTTCAGTGTCACGTTTCTAAGTGGTCTGTGGCGGGCAAGAACGTGGACCTTTAAAACTCTCTTATGTGGCTGGTTTTACTGTTCTTAATTTCTTCTTTAGGTAACAAACATTTTGTTAGCTTTCCTTGCTGTTCTTAATCATCACATTCCATTGCAGATTTTTGTCTGTTTTCAGCAGTGTGTCAAGGTACTGTGACTCAAAAGAGATTATAAGAAACAAAAATCCCCCTGTTCCATGTTCTTTAGTTTGTGTGCATTCATTGTTTTCACCTAACATTTCACCTAATTGCTGCAAGGTGCTTTTCCAAAACTCAGAGCAGGTTTTGGGATAAGTTTTGTATCTGAAAGGCTAGCTCATGTAACACAACTAATTTGGATTAACGCTGAAAGTATCCCTATAGACTACTTAAGCTTTAATCAAACACAAAGCATTAAATGTCTTGTTTTGTTTACCTTCAGTGTGGTTACATTGGGCTTAACAAACTGGATAATGCTGTGAGGAATAATAAATAAGTTCTTGGAAGAAGTCCAGTAGTCTCTGTAATGATGTTTACTCCCTGTCAGTCTGTGTGAACCATGTTTTCTTGCCCCTCAGTCAGCGTTGTCACTTGACAGCAGTTAGTTTCAAGGTTCTAATATATTATGGTCATCAAGTAGCTAGAAAAAAAAAAGTATTTTTTTTCTAACCTTGGAGATAACTTATTAAATCACTTCCAGCATTAAACTCTGTTTGCTTGAGTGATGGGGTGAATTTCTGCTGGTGATTATGTTCTCATAGCAAATAGTGCAGGACTTGCTACTCATTTGTGGGTTATTTTTTTTTTCCCTAATTTTTTTCAACTTTAGTTTGCAGGTATTGGGGGAGTAAAGACACTAAACTGAAATCTGTGTCCCAATGTACAACTCATGTAATTATTTTTTAACACTATTTTTGACAAGTTAAATAGTTTCAGAAACAGATCATGTTTCAAGAACTGATCTAGTCTCTTAAAATCTGATTGAATTATCCCAACAAGCAGTTACTTGTACTGAAAATTGAAATAGTGACTGAAAATACTACTGTAGTCTTTGGCATCTGGGGAAAAGGTGGAATTCTGATGTATTGTAAATTATACGAAGGGAAGACCTCAGCAAACTTTAATAAATAGTCCTGTTGCCATAAATTGGATCTTACTTTACTAAAAGAAATAAAGGCCTTATTGGAAGGCAAGCTGCACAATTTTGATCATAAGTAACAATGAATAACTGATTATGATGAGGGAAGGAGAGAATGGAGTAAGGGAATGGTAGCTGACAAGAGAAGGCAGGCAGCATCTCAGGAAAACATTACTTCATAGGGGAAGATAGTGTATTGTGTAGCTTGATAGTTTTTATTCTGGGAACTCCGAATCACCAAGAACAGTAGAAAAACTTACTGTAATGGATGAGTACTACTGAAATGAGTCATTTGATGAAAAAGAAGGAGCAAAGGGTCATATAAAATTATTTTTTAAGTGCTTAAAATATTATGAATTAATGTATAGGGGCTTATTACTCTTTCGTACAGACAGGCTGATCTTTGCTAATTCAACTGCCTTAGTAAAGTTGGACCACACTTTCTTAAGTGTTAGCTATCCCTGACTGTGTTACATAAGTAAATAAATGCTGGCTATACCTTGCCCAAAAAAGTTGGAAACAGGGAAGGGCTTGGCAGTGACTCAACTATGCCATGGTCTTACTGTCAGCTACTGTAAATAGGGAATGAGAGGCAGAAGTATGCAGAGCTAAGATGTCACAGGTAACCAAGCATATTGTTTGTTACAAATCAGTATAGAGAAATTTGATCAAGTGATGGTTGAAGTATTTCCCTTGCTGGTAGGATGGAATTTCTGACCAAAATACATCAGTGAAGACAAAAAGGTAGTTTTTAATCTGTTGTACAGATAGTTACGTTAACGTAGAAGTTCCTTGAGATAGAACAGCAGTATGGGACTAGTGGGTGAGGGGAACATGGAATATAATCTCCTTGAAGTAGGAATGAGTCTAAACACTTGTCTACTGCTTGACCTTGTGGAAATCACTTCAATATCTATCTCTCAATTCTGATCTGTAAAATGACCATAAGAATGCTGGCCAGTTGTAATACTTTGAGATCTAATAATTAATAATGGGGGGGTGGGGAAGGAGGTAGAGGTTATTGTGTGCATCCTTTGCGACAAAAGAACCCCTGGAGGTCATCTATTCCAATGCTCTGCACAAAGATAGATCAAATACATCAGCCAGCCCAGAGCCACACTTGTATCAGAGCCTGGGAGGGCTGCACAACCTCTCTGGGCCCCTGTTCTAATTTTTAACCACCCTTCTGGTAGAAACATTTTTCCTTTTATTTAATTAGAATTGCCTTTGTTGCGACTTGTAACCACTGGCCCTTCTTTTTCTGCATGCCCACAGGAAGAGTCCGTCTTAATTTTCTCTAGTAATGAAGTCTCATTGAGCCATCTTTTCTTAAGGCTGAACTCATTTTTCCCAGGCTGTTTGCTTAGTCCATGGTCTCCAGTGTGCTGAACATCCTGGCAGCCCTCAGGACTCCTGGAGGTTGATGTCTTTGTATGGGGGTTCACCAAACCAGGGCACTCTCCAAATGCTTTCTCTTTGCTGCTGAATGCAGGGCAGTAACTCCTTTTCCTTGACTTACTCACTACAGATTAAAAACACTGCATTGCTCTTGCATCTTTTCCAGTTTAAACTAAACAGTCCTGTTTTTCTACTTGTGTTTATTGCTTACACAACAAGGAGCATTGTCATCATGAGTCATGAAGGGGCTTCTTCAGCAGCTATAACTTGAAGGCAGCTTGAGAGTTTCATAGAAATTATGTCATAGAATTGAACTTTAGAAAGAGCAGCAGGACTGGAAATTGGGTGTCTTAGTTTTCATGTTGCTCTTATTTCTGTTATTTTGTTAGGTAATCATTTAGTATTGCACATCAATTTTTGACTTCTCTAAAATGAGCAGAAGAGTTGTGACTCTTCAATACTTGCAGTCAGCTTTGTGGAACTTCGTTGAAAGTGCTATGGGAGTGCAAAATAATAACTGTATAAAGCTGGAAAGATTTCCTTAGAGAAAGTATTGAGACAGCTGCAGTTCTCATCTTTCTGTAGGTTTATTTCCAGTGGTATTGAGCAATTGTGCCCTTCAGCTTGATTTATGATTATACCTAATGAAATGGAAGGATTCCATCTCTTAGTTTCACCGTAACTACTAGACTGGGAATACTTACATTGTGAACTTTATGTTCCATAGAGAGCTTTTCAGAGTGGGTTATAGAAATGGTCTTTAAGATACAGCTATTTTTTTTTCTTAACAAAATATTGTTGGTCTCTCTTACAAGAAAAGCTTGAGAAATCCAGAAACTAGAGAGGAATTACAAGTTTACAACAGTTCTAACTATTGAAGTAGCCCATTTTCATGTTCTTACCCTGCATCACCTTACATTATCTGTGTAGTAAAACCATTATTCAGTGTTATTCCTGAATTGCCTCTCCAGCTTTCCTCATAGTATATGAAATTGATGTCTACAAATTTTATTTTCAAAAGTGAAATATTTTCTATATTTTGATTATGAAAAGAATCTGTTAAATGATGCAGCTTTTAAGAAAAAATACTGCAGTTACATTTTAACCCTCCTTCCAATTACTTCAAAGGTCATTTTTGAGAATGGCAACATGATTTTTCTTTTTTATTTGGTTAGCTGGGTTGGTTTTTTTGTTCTCAGCTGGAGAAAATGAGGCAGAAATATTCCAAACTTGTTTATTTGACTGTTTAGGTTGTGACCAGACACTCAGCAGCAGTGCTGTATTTGCTTAGGCAGTCCTTGATCAGTTATTCTCAGCCCCCTGCTGTCTCCTTCATTGTGCTAGCACACCTCTGTGAATGTGCAGTGAACCACTTACAGGGAATGATTCAGATGAAAGATAATGCTGTATTTTTAGATCAAGGGCACCGCTGGTAAAAGTAGACATCAAATGGCAGCCTTGTGATGGCATACAAGGGGAGATGGATTTTCGTCAATTACACTACTTGCCTAAATAAGAAAAACTTCCTATGAACTGTGGTTGCAGCACCAACCATAAACTATATACTCAAGTCATAAGGAAAGCTGGATTTTACCCCTGCTTAGGTCAGATTTATGGAGCTACACCTTAATGGTTTGTGGTTTGTTTCATGTTTTGTTTTTAAACTAAGCCCACTGTCATATTTTAGCAGCTTGGGTTGTTTTGAATGATGTAGAAAAGAAAACATCTCATTTAATCTGGAGATACAAAGACTGATTCTAGTCCTTGCCCTGTGTATTTATGCATATCCCATGTGCAAGCTTTATGCTAGCAGCTCCAATAAGAGCTTGAAGCAATATTAAGACAGAGACCTGCAAGATGTATTCTTAAAAACAGGTGCAGCACAGGGCCTGGTTACTTGCCTGGACTTGCAACTCTGAGCATTTTAAGAATTAAGCAGCCTGAAACAAAATTCACTTAAAGATTTTGTTGTTTCAAAAGCATGCTGGTTGCTGCCTCAGCAGAGGCACTGAGCAGTAAATTGCTTTTGATGCATTACAGACAGATTTTTCTGCTTAGTTGTCATTGACAGTGATGGCTTTGACGTTGGTCAAGTCTACAGAATTAATCAGAAGACACCCAACAGCTGCTACATGGTAATTGTTTCAGTCTGACCTGGTCCTCTTCTGGAGGGACACCCATTAATTACGAGTTTATACAGCAGCAAGATTCTGAATCCCTCATGCTGTTCCATCGTGACAGATGTTGTCTTGTTCTTTGGGCCTTGACTATCAAAGATTTAAGCACCTGGCCTAGTGAGCTCTTATTTTGGCTATAGAACACTCCCTCCTAGCTGCTGGAAGACCCTGGAATAAATATCTAGTATTCCTCAAAAGCAGTTCCCTTCTTTGGCTATTGCATGTGCATTTGAGCTACAGCTGATTGTAATCATGCTCAACTTCTATTTTAACACTAGGAAATGTGTCAGCAAGACAAGGAACACAGCTCTGGTAGATTCTTGATTAGTATATTTTTAGCAACTCTGTGAGAATTAAGTGAAACCCATTTTTGAGAAATAGAATTTTTCAGCTATACCTGAGATTCCCTCGCCCTTTTTTCTCCGGAAGTTCTAGGATGTGTTAGAAAACATTGTCTTAACCAACAAATCTCCCCAAACTGCTTCCTGCCTCACTCTTTTCTTCCACATGTTTCAGGTTGATGCTATTATTCTTCCATAAATTACAGCTTCTGTATAGAATTTGCTTTTCCAGAACTGATCTGGAATTTCTTCTGGGATGGCTTCTCAGGTATAGGCATTCATTTCAGCATTTGGTATTTCCTAGTTCCATATATCCAATATAATATAGTAATAGTGACTTTGTCAAAGTTGCTAGTGTTTTTCTGTAGTATTTGTAGACTAAAAGATAAGGTACAAAATGGAAGATGGGATACAGCAAAGTAAATTGTATTTCGGAGCAGTCCTCAGACTTGAAGATGGTCTCAGAACTCTTTCCAGGAAGAATTACGTAGTTGGACCAAAAAAACCCAGATTATTAATACATGAGATAACCCAACTGACTGAGCAGCAGTGAAACTTACTGGTATTTTTTCAGTAATTTATGTTATAAAGGACCTATATTTTAATTCACATCAGCATTCAAAATAATTTGGTATAGCAGTAAAACTTGGAATACAGTTGGGTTTTGAAGGTGTCACAATGGAGTGAAATATAATAAAAGGTGATCCCCTTATTCAGATGACCTACTTTAATAACCTGAATTCTGTATACAGTACAGCACCAATACTAAATATGCTGTTTTGGTCAAATTGGAGAAAAGGATGGATAGTTAGAGTAAAACTGCCTTGTCCTGCAGTTTGCAAAATAGAACAAAACATCCTGTTACATTTTCTGAGTTAATCAAAGCTTGAGAAGTATATCTGTATCTGCTGAAGTAATTAATTCCAAATGCTGGTGAAAATACTTAGATGAAATCTGGAGTTATATTCTTCCTGTGTGATTTATAATTTGAGTTATATTTTTAAATAAACATAAAAGTCTTTTGTTGCAGTTAAAAGGCATTTTAACTGTTGTACTAAAAGGCAACATCATCATTACCTTCATCTTTCTTTCAGTGCTGGTATCTGATTAAAATTATATAAACTGAATGGAAAGCCTTATATTCAGTTTATATTCCTCTGGAAGATGCTGATACTGTCATATTGACATCTTTTCAACTTGTAGTGGTGATGGATTAACTGGTCAGGTCCACTTTTCTGTCTGAGGCTGTTGCCTCTGGAACAGGAGGGACTGGATGGCATGTATTGTCACTCAGGAGTAGTCACACACTGGCATATTAAACTGTCAAGGATGGATGTGATCTGTTGTCTCTGGAAGTGCTGCTTACAGTTTCAGGAAAAGGTAGTGATTTGGCAGGAGAAAGTCTAACCTGTCCTTACCAAAGTGTGAGCAAGAGATCATCCAATGTTCAGCTATGCTTATTACTCTGCCTTTAAGTGTAGAGGGCAGATTGGGCAGTTTACAAGCGACAACTCTAGCAAGACTTGAAAAGGATATTTGAGTGATTACAACCTTACATTGAAATTCAAATCCTTAAATGCATGATACAGCAATAGCTTCACAAAACTGCAGGGGGAAGCAGATGATTACTAATGGATGCCTTAGAAATAGAACTGGTATTTGAAGCTGAAAAATATATTCCTTATCTGTTTAAATTCCTCGCTTCCATGCACCCTTTGAACTCCAGTAATTTTGAATTTACTTCTACTGGGTGACCTTACAAAAGGGTATATGAGATGCAGATGTGCATTGTCACACTGTATAAATAGCCTTACAGAGAAGAGAGAGTACACATTTGCTGCTCTTGACAAAACTGAGGCCAAGAACAATTCCCTAGCAAAGTTAAATCAATTGATCAAATAAAATGCATAGGAACAGGCAGAGGAAGCATAGTTTGAGGCATTACAACCTGAGGGTGTTTGTCCTTCAGCTCTCACCAGCTATATTTAAGGATTTTACTTCCAGCTTATTATATTAGTTACTTTTTAAACAGAGAAAATTTGTAGATTTTCTTCTTTAATAGTATAATAAGGCTTTAGTACTTTTATTTTTAATGCAGAGGGGTTTTTTGAGGTCCAGGGACTGTATTTGATGGCCTTTCTTTTGAATTGTTTATTGCCAGAAGGTCAGGCTGTCTTTCCTTATTACTTCAGTCCTTAATCTTCAGTACCTCTTGCTTGCCAGGCAGATTTATGTTAAAAATCCTGATTTCTTCATAATATGGATGATTGTAATTCAGTATCCAAATCTGTAAACATTTCTAAATGGATCCTTTAAGAATCTTATTACCAGTTAAATGTAGTTATTTTTTCTAGACTTAAAAAAAAAATTTTTGACTTCGTACATCAAAACTAATGCCTCTCTGACGCTTGGAATTGCCATCTTTGTGTTAATAAAATTGGCAAAACCCAATCCTTAATATTTGGCTGTCTATGAAGAGCAGAAAACCATAATAGAGTGTAAATTGGGGAAGCTGTGGCTGACCCCGATGTTGTGTATGAGCAGCCTCAGGGAATGTAGTGGGTCAAGATGTCTTTTCCTTAGGCAGAGCATTCTAGGAGTTCAGTCTGACCTACTTCCCTCCTGAGGAAAGTGTAGCCTGCCCTGCAGCTACTGAAATCTTTTCCTGAAAAATGAAAGGGTGGGGACACTGAAATGACAGTGTGCAGAATTTGTCCCAAGGACAAGTCACTTGCAATTTTTTCACTCTCGGCTGATAAGATCACAGTAAACTGATGACCAGTCAGTTTGCAATTGTCCATCCAAGCTGGAAATTTAGCATACTTCATGAGGAGATTAAGTCTTCTAACAGTGCTTTAGGTTTTGCGTTGGTTTTGCTTGCTTGTGTGTTTTGTGGTTTTGGGGATTGGCTTTTTCACCCTGAATTTGAATAGAAGACAGCATCCATTAGAGTGGTCCTTTCAGGTTAAATGTAAATTCATCCAAAATAGTTGATTTTCACTGCTTTTGTGTTAGGATTTTCTGTTAAAGAAATGTATATATGGAGGAATAGATGATGCATGTATTTCACAAACACACAGTATGCTTTAGAGGGCAGTACATTTAGGATGTGACATGGCAATATGTGTGCTTTTACATTTTGTGGAATTTGCTTTTATGGATAGTCTGCTACTATGTATTGCTTAGGAGTCATGCTTTAAATGCAAATCCAGAATGATGCATGAGACTCTATAGACTTTATATATAAACTTTAGCTATAGGCTTTACCTTTGTGAAAAATATGGTGAAAACTTGTACAATTTGGATCTTGAGGGACAGCCTGAAATCCATCATACAAGGATATCTTGAAAGCGTTGGTCAGGCTGTAACAGAAATACTGGTTTTGAAGCAGGACTGCATTGCTTGCATTGCTGCTTTCCTGAGTAAGCTGCAAAGCCATATACGGTGTTCTTAGCAATGCTGCTGGCTTCTGAAACATGCTTAGACAACACCTTTTCTGGTCAAATAGTCAGAAGTGACCGCAAAACTGTCACTGACATTTGAGTGCCTCTAACAGTTATGTGACTAATAGCCTCTGTCCTTCAAGTTTGATTTGCAGGCAAGAGGACATGCCAGGGAACAGGCTCTCGGAGGAGGAGTTATATGAATCATCAGCTTCCCAGTGTGATAGTTGTTAAACTCTTCCGTTGCTCAGAACTTTCATCTGCCCATGTTTCCCCAGGGAATATGGCCATACAGCCACCTTGGTCTTTCTCTGTGCTGTTGGAGGTCACAATCCTCTTGGCTACCTGAGAAGTAATCCCACAGTGGAAGAATTTTTGTTTTACTCTTTTTTTTTAGGATAAAGCTTATTCTCCTGAAGCCTTCTTGCTGCAAATCACCTTTTATGTTAGCATTTAATACTTACCTGGGGTAAACATTTAATATTTTGTAATAATCTTAATAGAATGGAACAACATAATGATAGTATAGGTAAAGCTTTTCATCCAGTTTTCCTTGATTTTAGGGTTTCTGCATCAGGAGTACTGTGACCATGCTGTAGTTGTCATTTTATTCAAGGAAAGCTCTTTCGTTACTGTAGAGTTATAACTCTACCTTATGCAACAGTGAATCGGTTAATGGCACTTAAAGGCCAGTTCTAAATAGGTCATGAGCAATGAAGTCAGTAGGGCTGGTGTTTCAAACATTTCTTTTCTTGAATGAGGCTTGTCTATGTAGATCTTTCATGTTTTCCAGTAGGATCATACTCTCCAAATCTGTTCTATGCTGAAACCTGGCTGCTTTGTTCACTGGTATGAAAATCATACCAGTTCTGTTCTGCTTTCATTATATGCATTCAAGATGTTAAAATTTTCTTTCTGTGGAAGGCTGACTGTGTGTGGCAGTGGCCTCACTGGAGTGGAGCTATTCTGTCTGGCACTTGGGAAGTTTGGGAACAGCTTTCAAATGTAGTTAAGCACTCCCTGAGTGACTAGCAGAATCCCGCATAGACGATTTCATGCTTTTGCCCTAAGTGCCTAAATTTGTTTGTATGCTCATATTTAGAAAGCACCAAATGGCTTGTGTACATTGGTGCAAGTGACATTGTGGAAGAACTGCTGTAGGTTTCTCAGTCCACACTGGAGGCAAGCCAGTTTCTAAATAGTATGTTTTGTCTGACCTGTGTTTTCTTTGGTTTTGTTTTTTAAATATGAGAAGTAATGAGTATTAGAAAATGTTTACTAGGCAATAGGAAAAGAAAATACTGATCTAGGCATATATCAAAAGGGTCAGACGATACTTTGCTGTGTAATTTTGTGTGTCACAACTGAACGCCATTCCGCTGAGCCTTGTTTTCAGATCATTGTGATCTGTTAGTACTAAGATGGTAACAATGGTCAGGTGAATTAATTTCTAAACCTAATAAAAGCAAGAGGAGAGAACCTCTGATTTTGTACTGTTTGTCAGCTACTTGGCATCGCTGTGAGATGGTGCAGCGCTCTACAAAGAGTACTATATTTAGCTGTTTCCAAGGAGATGTTCTGTGCGATATTGATAATTGCATTAATCCTTGATTTACACAATCTGCAGGAAGGGAAACTGCTCCTTTTCCTAGTGCTGGCTTTTTAATTCCTCAGTGATCTGTAATTTATAGACACCTCGATGCAAGTCCTTTGTATATGCACGTGTGTTGAGGGCAAAACCTGTGGTAAAATGATCATTTTTCTGTCATAGAAATGATTCATGAACATGAGCATTGGTTTTTGATGTTACTGTCTGGCTTATACTGCTTTGTTTTTACTTGTGTGAGGTATGTGTACATGTGAAAGGCTTCCATTGTAAATAGATTGAAGAGATGGCTTGGTGACATCCTGTGTTTTCCGTGTTAAAGGCTAAGAGCATTCATGTCAACTTCACTGCTGCCAAGAGTACTGTTAAGATGTTCATGGTTGAAAACACAGCTCTGCTCAGCATGTGCAATTTTCAGAGTATAACAGAACAATCATCCTGTCTCTAGGTCTGATGTTTAGTCACTGACTTCATAAGAAATTTTTCAGCACAGTATCATCCATGGACCTGTTTCTAATGCAGTCAGCTCAACGTGCTTTGTGCATGTAACTATGAATTTCAAGGAAACCTTTAAGACTTCATCTAAAATATATTCTACGTAGTTGACCTGCACTGATGGAATTAAATTGAGTTGGGAAAGAAGGAGCAAACAGCCAGCTAAAAAGCTAATGTATTAGTTTAAACCATGTTATTCACTATGAATGCTCTTTCTGCATTTTGTTGTCCATGACTTGGAGCTTTTTAATTGCCTTGTTCTACTGCAGTGTTTCATGGATATATAAGGTATGTCATGTCACAGTGACTACAAGCAAGTGATCTTGGTGCTACTTAAAATTCTTCAGGTTCTATTTTATTCTGATTTCCATTCATACTTTATTTGGAACTGCAGCTGACCTACTTGTTCATTTCAATTAAATACTTTGAGACATTGTCTTTTCTTTTGTAGAAAAGAAGAAAGGAGAGCACAACGCTGAAGGAGAAGGGAAATGAGCAGTTCAAGAAAGGAGGTGGGTTTATAAGAGTCTTTTAACACCATGTGGATGTTAGAGAATCTTAATTAATACTTAGGTGATGTAGAAAATTCATAGGAAGATTTCACACTTACCATTGTTCAGATTTATAGTCTATATCATTTTTCATCCAGCTCTAGAGAACAGAAGGAGATAGGAGACCTCCTTAAGAGTTGAAATCACAAAGACTTGGATTACTAAAGCAGAGTTCTCATGAAAGCCAAGTGTTTAAATCTAAGAACATAATACAGAATTTACTGGTTTCCAGTGCCAGGATTTCTTTTGCTAATCAAAAAAGGCTTCCACTAAACTTTTGAGTTTTGCTGATGTGTGTGCTCAGAATTGATGCAGGACTCAGTGGTTCAGTAGCTCTTATATCTTTGTACATGCTTCTTTTTCTCCACTGGCTCTATCTGTTGTACATTTCATTTGTGTGTGTGCGCGTGTATCTATACAGACGTCTATATACACATATGTACATCTATATGTACTTCATATACATATACAAATGTGTATATAGAGACGTACACACATGTATAGATGTAACACAAATACACATATTTAAAAAATCTAGAGGCAAGTACTTTTCTAGTTTATGCTACAACTGGACGTGTTCTGAACATAACAGAAGGGTTGACCTCAGTAATAAATAACTGTACCGATGCTTTTAATTAAAAAGGGGGAAGTGATTTTGACACCTGCTTTCATTTAATGTTCTGGTAGGTAGAGATTTCACAAAGAAACCAGGAAATGCAGATTCATATTTTCTTCAGTCAGCAGGGACACAACCAAGTAACTTCGCCTTTCTAGAAGTATATCCTGATTAGCAAGACAGTGGCCTTTCTATTGGAGGTCTCTTACTGGGTGCTGAAAAAGCAAGATTCCTGGGGAATGATTTACCAATTCAGGCAAACATCAGAGCAGGCAGAAGGGAACTGCTCAGACCATGAAAGCAGCAAACCTGTAGTTTTGGCTGAATCATCCTGTGAAGTCTTATCCTTCACATGTAGTCTCTTCTTGACAAATTCTTTGGCAGATCTTTTCAGTGTGCCTGTGCCTGCCAGAGTGCTTACTAATGAGAAATACACAACCTTTTAAGCACCTGTATGGTCACCAGCTAATGTGCACAGCAAGAATTGCTCTGTTTTGAGGCCAATGAACTTGTCAGCTGTCAGGGCATTGATCAGTCTGTTATAGGGCCTTTTCACTCCTGACTCTATCTTTATTGGAAAATGCGTAACTTGATAATCCCACGTGGTTTACCACTGGTCCTTGCTTTAAACCAGACTTGATGACGGATGACCTTCAGGTGATAATGGGTTTGTGGTGACTGACCTTGAAGTCAGTCATTGAAGATGATGTGGCAAATGAAATATCCCTGTAGCTGCTTTGAACAGATATCAGTGCAATGATGTTTTTCAGCACATGATTCATTTCAGATCAAGGATATGCTTAATCTAAAGTGATTCTACCTCTAAGGCTGGTACTCAAATAGAATGAAACAATTTCAAGGATAAGAATTATATGCACATCATGCTGCATTTGTTACAGTAAGCTCAGTACTATATTTCTGCTTTTACAAAGGTGTTGATTTTAAAATAATGAATTGTCATTGATCTGTGTACTACTTAGTAATGTAGTTTGTCTGAGAGCAGCTACTGATTCTGCTTTAATACTGCATCATATACTGAGAAGTGTTTCGAAAGAAATCCTAGCCATGTGGTTCACTAACTGTACTGGAATTTGAAATAAATGGTCTGTTTTAGTCTTTTTTGCTATTGCATCTGCAGACTTTGGAGAGGCAGAAGACTCTTACACGAAGGCTCTGCAGATTTGTCCAGCCTGCTTCCAAAAAGATAGGGCTGTTTTATTTTCAAACAGAGCTGCTGCAAAAATGAAACAGGTGAATATTTTTTTATTCTATGAAACACCATGTATTGATTATCTGACAAATGCAGTAATGAAATCATTAGGGGTGTATGAAGGAGGGCAAAGAATAAAGCTGTTTGTTCAGTCTGTCATGCTCCCAGTAGAAATGCTCTTGGTTTTACTGAGGATGAATACAAACCTGTTAGAGTTGCCACTGGAACAGCTGTTCAATGTTGCTCTGGTGCATTATGTTTAAAACACTAATTTTGCTTTTATTTCCTCTGTTTTAATGAAATTCAAAGTTCATGTCTACAAGCATGTTCACAATGCACAGACAATGTATTGAATTGTTTAGAATTATAGGTAGTTAGTGGTTTGGTGTTGTTTTTTTTTCCTAAAAGCCTGGATTGTCATATACTTGTCATTACTTAATTTGCTCAAATGCTTTGAGGCATAAGTAGCACTTCCTAACTTTATTAATTGGCTTTATTCAGTTAGTCTGCTTCCTACATGGTTCCTTTATAACAGGTCAGACCTATGTAGTAGCGAATGGTATGGATAGAATGGTTATGGCTTTCTTGCTGTGTTTTTTATTCCATGACCAGGGACAAGGAAAAAAATTGAATGAACTGAGATACCTCCCCATAATCCAGATGTTAACTATTCATATAACTGGAAAACTAATCCAATAGTCCCCAAAGGAACCCAAGGTGACAGAAAAACTGCATGTACTAGTGTATCTTGCCAGTATTGGTCAGTGAAACTTGACAGACTGATACATTACTCTGAAAATGGGTTCATGCTATTAATATTATGAATAGCTTCTCCATTAAATTTGTTCTTCCATATCTGCTGCACCCATTTGCTTTGCACTATGGTAGAAGCTTGTGAGGCAGATTTTGTTTTATGGAGAAGATAGTTCCTTGGGTGTAGAAAGATTACAGCTACTTAGATCAACGATACAAGCACAGAATAGCCTGATGTTTTATTTATCCTTTTATGCCCTTTTAGTTTGGGTGAAAATAAGATCTCTGTCTCAGCTCTTTTGCTTTCTTGTTTCATTACAAGCAGATTGCCTGGCTCTCATCTTCTAACTATGGTTGTGTGGGTGCACTAAAATCTTGTCCCTACTACTTCTGGACGTCTCACGCATTGTCCCTATCAGCAAAAGCTGTATTAGTGCTGAAGGCAGTGTCTGCTTTCCAAATGTCTTAGCTCGTACAGACAAGAATTTATCTGTGATTCTTGGGAAATGCCTATTCCAACCCCTTAATTAATTGACAAAGGTAGAAAAGCTGTAGCTCAGCTAAGCCAAGGCCTGCAGATGTGACTCAGCCTTTTGACTGGAGCCTGCTGCTGGCTGTGCAGTGCAGGCAGATTAGTGGGGCAGCCCTGCAATTTGAACACTGGCAGCCTTCACAGAGAGGAAGCTAATCACTGGTAAAGAGCTTTGCATCAGAAGCAACGGTATGAAAAGCCTTGATTACATGAACATCCCAATTCCTTGGAATGCCAAACTTTTTTGCTTACAATTGTACATAATCTGTTTTTGCAATAATTTCCAAATAGGGTTTTAATATAGCAAAACTATTTTGTGTTCTAGGACAAGACAGAAGCTGCCCTAAGTGACTGCAGCAAAGGTATGATTTTTTCTTGTGTGCTGCTTTTGTGCCAGATCTTTCATGCATAAATTATGCCATTTAGTGCCTTACTGCAGTGCTGTAAATTTGGGCATACAGGTCTTTAAAGAATTTAAAGAAAAGCTGTGATGGGAGACACCTGAATCTAGACTTACAGTATTTATTTTGTAAAATGTCTATCTTTTCCTGTCTGAAATAGTTTACTTTCTATTATCTTGTGCCAATAAGGCTGCTGTTTGTACTTCTTCATAGGAAAGTCTTTTTATTAAGGAAGCTGCTTCCTTATAGCTATTTTAAAGCTGCATCCACATGCCATTCCCCCTCCAAATCTTGGTTTAATCCCAGATTCCAAAGAACCATGAGGCCTTACAGAATTAAAAGTATCATCAAGTCCCTTTTATGCATGGCTTTTGCTTTATCACAAGGGCTTATGCTCTCCTGTGCTTGTTCTGCGTAGTTTTCTCCCTGCAACTTGTGGTGAAATCATTTCAGCTGTGCATTGTTTTATTGCTGCCACCCACTCATCCGTGCTCAAGTATTTGTTAAACTCCCTATGACAGCTGGGGAAAATATTCCAAATCCCCAGTCAGAAAACTGATCCAATGGCTGCGTGCCAGTGCTGCTTGTACAGTAAACAGGAGTTTATACATGCTCAAAGTACTGTTGAAGGTAACAAATTCTAGCCGGCCTCTGCATTTTGGGGGTTTCCTTGTTTTGATGGTGGTGCATTTTGAAAAACACTTCTGATTTTGTAATGGCTGAAAGGCACTCGCTCTGCTTTGCAGCAGTGAGACTTGACCTACCAGCGCCTGACATTCCCCAGGGACTTTGATTACAAACTGCAATGCAACACTTGGAGCACAGCAGAGCAATTCACACTAACCTGCAACTTGCTGACTGTAGCATTGTCTTTGTCCTTCCAGAAGGACTGAGCTAGAATATTTAGCTAAATAATCCTAATTTAATTGTCCCAAGAGCAGTTAGCAATTATCAAATGGGCAGTCTCTCATATTCCCTCTTTTTGTGATGAAAAATGGATTAAGATATTTCTGAGAAATTACAGTTTGCAGGTTACTGTTAAGTTTAGCATTCAGTCTTAAATGCATCTGTAAACAGGGCTGCCAAGGGAATAAGGAGAGGAAAAGCTTAAATTCAAACAGTATGCCCCTCTGCTAACTTGTAGAGCTAATATAACTGTGGATTCCCAACCCAATTTTGACTGCTTGATATTAAATTCAGAAGAACACCAGAAGTTCTCCTGGAGTTTGTCTCCACTTGAACTGAGAGAATCAGAGAAATGCTTATTTTTCCTGCTCATCATAGGTATATTTAACTCTAGTTGTAATCTAACAATATAAACTTCTTAAATATACAAAAGCTGAAAGATATCTTACAGGTCCTTAAAATTTCTGAAGTATCAACAAAAATACAGTATTGCAAAATTAAATGTTTGTGCATTATAAATCACTTCTATCTGTGATAGATTGTAGACTTTAAATGAAACATGATCACTTGCATTAGACTTTCACAGGCAGATGTATGCCTTTCTGAAATATTGCTTAGCTTTTACACTGACTGCCCTTGATTCTAAGCTACATTATAAAAATGACTATTAAGAATGTAATACACACTTAAGAATTCATTTGAAGGGTGTATAAATGTTTCAAATAAAATACTATGCTTTGTTTTTGTTTTCTAGCAGTGGAATTGGATCCTAACTATATTAGAGCTTTGCTGAGGAGAGCAGAACTATATGAAAAAACAGAAAAACTAGATGAAGCTCTGGAAGATTATAAGGCAGTCCTAGAAAAAGACCCATCGGTTCATCAAGCCAGAGAAGCATGCATGGTAAGCCTTTTTAGTATACTTTGGCTTCACTTTAAGCCAAGGTCTTGTCTTTTGTTCCTGTGCACACACACACCATTCTAGTTTTCTGACTGAGGCTGTTAACTGTATTTTTGCATGTTCTAGAAAAGGTTGCCCAAACCACTCATGCATTTTAGTAGCCATCACTTTAATACGGATCTGCAGTTTGGGGATCAGATACAGTTCTTGCTGGCTGTTTAATTGTTTGGAGTCTTGTTTTCAATAGAATTCTTTCCCTGATTCGTAAATTTGCAGTTGAATACCTTTATGGCATAATTATAAAATAATTACTTTCTTTTTTTTTATGACTTGATTATGTAATTCTGGCAACGAAAAGGATTCCATCAGCCTGTATCTATGTTTGTATCTACTTTAGAGTGTTGATATTTTTGTTTCTTCATTTAGCTGTTTTCTGTTCTTGTTCTTTGCGATGTCTTGTGTGTGTATTGGCCACTTAGAGTTATTTTACTAATAGTGACTGAAGTCTACTATTAGTCTTCAAAAACTTAGCCTTTCACTTGAAGAACAAGGCCCTTTATGGTTGCTAACAGCAGTCTCTCCTGAATTCAGTTACTTTTTATTCATTCTTCAAAAGAGAACTAAAAAGATCTGCAGCTCAGTACTGTGTTCCAGTGTCCATTTTCACCACTTTCAATCAAATTACAAATACTTCAGGATTAAACATTTATTGCAGAATCTTTGCCATATCTCTACAAGTGTAAGGAAATGCTTTAAAAGCTTCCTTTGCCTTTCGAATATGTCAGCTTGGATGAAAAAAAGGTAACCCCCATGCACATCCTGAAACCCCAATCTAACGTGTAGGTAATCCCTAGTCAGTGGGGATTTAAAGCCACTGCCACAGCCTGCTGATCTGAGGTTTCAAGTAACTCTTTGTGGAACCAGCAGGAAGTGATTTTTTCTAGCAATACTTAGGACGTTAATGCTCAATGTGGAAAATAGATGTGGATTTGACAAGTTCAGAGGGTCTTTTCACAAGGGTAGCAAGAAAGAAAATTTATTTTGTGCAGAAGGCTCCTATGACAGGCTGCTTGCTGTTCTGATTTTTGAAAAGAGGTTATGAAGGCTCTATTGAAAGCACAAATGTCCTAGAGATGTAGCTAGACAGCCTGTGGTTTTGAAGGAACACTAACGCTAATGAAAGGTAGCCACTATAAGAAATACAGTGGTGGTCACTTTTCATCAGTGGGAGCTTCACGTCATGGTAGGTGAATGGTTTGCTAGCACCAGGGAGCCTGGAAAGAGCTGACCACCTTCTGAAGGGAAAACAACATCCAATCTATTCTTCACTTACTTTTTATGGTAAATGGATGCTATTTTGAAATGTAATTCTTATTTGGACTCCCAAATCCTTATGCCAATGCCTGACTTTATATTCAGTTAAATTTTCAAAGGGTGTCATTGTTTTAGTTCAGCTTCACATCAGTGAAAACATTTGCTTCACCTGCCAACTTATCTCTAAAACCACTTTGAATATGTTGATGCAGAAGTATTTTTAAAACACTTAGGTTTGCTTTAATTCTTCATTTGGGAAAATAAATCATTAGTAGTGATTCCTTCTTCCCCTCTCCTTTCCCCATACTATGGTGTTGGTAGTGACAGATTAGAAACCGCTTTTATAGCATATTAGGCAAGAAGCCTTGCCTGAAATTACGTCCTTTGGGACTGGATCAGTTGCCCTGACGGCAGAAAAATATTCTGCTTAACTGTGTAGCTCCTATTAATGGTAAGGGTTTCACAGAACAGCTAAACTGATGTACTAACTAACTGCTGCTTACAAAGCTCTCCAGTTGCTTTCCTTGTGCTAACACTGCTACTAGCTCATGTCTGGCCCTAGGGGATGGCTGGCTCTATACATGAGTCTGTCAGAAAACTAACTCTGCTAAAGAGAAAAATAGCAACAAGCAAAATAACCCAACAACCAAAAAGCCCCAAAGCAAATACTTACATAGTTGTCTTTTTGCAGTCAGATAAGTCCTGCTGCAAATACTAGTGAGAAGGAAAGATGTGGTCAAGGCAGTACAGGGATTGGGGCCATCCCTTTTGGCAGCACCCATTGACAAGGTCAGTTTACTGTACTGTGAAACAACCCCTGATGCTTGTTGCATGCAGCTAGTTGAGAGCAGGAGAGCACTTTATCACCTAGCTCTTGGCAGTGGCTCATTAAATGACAAGCTTGTCAAACATCATTACTGCATGGGTAGTGACTGTGATGGGTCCATCACAGTCTAGAAAAGAGTATTTGTGTTGGCCTTTTTTATAGTCTCCTAGCTGAGACTATGGTTTATTTGGTCCAGGAATTCAGCCAATGAATCTGCTGACTTTTCTAAAGGAAAGCATGGGGTTTACTTTCTGTAGTTTGTAGTCCTTTTAGCATGAGATCAGCTCCAGAGTGAGACCTAAAGTAATCTAGCCAGTTACTAGGTAGAATAGTACTAGCATATAAGGAATGTGTTTTAGCAGCTCATCATACAAAGAACAGCTGTGAACATCATACAAATTGTTATGAACTCCACAGATTAAGACTTGACAGTGCTGTTCTTCTTCCTGGCCATCTTTCAGGAATGTTTTAGAACAATCTGTAATATATTCTTAATTTTTAGAGCTGGGAAGTACAGAGGTTGACTGTTACATCTACCTTCTGTTTCTTGACCTCATTTTACTAGGCAGAGGCTTTAGGGTCACATGTGGTGCAGAATACTTTGTACAAAATGCCCTCAATTTACACTGCAGTAGGATTCTGCCCCTGGGTTGGTCCTGTTCTTTGTCAGGTTGCAGGGTAGAAGCAATCTTCTGAGACTGAAACTTAAAATGCCCCTCTTAAAAAATTAAGGAAATACTGACAGTTAGTTCTACGCTTGTTAGAATATTCATAGTAAATCTCTAAATTTCATAATACAGAAAAAACAGTTCCAGCTCTAATGTTGACTCCCATACGTGGTTAACATATCTAATGTGTAGGAGACTAAGGAGCTTTGCTTTATTATAAGGTAAAGTGCATTGCTCTCTGCAGCGTTTCTCGGCAGCGTTTTTTCCCCCTCACTGTTAATGGAAATGATGCATCAAGAGAATCTGCAAATTAGCTTCTTTCACTGTTAGAGCAAATCTCTCTCCTTCCTGTAGAGAATATATAGAAAATATTTCACATGCTGCTTTAGGGAATGTCATGATCTTGCTAAATGGCAGTTTAAAAATACTAAATGCAGAGTAGTTCTTTGCTTTCATTCCTGATTTGGTAACTTCTTTAAAATTTCAGTACTGTTTATACTGCAGGAGTACAGTGCTAATATTTTGATTTAAATCCTGGTCTCACTTCAGTTACTTTTGACATCTTCAATGCTAAATTAATCAGTTTGAAATTGTAATGTTTTGTGGACAAATAATCCCTACTGGTGCTTTCCCAGAAAGTGTTTAATTACACAGGATCCATCTATGCAGGATCAATTTGGGGGTCTTGTTTTTAGCATGTGGGTAACAGTGTTGTGTGAGTTTTAGCTTCAGCACAGTTTTTGAGGGATTGGCAGGCAAGATAAACTTATTTGCCCAAAGAAGCTGCACTTTGAGATAAGGACAGCTATTTATCTGGTGTCTATGGTACTTACAGACACCTTCCTGTAGATAACTAACCCTGCAAATACATTTCTGGAGTGAGAACTGCTGAGTCTTTCTAATACAAGTATTGAGACAGACAAAACATGGAGTATATATTTCAGATCAAGGATATGTATCTTCATTTCCTGCCAAAGCCCTATGTCCAGATGTGAGAGAGACTTGCTATGTATGCCAAACTCATGCAAGATACAACAAATTGCACAGCCACAGTGCAAACTGAATTTAGAGCCTGGGGATATTCACATGTTTTCATGCAAGCAGCTTAGGTCCAGATCTGCACCCAACTTAATAAGCCCCTCTGGGTCAGCAGGATTCAGATGAGGTCTGACTGGGCTAATTAGATCTGGCTCACTGGTGGTGGTGCTGGGCCTGGCTGGTTTCAGCTTGGCTGGTTTCAAGCTTAGCCATCCATGTATAGCTGCGTTTTATTCCTTAACACTCGTTTTTCTGTTGTTATTTTTTTCTGGGGTATACCACCTCTCTTCCCCACCGCTACAGAAAGTGAACTGTATTTGCCTGCATTCACCAGTGTGTCCTGTATTGAAGAGCAATAGCCAGGCAGTCGTATCCGTGGGCTTTTTCTTGAGGGGAACAACTCGGTTCATTGTGGCAATGACTGGAGCTGTAAATGACAAGAAGACACAAGCTTAGGAGATTAATTCTTTAACGATGTTGAGAAGGCAGTTATCACAAGGGAAGTGTATCTGGAGTGAATTGCCATAGTCTGCAGTTGTAATTAGTTTACTGGTAGCACCATTACAATAGATTTGTCTTATTTGTGATGACCTCCACAAGAAGAGACTGCACAGTTATGCATATAACTGCATGCTGAGCTGCCAGAATTATACAGGAATAAGCATAGTATAAAAGCTTGAAGTAGTACTGCTGAAAAATATGAGAAAGGATGTGTAAAAAGTGACTGTCATTTGTAATATATTTTGGTTTAATGTTGTATTTAATGGATGTATAGAAAATGCAAAATTTAATTATACAATGGTAAATTTAGTTATGTGACTATAAAGTTCTAATTAAAAACGATCATTACAACCGTATAGCAGAGCACCAGTACTGCATAAGGGTGGAAGATGAGTCACAGCTGTTCTAGGCATAAATGGGAAGGAACTGTTAGGAACCAAACTGTTAGGAATGCATAGACCATGCGGTTATGTAATGGTCATTGGAAACATGTGCTAAGTTTGCTTGTGATGGTACAACAGATTTTAACACTGGTGCCAGTTTTGAAAAGGGGAAAAGCATATTAATGAGCTGTTACTTGGACTAGTACCTTGCTCAGGACAAGGTGTTGGAGTTACCTCCCCATGATGAACTGCCAGATCAAGGCTCGCATTTATAATACCCTCTCCTCCTTAGAGCTATGCTATATCTTGCATAAAATCTACTCACTGAACTATGTCCTGAAGTTTGCAGCAAGTTACTTCAGTGATCTTCTGATAAAGTATTTGTATTTAGAAAACCTTCATGTCTTCACAGTGCAGATTTCCCTCAGGTGTTATGCCACTGAGAATGGACTTCATGGATGTTTCCTCAGATGCTGTGCCTGCATAGTCTCTTTACCAAATATAATGCATGCAGCTGAGGAAATAGAGCTAAAATATACTTTAATTGTAAGTCTCTTGAATTCCATAAGCTTTTCAGTTAAAATTCCAAGCAAGCAGATCAGATCTGGTTTTCAGCAGTAAAAAATGCATGCCTATTTGAAACCTGCACTTACAAGTTACAACTTACTGTTTATGTGAACTGATGTCATAGGATGAATTACAGGTTTCCAAAATAAGATGAAAGGGTGGTTTGACATAAGGATTTGTTTTAAGCCACAAACAGTGTATCCTGGGTATGTGCATGAAAATTCCATTAGCTTAACCTACAGAATTACTGAAAGCGTGGGTCTGATTCCACTTTTCATCTCTGTCCACAGCGATTACCTAGACAAATTGAAGAGCGGAATGAAAAATTAAAGAAAGAAATGCTAGGTAAGTAGTGTGTACACATAACTTACAGAATAATCTTTATAGTCTACTAAAAAAGTACAAATGAATGAGTAGAATGTCTTGTAGAAAATTTAAAGAAAAATTTAAAAAAAAGAGCCTTAAAAAAAGACTTAAAAAAAAAAGAGCCTTAAAGCTTTAAGGAAATACTTGTTCCGTGTTAGACGAAACTCCTGATTTCTTCGTAGTTCTCTATTGCTTGGTTTCACCTACAGTAAGTTCCAGCCAGATAATTTGCCCATACAGAAAAGGCTAATAGTTAAAGAAAGAACACTCAGGACCTTCTAAAACAAATCAATATTAACGCATGTTAAAGCAGGGGAAAATGGTTTGAAACAGACCAACTGCTCTGCCCCTTCTCTCTGCAAGTAAAACATTCCCGTGAAAGGGATGAAACAGGGTTTTTCCTAAACCTTTGCGTAAAAGGAGTCGACCAGCTGTGGTAACTGAATGTGTTTGATCTTTTGTCTGAAGAAATAAATTTGGTTCTTCTAATAGCACTTGCAGTCTGTAGACCTCCAAGTCTTCATGTTTACTTTGACTTATATAGTATTTTGGTTCTGTTTATTTGGAGGCTGAATTAGACCTACCCAGTGTTACAAACAGGCATCTGGCTTTGCTAGGAGTGCAGTTAGATTTCCTAACTCATTGTCTCTTGACTTTTTACAACTCTGAACCAAATGATACTGTTGACTGTGCCTGTTTGAGGGAAAGAAATTTAATCAATACAACTCAGTTGAACCTACATGCCTCCATCATCGCGTTCTGTGGTGTTTGTATATATAATATCTGAACTGGATTGATGTATTTCAAATGGATAACTACTTAAATAAGGTTGCCCAAACAAGTCTGGTTTTTATCTGTAATACAAAGGTTAAAGCACTTCCTTGAATCACAGACTAACGGGTTTGGGGGGAAAATGTCCTGCCCGAAAGAAGACTACTGTTGACATTGTCTACTGTCTCCTACTTAACAGGGTTTGTTGAGTCTTAAGAGTTCAGACACTCTATAAGCCAATCTGACAACCTGCTGCTTTTAAAAGTTTTTATTTTTATAGAAAATTTTGATTCGTGCTGTTTAGAAAATCCACACAAAAGAGCAAGGACAGAAGACAATATAAGATAAACTAAGTGTACCTAACCCATTTCATACATTGCTTGCCATAGTTACCGGTTTGCTCATTCTAGGTGTCGCAAGTAGTAGATGAAATGCTGTTCTGAGTAGGCTTTGAGGGTTTGGGATGGGAAAGGGGAAGACTCTTTGCTGTTCTGCAGAGAATCAGGTTAAATGAACTCAGTCTGTCTTGCATACTGTAACACTAACCCTTACAGATATTTTTGAAGACTGTTTCAAGTCCTTATGCTGATATTTTTCTTTTCTTGCTGTGCAGGAGTCTGATTTGCTCTTGCTTTGTACCTGTTTTGACCTAGTAAAGTTGCACTGAGGCTTTCTAGAGCTTTACATCATCAGATTCTGTTTTCACCATTGTACTTAAGCCATAAATAAAGAAGGTTAAGTGTGATAGTGCTAAAAATAAATGACAAATGCAGAAAGTGTCCAGAAGGATCATGACTATTTGTAGGATAGCGGATGAGTTTCAACACAAAGTAATCTGAAAACAATTCCTGATCTTTTTTGAACTCTCCCTTTGTACCATTGTTACAGATGTCTAAAGGGCCTCACTGATCACAAGGGACTATACTGAAACAATAAATCCAGCTTTATAAAGTGTCATTACAAACCTCGTTCTATACTGCTAATCCTTGCCTAGATTTCAGACTGGATGTAATCTGTTTAAGTGTTAATCAGGTGGCAGTTAGGATTTCAGAACTGAACCAGTCTTTTGGGAACCAGTTCAGACTGTTTATATTGGGATTCTCTAGAAAGGAATTACTTCTCAATCATGTTATATACATGCAGGGAGATACACTGATGTTTAATGTAAAATACAGGAAAACCAGGCCAAAAGTAGGGTAGACAGTGTATGACCCTGTGTTCATCCACAGCCTCTGTATGTGACAGGTTCAAATAAATTGTCACAAGTATCATTAAAATTATCTGGTGTCAGCTGGGTGATATTTTACCTGCTTGTGATCTCTAGTGTAACACAGATTGAGAAGTTGTTTTTCTATAATACATTCACTTATTAGAACACTCGAAATTAAGTTAGGAATAAGGGCAGCAACCAGACTAATCTTTTGAGTATTAAAAAGCTCTCTGTATCTTGCCGGTAAGAGAGAGCAGTGATGGGTCTGGCAATGAAGGCCTGGGAAGGAAATACCTCCCAGGGTTTACAAAATGCTGCTGTTTTGCCTGAGGGCAGAGTAAAACACTTACTATTGAAGGGGGATCAGATAGGAGTTCTGTAAGGAAAGACAAACTTGATATAGCGTGATAAAGAGATTTCTTTGGATTATTTTTGTTGCACAATGTATTTGTTTTAAGCTGTTTCAGCTTTTCTTTTTCAAGAACTTCATTAATGCTATTTACCAACTGAGTACTGTATCAGAATAGACAAATGCTTGTGGTAGTCTGTTAGGAGATTATCTGACTGCTGGTTAAACAGTGCCAGGTATGCACGGATTCATTCTTGCTTTCTCACAGGTGGCTCAGCTCAGGTGTCTGGGTTGTACCCAAATGTTTTTTGTTCCAGTAGAGCAAGTCAGATGCATCTTAATAGTTCCAGACTGGGTCTGGTCCAGGAGCACTCACACTAAAACTAATCACCAACAAAATCTTTCAAATGACTGTCACAGTTCATGCTTTGACTCCTTTGAAGTTTGGATATTCAACTGAATTCTTATTTTTGTCAATGAATCAGCCAGTAATGTGGCTTTTCTGTGTTATTCTTTCAACTGAAACTAAGGCCTGCTATGCCCAACTAACAAACACTGTCATGAAAATGAGTTGTGTACAAACAAACTGAAATAAATGGAGTGCATCTTCCTCCTTCCCCAAGCATGTTTCCTGTTTTCCAGTGCTGCAGATCATTACCAGATAGTTTGTCAGAAGCTGAAACCACTTCTTAAGTGATTGTGTGTAAATAAATCAGGATACACATTCTTGGCTGGATTTTTCTTCCAGACTACCTAACCATGTATACTTGTTTGCAAGTGGTAGTGCAGTGAGATTGATGTTGCTAGAAAAAGCGTATTTTGTTACCAAACCAAGTCCATTTCTATTCTGTTCCACAGGGGTCTAACTTTTCCAAAGCTGACATTTGTACTTACTATTTTCATATATTCCATTCAGTCTTTGCAGGTTAGTGCTGCCACTTGCCACTAAGGTTTGCTCGTTGCTGAGTTACAATGTTAAAGAAAGGTTAACTTACAGCACACTTAAAAAATAGCTTTTAAATCCATGTGGCTCTTTCCCTTTATGCTTTCATAATGTGAGCATCCTCTGCCTTAGTGATTGCCCAGGATGTGAACATACACTGACTATTTTCTGTGTTATTTTATTTCTCTTCTGACTTTAAAGCCAGAGATTTCCAGCTATTGTGCAACAAGCTAGTTTTGTTTAGAGGAACTATAATTATTGTGATAACTAGAACCAGCTCCTTTGGGGAGAGGATATGAGAAGAGGGGAAGTTTGGAACAGTTTTAGCAAGGTTTAGCAGGCTGAGAGCTCTGACAATAGTTTTCTGCTTGGCTACAAGGAGAGCCAAGTACACTGGAGATAAAAAACTGGGATAGAACATATGGCAATCTGTGTAACCCATCTTATACACACACAGTTCATCAAATCTAATTAAAAACTATTGGGACTTTCATCTTAAGTTACAAAGGAGTGCATTTTAGAAAACAGAAATGTACTTGGTTATCAGTGTGATTAATGTGAAGGCCTATGGGAGCGTATTGCCTGGGCCTTCGTGCCAGCAAGAGATATTTCCAGCTACTTGAGATCAGCAAAGATATTTACTAGTCTTAGTGCCTAAAGAATTGCTCTCTTCTTTCTTTTTTTGATACTGAAGAGTACATGTTATATTTGCGATAACACTGCTAAACCCCAATACTGTACACAGGGAGGTCACTTTAAATAGTTCAGAGCTAATATAGTTACTTTTAGTTCAGTCCTCACCATTTAGGGAAGGGAAAAGGATTTGCTCTTTTAATTGCTTAAGAAATGTTGTTGGTAATACAGTGAGTTAGAGAAAGATGAGACCTCATCAGGAAATTTGTCTTTTATCCAAGAAAAATTCTTAACCCAAATAATACCCAGCTTTTCAAGTTCCAAACACCACATTAACACTAGCAGCTCTACTGGAAGTTTTGCCAGAAAGACTGAATGGCAGTTACTTTTTGGCTGTTACATCTTCATGTAAATCATGAGAAATCTTTCTGTGAATCTGCCTTTTGCAGCAGGATGTTAAATTGCAGTTTAGGTGAGTAATGAATCACAGACTTCTGAGCTGTGAATTGATCTTTACCAGTTAGTTTTCTTGTTAACCTCTGCTGAAGGAACTTAACATGTGGAGTTCCAGGTGAAAAGTAGACACAGGCCCTCTAAAATGTAAAGAACAAGATCTGTGAAAACACAGTCTCACAGAGGAGAATGTGACCCTGCTCAGGGACAAGTGCGTGTTTGATTGCTGAGAACTCTTTGCAGCTGAGTCACAGCTCCACGTGCCTTCTTCCTTCCTTCAAGCACAGTCTCTGCTTTAAGAGAGCTTCTCTTTGGGGGGAGTGGGGGTTGGACTCAATTTAGGGATGAAAGGAGTGGGGGAGGAGGAAATAGTGCTTTCCTACAATGATGGGTTTATGTGTGCCAAGACAGCAGGAGCAGTGCTTTGGGCTTGAGTTCCCGGAAAAGGCAAAGGCTTGCTTCTGCTTCATTAGCAATTTATGAAATGTGACTGCACCAAAAGGCATTGCTGTATGTGGATTCAAGTGAGAGAGCAGGAAGGTGACCTGTGACTGTATTGTTTTAATTATTCAATCCCAGTGAGATGAGGAATGAAGAATTAAATATATCATATGGTCTTCAGCTTCTCCCAGAGAGCTGGCCTAGCAACAAGCAAGAATACCAAGGCAGTTGTTCTGTGTTTATTGGCTCTAGTACGGCCGGAAAAGAGCCATCCTACTGACTTCAATTAGAAAAGACCTTTCACAGTTTCCTGAAACAGGGAAACTTGTCTGTCTGGCTCTTGAGCCAGCTGCAGCACCTGGAGAGCTTGGGAGCTGTTTACAACTGACTCGAGCAATGCTGGAGTATGCCAGGATACTTCCACCAGTAGACAAAGACACTTCTCACCCCAACGGAAAGCTAAGCATGACCAAATGTTCGCCTAGAAGTACAATAGCAACTATTCATCCCAGCAGAGAGATGCTATGAACAACTTTATCGTTTTATAACCAAAATGGCTTTAGGATGCAGGATAAAATTATGAACTTAATAGTTAAATTAAACAGGGTATAACTTAAGGAAGGAAACCACCATCAGTACAAAGCAGCTCATCTAGTATTAGATGATTTTGAGTTATCTGACTCTCAAAAGACCCATCTTGCTTTTAAATAGTTCCACAAATCTCTGAAAGATACCTGCTTGTGAACCAGCACTTAGATGCAAGATCTCACTTACTATGGCATATTTAGGAGTACTGTAATAATGGTGTTAGTTTTGTTATGCAGGATGGAGTTGTTCTCAGAACAAACTGTTTACATGTTTGCCAGCATAGTCACTTGTTTTCAACCCCAAAGCTGACAGTAACCACATCACAATGGAGATTTTTTTCATTCATGTTGAGAGCCTATAAATACTTAACAAAACTGCAGAGTTTTACACAGCATTTACCTTAAATTAATAGATAAATTGGTAGAGCTGGACTGTGTAGTTGGGCATAATTCAGTGGAGTTTTCCTTCTGCTTAACACTTAACGTGTTCTCTCCCCTTTTCATTGTAGGCAAACTGAAGGATCTGGGGAATTTGGTTCTCCGCCCCTTTGGCCTGTCAACAGAAAATTTCCAGATAAAACAGGATTCATCAACTGGTTCATACTCCATCAATTTTGTTCAAAACCGAAACAACAATAGATAACATGAATTCAGTCTAGTTCTGCTGCCTGTTAGGCTTTGTGACCGTGTGCTTGCACGTACCAGTAGAAGGATGCAGCAAACATTCTTCATGCTCCCCAAGTGAAGATAAGACTCAAGCATATTAATTTCCCTGCCAGTGAAATTATTTACAGTGTGGATGTCAAGCAAGTCATTTGACTTCTCTTAGTGATAACTGTGCCCACTGTGTGATTTTTATTTTCTTTCAATTTTCTTTTCTTCCCTTGTGGCATTTGGCTTTCCCAGCAGTCAGGTTCATTATTTTGGCTCACTCAATGCTGGCAACAACATTCTAGGAAGCAATTCAGTTGAACCAAAATGCTCACGCACCTGTAGCCAAGAACAAAGCTTTATGGTGTCTTGGGGAATTAATGAATCTAGCAGAAGCCTTTCTCCACGCTCAGCAAGTGGATGTGACTGAGAGCATGCATGGAAGCAAGCCAACCTCTTCTGTGGAATCATTTTTCTTTGTAATAAAGGCTTGATATTTCTGTTGGTTTGTGAATGTCTTGCCTTCTTTGAGTCCTTCCCATGGTGGGATTGTTGTTAAAAGTGCTTAGAGCCACCCACAAATAATATACTTGCAAGACATTAATTTGAAGCATTTGATTTGTTTTTGTCTTATTTACAGTAATATCAGTAAATTAAGCTCAGGTTCCCCCACACATCCCAGTTTGTTCACTTTTTATTAATTTTTCTGAAGGCAACAAGGAAATGTTGTGCCTATATACACGTTGGTGTGTAATGGTACTATCAAATCTATTAAACGTGCTTGTCTGATACTCATTCCTATTACAGATATCCATAGTGGCAAACAAGTAAGTAATGTTGAAGGTGATTGCAGAAGGTCTTCAAGGCCTAGTATATTATAAAGACTTTAAAGTATTTATAGATATATATATGGGTGCTGTTGCAGTAGTTAATTCAGACTTTGAAGAAGGAGTGTCTTTTGTAATTGCTGCTTACTGGGGTTTATATCAATGCTGAAATGTTTACATTGGAGGCATATTTTCCTGTTGTCTTCATGAAGATTTCAATAATGATTTAATGAAATCATTAGTGCTGGCTATTGGTTGCTGGTTGTCACCTTGAATTTGTTTCAGGAAGTCTCAGTGTGTGTCCTTAAGGACTGATGTTGTAGCGCTCCAGTCTTTACAGTAATATGCCTGAAAGGAATAGCCTCTCAAGCTGAATTCTCAGTGCTTTATTTCCATTTCTGTCTCTGCAGCTGTGGAGGGTTTTTTGATTGTTGTTTAACTCTGTCCTGCTGCATTCTTTGTTTGGACTTTGCAGTTACCTGTTTGCAAACTATCTCAAGTCTGCAGTGAGGAAGCATTAAGTCTATGGGAAATAAAATGTCACCGTCAAGAGAAGAGAGAAGCCCTAATCCACAGCAAGGCCTGTGCAGCCTCTAACACCGTCTGCGTAATTAAAATGTCACTTAAGTAAATAACAGTGAACAGCCTCCAGGATTTCCATGTGCTGGACTGTAACTGTGCTGTGCTTTACTGGAGTAAAGTTTCTGACGTGCAAGGCTGAATTTCCTTTACTAATGAAGTTTGGGCAAATGGGTAGGGGTTGGATGGGAGGTTTTAAAGGAAGATTTTGCTCCTGAGAGCAGCCAGGGTGCTGCTGGAGATGGGTGTGCCAGGCTCTGGTACCCAGGCAGTGTGGGTACCAGGAGATGTGCTGGGAGAAGAGCGTGCTCACACCCAAGAGGCTGTGCAGGTCTGGGTAGGCTCATTAGCTGTAAAACCACTCTGCTTTGTGATCTGAGCCCTCTGGATTTAGGGGAGGTGTATTAGGTTGGGCAGAGTGTTGGGACTAGCATAAATGTTAATAATGTTTCCTGAAATCTGGAATACTACAGACCAAAGGTGTCCAAGCTGCTTCAGAGGAGCCCTGGGCAGAAGCAGCACTGGGCTGAAGCTCTTAAGTTTGGCTTGTGCCCACATGCTGTTACGCCTGAATCATGCTTCCCTACTTCTCCTTGTTCAGCACAGGGCGGGTAGAGCTGTTGGTTCCTGCTGCTGCAGGCTCCATGTTGCCTGGAAGCAGGAGAGTCTGCATGCCCTTGGAGCCAGGAACTGACTCATGGGCTGCAGCAGCAAATGTTCCACTGGGGCTGGAGCGTGGGGAAAGGAACACAGCTCGGCTTTTTCTCATTTACCAACATCAGCACTAGTCCTGCATCACTCAAGGTGAAACATGAGGTCTGGGCCCTGGGTTCCGCTCAGCTGCAACATATGCACACAGCCTTGAACATACATAAGTAAAACCACTTTGAAGGTTCTTTACATTTTCTATGTATCCTTGTTACAACCAAATAATCACCATCTTTACACAGACAGACACCATGTGTATATATCATTTACCTCTGTATGGCTGTTGTGCAGTTACAAGCAATGGCTTTTAGCAACCTGCTGCTTATCTTCCAGATGAGTTCAGTGACACATTTTCTTCCTTCCGTTATGTTCCTGCTTCACGTCTGCAAATGTGCCTTCTTGAGTGGGAGCTGATTCACTTATTCTGCAAAATAAAAGCACGACAGAACTTTCAAGGTGATTACAACACACCATCAGGTAAGTGTGCAGCTTCCCTGCTGGGTGCCTGATGGGCACCTGTAGTTTTGAAATGAAGAACAAGCGATGCTGAAGGATTGCAGCTGATTCGCTTTCCACACTTGTGTCTAACGTAATTGCATGGTGCAAAAGAGGCAGGTTCGTGTCACTGGAAACTGGGCACACTGTTACCAAGGAATCAAATCTGTATGTCAGACCTACTCGAAGTAGTAAACCAGGAACCTCTGAAATGCCTTATCTCCCATTATAGCACATTTTTCTCTAGGTAAAATTCCAATTAATTGTCTGAAAGAAATCCTTTTGCATTGTCCAAATCCTGAACAATTGCATTTGCTTTGCTTTTTAAGGTTTTTTTTTTCTTCTGTCTACACCAGTCATCACAGCTGCCACCAGAAGGGTAACTGGTACTTCCTCCCGGTGTAATTGGCCACGATTCCACAGCAGTGCCAGGGTGTTTGAGTCACACATGTTGGGCTTATAAAGGAAAAAAAATGTGTTATGAAACATAATGTTTTAAATACAAGTTCTCCTACACCACCAAGTTCCTTGCTAATCTGTTCCAATACTTACTCACCCTTATTGTAACAAGCATGTGCCTTTTTTCCACTTTGAATTGTCTGTCCTCGGCTCCCAGCCTTTGTTCCTTCCTACTCTGCCTGCCAAGTGAAACCCTTTTAGTACCCAGCCTTCTCTCCTTGAGCATGTTTGCACAGAGATGAAGGGGCCCGTTGATCTCTGTAAGCTGAAGAGACAGGGCTGCTGCAAGTCTCCCTACAAAGAAATTTATCCAGGATTTCTGTAATGTTTGTGTTTCAGACCTTACGGTTTTTAACATTTAGGAAACGACATCAGAACTGACACTGAGATTTGTTTCTCTTTTGCTCTGCACAGAAGCTGTGTCCTCTTCTCTGTTTGTACCTTCAAGGACTGTCTTAAACCTTTTGGCAAGAGATGAGCTAAGGTTTAGACCTCCCCTCAGCTTTTTCCAGGTAGGCGAGTTACAGACTCCCTTTCATGCATCTAAATGCAAAATCAAGGCCCACTTCGACTGGCAAGCCTGGCTTACTGAGAAATACAGGTTTTAATGGGTGTTTTTCCACCATGCTTTTGCTTACCAGCATTTCAGGAATGACTTCAGCTTTGCTTCTCAATCACTGATGCAAGTGTCAAAGAACGGGGTCCAGCAGTGATTTGAGCAGAATCTCACAGGAAACATCCCTGTTCAAAGAACAGGGTCAAACTGTTTGAGATCTGTTAGGGGACAATCTTCATCCATGTGTGGATCGTTTGCTTTATGTTGCAGACAGTTATCTGTAGATGCTGCATACACTGTAGAGTGCTATGCCAGGTGATGTGTCTTTACAATTAACTAAGCCTGGTTGAATGACAGGGTCTATTTTTGTTGGAGTTTAATTGCATGTTTGCCTTTAATTCTTTATTAATGGATTTCTGATGCTGTTTTCTGATTCCTACCTCTGTCAGATTAACTGGCCTTTATCTGAGTTAACATCTTTGTCCTCTTGCTTCACTGACCTGCCTGCACCCAGCACGCATGAAGTGGGTGAGCGGGGTGGCTGCTGTAGGTGAAATACCTGGGCTTGTTTCCAGTCCTGTTACTGTTCTGCCTGGTTGCTAAGAGTGGCAAATACATCATCCCACTTGCTTCCAGCTGAAATACCAGCCTCCAGTACCTCTATGGTCTGCAGCAGGCCCCCACCGCATTTGAACACGGTTTTTGTTCCTAATAGATTAAAATTACTCTTGTATAATCCTTACCTTTTCAGTCATTTCTTTTTAAGCTTTGTCAAGATCACAGAAACTATCCCTTTTACCTTCCTATATGCATTGTTTTTTTAACTGCTGCCCTTATATCAGGGTTGAACCTCCTGGTCTATAGCCAAAGATTACCTCATTTTAGCGTTTTAAAAATATACCTATTTCCTTTCACTAGCATCTTGTAAATGTCCATTTTTCTTTTTCATGCCTTATTTCTAATCAAATTTCCCATTTTTTCCTTCTAGTTTTACACTTTTTAAAGCAAGGGTAGAAACGGAAAAACTCCATGCATTTATACGTGGGTAGATGGGTCCACCAACCTCCAGGACACACACACTTTTGTCTCTGAACATTGTGATGTGGCTCAAAGGAACACATCCAGGATCTTATATTAGAAAACCCTTCTAGAAATAATGGTAGGAACCTCGGAGTGTGTCTCCAGCAGTTTATCTTTTCATTACAAGGGCACTTGTAAAGTAGCTCAGCTGTTTTCTGATGGGCTTCTTTCCTCAGCTTTATCACAATCATTGATGCATGCTCAGTAGCCGGTTTAGTCTATTTAAAATAGCTGCTGCTTCTACTTACTCTGCCCCTCCTGAGCAGGTCATACCCAGTAATTGCCAGACCAGTCATTTAAGTCATCCCATTACATTACCATATCCTAAAGATTATGTTATTTTTTCCCATTTATAAGACTGTGTAAGCCATCTTATTTTACAGTAATATTAAGAATGAGGAACCAGATCCTCTCTGATAATTCCATGTGGATTATTTACAGAACTAAATTTCAGATTGTACCCCTTTTCTTACCTCTACCTCTTCACATGTGATGGGAGTGGGATACCAAGAGAGATGTCTTCACCTCCTCTGCTGCTGCTCCAGCCAGCTCCACCTCCTGAATCAAACCTGGACACAGAAGAAGCTCAGAGTGGGTGGTGAGTTAGCACAGACCCTAAATTACTAAATCTAAACTACTACAAACCAGCAGGTGACCTGCCCTGGCAGGGCTGGGCTCAGCCTGCTCAAGAGGACCTTCCCCACAGTGGAGCTCTGCAACACCATAAAAACTGAGATGTGCAGTACCTCCATCTCCACCATCTGTCTTAATTTACTCAAGGCATTGGAAGAATTGCTGAGGCTTTACAAACAGCTTTACAGGGTCCCTGTGTTGTCCCATCCTCAGTAATTCAGCCTGTTCTCCTTCCTGCTGTTACCCCAGGAAGCAGACACTTGGTGGGTCTCTGTAACTCCCCAGCCATGGGGCTGCATTTCTGCACTTGCAACACCATGCTCAGCAGTGGACGACCCACAGGGCTTCCAGAACTGACACTGCACAAAGCTCTAAGGCTCCCAAGAAAGCAAACACTCCCTCAGCCCCACAGAAATCCTTGTCTTCCCACCTCCCCAGCAAAGCAGAGCTACCGGGGCGGCTCCACAAACCTTGTCAACATCCCAGTTGCTTTCATTTGACATCCCGTTGCTGCAGTGGGAGGTGGGATGCCTCGAGGAGGTCTCTTCCTCCAAACGCTCACTCTGCCACCCCTTGCCACATACCCTGGTGAGCAAACCCCATGCAGCATCGTGACCAAGTCGGCAGCAGAACAAACCCCGTTACCATGCAGGGGGGGCCCTTTTGCTTTCTTTGCTCTTTCTGCCCATGTCAGAGTGCCAAGGCCTGGCCTTTAGAGGAGCTGAACACCTGCAGTTCCCTCAGTTGCAGTAAAGACGTGTGTGATTTAGCATCACTTTAAAGAAAGAAGAAACCAGCAGCTCTCCATTCACATGATAGGATCTGTGTCCCAAAGCCCTGGTGGCAGGAGGCAACTCTGGAGTGGGACTGACACGAGCTGTGTCCATGACTGACCATAGGCACAGCGCAGTCCATCCCCTCCCACCAGCAGCTGGGGGCAGGGATCTGAGACCTCTCTCTCAGCTCAGCACATTGGGATATTCAGGACTCGGCAAAGCACCAAGCTTTGAAGCCGAATCCTTCCTTCCTTGATTAGCACAAAACTCCCTTAAGATCTACCTACACCTCTGATTAGCACCGACATAGCCAGAGAGAAAGGAACTGCTGGCCACCAGTTCCAAGGCTTTAATTAGCTGTGCTATTCCCAAGGGATTACTGCAACAGCCAAGCTCTGCTGCTGGCTGCTGCAGCCAAGAACCAATTATATCAAAGTGCCACCTCTTTTCAGCAGTAGGTGAAGATGTGTAGGGGCACATTTAATGTGCAGCATTAATACGTTGCTCATTCACAAGCTTTCCCTGCCTGGAAGGATCCCAGCATTTCCTTGTTCAGCAACTTCGTTTCTTTCAAATCTGTGCAGCCTCCTGCTCGACAGGATGTAATTGCTGGGGAGTATCTTTCATCAGCAGAGGCTCTGGTCAGCCCGCTTGTCTGCTGAGGCACAGTAAATTGTGAGGCTCTCGGCTGCTGTGGCATTAAGCCAGAGTCATTACAGCCTACCCTGAAAAAGCAAAGCCCTTTATACACTGAAGGTCTTAAACCAACTGAAAACTAAAATAAACCACATTTTTCTGATTCTGTGTGTTCTCTCTAATGCCCCAGTTGGAAACCTCACTGTCTGCAGCCACGATTCCAGCCTGGAATCCCCTGCCCATTTCCCATCTTGGGAACAAGATTTACAAAGCCAGGATTCCTTAAGCAGAAGCAGCAGCAATAGGTTTGTCTTTCCTAACAACTGGGATCAGTACTCTGGTCCTGGCTCCAAGCAGTGCCTGCACCCCCTCCCCAAGCTCCCTGCAGTGCCTGGATGGGTCCCTATTTACAACACTACATCTCAGATTGCATCACTTCTTACCTCTTCCTCTTCCTTTTCACGCATGATGGGAGTGTGATACCCAAGAGAGATGGGTGCACAGGTGTGAGTCCCCCACAGCTGCTGACAAAGAACCCAACCCTTCACCAGCCACAGCAAATGAGACCAGGAGTGCCCAGGCTTTGGTCACGCCCATTCAGCTGGGACAAACACACATGGTCGGGCAGGTTGTTCTATTCTGTTTCTAACCCTGGCATGTGAAATGCAGCCTGACCCTGGTACAGCCCCATGCATGGCTGTGTGGGAGGTGCTCCTGAGCATCACCCTCCCTGCAGACTGAGACATCCATGAAGTGGGATGTCAGGAAGAGGGGAAATGGCATTAGCTACTGCTGGAATAGCTTCCTAAATGTATTCCTGGAGTGGTGCTGGCAAGTGCCAAGTGATAAAATGGGTCCCTGGAGAGGCAGTAGAGTATGAGCTCTGCTGCCTAATTGCATTTGAGCACAGCTTCTAACAAGTGCATCTTCCCTTATCTCAGGGAGAATGGCCACGTTTCCATTAGCTCACTTGGCTGTGGTGCTCCACTGTGGGGTGCTTTCTACCTCAGGAAGGAAGAAGTGCAGTATTTGGGAACTTTGGGAAAGGAAGAGGCTGGAAGCTGATGGATTTACTGCCTACAGCTATGGCCCTGACCTGCCCTTGACGCAACAGTTCTCTCTGTGCACAAATGTACTCTCTTATTCCTGCTCCAAGCTCAAATACAGCTGAGGCCATGGTCCTTGCTGCCAGCGTAAGTTTACTAAGCCAAGACCTGACCAGTGAATGGCCTCTGGTATGATTCTGCAGTATCAATGAAAAGGCATAGGAAGTGCAGCTACCCCAGCCCCTGCCCTCCCAGCTCATTCCAATGTCTTTGTAAAGGTAAGCAGAGCACACTGAGTGAATCACAAAAGACTTGTCCATATCCATTGAACAGTGTAGTATTTCCGGGATCTTATCTTTAGCATGGTTCAGTATTCACCCTTTTACACTATAGTGCCTCCAGCGCTTCCTCTGATGGCTCAGAGTGCTTCAGCATCTGAATGAGCCCTCCAGCAGCCTGTTTAATATTTAATGACCAAGACAACCACATTTGGAAGTTCCAGTCCCTAAGCTCTTAAGATGCAGAGCTCTTAGCTGGTATCAGAATCAAAGCTACCCCTCCTGGGCTTTGAATATTTACCCCAAACACATCTGCAGGGGTGTCCAGCATGGAGCACCCACCACCTGTGCTCCAAACCCAGGAAGGGAGGGAAAACAAAGACCACAGAAACACTCAAGGGAAAAGCAGGATCAGAACCCTCAAAGCAGGCTATGGAACGTGAATTAAACCCAGCTGCCAGCACTATATGAACCAGCAAACAACGTGAGCCTTTTCCTTTCCAGCACACACTGAAGCTCACTGCCCGTGGCCTTCTGAAAGCCCTGCCTCCACTCGCCCTCCCGGCACCAAGAGGGAGGGCGATGAATCCACCCACCATGACTTGAGCAAGGACAAGGGAGCAAGAGGCAAAGCCTGACAGCAATGAGCAGCAGTTGACACCAAGGCCACACATGCACACGGGTCTGTTCCTGCCCCAGCAGTGGCTGCCAGGTCTGCTGGTGCTGCTGCACTGGGCTGTTTGGCAGTCTGAGCATTGCTTTACCTTTGGCTGAGCAAGGGGTGAGCTGTTCAGGTTCTCTGCTGCACTGCAGGGCTCCTCACAATACACAACCACAGCCTGGTGCCATTCCCAACTTCCCAGGAACCGCAGAAGCACAGGAAGGACCTCACCATGCAGACCTCAGCAGTCCTGAAGGATACTGTCAGGGAGATGAGCCCAGGGAGCACAGAGGTACCAGGAGAGCATCCCCTGTGTGATCTCCTTAACCACAGTTGAGGCTTCAGGCAGGTGAAGCATCCCATGTAACGCTTAAAAATAATGAGTATGTGACAGCGACTGAGCTTACTGCATCAATCATCTGTTACTGATCTAGCCTCCAATTTCCTTAATAGATCTGCCCGTTGCTCTCACCCTTATTTCTCTGCAGTCATCCCTCATGCTGTAGCTGGCACTGGCAAGCTACCACAAAACCCTCCTGCGCCAGAAGCTGCACTGAGCAGCTGCTCCGTGCACTTTTGCCCTCATTAAGTATCACCCTTTTGATGCTTCAGGGCAGCAGTAAACACTATTGCTGAGTGCCATTGTGCAGGACTGGCTTCATAGCTAAAGGTTGGGTTACTTTTATACTTTTGTCACCGAACCACTGGAGTGAAGCTTAATCAATGGCGTAATTGCAGAACTCTGAAATGTGCCTGGCTAACCTCTTGTGGGCTTCACAGTCACGCAGCAAATCCAGCAGACTCCCACAGCGAGACGCTACCAACACAATGTCACAAAGGAAAAGCCATTAGTGAGCAATTACATTTCAGCAGGATTTCCCTTCTCCACCACAGCCTAATGAGGATAACCAATTCAAGAGGAACTGCTGCAAGGATGAATGAATAATGAGAGAAAGAGGATGGGAGTTCCCTTCATCTGGACAGAGTAAGAAGCAAGCCCATGAAGGGAAAGAAAAACACATATGCTGGAGCTCTGCTCCAAGCAACAGACAGACGTGGACGTTCGCTCACAGTTATAGGAGGCACCAACTGGTTTCAAAAACATCATGAGGCCCAGGGTAGAGACAACGCTCGCTACAGACAGTGTACAAGCACACAATGGCTTCACTCCAGGAGTTAATTCAATTCTGGGGAAAGACTTCTGACTGTCAACAACAGTCACTGCAACAACACACCTTACTTACAAAAGGGTCAGTATGTCTGCATCACCCACGAGTTCCTGCACCATAAAAGAAGTAATGCTTCCTTGAAATAAGAACTTCCTAGAAACCAAGTTTACCTGAGCAGCTTCTCTTTTGTGTAGCCCAGGAACTGAACTGAACTGAGGCTATCTTTTCTTTACAGTAATAAAAATGCAAATGGAAAAATAAAAACTATATAAATGCTACCTTCTATTTAATGGCAGAGTGCAGCTCTTCTATGGAAGAAATACTTGCTGACATGGCCCTCCTGTGACTGCAGTGCCAGAGAAGGCACCATGGCAAGGGAACACAACTCAGTGTGAGGCATTTCTTCCCTAAATGAAGAAATACACAGATACACTTACCTGCAATGGATAGACTTCTCTGACACTGCTCATGCTGCAGGAAAAGCCAGCCAAAGAACAGATGAGCAGGCAGTGTGCAGGTATTCAAGGGCCCAGTACCTTTCCTATGCTTGTCTGGTCGCAGTGAGATCGGCTCAGCCCAGGAGGGCTGGGAGGCCCTGATCTCACACTCACCGACGGCGCTGGAATCATGTCTGCAAGGGGCAGCAACCTCTTCCCAGGACATCCACCTTCCTCCTATAACGGGGACTTAGTGAGCCTCAGTGGCAGCCATGGAACAGAGCCATCAGCACTTCTTTGTGCACAAGGTACACAAAACCTTTTCTTGCTGATTTACACAAGAAAAAGAGAAGTTTTTTTCCTATTGCTTATTGGGAAGCATCCAGCTGATTGAGCATGAGTAGGTATCTTTTACCCACTGGTGCAAGGTAAGGCTGGATAGAGACCTGTCCACATGACTGGCTTCCAGCAGTGGACCAGTATTAACCTCAGCTCAATCTTTGTTTCATTCAGGGAAAGAAAAATAAATAAAAATAGCATAAATCCACAGCTTTCGGGTCAAAAACCAGTAAATCGAGAAAGTTATGACATCAAAACATTATTCAACATCATTTCCCTTTAAAAGAGCACTGAAAAAAATCAAGGCTTTATTTGAATAAATGTTACACAACATTCTTTATCATTTACTTCTCAGCAAACCTTAAAGGGTGAATCATATTTTCCTCATTCAAGTCTACAAAATGAAAGAGGCATAGTGACCATTCAATATACAGACAAGAAGGTAGCACGGAGCAAAGCTTAAATATTAAGCAACTAAAGCAAAAAAGTGAAAAGCAATACATTACTGTAATTCTCTATCATTAGAATATCCCTGACAATTTCATTTCAAAATGAAAATCTGGTTTCAAACAAAATGGCTGCAATACTTTCTGTGAAAACAAATGCAAATACAGTTAGCTACCTTGTCTATTTTTAGGCTATTTGCTTATATACCCATATTCTCCAATGCAGAGACCTGCATCTCTCTTAAATGTATTCTTTATATTTCAGCTGCTGTGCACAAGTGCTCACAAGGTGAGGAAACGAGAGCACTGGTTAAGAGTCAGATGTCACACAGGCAGGCACTACTGGCTTCTACTTACAACATCAATCAGTTTTCAATCCAATGTGCAATAACCCTGCTATTACAGTCCTGGGCCTTTTTCCTGAGCAGAAACTGTTTTGTGCCATGTTGTTTGGTGGCTTCTTTTTTGTTTGGTTGGTTGGGGTTTTTTTGGTGGGGGGTAAGAATGCCATTTATTAGGCGAAGACCTTTATTCATTGTCAATACAATCAGGGTTTGGTCTCTGGAGGTGAAAGGCTGGCACATACATGGCATCAAATTGCCTCCCCTTTCCTTTGTAGAACAAACATTAATCTCAGATTCAGAAAATAATATTGTTGTGGTTGATTATGAAAAATGGTACAACTTGAACCTACTGCACAGCTTTGTACAGCTCGTTTGTAAGAAGCAGGCTTAAGTATTCAACTGCTGGCTTTATAAATAAAGAATTTGCCTCTGAAAAACAGAAACTGAACCAGCATGAAGCATGAACTGCCTCAGTATGCGTGTCATTGATTCACCTACCCTGGATTTAGATTCCTGTCGCAGCCTCTCACTTCCCTGCTCTCTGATTGTTTAACAAGTATAAACCTGTTGCCAATATCAAAACCAAATGATAGAGTTGTCTGAACCCCAAGTTCTATGTGATTAATTTAGGCTCCATAGTGAAGGCTATGAAACTGTCTTTGTGCTGATACAGATACCTCTCAGAAAGGTGTCTCTGTTTTTTCAATGAGCTAGACAAAGACACTGTATTTTCTCCAAGCAAATCAGGGCATTAGTAAGGAGGAAAAGAGTTTACTACAAGTCCTTTCACTTGTATAGAAACAGAAATTTGACTTTTCATAGATTATGTGCACATTTCCATTTCTTCAAAACAAATAGTTGTTTCCCAGGTTGTATCATAAAACCCCTGCTAAGAACTTTGTAAGAAATGATACGGCTGAGAAAGTGTGCACACAGTGTCAAATAAGTAGTGACAAATAAATTACTATTTAATAACTCAATATTTCATCAGTGTGTCCAGCATTCGCAGGCTCCACTGAAATAAGTCTTACCAAACACCTCTGGGGGAGGGGAATAAAATGGATAAAACCCACTGGGTTCCTTTGTTTTTGATTTACAGCTATTCAAAGAAGTCAATGCAACTCAGCTCAACAACCACCAGCAACACTAATAAACCCTTTGCTCTGCTAGTTACCTACCTGAAAAATATTTATGTCAAAAGAAAAACAATAACCCATGATTTGAAATAGAAATGCCATTCCATTTGATCACTCTCCATTCATGATTCCCATCTTGCTATGGTATTATAAGCAAAATGCTGCTCTCTGCGTTGTAGCCCTTCTTAACGTTATTCCACAATCCTCAATTCCCTAAGTGTTACAATAGCATAAATAAAATGCAACCATATTCACACAGAAGGAGCTTTCCCATAATAAAGAGATACATGGAGTTTGTGGTCACTGTCCCTTCCATCACCTCTATGGGAAATATTGGTCTCATGTAGCAGGACTGTTCATATTTTACAATACAATTGGTTTTGGACATGCTTTTGATCACAGATCACAGCTCTGCTAACACCTGCACTAAATACTAACTAAGCCTCATAGAATGGAAAATTGCAATGCTAAAGTTAAGAATTAAAAGAAAAGTTCAAAAGTTACAGTCAACTTCCCAGGCAATTGGCTCCATCACTGGCACCTATCAAAACATACAAACGTGACTGTCACATTACAAAAAAACCCCAGTTATTTGCAGTGATTCTTCATACTAATAATTCAAGTGGTTCCTTGCATGTAAGTGTCAGAGTCTTTCATCGTTTCATGCGTCATTTATTGCAAAAAAGTTTTATAAAATATTTCCTAACATCTTTTTAAATTTTAAAGAAAATGTACATTAGGTACAGGTACCCCAGCAGGGTGCAAGGGGCTTTTAACAGATTCACCCCCTTTCCCCTTCAAAAAACGTTTACTACTTGGTGAAGATTTCAGAGGAAAAATAGGACAATTCAGTCTCAGATTTCTTTCAGTCCTGATGAGCTGGTGCTCTTCGTGGCAGTGTAGTGAGGTTCCATAAAAACAGCAGTTGACTAGTGTCTCTGAGCTGAAAAGGGGAGAGAAAGGGAAAATGGTTAAAGGTCTTCCAGTACATATTGCAAAAGTAGGTAAGCAAAGTGCCCAGAAAAGTTACCAGTTCACCTGCTTTGTGCACTGCTTGCAGAAGACAGTGAAAATCTTGACATTATCACAAGACACACACAAGTGAACAAACTCCTCGGTCGACTGGAGTTTTAGGAGGAGCTACCATACCAATCCATGTTCTATCTCACCCCGTTTCAGCATCCAGAGAGAATTTTTAAAGATGTTTAAAGATTGCTGATGAAGGAGGGGATTAATATACAAAGTCTATACAATGCTGCATAATTCGCAACACAAAGCTAAATCTGACACTGTAATGGCATTCCAAATGCAAGACCAAAGTGTGCATGAGAGCACTGAAGTATAAACCTGCTTACAGTGGTTTTTCAGCATTATTGCTTATGTTTTCCCATTTCCTCCACAGAACTGCAATAAAATGAGGATAAAGCAGACAGAAGCAGTCCAAGTAATAACTGCTGCATGAGACCACCACCAGTCAGTACCCATCTGGGGAAGCACAGAATCAGCACAGCCTGCACTAAGCTGTCTCTTATGGAAGCTGGAGAAAACATTGCTGTGGAATAACCCACATTGGAGGAGATCTCTGGAGATCATCTGCTCCAATCCTTTTGTTCAAAACCACACAGGAGAACAAAATAGATTCCAGCAGGGCCAGGCCAGCCTGGTTGATTCCTTTTACCATCCTGTTGAGCTTTTGGCTGCTAGGATTATTTGAAAGGTACATACACATTTTCCTGTAGTGACAACAGTGTTCTGAGGAACACAACTGGATTTTAAAAAAGACTTGTAATATTGTCAGGAAAATCCTGAAGTTCTTTCTAAACAGACCATTATTCTGAGTAATATCCAAAATAACTACAAAAAAGGACAAGTAGGAGAGAGGATTTTGTGGAAAGGGTCCTTCCACAAGACAAAGGGTAACTATGGAGTTTCTCAATTGCTCATTCTCCGTGCCACAAAAGGAAAACATAAAACACAGAAACCCCTTTTATATCCTATACAATTCAGTATAACTCAAATAGGAATGAAATTTTGGAAAAGTTGTAACAGAGCAATGATGGATAATTATGAAATTTAAGAGATCCAGGCAAAGATGCACTGAGCTGCTATCGGCTGACAGTACACTGGCATGCACTCATTCCAATACCCAGTGGGTCTTCATTTGGGTATATATCAGAACTGATATATAATTAAACCTATTTTAGCTATGGTCCACTCCAAGATGCATGAGATAAACCTGCAGAGGCTCTACAAAGACAGGGATGCTAGACAAAGTCAGACTGTATTCAGCAGTACTTACTGTTGGTGCAGGTAACTAAACACCACAGTATTCCAGGCTGCAAAACAACCAATATTGGGTTTCTCAGAGATCTTCCTGCTCATGGTTTCCTTGTTCTAGGCACTAACACTTCATTTAAAAGACTAGAATGTTGTTAAATTCTTTCCCAGTGTTACTTTTACACATCAGCAAAGGCAGAAAGCTGTGCCTGCAATCACCAGCAGCAGATGAACTGCAGGTACATCGTACAAAGATGCAATCCACATAGCAAAATGTTTGAGGATTGCTGGTTTAAGAGACAAAAATACATAGGTTTATTTCTGCTTTACTTTTACATTATACCTGTCAAGTTCTTTCATCTGATCATGTAATGCAAATTTCAAGAAGCAAGCCTAAAGATTAACGTAGTGTGGATCTTTTCAATAAAATATATATCAATCCTGACCTATGGTAGCAAAAAACCCAGTTAACAGGAGTCCAGAACTGAGGATGGTTAACTTCCTTGCCTGCTTGAATTCTTTCTGGGTGTACTATTTCTGCTTTCCAGAAAACAGCATACCATGAAAAGATGCTAAAAACACTCAGAAACATGAGGTACCAACCTTTTTGAGCTTAAAGTAGGCTTTACTGGCAAAATTAAACTACAACGCATTTAGCAAACAAAGTAGCAGACACAAAACAAAGTATCTACCTTTGCAAACACTGTACTGCCCACTGGAGAACTCTGTGCTCAGGGCCAGGCTGATACCATGAAATTCTGCTGGACAAAGTAGCTACTCCAAGTAAGTGGAAACTGAAGCAATGGATTAGAATTCAGGATGACTATGATCTTTCCGCATTTTTTAGTAAAAAAAAGGGGCAATCTTAGGGCATTACCTGTTCAATATTAATAGCATTTTACATCCATTGTGCAATGCAGCCTGTGATAAACCCATTTTTTCATATCCTGAGAAATACAAATAACTGTGGCAGCAAGGCACAGAACTTGCCATGGCAGCAATACAACTGCAGGAAATCCAGTTCATCATCACTTCCTTCCATGTCTTAGATTTGTCTTGCTGTCTAAAATGCAAAACCCACCAGCTATTTCTCCCCTTTCTAGGGCATGACTCAGATGAAACACCAGTTTCTCCCCCCAGGTAAAAACCATGAAGATGAGATTGTGCCTTCTTTTGGCTTTGTATCTTCACACAGAACTGTGCATACACACTGCATTTGTTATGGTTGAGCTCCCAAGAATTTCTTTATTATAGTAAGTAAATTTGCTTAAAAGAGAAGCAGATGATTCACAGTTGTGGAGTATGTTGGAGTTTCTTTGTATTTTGCTTCTCATTCTTTATTACAAGTACTATAAAACTATTCCTAATTAGTCGCTCACACAGTCTTTACACTGAAATTCAAAGCCCTCTTGCCAGTGGCATTATAATCTTTGTTGAAGTGATTATAGGATGGAAGAAAGCTGAGACAACAGAAGGTGAAAGAGCAAAGGGACCGGTTGCTCTCATGTATGTTATGATTTGAAGGCAAAAATCCAGGGTAAAAAGTGATTAAAAAATGTAGGTTTAATTATTTCAAGAGAGCATTTCCAACTATTGGAGAATCTCATTATCCTAACACGTACCAACCATACACTTCTTACCTGCATGTTTGGCAAAAATAATGAATGAGTTTGTGTGGGAAATTTTGTATTGCCACAGTGAAGTTGCCCTCAGAGTGCTGTACAGATTTAGCCTAGACCAGTGAGGAATAACCTCAGGCTAGATTGCTATAAGGTATGAAAACCGATTAGGGGATGTCTGGCCTGCCCAGTTAAAATATAATTGGTTTTACATTGTTTAATTTGGATCAACAGCAGTATTTTGTATAGAAAAGGTTTAAGGCAAGTACATAAGATTAGGTTCAGATATAGTGACTGAAAAATAAAGCCACACATGCAGCCACATATCTTATTCTCCTTGTATTGTGGAGGAACATTTCTTACCCTGCGGATTTCCCTGGTGTGAACCATGTGGAGATGGGACTGGTGACCCAGAGAACAAAAGGTACAAAGAGTAAAGTTACAACAAAGGCTGTAGTGTCCCTGGGTCCTCACAGACAGTACTTCTACCCCTGCAGGCTGCCTGTGTCAGCTCAATATCCATGTCATTAAATTCCCCAGCCCTTGTGAACGCAGGAAGTTGTCTGTTTTATCAGTCATACAGTGAGTTCATTCACTTTGTGTAACCCACAATCTGCAGGTGAGGGATGCCAAAGCCTATTTCTGAGGGTACAGCTCTCCCATGATGTACAGTAAACTCACAGCAGCCTGGGCTCTGTTTTGAAGCAGTTTCATTCAACTGCTAGAGACTATGGACTCACCATAAAAGTTACCACCAGTCACAAACCTCAGTATGTGTGTTAGGACAGGCACTGACTTACAGCCTTTCTCTACTGATGTCATGAACGTCTGCCCCACTCAACTGCATTTTACACAGCCACTTTCCTGGGAGTCATCCCTGTAATGTGGATTCCAACTTTAACATGAACATTTTCATGATCCTGTGTATTTGCTGCTGTCAAAAGAGAAGCAGTGTTTTTGAAAGGCTTTTTTCCTTTTTTCAAAGGAAAAGGAGAAAGACAACAGGCAGCCATCAAGAGGAAGAAAAGGCAGCCCAGAACAGCAGTATCTCCCATCACATACCGTGAAAGGGAAGACACGCAGTTCTTAGTTACAGGCACATATATGCAACTTCTTTAGGGGACTAATACTTTGTCTGTATGCAAAACTATGTAAGAGAATAAACAGCACATGTTATTTTACTGCTAGGGATACTAGTTAGGGATTGTTGAAACAGGTTTCTCTTCCAGATCATGACGCACAAAAAGCCAGCAGAACTGCTGCATTCTTCTATAGCCTGACAGTGTTCAACAACAGGGCCTCATCTACAAAGAAAACCAAGAGCAGTAACTTTCTTTAGCTTACATGCCTAATTCCCTGAAACATGTAACACAGTATCAAGAATTAGGTCTCTAAATCCTTCAACACTTGAAAAAACTCCAAAAAATCTTTTTTTTTCCCTCAAAAATTAAACAAATATTGCTTTAAAACCCTGAACCACTGCAGAAGTACAATTAAACACCAGAGCTTCCTACAGCCAAACAAAAAACCTAAAGGCTACTGAATAAAAAATGATGCAAAAGTAGCATTTAAGTAAATATTTGCTTTGAAATTTAACTCTTTAGTGACAAAGCAAGTACCCTCTTCCCCTTTATGCACCTGTTAAAAACAGGCAAGGACAATTCTGTCATCAGAATTGTGCTGGTTTTGTTACAGAATCTTTAGTGGTGATAAAAAGCTAGTGAGCATGCCGCTTGCCATCCAAATCAGTTTCACAGCATATGGCCGGCATGTATAAGAATATTTCTTATTCTACTGCGTATTTGACATCAAAACCATTATTAAGCAAACATGAAAACTGACCTAGATCTATTAAAAAACCCAAGCCCACACCACACTAACTCAAAGTTAACGTGTTACCCAAATGATGTCATCCAAACATGATTTTCCACAGAAGAGGCCTCAGGCAGGAGATGCAGTGCAGTTTTACCACACGTGGAAGCTAAGAGTGTGGTTCAAAGGCCATACTTCCAGTGTACCAAGCGTTATTCCTGAGTGACTGAACAGAACACAGGAAGCTGAATCCCTCATTTTATATGTATGTCTACAAAGATTCTATTTTTCCAAAATCAAAATTGTTAATAACAAAACTACAGACAAGAGCTGTGACGGGGTCAGGATAGATTCTAATCTATCGCAGGCCCAACCGCAGGATGAACATAACCCACTCCTGACAGAGGTTAGTCACAACTATTGTCTTTAAAAACTGTAATTACAAAACCAAAGCAACCCTCCAAACAAGACCCAGGGGTTCCACTGTAACAACAGGAGTAACTATTCTACTGCCCAATCTAAACTCCCTATCTTGTAGTTTCAAACATTCCTTCTTGTCCTAGTCACAACTAAACAGAGCGTTTGCCTCTGCACGTATCCCACCGGCAGTTACAGACCTGGTATATTCTCAGTTCCAATAATCCTTTCTTCCTTCTCTGGATGGAAGACTAAAATCACTGGCATAGGAACTGCATTGCAGGTCTTTAAAACATGCATGGTCCTGATGTTGAAAATAACTTTTCAAGCATGTATCCCAGGTAATTCCCACAGATACATTTCTCTTCATGCACTGAATGAGCAAAGCCCAAACTTAAACTTGCAACAGGGGATCATAATTTGTTCCCTGCACCAGTGTATACCTGCAGCCTGTGTTGTTGACATCATCCCCTTGGACCACAGGTAGAGAAGGTAGGTAGAGAAGATCAAGGACTACACACTTCCACTGGCACAAGCACAGGAAACCAGCTTTCAGCCCCGTGTGTACAGAAACTATGCGGGAAGGTTATGCAGGTGCACAAGACCATCTCTTATTCCCACTTATTTACCTACTGGATGTGCAAGGTGGCTCAGGTCTTCTCAGGTACGAAAGTCCTGGTCTTACCAATGACACTTATTTCCATGAAGCTGCTTATCCTACTTCATGCCAAGAATGTCAATTGCTTTTCCTTGGGGAAAAAAACAGACCCATGGATTTGAGTTCCCTCCAACTGGTACCTGGCATTAAGCTTGCCAGCACTGCCCCAGGGAGAGTTATCCCCAGCTGCCAAATCTGGTAGCAAACAACAAAACCATTCAGGGAAAAAGCGTGACAGCAAGCTAGTCACCAAATCACTGTCTCCATAGCCATACCTGCAAACTGCTATTTTGCCTTGTGTTCACAGAAGGGCAGTTGTGTCACAGTTTAAGATAAAAATTCCTAACTTAATCTAAATCAGACAATTGGTATACATATCCCAGGTGTTATGGGGAAAAGACTGAAACGTATGAGTAAATCATAGAGAAGTATAAGCTGCTATTAGGATATAAAAATTAAAAATCAATAATCAGAACTATTTCTAAGGGGAAAAATACAATGCCATTCAGTAAGAGTTTTGTAAAACCTCAATTCTTACCACTGATGTCAGAGAACGATGAGTTCAAATTAGAAGAGGTGCACAGAAACGCCAGTAAGATGAGAGGGAACAGAAAAGCCATCTACATGGGGATCTTCTTTTGTCTAAATGGCCACACTCTATAAATACACTAATAGGATGACACCACAGGAGGGAACTATTTAAAATACAAAGTTGTTACAAATAACACTAGCTGAGGTATTATAAATGTTGAATAGGAACATGTCTTAACTACTAAGCACATGTATTAAGTTTCTTCCCATTACATATTAAGAATAATTTGAAGCTGAATACTTACATCCACATTTCACAAGCTTGGATCTAACAGATCTTTAGGTAGTTTGACAGCTACTACAAAACTTTTCAATGCTACAGCCACTACCTGACCTCATGTTAAACAGATGATCTCTTATCCCTACAGTCATGTCAGAAGAAGCTTTAAGGCCGCGAGTAAAACTTTCAAGTTTGTTTTTAAACACTATACCTGCATTTCTAACAAATGGCTTACAACACAAAATATGGCCATCTTATTGTCCTTTATGCATAAACTCCCTCAACTTCCAGTTCAGTCTTCACCTACAAGTCAATGTAGTAATTCCACTGCATCAGATGAATTTGCTTATTCCTACTAGCATTTATTAGAAAGAGGAGATGAACTAAAATAGCCTTCCACTGATTGTCAGTCTCCTCCTTTCCAGAATTCTTCAGCCAAGAAGGCAGCTCTATTTTTTCCACTGTACTTTGGAGAACGTGCATATGGACAGATGATAATGCTAAGGACTAGCTACTAAGATTTATCATTCAAAATCCATGTTCCTATTCTTCTCTAACAACTTTAGCATGAGTTTATAAAATACATAAATGGAAATGAGTTAACTAGAGACAAACCTAATGTCAAATGGACTTGAGAGTTAACTAGAAACAAACCTAAGGCCAGCAATGTAGAAAGCAACTCGTACCCCTTCCTCACCTGTGCTGTTTCTTAAATCATGTTTAGAAACTACTGGATAAAAAAAAGAGAAGTATTTTATAACATGCTGGAAAAAAAGTCTTCTCAGCCTTGTATAGCCGACCTAAATTACCCTCACTAAACACACCTCTCCTGCTAAGGTAGCTGTTGGATATATAGGTTTCAAACTAAAGATAGCACTGTCTAACAAAAAAAACCCAACCCACCACCACCATACAATGAGAAGTGATTATCTTGTTTAAGTGTTGACATAAAATTGCAACTGAATAGAAAAATAACAAATATTTGTCCAATTTCCTGTGTAACTCCAATTCAGACACATACAATCACTTCACATTTGTTTCTAGCTTCACTCATAAAGCAAGCACACCTTCCAAAACTCTTCTTAAAAGAAAACTTTAAGTCTTGGTATAACTGCTCTCTCCCAAAACATTTTAACTAAAGCTAAAGATCTTCAAAGAAAAAGTAGGCTTGTGCTATAAACTCATCACCACCCATGAAGTTTTCCCCCTAAATTGAAAGACCATGCATATTCAACAACTGCACTGAGGAATCTCCTTAACTTAAAAAGACATCATTTGGAATTTTGTATATTAAGCTGATGAAAAACTAACAGTCACTCTACTGATGCTTGTCTTCTCCAGACACAGGCTGCTTACAACAGTTGCACAGCTTAATTACACAGATGCACTACCCTAGCACAGCACAGGCATGCTCTGTCATTTGAACTGTCAGGCTAACACAGCCATGGTAGATGTGAATCCAGTGCAAGAACAGCAGCACATGCTCAAGGTGTAGGCATTGTTGAGAGCACATAGGCACATAAAGCATGGCATTTTTTTGCAGTTTACAGCTAAAGTAGCACTTAGCTTTGTCCAAGTCTACAAAGCTTGCCAGGGAGCATCCATACTGTGATAACCAAAGTTACCTATTGTTATCAGATTTTACATTAAGCCCAGTATTTTTTCCACAGTAACTGGTTTTAAACTGGGTTATAGCTAGTGTTAGCTATTTCAGAATAAAAAGAAAATCACAGATGAGTATGAATAGGATATTTTCAACCTAACATAAAACACAGTGGTGTAAAAAAATAAAACTGTTTTGAGACCTGCTAAGTCTGAAGTGGTAACACACATTCACTACAAAACTCAAGAAAGGCCTCTTAAAGACAGATCAACTACAAAACAAAACTAAGATAAACCAGTCTAAGAAACCCCTTTCGTACCTGTTACTCCAGCATTTCACTAGTGAACTCCTGAGCAAACTGACTGTGTATGCTTTAGTCCTATTCTTACTGTATAAGATAAGAGTACAAAGCTTCCAGGTCCATTTAAAGAAAAGTTAACAATGTAAATATTGATTTCACCACTACTTGGCTCAGAACTACTTACAACCAGTTCTCTTGAGCTTCAGAAACTCAAGGAACTAGTGTAGACATTTAAATCACATTATATGGGTTCTGGACTTCAAAAAGCAGTCTTCCTCTAATAACAAAGTACGGCTTATTTAAGTAAATGAGTAACTGTTTCTGTTTGCAGGAAAGAACACAGAGAAGTGAAACAGGATTATTTTTTTTCCCAATTGCTTTTTCCACATTTTGAAATTTATTGTGTGTTTATCACATTCAAAAAGCATTGACCAGTGGGGGTTTTGGGTAACTGTCAGAATGCCAAAGTAAAGCTGGTGTATTTGGAAGCTTAATTAGCACCTAACAGAGATGACTGTAAACTTGAACAGCCATGTATTTGACACTTTAGACTTCCAGTAGTTCTGTGGGCACAACAGAATAATTTTAAAAGGTAAAAAGAAACTGAATGCTTTGGAAAGACCAGACAGTATCATGGACATATGAAATTAAAATTAAAAAGATTTTAAGGGTTTGATGACTAAATCCTTACCCCCGTTTTCACATCTATTTAAAATCTAGTTTCACTCTAAGCTTAAGTTTTTCCATGTCAGGATTGCCTACACTGGCAATTATGGAAAAAACAGGATGAAAACTGCTTTGGGATGAACGCTGAGAGATTCTTCACAAGGCATTGCAAGGCTGAAACAAGAGTGGGGTGGAGAGGAGACAGTAATTCAGCAATTCACATGGTCAGATAAGGACCAAAACTAGAAGGAAAAAAAAATATAATAAATGTAAAGTCAGTTGCATGAAAATGCCCCAACACTGAGCAAAAGACATGCAAGAAAAGCTGCTGCACCAGTGGAGAGTGGGTCTGATTAGGTTTTGAGAGCTGGGAGAAAACTGAAAACATTTCCCCACTGTGTAAGTGACATTACCCACAGTCTTCATTCAAATATATGGAACAAAATCTAACTAAGGGAGAAATTTGATAAACTTTACAGAAAGCCCTTTACAGAGCCAGGTTTGAAACCAAAGGGCCAGATGATTGCTTCATCTCAAAATTAAGACTGAAATATACCAATAGTACTTTACAGCAAGCAGTTATCTTTAGGAATGCATGAAAAAGGACAATCTGCTTTTTAAAAGGGTGTCCTCAAAATCCGGCATACAGATAAAGTACTCTAACATCCTGGATTATTTTTTTTTTCCAAAGCTTTTTGAGAAACACACACAAATAATTCAGATTTAGTCAATTTTATTTACAGTTTGTTTTTTTACATTGCAGAGCATTACACAATTACATATTCTCATTTTCTGACCTGCAAACAGATACCTTAAACGGAAATATTTAAAAAAAAATAAAAATGAAGTTAGATACATCCAAAAAAATGCAACAATTACACATCTGACAATTCACAAAGTGTAATTTACTAGGACGTATCCTAAGAATTTAGGAACAACCAGTCAGGAGAAAATCTGACCAATTTCAGCAATCAATTATTTACACATTCAAAACAAAGCCTCTCTTAATCTAAACCTCCAGGCAAATGGCCTGAAAGATTTCTTCAGGAAGAAAGACCAGAAGTTATGATTCACACCTATGCAGCATTAACAGCCCTTGATCCCAAATACTGAGCGACTTCTCAGCTTTGTCTTAGAGCTACAGGCATCCCTCTCAGCTTTTCAGACCCTGAAGTGTTATATTTGTGCCCCCATGTGCATAGAAAGGTTGAGTGTTTAAGTGGTCACTACGATAAAACCCCATTTAATCTGGTCTTTAAGTTACATGAATTCCTCTTCCTTAAAAGTTTCAGCAAGCCTTCTAACGCCATTTAAACTGGCCAGTGTAGATTGGGGCATGCCTGCCTAAGATGTTTAAGCATGCTTTGAACCATTTGCACTGGTCAGACTAAATACATTAGAGACTACTTAAAATAATCTTTAAAGACCATTTAGACAAGGCTTACATTTCTACACTTCCCTGATGGGCCACCTAATAAAAACAAACAAAGAAAAAAAGTCACAGCTACTACTTTCATCCCTTGTGTTAACCTTTTGTCACACAGCAACTAGTTATATACTGGGTAGAAACTACTAAAAAATTCCCTGCAAATAAGCTGCCTTTCAGCTGAGGCTATGGCTCCTATGCATTGGGTGTTTGAGGAGTTTTTTCTTATTTAAAAAAAAATTCTCACTTGAAAAATACTGAAGTTCTTACTTCCGGCTAATTTTGATTGCATGTTCAATTTGTTTAACTGTCAAGAAACCGCTACAAATGGAACAACTTTAGTATAAAAAGAGCAGTCAACCGAGTGCAACTTCTGACTTGGCAAGTCCTTCATGGTACTTATCTAACTAGGCTATGAATTTTGTGGAGCCTCCAGATTTCTTGCCTACCTTACTTTCCATGCTCACGTTTCAAACTGTGTCAGCAGGGCCCGAACTTCGGGAGTCAGCTGCTTAGCAGCTTTAGCTGCCTCTGTGACGGCCTTGCGGTAAAGACCCTTTCTCTTCTTATTAAAGCGCAACTGGAAGCTTTCTAAAAAGGGGGATAGCTGTGCAAGAGCAAGAAAAGATGTTGTTGTGGAGCCAAACCATGAGATACGAGCCTCCTGTCGAACTAAAAGGCCATTATCTTTCCGGCTCACAGTTATGGTGAGAATACGGGCTGGCCACCAAGGGAAGCCATAAATCTTGGCCCAAACAATGTCCCCTACACATACAGTCCTGCCATCTGGTGTAACACATTTAGAGACGTTTTTGGAAAAGACTTCTGTTTTCAAGGAATTACTGAGCTTTTTCTCTTCCTTTGAAGAAGAGGAGGAGGAAGGTGCATGCATGCTGCCTGGAGGAAAATCAAAGCTTTCAGTAGAGCTACACTCAGAGTTGGTAGATTTCAAATCATCTGTGCTATCACTACTACAAACTGATGCACTGGAAGAGTCAGATTTCTTTTGATTAAGGGTCATGTAAACCGTTATATTGCTTTTGCTGCCTCTCTTGCCCAATGTCTGGTGTTCATCCTGATCAACAGTTACATGCACTTCACTTGTGTCCTGAACCTCACTGCTGGCCTCTTCAGGGCCTTCTGAGGGGCTCTGATTTTCTGAAGGGGCCTCACCTGCTGAGCGGGTGGAGGAGCAGCGAGACTGGGGCTTAGTTGCCATCTTGCCACTCCGTATTTTCTCAAGTCCTGTCTTGAGAGAAGAGTCATTTTCTTCATTCCGATACCTTTGTGGCTTTAAACGCAATCGGGGTGGGAGGGAACCTGAGCTGGTGTTCTGAAGACGCCGTGTGAAGTGGACCTTTGAATGTGCATTTTTGGAAGAGGAGGTTGCACTCTGCTTCTTTTGTGCCTTTTCTTTGGCCATTTTCAAGACTTCCCGAGCTTTCGCATGATCCATGTTTTTGCTCTGGAGAACTTTTTTTGTATTTAACTGCGCTTTTGAAGTATTTGCTTGTGCGGAAACTTTAACTACTCTGCTTCTGCTGTGGGCAATATTTGAAACCTTGACCACAGCATTCCTTTTCTGGCTTTCATTTTGGCTTTTTCCATCCACTTTATGGTCAGTCTTAAGTTTTTTATTCACAGTAGTCACACTCTCATTTCTTCGCTTTTTGTTATCCTCATATTTTGAAGAGTCACTTGCATTGCCACCTTTTTTTATTTCCTTTTTTTCTGCAACAACACTGTTTTTGCACTTGTCACATAAGACCTGCCGGGGTCGTAGTTTGATAGCATTCATGATAGAAGTGGGTTCCTCCCTGTACATTTTACGCTTGGGCCGCTTAATTTTCCGGGGTGGAGGCTGAGGTATTGACTGGTTATATGTGTCCCTGATAAACAAAGGAGGAGGATATGGCGCTCCCTCATGAAAGAGAGGAGGTGGTTTAGAAGTCCATAGGCTTTTAGCTATGCTAGGTTCTGATGGCTGTGTGAGAGAAGAGTCATCAGGGACTGCAGCATTAGATTCACACTTCACCTGTGCCTCGTCTTGGAATGGTTTACTTTGGAGCTGCATGGCTTCAGGTTTATCCTTGTATTCCCTTTTCGGAAATATGGTCACAGGGATTCCATGGGGTCCAAACCTTAAAGAGAAAAAAACAAACAAAAAACAAACAAATTAAAGGTTTTGAGGGATCTTTTGCTTCACTTATTAAAAGCTTGAAAAAGCAGGACAACAAAACCAAGTCAGTAGAGAATATGAAATGCATCAACAAGACACCCTGAAAATGTAATTAAAAAAACATCACCTAGAGACAGCAGTGAAAGAATTAACTCTGTACTTTCAGAAAATTCTCATACGTATACAAACTACACACTCATCCCACCAACTCCAGATCTACATAAGATTAATTTCTGTACTAAATCAACTTATGTGAAGAAAGCATCTTCAGTAAGTTTTATAAAATCCTGCAATCTTTAGCAAGGCACAACAGGTCAATTATGTTTCAGATTTAACTGAGGCAAATACAGACTGCACCAATGCTTGCATTGAACAGGGAGTGCCCTCATTCTTCCTCCACAAAAGATTACCACTTCACCAGCTGATGCACTACAGCCACAAACTTACTAGCCTATTCGTACAGGTTTCCTCCAGCAGAACTACCCTTTCTTTCAACAGAGAAGAAACCATTCATCCCTGGTTTATGAGCAAATAATATTTAAAGCCTTTGTCTACTTTTCTCTGGACAGCTCTAGATCTCTGCTGCCCCATTTGACCCACACAGGACTACACACTGATCAGAATGAAAAACGCCAGCATGACCTAAACATTAGCTCAGCTTTCCTACAGGAACAGGAATAGCCTGCTGCCTGACAGGTAACCAATACATTCTGCAAAGGGTTGTGCTATGGGGAACATTTTATCTGTTTGCAAGGTGCCTTCTCTGGAGAGGAAACCAAACGATAAATACATTCATTTTACAACAAGGTATCTTTTAATCCCCAACACAGCGTAGGAGGGATTATAAAAGCTTTAACCTTCCTTCTCTTCTACTCCACAACCAGCTGAGGTACTGGCCTCACACAGAGCTCTCACCAGGCTGCTCACTACTCTTGAGCTGTGTCTGACCCCAGCTCCATTACACACACTAGGGTTTAGCTTAGATTAGTTGGTATTTTAATACTTAGACCTTACTGCAGTAACAACATGATAGACAAGATTGAAATTCAAATGCCAAATCACCCATTTTGATCACTAAACAGCCACCATTATATTTATCCCACCCCATCTGACAGGAAAATGAAGTAATTACCCAAGATTTGTCCTCAGGTTAACGCTAGTTCATGTTGCACTGCAGCTCAACTGCAACATCCTTTTAACTGACTGAAATTTATTTACAATCTATGGTTGCCTCTCAACTGAAGATAAATGCTGAACACTGGTTTATTTTCCATTCACACTCCAGCAAGAAACATGCAGTTTCTACAAGTGCTTACACGTTGGCTTTGTATCTTCAAAACTGGTTTTGAAAAAATGTCATCATATGTGTTAGATGATTTTTTACACTGTCACCAACAAAAGCCATCACTTTTTTGTCCTTTTGCTTATCTGTTAAATCTCTTTCTACACTTGAAAATCGCAATTGAAGCAAACCCATCCAAGATTAAATTATCTATCCAGCTTGCACTTCATTACAAAAGAACAGAAAACTGTAGGCAACCTAAGCAAGAGTCAACCAAACAATTTTGGAAGGGAAATTGAACATATGATAGTTTACAGTTCAGCATCAACATGGGCAGTGTTGTTACCCTATACCTAGGTACTATTACATTCATACCACTGAACTCTGGAGACAGGCAGAAGCCCAGGTGGGCAGTTAGAGCAGTCCCATCCCTTCCCGTGGGTTGCCGATGAGTGCTCTTTACCACAGAATACCCCACCATTCCATGAAAGTTCATTTCTGAGGTTTGGAACTACTCCAGTTGAATTCCACATGTCCCTCCAGAAATGAGCAGCCTAAACAAATGCAGTCTACTGAACTAGCGATGCTACAGTGAATTATAAACATTTAGCAGCTGATACAATCTTTTCTTCGGCCTACAGTCTGGCACTGAACCACAAAGGACTAACTCAGAAGCAAGTTTTAAGTTCTCTGAAGTCCCAGTCCACCAAGTGTAAAGAAGTTGCTTTTCCACAATTTTCCTTCTGCTAAGGATTATGAGTAAGTTACTCAGTTCCAAGTAGGGCTTTAGAAAAACCCTTCAGCTGATCATTAAATTGGCAACATTATCAGTATTACTTGCATCCAGAACCTCAGCTTCTTTAACAGCAATAAGATCCAGACCCTATCTTTCACCACCTGATAAAGGTGACAGGACTGGGGGAAAAGTTAATTTACTGTAAGAGTTGAGAACAAGACAGAGCCAGATCTCTACTGTGCGAACTCCAATCCTGAAAACCTCAAAAGCAGAACAAGACAGGAGTGTGATATCAAATGGGCAAAACCCATGCAGAACACTTACAACTCTTTCACTGTCTCAGAAACTGCATTTCCTAGCCCCTCACAAGACATTTCCATAGTCTAACACACAAGCGTTCCTTCTAGAAAAGATTTATGCTGACTCCATGTTAGGAAATCAAGCACTGACCAGGGAAGAAGTGGATGAAAAGGACTATAAGGAGGTTCTCCAGAAGGATCCCATTTCAGTACTTCATCTCTTTTTCTAGATTTTCTTTCTACTGCCTCACAAGCAACACCAGTACAATTAGTACTTCAAATGCACAAAAAAAAAAAAGCCTAACGGAAAGCCCTGCATGAGTGATACCATGCAGGCATCAGATTAATACTGCACCTTAATCCGTTCCTTCAAGCATCAGCATTACATACAGGCCAAACAGCTGAAGTGGAATTTTTATCTAAGCAACAAACCTGCTTTAGCAAGATACAAAACCAATCCAGGCAATCTCTGAAGACAGAGTCTGGCTCACAAAAGGTACCGTTCTAAGACAGAGACTAGAATCTCCCGTCCCTCTCTACCTTAAAATTAAGGAATTGTAGAATTAGAGAACATTCACAGATCTTTGATTATGCGAGAGCAAAGAGACTATTCTTGTAACTGCTGTGTCAATACATAAAGACACGACTAGTCAAGACGCAGTCCACCTGAAGTACAGCACTTTGGCAAGCCAAGAGACTGAGTATTACTTCCAGCAGCTGAGCATATGATGCCTTCTCTTTGGCCTCATCCAATAGTAGGTTGTGTTCATAAACATTCAGGTTTTAGATGATCTTTGTTTCCCCCATGATGAGTGAAGATCTCCAGCTATGCAACTTGGACAAATGTGAAAAAATATGAAAACCAGGGAGAACAGCAGCAGAAAACCTTAGGAATGAAACAGGAAATAAAGATAAGGAACTAGGTAAGAGAGTGAATGCAAAACAAAGAATGCCCTATTTTTCTTAAAAGCAGGAGAATGAAGATGTGATCTTAAACCTATTCAAGACAAGGCATGACACAGCATCTAATTACTTCAACAGCAAACAAGTATTTATTGCACATACTAGTATTTCAAGCCCTGCTTACATGCACCCAGTTGGTAGACCTTGAACACAAGTACTTTTCATATAGTCACAGTAATTTTTGCTACACCAACTACATGTTTAAACTAGTTAGGAGTGCCACATGTATGCAGTTGTGAAATTTGGTCCATCTACAACAGACATGAAGACGGACTAAAAGGCTACATATAAAAAAAAAGGTTAAAAAAAATCCAAGCAAGGTAACTTAGTTGTATCATGCCATTCACTGATGCACATTGGTCAATGACTGGCAGTAGATCACCTCTTCAAAGAAACCATCAGTGATACTATCTACGTATTTCTTGTGTCACGTATTGCACATTTAAGTACTCTTAGGAAATGCCTTGTCTTTATTCTAACAACAAACTATGTAATTTTTTTAGTATACTGATCCCAAGTTATCACCTGTCTCTACAATAATATTCTTCTCCTCCAGAACACACTGTTCTTGGAAAGACATACTCCAATTACTGTTTGCTTAGGGAAAAAAATAATCCATTTGCAAATAAGTGTAAGCTGATCATTGTACAGCCCACTCGTGTTATACAGTTCTACTTCATACTAGCCCTTGAAGGAATATAATGATTTGTTGATAGGGGACCTAAAATTGAAGTGTTAGGAAAAGCAAAGTAAGAAATAGGTATTTCAACCTAATATAAGGAAGTTTGTGAAAGCAAAGCATGGCTGCTTCATAGTTATTCAAAATTAGAACCAGTTTTCCATGATGCCAGCTTCCTCTCCTATAAAGGTGTATCCTGGCTCTTATTTGTTTTGAAAAGGCACCTCTAAAAGACAAGACAGTCAAGACCCACTGTAAGAAACTTGTCTCCAAGAAGTTTTAGCAGTAACCAGTGCAATCAGTAGGATCTAATTATATTTCTGCTATACATAGCACTTCAATATACATATGCATTAAAGACATAAATAGCAACAGGAATATCAGGAGCTATATTTAAATAAGAGACTAATGAGGTAGGCAAGATCAAGTCAGGCAGTCCAGTGATCAATTGACTAGGGCATGCAGAGACAGAAATGTGATTTGAAGTCAGGTTTTAGCTGCACAGTTTGCCAACTGCAAGTTAATGAATAGGTATCTGTGGCATCTTTTGTAACTATGGATAGCTAGAGTTCAGGTATAAAACCTAGAAGACTTAAAGCTAGAGATCTGTATAGCAGATCAGTATTATGGATATGTAAACTTCTTAGAGCAAAGTAAAAACCCTTCTTTCAAATCTAAGTTGTATAGCAGAATTACTGCAATGTATACATATTACTATTCAATTTGCATGCAAAACAGTACTGTTAAAGAGTAATTTAAAAAATAAACGAGATAAAGAATAAATACCATTTAAATTCATAACTGTATGCAAATAAACATCTAAAAAATACATCCTGGGGCGAAGTGTTTTTACATTACTACATAATCTTAAGCTCTCATCTTCAGTCTCCAACGTCTAACTTTTACTTCTCTACTAAAAGAAACAAGGAAAAAGCACCTCGTTCTGCCAAGACCCACTGAACTGGTTCAGAAGTATGCCACTGCAAATGCACTAAATTACCATCAACGAAGCACAGTAACTTCCAGTGTTGTGATGAGTATTAAATCAAGTCTGTTGTAAATAACTGTGTTCAAAGCTCATTTTCACTAAATCAGACTATGGTAATCTCTTATACTCAATACCATCCTTGGTGTTGCATGTCTTGACTTTTGCATAACAACAGAAACAATTTTTATTGCATGGATAAAAGTTCAAAGACAATGCTGTGAGTACAACAACATGCTGAAATAATGTAGAGCTAAGTATATGTATATTTCATGCATGTATCTAAACTAAGGGTTTAAATTATAATATTCAGTGTAACATACAATTAGATCATAGCTATTTGAACAAAATATTTCAGAGCTTTCCCAAATAACCTGTATTCATCACAAACAGATTATGCAATAACCTATTTTAAATATCATACTTTATCACACCACGTAAATGGTATATAGAATATGTTGCATGGTGGAAGGTACCTTACTGAAAAAAGTATCCAGAAGCCAAACTATCAACTCAGTGGTTTACTCACCTCCCAAGCAACGTAACACAAGGCTAAATACACTAGAAAATGCGTATTTCACAGAGCTCTAAAAACATGGCAAAGGACTGTAAGTATGAGAGACTCTTCGGAAATAACACATCATCAAAAATAGATGATGCCTCACAATCTCAAACTCTCAGAATCAAGAAAAAATTTGGTTCAAGATGCAATAAACCAAATTAAGTAACATGACAATCCACATCTAAACAAACTAGAAGGACACTTGCTCAAAGACTTTCACTAATCAGTCAGTTTAGTGGTTTTCAGACAGGTACAATTGCCTGAAATCCAAACTCTTGTTTCTGGCACACTTCCAAGTCAGAGGAAAGACAAGAGCAGGGTATGTGTAGAATTGAGTTTGACAGAGTATCTCAGGAAAACTGGTTAAAAGCACCCAAGGTAGCAGCTGATTTTAATAATCCCTAAACACCATCATCTGGGTCTTCTACTGCAACCACTAACCAAGTGGAAACCAACTAGTGGATACCAAACAAAAGCTGTATTAGCTTACAGTATACCTTCCACAAAGTTAGGAGGCCTTTGGAAGTCTTCAACTAGAAACTGATTCCAGTCAGGATGCCGAGGCAGACTTTGAAGAATTATCCACTGTAGAGGCAGAAGAATCTCTATACATCGATAAACCTGAAGAGTATGAAAATAATCACTTCTTTCCTCCCCTAAAGTGAGAAGCTACCTCTCACCTTTTCACTGGAAGGTTTTCTGTAACTTGGGAGTTCTGTCAAGGACATGAAAGTAAACTTTAAAAGACAGAATACTTTAAGTTTAGGCTTCCTGATAACTATAACAATTTTACTGGCATGCTTATGAAGGTGAAAGTCTGTTTAAACTGAAATTATCTTTTAATTCTCACATCTGTTAGCATTACCAGTTTCAAGTCAGTTGCATTTTAAAGTAGATATTTTGCCAATATATTTGAAAGCATTACACAATTGCAAAACTTTATGATTAAAGCTGAATATACACTTCAAGATCATCCACATACCAGTCAGAACAAAGACACGTGGAAGAGAATGGTATCATTTCTTAATGGATGAGCTGTAAGCCAATTCAGCATCAAGATGGGTAAGATTCACCAAGAAAAAAGATAATCATTAAGCATACTGAAAATTTCACCTCCACCCTGTCTCTCAACACTTCAAAAGTCAAGTCAAGCAACTCTTAGAAAGCATTGGCAATCCATGCTGTTTGATTACAGAAAAGCACACCAGAGGAGAATGGTTTAATCATTATCTTTTTCATCACAGTCCAACAAAAACAGTAGTCGACTGTTTAAGAAAGTTTGAGCCATAATCCACAGATGCCTTATTTACCAGTAATAAATATCAGGACTTACTGGTTTGAGAAAGGGGAAAGTCTCAGGCCTTGCACTGGCAGAAGCAGACGGGCAAGTGTTTTCAGTATAAGCAGCAGTTTTAACATACTTTATACCTATACTGGCAAAATCCTAAAAGCCAGCCCAGTTTTGCTAGCCATCTTCACTTTCCAAGTGGAAAGTGGGAAATGAGTAAGCCTTTCGAAAAAACATTTGATAAGTGACCACAAATAACACTTTATAAAATTTTGGATAAAGACACAAGAAAAGATACTTTCCTCTGGAAGCTGAAATATTACAAAAAAATAGAAAAATTTAGGTTGAAAGCAGCATAACAAGGTCTTCTGATCCAACCTTGTCCTCTGAGCAAGGCTAAATTTGTCACTATACCATTCATTACAGCCTCTGTCAGTCACAGAAAGATATACACAATTTCACTACACACACACACACACACACACACACACACACACACACACCACTCCTGTGCTTCCAGTGTTCTGGGGACAAAAGCAAATATCAAAGTGTTATGGATATTCCTTAAACACCAGAATTTCACTAAGATCCTTTACACTTGTAAGAAACAAGAGAACAGGTGATGAACTGGAGGAACACCTTGCAAACTGAGTGTAAGCTCTAAACAACCCAAACCCAATTAAACAAAAAGCTCCAGAGTCCACAGTCCTGAGTAAGACTTCTTTTACTGTTGAGTACATCTATCATAGAGCATCAGTACTTCTATAGAACTTAAACCTTCCCCAGACAAAGTCAACCAATATCGTCCTGTTTATTAAATGAAGTTATTAGTAAAAGAGATCTTAAGAGCAAGGAGAAAGGTGCCACATTCTTTTCCAGTAAGACTTCTGCTGTTTCCTTCTTGCATCAATTCGAGAGTACTATTCCCCCCCCCGACCTTTCTTGACATACATGGTTACATCACACTAGATTCACCATGTGGAGTTCATACCAACAAAACAGGAGCATTCATAGACCTCACGTTTCAAGAAGTGCTAAATGTACATTATTTTTAAAAGCTAACAGATGTTCTGCAGATTGAGACAACACAAACTAGGGAATGGATGCAACGGTTCATTATTTATCCTTACCCTTCTGCATAGAAAGTTCCATGAATAAATGGAGAAAACTGTGGAATTCAAGAGTTGCCAAGAAAGAACGTTGGAACTAGAAACTGCTACTAGGATTACATGAATTTGAAGCTGTCTGCAAGAGTTTGTTTTCATCATATAGTTCATGTGTACCTTGCTGCAGGAAGTCCTTCCTTATCTTCCACAACCAAACCCCAATTAGGATATCATTTCAAACACCTGACTACTAGCAGCACACTGGACATATTCTGTATATCTGAGGCTTTTAGGTAACAAAATAACTTTTTGCTCTCCCTTTCCCCCTCCTCAAGAGCTATTATGATGACACACAAGGCAGAAGGGAAAAAGCTTGGAGAAAAAAACAATAGGAAGACATGCATGTCTATCACATTTAGGGCTAGAAGGTAAATTTTAGTGAAATGGTAAAGGAACAGAGAGTCCAAGTCCTGACTATTGGCAAAATAGCAGAATATAAATTTAAACCCCCTCCTACCCTTAATCTTTGGGAAGGGGAAAAAAAAAAACAAAAGGAACTGTAGAAATAATTAACCTAGAAGAGGAAACTAAACCCAGGACTTCTTAATCCTACATTTTCAGGTTTACAAATGCTATGTTCATCAACTATTTCCATACTGCTTACTTCCTCCAGGTGCAAAGCAAGATTTACACTAATTCTGAGCCAGCAGTTGGCATTAACGTCTCATATACCCTAAGCAGTGTTACTCAAATTCTGGAGACAGGAAAGCTTACCAGCTCTATTTAAGCCCTATACCTAAGGAGTAGTTTTCAATGGCAATTTGTACAATGGAATGGGAAGTTAACTACATGCATGAAGCATTCCATTACTCACCCTAACAATGTAAGACAGGATTGCCTTCTCCTCCCTGATGGTTGGCTGCAATTCCTGTCTCTCCTACCTGCACAACTCCATCAGATATACACTGCAGAACTCATATCAGAACCTTACCCTAGCACACAATAAAACACTTACAAGGTAATTAAAGCAGTAGTAATAAACTTTAACAGTAAAATCACATTTTTTATTTGTTCAATGAGCCTTTATAATAACAAAAGTGGGAATGTGTCCCTCTAAATTATTATTTACTGCATAGGAAATGGATTTGGGACTCAGATGTGGGTTCCTATTTTCTGCTGATTTACAAAACTTCCTGTGCAGTTGCTGAGACTGCCATTCGTACAGGCAGAGAAAATACTTCCTTACCTCAAATAAATGTAGGAATAAAGTCCACCGAACACCAATGCGCTTGTGTTCTTGTGTTATAAATTCCTAAATGCACATCCTATTTACAGCATATAGAAGATGAAACCAGACCTTTAATATAAACACCACTGACTTCATATCAGCGTCCACAAGAATAAAACGCAAAGTCAGTGAAAACCCACCCCCAAAAAACCCTTTAAAACCAGAAATATATGGGGACATTCTTGCTTTTTTCTCAGCCTGAAGTACAAGTAACACAGAACAAGACTTGAGAAGGCTGAAAAAAAAAAAAAAAGTCTAGTGGACAGGTTTTAAAACAGTCATTAAAACTTATTCTTCTTAGTACTGTATGGAAGTAGCACCTTCACTGCCCTGCATGGGAAAGCAGAAATTAAGATCCAAAGAGGACTAGGAATTATTTTCTTTCCAGTATACAATGAAAACAGTATTTGCATGTGCAGTGAACACATCAGCCACTTTCTGAAGCTACTGAGTGACTGAATTCTAATACAAAGTTTCACTTTTACTTAATAAGAACTGGCAGTTTTAAGATACAAACTTTTCTAATGCAAAAGAGATCAGTAAGACTATTCCCATGTACTTGAGTGAGCTAGTGAAGATGGCTTTCTTTTTTGATCCAGTGGAAAAACTTAAGTTATAAAAATTCCAGGGCCTCCCACAGACCCAGAAGGAAGCTCATGAAAAACTAATGGTCTATAAGTCCACATACTGCTACACACACAAAAAAAAAAAAAATAAAGAAAAGCTGATATCTAAACTGTACTATCATTCAGTCGCTTATCACCAAAGTTATAAAGTCTAGAATAAAATTTATATCTTGAGTATTCACTTAAATCTTGGGACCACCTGTTTTCTGATAGTGCTTCACTTTTCTTACAGTTTGGTTTATTTCTACAGTTTGCTTACCACTTCATTTCCTGCCCTGGGGCACCTCAACAGAGACTTCTTATTCATCTACATATATTTACCTGTCACTAGGTAAATACTGTGGACCCTGTGTCTTGAAATTCAATTCTTCTTGTCCAGGCACTCTGAAGAGCTTGGCTTTTTAGAATTTAAATTTCACCTTTTGGATTCCCATGCCACAAGCACCTCTGAAAGAGGTCACATACCATATGAATGGAAAGGAGGAAGTGCACTGCAAAGGAGAATCTGTGAGTAACAGCACAAGCCTTCATGTATTGCTCTTCCACAGCTGTTACTGTGAAGACTTGCCTCAGGGCCTGTGCTTAAAAACAGGGGCATTGAGATGCATGCTTCCACTGAAGCCACAATGTAAAAGCCTACATTTTGCTTGCTACAGATGACCTTCACTGTACAGGGCTGCAGGAGATGTGCACTGAAGTTCCTGTTCTCATGCAGAAGAAAACCTCAAGCGAATGAGATGTTTGTGGTCAATGCATGTTTAGTAAGATATGATGTCTTTCAGAAGTAAGGGAGAAGCTGATATTTTCCTTCTTCATACATATAGACCCACAGAAGTACACAAGCATGCGCTTTGTCACTCTGCTAACCAGAGCAACAATGTAATGTGCTGATATAACTTCAGACCTACAAAAGAATTGATGTTAAGTAGCATTACAACTTCAGCTGTAATGCCTTCTGGCCTGCTCTGAGACATTTCAGATTTCACACTAGAAGCGAGTACAGTTTGCAGATCACATTTTAGTACTTGGCTTCAAAAGATAAACTGGTAACCTAGCATTTCAAAACACAATTACTGACGAATTTTAAAACTTGCTTCCATAACATTATCCAGAACGTGGGTTTTAGAAAAGGCCTTCTGTTTCAAAAATCAAGAAGTGAGGTCTAGGGCAAGTGTTCATCTCAATACCTTTCTTTTTAGAAAGCACTGACAATACTGATACCACAGCAAGTTATTAAACAGCTACTAGTAATGTAAAAGGGAGTGGTAAAAGGCATATGACCACACATACAGCTTAAAATTTTGGGGGAAAACCCCAAAGTACTGCATTTTTTGCATACCAATTATTCTAAATAACAACTCTGGTCAGATTTCACTTTTCTCTCATGTACTTGCCTAGTCCTTATATGTCTAGAAAACAAACACTAAACCAGGAAGGTATTTTCACCTGTAAATAGTAGTTAGATTAGTTATAAGATACACAGTGTCAATGGTGACTTCTGGCCTCCTAAAAACTCCTTCCTATAGGAAGGCAATGAAAAAACGCAACCCCTAAACCTTACAGTCTGACAAGGCTTTAGGTTATTTTGTGACACATAACAGGCCTCCCCAAAAAAGGGTATTTAAGAACCTTTTAAACTCCACCTCATTCATTGCATACAAGGGGCAATCAGTACTAATAACTGTACTTCAGGGCTGTAATAGCCTGCCTTGAAAACCTTTATTCTGAAAAATGGTATGTACTGAAAAATAAGGTTACCAAGGCAATACAAGGCACAAGTCAATCAGACCTCGGGTCTTTACGGTTGTAGAAAGGCTGGAATAAAAGCCAGCATCTGTAGTTCAGGTCCTCTTTCCCTGCCAGACAGGCATGCTGGAGGCCCGACGGTAATCCCAACCCAATCGAAAGGAAGCGACCATGTGCTCGCCCCTCTCCGGCTCCCCCCTTTTCCCATTCCCACTCGGGACTGTTTTGTCAAGGACAGCACGGTGAGGCAGGTACCCACGGGGCAGCCGTCGGCACCGCTCGCACCCCGGCAGGGCCCGCTGCCCGTTCCGCGCCTTAAGGCCGGAGGCGGGCGGGGAGCATGGGGAACCTGCCAGCCCCTCCGCCCTCTGCTAGAAGGGTCGAGGAGGTTGCCCATGGGCTGCTGTCTCTGCTCCCCGGGGAGGACGCGGGGGGCAGGAGCCGTTATGCTCCCAGGCGGACCCTGGATGGAAAGGGAGAGAGGGCGGCTACCATCGTGCCCCTGGGCCCCTGCTCAAGCCACTATCGCCGCGGGGCGAGCCCACGCGGGCCTCGGGGGAGGCCCACCCTCCCTGGGCAGGAAAGGCGCAGAGCAGAGCGGTCAGGCGGCCCCGAGCTCGCTCGCTGGCCCCGTCGGTGGGTGGGGGCTCAGGACGGCTCCTCAGCGAGCTCTCACCTTTTAGAGAGGTCCATGAGGACCCCGGAAAAAAGCTTCTCTCCCAGCCGGAACGAGACCACCAGGGCATCCTCGATTATGTGATCCAGGGTGACCCGCACCTCGGAGCCAGGCAGCAGCGGAGCCTCCGCCTCCCCTCCGGCCAGAGCCACGGACACCGGGGACTTCGGCTCGACAGCGGCGGCATAAGCAGCATCCGGCTCCTCCTCCTCCGGCCGGGACGGCTCCTCCCCGGGCTCCGGCTCCGCGGAGCCCCCAGTAGCCGGCGGGCAGGGCTGCGGCTCCTCCTCGGGAAGTTCGGGGTGCCCAGCAGGCGGCGGGCAGGGCTGCGGCTCCTCCTCGGACTCCGGGCTCGGCGGTCCCCGGTGCTCGGCCTGGGGCGAGTCCACCTCTGGGGTGGAGGGCGGCAGCTTCTCCGTCCTCTCAGCTTCCGGCTCCCGAGTCCCGGCGGGGCTCCGGGCTCGCTGCACAGGCGGCGGCTCCTCGGCCTCGCCGGGAGCAACCTTTCCCCCGTCGGCCTCCTCCCCATCAGGCACCACCGACTCCACGGCCTCAGTGACGGCAGGGAGAGGGTCCGCGCCGGCCTCGCTGCCCGGGATAGGCTCCATCTCGGGCTCCGCTTCGCCGGCCCCCCCATCGCCCGGCACCGCTGCAGTTGCTGCCGCCTCCGCAGCCATGGCCGCCATTTTCTCTGCTGCTTCACCGCCGCCTCCCTCCAGCAGCGGGATCGATAACCACGGCCTTCCCCGCCCGCCTGGGAGGGAGAGCCCGCCCCTAAGCGCGCATCCGGCAGCCTATTGGCGGGCTCGGTGCGATTCTCTACTTCTATTGGAGAGCAGAGCAGTCCTTTAAGCCCAGCAGGAACTTCTGGTTGGCTAGAGGGGTTTTCATTCAATGAAGAGTCGGGAAGAGGAAGGAGGGGAGGGGCTTGGTGCTTTGCAGGCCGTTACAGATTAGAGGGGTTGGGCCCCTGAGGCTGCTCCGCCGCCTCATTGGCGGCAGGAGGAGACGCTCCCGCGGGAGGCTGGTAATTGGCGGCGCAGAACGTCCGTCAGGGGGGAGGCGCGGATCAGGGGCCGCGCGGTGACCGGCGGCCGGGAGAGGGCGTGAGGGAAGATGGCGGGGGCGGGAGAGCAGCGATAGGGGTTAGCTAGCCCAGGAGGGGCAGCCCCGCAGGGGGGAGAGGGAGCACCCGCGCCTCACCTGTGCTCCGCTGTGCCGTGTGGCAGGTGGAGTGCCACGTGCTGCGGGGGCGAACAGGGCCCGCTCTGGAATGGAGGGGGGCGAGTGAAAACCTGTGCTGAGAGGGCGGGTCGCTAGGGAGAGGGGAGAATGTGTGGAAAGCAGAGGGCCTGGTGTCTTTTGTGAGGTAAATGAACGCTTTACAAGATTAAGTAGCACGAGTTAGGTACATCAGGTAAAGGTGAAAAGCGCACTGTCGAGAATGGGATAAAAAGTCTCAACGTTTTCCCCCAAGGTGTTCACAGTCAGCGGGTTTTCTTGTGGGAGCTGTAGTTGCTACCGTGTGGGTATACCCTCTCTCCCTTCTCTGCCCCCATCTTCCTCCCTCACCCCCCGGTAGCAAATCTTGTATTTCCTAAAATAAAATTAAATTAAAAAAAAAAAATTTTGTCTGTTACACGCATTATTTTATATTTTGGGAAGTCGAGTCCTTTGTAGAAAGGAGCAGTTTGTTTGGAGGAAGGATGGATGAGAAAGAAAAGTGGGAGCAGCTGGAGACAAAAATACAAGTGCTCTTCCAGTATGAGTTGCTTTACTTTTCCTAGTGCTATTATGAGAGATTTATTGATTAGTAGCAAATGAATTTTTCTGAAAGTAAGAATTCGGTGAGGTGTTGTTTAAAGTATTCCTTTTCTTTCATGATAGTAACTTTTATTGGCGGACTTCAAAGTTGCTACCAACTATGTGCAAACAGCTACACCCCACATTGTCAAGTGAAAAAAAACCTGATAAATAATGGGCATGAAGAGCTAACAATTTTTTTGCAAGAAATATAAGGGAAAAAAAAAAGATCAGTTTTAGGGCTTCATATTACACTCTATTTTCTTATTTGTAACAAAAGTGAGTTATATGTAGTTAAAGGACTACAGTAATGCAAAGAATTGTTTGGTAATAATAAACGAGGGCATGGAATAGTGTTCTATAACAGTAAAAAAAGTTTTGTACAATTGTATGCAAGTAAAATGATCTTGCAAGCTGCTAGCTATAGGATTTTAATAAGTAATAAAGGCAATTACTAACTTCTCTGTTGTCCTGATCTTAGTTTGACTTGCATAATAGACCTAAAGACTTCGTTTCGTATGTGATAGTGGTTTACATGTTGAACATAATGTTTTTGTTATTGGTGGTGTAAAGCTTGTAAGCAATATATAGGAGCATCAGCAAGAATAGCTAGACATGTTTTGGGAGACAAATACATTAGAAATATAGTTCACAGAATGCTAAAGATAAAACCGCTTTTTTTTATTATTTTTATGTTTTACCACCATATCTGTTAAATGGTTTAGTAATGTGGGTGGGTAAAATAGAATATGTTTATCAGGGGAAGGAGTAGTAGATACTGAATTACGAATTTCTTTTTTTTCCAGTCATGCTTGCAGCTTTGTGAGTCTGTCTCACAGAGAAACAGCAGATGGATTTAGCGTATGATCTGTGGCTGAAAGAAACTAGAGTTGGTAAGCTTTCCAAAACTACCTACCATAATACTACTTCCTAAATAATTTTGATGCAATTTCGTTATACCATATTTGTAAACTATCTGTATTCCATATCCTGAGGCTATAATGCTTTGAAAATGGCAACTGTTTAGGCACCCCTAAGGCTGAATATGTTCTTTGCCCGAATTCTGGAGAATAATAAGATTTGTGTTGCTACTGAGTTACCTTCATGTCAAAGCTATCCCTGCGCAAGGCTTTCAGTTTTAATTCAGATCTGAGATTTCAGGGTTTTCTGTATGTTCTGCGAAGTAGAATGCAGTAGTGGCTCTGGAAGGTTCAGAGGGGTTGCAAATGGTTCATAAAGAGTTCTCATCTTGAAGCAGCATGGTATAAAAGAAATGGTTGTAGGAGTGGAAGGAGGCCTCTGCTGTTCTTTCCTCATGATATGCGGATTGACTCCACAACTCGTTAAAGTTGCAAGTAGGTATGCTTTATTCAGCTGAGGCGCATGCCTTTGGGGGAACTATCCCCCATGTGCCTCAGCTGAATTCAGGCCCCCTATCACTCACATTGTTGTTTTTTTCTGTGCAGTTATGACACATATGACATGTAGAAAATGATGATTTGTTTCCCAGAAACTTTTTACCTCATTCAGATGAGTTCTAGGACAGATTAAAGAAACACATTGGTGAGGATAGCTCATAAGTAACACCAGAACTGTTTTTACATTGCTCTCCTACGCAAAGAACCTCACTGTGCTTGGAGGTATTCCAACTGTATTTCAACAGACCAAACCACACTCTGCATGCATAAGACTGTTCTGCACATTAGAGGTATGGTCATCTGCTCAAATACTGTTTTCCTTATTACTGTCTTACACTAGTAATAATCTCTTTGTTCATCCTAGTACTAATATTGTGAGGAATAGGCATAACATAGTAATGGAAGGGCTGGCAGGGTACAGAGGTATGTATTGTCATGTATTCTAATTTTTTGTAATTACAATTTTTCATTCAGGAGATGTAGTACTGTGTTTCAAAAGCCTACAAACACTTGCACTCAGACTGAAGTTTGCAGAAACAAAGTTGCCAGACAGCTTTCACCCAAGGGAGGCCAGAACTGTCATGCCTTTTATATAAACCAGCATGGCTCATGTAGATACTTTGTAAAGTTGGTGATTTTAATTGTGCTGGCTGCTCAGTTCGGTTAGCCACAGTTCATTTCTCTGGTGCTGCTGTGCCATGGCATAGAATAATGGCAGTAAATTCTGAGCCTTTAAGAAATTACCATCTAATACAAAGAGACTACTCAGCCCTGCAGCTGATGGGACATTAAGATCCAATAGCTCAGCCCAGCAGGCTTTTTGTTAAGTTCATACTTAGGCAGAGGGTAGGCTTAAAATGGAAGATTTCCACTTGCAAAACGTCTGCCACGTTAGTGCTTACTGAAATCCACCTTGCTTTTCAGCAGGTGTTGTTTATGGCAGGCTGTTAAAATGCTAACTAGCATCTTTTACATTTGCTGGAATCCCTGGCAATCCTTATCAGTGTAGGAAACAAATCGGGGTCTATGGCTTCTTAACATTCTCAACTGTTTCATTGAGACAACAGAAGATATTATGTGTTTGACCAAAGCAGTTTCAACTGCTGGGGGCCAAGTGTCTTAAAACAGAATGTAAACAGCTCTTTTGTGGTTCCATTTGAATCTTGAAAGGTGCTGTATGTGGTTTTTTAAAAAGGTAAATAGGGACATTTATATACCACTCTAATGGCCAACAGAAATGTAGTACCATAGGTACTACTTTCATAAATGAAAGTATGCTAACAAAAGGCATGTAGATGCACGATGAAACTAGTAAGTTAAACAAAAAAGCATTAGCTATATAACCTTTTTTTCATCCCAAATTCCTTTCATGACCATTTAATTTCTGTTTATTTTAAATACAGCCTGTAATCTCTTTAGGATAGGGTTTGTGTTTCTGTGGCTGATGTGTATAGTGATTGGCATAGTTGGGGCCTTGGTTCTATCCTATAAGCTTTAGAAAGAAACTGCCAAAATAAAATGAATGAAGTTAATGAAAGAAATTGTACTAACCCACTTGCTGTAGGCTTCTGCCAGCAAGTGGCAGAAAGGACAGAAGTAGAAATAAGAAACTGGATTTGAGGGAGGAACTGATACAATTGGAGTGAACAAAATTATTAACCTGGAGGCAGGAAAAATGCAAAGCTCTATAAAGATGTGTTAACAGCATATTGACAGGTTGGATAGCTGAAGAAGTTGTAGGAAGTTTGGGCTGAGTGAGTGAATGATGTGATGTGCTTGCATAATGCCTGTAAGAAGCAGATATGATTGTATCTGTGTGCCTGGGTATAGATGGGTGAAAGAATTGTTTCTGTGTGTAAACTGGGATGCAGCAAGGATCGGGTCTGGCAGACTTGATTGCTTCTCAGTATTAGTGATACTGATTTGTTCAGTCATGACCAAAACATATTATTGCATTGACTTAACTATAAATGGAAGATTTTGATTTCTGTAAATAGTCACAGTAGGTATGTGTGCTTCAATTAATTGGTGCATTGGGTTAGGGTGTGTATCACTGAAGATGATGTATAGTGGTAACATCATTCTCTGGGCACCAGGTTCTGTAGAAGGGCATTACCATGAAAGAGCCCACACAAAATGCAAGATTGTAATGGAACAATATACATAAATGGAGTGTCATCAGGGTTGCAGTGAAGCCAATGTGTGTGATTGCAGCATAGCTACAAATAGCTTCCTTGGAGCTGATTTAGCTCCCAGTAACAGAAACTATGATAGCAGTCCCCAGAACAAGCTGCACCCTGGTAATTACCTAGCAGTTGGAATTTGTGGCATTACTGATATCCAAGCTAGCTGGATATGTGTGAGGTTACTACATCTGTTCATGCCACAACTGATCTGTCTTAGAACAGGCATATGAAACCTATAAAACAGTTTGTGGATTTAAAGGGGGTGCTTATAGTGTCTTGGTAGAATTGTAGATATTTTTCCTAATATGTAGACCAGGGTGTAAGAATTAGACCAAGGTGTAAGAATTTTAGGTTAGAGGTTTACAGTCTGAAGTTCTGACAACATTGCTGTGACTTTGTAACTCCTCACATAAAAGATATTGTGGTTTATATACATCCAATAGCTCCAGTCTTTGCTGGGTCTTCAGCAACAACACCAAGAAATTGTGCGCTACAGGAAGCACCCTGCTTTTCTGCCTGTGTCATTCAGAATCATACTGGCAATAGCTTCTGCTGTTGTCACTGAGTAATCTGTTTCTGTGACCCCTAGGAAAAGCAAGGTCTCACAAAAACCTCAGCTTTTTATGCTGTGTTAATAAATCCATTTTCATGTTATTCAGTGTTTGATCTGCTATTGTTGTGACATTTTCAAGGCTTTCCTATTTAAAAAGAAAGTGTAACCAATGAAAGGCAATATATGTAAGCAATGCAGGAGTATAAGCAAGCAATCAGAAAGTAAAGATTGAGTCTTGAATGTGCTGCAGGCTCACTGCTTCTGTAATGTTAGGAAAGTGATGCTCTTAAAAAATTTGTTAATTACATGTAAGCTATTTTGAAACTGCATCATAGATTTATTATAGAAAATTGGTATGGAAGGAAAAAATAATGATTCCTTCCTGAAATGTTTGGTAACTGATTTTGAAGCCATATGAATGTAGAACTCATTTGTTAGGTTTATAAATGATTATTAAAGGATTTGTAAAATCTCACTGCATGCACATGTGCCCCAGAATGGAAAACTGATTTAAATCGATCTCCAATAGCTGGAGGTGCTTAAAGAAAATTTGCAACTATAAGTGAGCCCTTGGGGTGAAGCAGTGACATTAGCACACTGCTGACATGTCTCACACTTTATCATTTTAAAGAAATTTGAGTCTAGAACTTCTTGTCTTTTCTGATTTCTGCTTTCTTCTGAAATGTGTGCATCTGTAGGTACTGGTGGTATCTACAATGTATCTCCACATATTTTTCCATTCAGGTAAAATAAAATTACTTTGAAGAAGCAAAATTGCTAATATTATTATTGTTTCATATTTTGGCATCTAACACCTTATCTCTAGTTTTGCATGCATACGTTGTAACTGTCTTTATTGAAAGATCTTTCAATAGTTTTGTATAAATTTTAAAAAGTAAAGTCATCATGCACTGAAACCTAGGTTTATAGTGTCTCTTATACAGTAATTATTGTTACTAAATGATGAACTTATTGATTATAACTGCTTCTTTGTAGATAAAGGTAGATAAAGTGCCAGTCCTTTTCTCACATGTATATGCTAGTTCTCTTCACAATTACTTATTTTCAGCACTAAATGTTAGTTAGGGTGTGAAACGAATTTGTTCATTTATATGATACATTCTGTAGTACCCAGCTGGAACAATAAATTTTATTGAGTCTTGGAGACTCTGTAAATAAAAATTAAGCTAAAATGTGACCTTCTTACTGGAACTGCTAACCTGGCTGGCAGCTGGGCTGACCACCTCTTCATCAAGCCTGGCAGGCAGTGCAAGTATTCTGTCCCTCTATTGTGGCAGACCTGGTGGTTAACATGGGCTTAAATTACTAAGAAAGTTCATTTTCAATAGTGGTTTAGCTATAGAGGAAGATATTTACATGGCCTAATTTAAGTGCCCAGATTAAATGGACAGTTTAGGAGCTCTTTTAGTAAAGAAAGGAATTGCTGTCAGGACAGTGGTTCAGAAAGGGATGCTAAACTAGCTCTGAAAGTGATCTGTCCTTTTGACTATTCAAGAACTTAAGTTTCACAGTTTACAGAGTGAAATTGTGATTTTCACCTGTACTGCCATATTCTCAAAATGTAAGAATGGGTTTTAGGAAAGTTTAATTTTCCAGTTCTAAAATAATGTGTAATGCATTTTCTGTGCTTTGCAAAAAGCAGAACTTTAGCTAGTGTAGTATTTTGCGTGGCTCTTAGTGCCAGACCAGCACACCTGGGCACTGTGTTAGTGAATTTAAGATCTAAGGAAACTGAAAATTAGTTTCCTTCAGATTTTATTTTTTTCTTCTTGTGTAAGAGTTGTAGTGAACAGAAAATGTTTTCAGTAGGACATAACTGTCACTTTGTTATTCTTTCTTAGGTAATCTAACACTGAATATTGAAGTTTTCTTTTGTCTTATGACTGAACTGAGGTGGGGGAAAAAAGCACTCTGATAAGCAAGTTGGAAAGAAGATTCAGAGTTTTATGTGCGCCTTTTGATTTCCATTTCTTTCTTTTTCTTTTTTTCTTTTTCTTTTTTTTTTCACTAAGCCCATATATTACCTAATTCATCTGGGACTTGTAAACTTCACTTGTAAATTATATGAGCATATGATTAAGTAACAGTGCTTTAACACGTTGTCCAGTGTGTGACTCAAAAAACTGCAGCAGCTGCTACGAATCCACTCCAAGGGAGAGATAGAACACTTACTTTAAACACTGTTTCTCTTCTACAAGAAAGAGTCCTTCTAGAATAAATCCTCACAAGAGGGTGTATTTTACTGCTGCATAAGCTATTATTCATTTTGTGGCACAGAAGGAGTAAGATATAATGTCTGGTGTAGTGGCTCAACTGGCTGCTTTCAATCTCTTAAGCTGCTGGAAGTTGTGTGTGATCGTAACTGCTCTAAAGTGGTTTTGTTTGGAAGGGAGCAAATTGCACAAAGGGAAAGTACTGTTGAAAAGTTTCTCAGGATTTTCCCTGCCATTCCGAAACCTTTCCCCAGAATAATTTTTGGTGTTGAACACATGCATCGATATGTACAGTAATATGGAATTAGAGTAAAATATATGAACATTTACCTTTAAGTTGTATACAATGTGCTTGTTTGCTGAGTAAAATGGGATACACCTTCCTTTAAAGATGAGTGTTGAGGGGTTTTCTTATGTGAAAAAGCACATGAATAATTCCTCTAATTATTTCCTCTTCATAAATATTAGTTAGTGCAATGGGTAAGCAGCAGATAAGAAACATTTTATGTCCCTCTGTTAAAGCACTGACATGAAAATACAAAATATATTCTAATGTGTGATGGATGAACACATCCTTCCTTCAGGGTAGGGATTAAACCCATTTGCTAGGTATTTCAAAGGCATTTAGGGCCTTTGAAAACAGACTTTAAATCAGTTGGTAAAAATCCGCAATGTCCAAAGCAGATGTTAATTTTGAAAATCTGTAATCGTTTTTTCTCCATAGTCATCTGTCAAATCCTTGAGAGAGGTGTAAAAACCACCATGTTCATGTAACTGCTGAAAGCAAGAACACCTCTCTTAAATCCATGACTTCAGTTCGTGTCTGCTGAGCATCAAAGACCTAGTTTGTTTCTGGCAGTTAAATGGAATCCTGTGATGTGCTTGTGTATGAATGACATGAACTTTATTAGCTTTTGTTTACCATGGAAGTGCACAACTCAAGCAGGCAGTAGCATTGTTCTTTTCCCCAGTAATGTGTGGCACCTACCCCTTGAGCTCAAGGGCTGCTCCACAAATGCATCACACTTTAGTTCAACACAAGCCACCAAACAGGAGTACAAAGGTGGAAAGTTTTCTCTGGGCAGTGTATTGCCCAGGTTGTTTGTGTTCTTTTTGTTTGTTTGTTCATTTGGCTTGGTCTGGGGGCTTTAGGTAGGGTTTTTTGTTTGGTTTGTTTCTTTTTTTTTTTTTTTTCCTTCAGATTAAAGTACTTTCCAAAATGCAAATTGCAAGGCACATGGAAGTCTCTTTGTATGTTTACATAGAGAACAAAACAGTTGGGCCCAACTCTGGTTGTTTCCTTTACTTGCCACCATGGTACAAATAACTGTGCAGCTTTTTCTCCAGTATCAGAAAGACTATTTCTGTCACCTGTAAGTGTGTTGGATTTTATTCTCCATCCCATACTTTAACTGCAGTGTTGTTCTTATCCTGATCCCTGCCTGCTTCCCAAGTAAAAATATCCATGTCAAATTAATGACTATAATGTTCAGGCTGGCTTAGTGTTGGCTATGGGTTGAAACTCATATGCTACTGACATGCCTGTAATGCACTGGTGACATGGGATATGCAATTTATCTCACTTGTCACTATTTGGCCACATTATCACTGGAGCTAGGATAAATTTGAAGGTCTGAAAGCAAGTATAGGTAAGTTAGCATGGTAATTAATTTAGTATTTATCATAGAAGTGTTCTGAGCAAATTGCATGTCTCTTTAGTCTTAAAAAGTATGTCAAAGCAACTCTTTTGTTCTTTGGTTGTGGAAAGACAGTAGTTTTTCTGAGGTTATTCTTTCTGCATCTGTAGACAAACTCTGTTGACCCCAAAATCAACAGAATTTACAACTGTTGAGTTGTGGCTTCTCCCTACCTGTGGTCCCTGGGGATAAATCTCATGTCAAATAGAAATAACAAGAATGGTAAAATACTGACTGTAATTACTTATGGAAGTGGCAGTCCTATGTAGTCTATTCTCATTTAGGTTTTTTGTGCTGACAGAGTTTAAGAGGGTAGGACAATAGAGGAAACAAAATTGGCTAATAATCATTTGGAGTCATTGTACTTCCTGAGCTGAAGCAAGCAGTTGCCAACACATCTCTTACACTGTGTCCTTCTCTGTCACTTGTAGCCTCAGCTTTGCTGGCTGTGAAATATGGACAATAACTTTTGATTCACCGAAGTGTAATGTGGTTTAGTAATAATGAATGTTTAAAAACAACTTGAGGATGAAGAGTGATGTGTAAATGCTAAATGTTATCCTTGACAAAGGCACAATAACAAGATAATTAGTCTTTCAGATGCATCTAGTTATTCCATAAATTAGAGATTAATTTCTCTCCTTAAATTAAGAGTTATTAACACATTCAGCTTTCTTACTAATTGGTTTACATACCAATAGAATGTATTTCAGTAAAATGGCTGGTGAAGGCAAATGTGTTTTCCAGCCAGGCATTGCCTTGTGTGCAACAATTCTATATGGACTGGCTACGCATCAGAGCTAAGCACTGCAGTAAGGTCAACAAAACAGAACAAGTTAATACCAGGATTTTCTAGACAGATTTCAAAAGCATGCTTACAATTGGCAGTCCCTCTTCAAGTTACCTTGACTTCATGGTTTTCCTGAATAAGAACAAGTAACTTCTGTCTCACATCCTTCTCTAAATTATCTGGTATGTTTTGTAATTGGATCTCCCTTTGAGTTTGCCATCTACTGACCATCTGATGTTATGAAAGTCATAAAAAGGAGACCTTGTGGAGCCCAGGATTCTGAACTGTTCTTTCTGCCTCTTATGGTACAGTTTTGAAACTGTTCAAAGGAGAGAGTTGTGGCATAAATGACAATATACACATGTTTTTCAAGGTTTTCCCCTTCACTTCAAGAGGCCAAACAAAAGTATTGAAAGCATGGCCATGCCATCCAGTTAAGCTCTCAGTTTAAAAACCAAAATAACAATTAAAAAAACAAACCTCAACCAAAACACCACAACAGAAAACCACACTAACAAAAAAAAACACATTAACAAAAAATACCCCAGCTGGTGCTGAGGTCTGCAGTTATCATGGGGGTGTGGGGAGCCACTCTGACCTAGAATCTTCCCATACTATGTAATGACATCAATATAAAGATATTCAGGGTAACATTAATTTCTAATTCCACTGACTTTTTAATCCAGTTACACTGAGGATGAATTTGTCTCTTATGGTATCTGCAAACACACACACACAAAAGCACTAACAACAGTTGGAGAGGTCAAGGCCCTTTTGTGTATGCTAATGTCTCTGTGCCTTATGTGTACATTTCATCTCTTTATCAGATGCACTGCTCTCAGCCTAAAATTAGAATGAAAACTTGCAGTTAGCAGTTTTTAATGCCAGGTTGGTTTTGGTTTTTTGGGTGTTTTTTGTTTTTTTTTTCTGGTGGGTATTGGTTGGGGTTGTTTTTTTTGGTACCATTTTGCCAGAGGATTGGTTCTCATTCTTACTTTGTCTATTTGTTTCTTTTCTCTTTCAGTCTTTCCACAGAGTTCCCTTTTATCCACCCTCTTACTTCCTCAGGCCCCATCTGATGTGCACAGTTTACCAAGTCAAGAAATTCTATCATCACAAACAAGCATTTTCAACTCTTCTGATCTTAAAAATGTACCTCAGACTGTACGTGTCCTTCTGTCCTCTTTGTATTTCTGCATTCTTGATAAAAATAATGAATGGTCATAAGTGTTTAATAATAATGATGACAAGTTTATTATTAATTTTAAAATATCCCAGGTATTGAGGAGGAATATATAGGGAAATAAACTAGAGAGATTGCTCTTAGTAACCTTTTGGGGAGGTGGGTGGAAGAGGAGAGATGTTGCGTCCTTTTGTCCCTACTTTCTTTGGAAGGCAGTACAAATTTTTAGGTATTGAAATTAAGGTCCTTCTCACCCTTCACCTCCTCCCCTAAAATGAGAACTAGCTGAGGACAGTGCTGCCATCTTGTCAGTAGCCTAAGGGTATGCATATAGAATTGAGCAGCTGGAGCTGAGTGCTTTCATCCCATCTCATCTTTAACAGGGAAGTTAATCTTGCAAAATTTTGTAATTTCTCTGCTGCGTGTTTATAAGCTCTGCATTTGGATCAAGAACTGTGTGGTACTTGAAGTTTCAGGTGGGAAATACCTTCCTTCACCTAATAAAGGGTAGCTCTGCTATAACATTGTTTTGTCATATGCCTTAATTCCATCAGCAATTTTGTATTTGTACCACTATCTAATCAGGCTTGGTTAGCCTAAAGTTGTAGGGACCTTTTTTTGCTGAACCCCCATAAGCATTAAGTATGCAACAGAGAAAATACTGTACTCTTTTCAAGAAACAAACATTCTCCTGCACACTGACAGCTCGGCATGCAGTGACATTAGTGCTCCCTGAAATAAGAACACTTGAAAGACAGTCTGGCCAGGAGACTGCAGAGGTCAATCATTAACACAGTGAAATGACAATGTGAATGTTAGGTCCTGATTACTAAGGTCTCTGCACTTCTCAGCACTAGTTCTTTCTCAATCTTAAACCATTTTGCTCTTTTCAATACATCATGTTGTTTTCTCTTACAGATATTTACACCTTATTCTCATAGGTGACTCATGCTCTTTTCTTGTGGACTTTAAGTTGTAGAACCTGTTGTGCTAAATATATTTCAAAACAAAGTGTAGCACCTGTATTTTATGCATATCTGATACACTTGTTTTCTTACAATAACCTAATCTAATTCTAGGTAGGATCAATTTGTGGACTATTCAGGCTCAGCCTATTGTTATGTCAGAAGCTCATCAGCATTACCCAGCATGGTCCTTGGCAGTTCACTTCCTTTCATAAAGTCAGCTCACTTCTTAATTGCTCTTCCGAGGTTATCTTGTAACTTCTAACCCTGAGAAAACACTATTTGCAATTGGTTTGCATGTCAAGAGGAAGAATCCTTCAAGCTAAGAGCTTGCTTTGTTATCTTTCAAGGGTGTGCTTGATTATCAATGTTTGGGAAATTGTGTTGTGTTAAACAGACTCCCTTTAACTCAATCCTTATAGCCATAGAAAAAATATTCCATCATCTCCAAAACCAACAGGCAGTAGTTCTGATACTGTGATCAATAACCCACTGTTGTTTATGTCCATCAGCAGGTCCACAAACCCATGTCAGAGATGATCAACTTAAGAGACTTGATTATCCTGTCAATGATAAGGACACATGACCATCAGTGGAAAAAATTGCAAGATAGTAAATATTGCTTGTCCAGAAGTTTGGGGAATCTAAAGTTGGAATGACTCCCTCAGAATGAAATGCTAAGAAATCCTTTTCCTTGGTCCTGTCACAGGCAAGTCCATAAAATTACAAATGCCAAAGTATAATAACATCTGTGTTACTGTGTCATCCAGCCTGTGTTTAGCCATGACTTCTGCATATGTATCTACTGGCAACTCTAAAGGAAGATGATGTATGTCATTAGAATTGATCTTGATAACTTTCAAAACATTGTTTGTTCCTTTTAACTGCATTCCCTAAGAGTGGCTGGATCTTGGGGTTGAGCTCCTGTGTTTGTTGTTTGTCATGACTGTCTGTGTTCTACTTGACAGTTGAAGTTGATGGAAGTTTTGCCAAAGCACAATATGCAGAACTGGATTCTTGTTTATATCAGAGAGGCTTGTTTTGTTAGCAGGAATCTGTGACATTCTGACAGGCAATTTTGGGACATTGAGCAGGGTTTCAGAGAATTTCAATGAAATCTGAACTGTTGCATTAAAGGCAGTACAAGGAACTAAGCAGGAAGTGTTGTTGTCTCACAGAATGTTTTTACCCACATGACCCAGTTCTCCAGAGCTGTGCGAAGTCCATGGAGCCTCACAGCCAGGCTGAATTCAGGATGTTGTGAATGTGCCTCTGTCAGAAAGCTGGAATGTGGTTCTCCAGATTTTTGCAATTCTTCCATTGGTCAAGTGACTTTCTAAAGCTGCAAAAGCCCAGTTTTTATATTGTTGAGGTTATCAGGAATGCTTGTGATTTTGTCATGTACCAGAGTCCTGGCTTTTCTGGTGTTTTTTTTTCTGCCTGGTTAATGTCAACTTTTCAGTGTGGAAACTGCTGAGGCTGTATAGGATTTTCTACCAAGTATCTTGTGGTATATGTAGGCTAGGAGTTTCAGTGCTGTAATTAAAGAATATAACTGTGTATTTTCTAGGCAGTTGCTCAGTGTCACCACACTTCTTTTTTGTTACTGGCTAATTTAAATATGATAATAAGTAGTGGAGTAAAGTAATGTGCCTGCCTTAGGGAAGGAAACGTGAATTGTAGGTACTGCCGATTCTTAAACTGTAGTAGAATGCATAAAAATAGTGCAGAATGTTTAAACACATGCTATTTCACTGGGATAATAGCAGTATTATCTGATTTTGAATTACATATGAAGGATGATGCAGTGTTAGTACCTTTTATAGACCCAGTTTTCTTATTTTGAGAGTTGTTCAACAGAAAATCTCCCTCTTACCCCCCAACAAATAATAAAAAGAATAATGCAAGTCTTCAGCAATCGTTTCACCATTGTTGTGAGGAAATATGTTGGTGTAACTATGCTGCACTTCTCTATAGTTCTACTAATCAAATTCCCCATGTGGAGTTTATCACAGAATAAGGACCAAGTGTGCACTACCACGGATATGCTGATGTAGCTGTAGAGCAGTTGTTTTTAACAGATGGAGTTCCTTCCCCACTACAGCTAAAATCATCACGCTGAATAGTACGTATTCCACTTGGAAAAGATACCTTTGCCAGCCTGAATTTATTTCCGTTCACTGGAATGGTTGGTTAGAAGCTTGGTGGCTTTTACTTCAAGCTTCTAGTAGGCATAATGAGGATGCAGAAACATTGAGAACTGATTTTAAAATGTGTTTTTGCCAGCATAGTTTATATTACTTTGAAAATACAGAAATTAAACTGCAATATGGATATTTCATTCTGAAAAGGGAAGACACATTAATGACTGCATTTTCTGCAAGATTATAGGATTCCTCTAGTTAGGCTCCACCTAAGTAATGGAATAAAAAAGAAAGGGAAAATTGTAAAAAAAAAAAAAATCCCCAAATTAACTGTACCTTGTCATTCTATTTGTTGTGGGGGAAAGATTGAGAATGATGTAAAACTGCAACACTGCTTCCAAGCAAGCTGCCCTTCATACAAGGTTCGTTCTTTGTGGTTTTGAGGTCTGCAGTCTAGATAATTAATGCTGGAGCATTTAGTGTTACTTTCACCCCCATGTCATTGATTACTGTGTCAGTCGGATGTTACATTTCCTGAATGTTCCATCACCAGTTCCTCTACTTCAAGCTAGTATATGGATGAAGGTGGTCAGTTTGTTTTGCCTTAGCATCCATTTGAGCGACAACAGTGTCCTGAAATGTGCCTTGAATTTCATGATGCAACCTGTAAAGCCCATGGAATTTTGCCCAACGTTTTTCATCTGACAGTGTCCTTTCATGCGTATTTCCTAACATGACCTATGCTGTGCTTGCAGGCATAGAACAGACTTTGGTACTGTCTCATGTATGAAATATGAAATGTTTAATGCTTGTTTAAACCACTGTATTGAAACAAAGTATTTTCTAATTCAAAACACTGGTGTCTACTTTAATACATTGTAATGGGGGAAATTTGACACTATTTCTCAGTTTTTTCATCATAGGTTCATATATATGTATGAATGGTTTTCTTACTGTGGTACAGTGAAATTTTTAGAATTGCAAGTGGATTTTTTGTCCTCTATGGCATAAATTTTGTGTAAAAAAAATTCATGATACTCCCTGTATTTTTTTCCTTCAGAATACAATCAAAGTGGCTGATACAAGCTTGGACCAGTGATAAACCAGACAAATATGGCTTCTGCCTTCAGACTGGAAGCCAGGAATCCTTTGTTGCATCAGCAGAGAGATTTTAGTTACAATTTGACTGCAGATTTGCCTTTTCTACAACAATCTCGATTTTATCCTAATTTCTGAAGTCACCCAGGGTGAGTCAGAGCTGGTCAAGCCAGAATAAGCTCTTGAATCATTCCCAAATGATGGAAAAAATGAGTGAATTCAGAGAGCTAAGCAAGTAAAGACAGCCATTATAGACATAAAGCAACCACAAAGCTTTAGATGGTTCAATGGGAGAGAAGGTCCACCCAGTGAGTCAAGGTTGAATATAACTGATTTCAGGACTCTTATTAGAACTGGTGAATGACCAGAAGAGAGGTTTGAGAGCCTATGAATGGGTAGGAAAAATAGACCAATACTTAAGTTATGGGATTGGGTTTGGATTAATGTAGAGCAATACATCCAGAAGGGAACATGTTTGAGCTGGGAACATGTTTGAGTTGTGGCTTGGACTTGAACATTGCTCTGAGGGGAGACTGGGGTAATTAACAGCAGGTAAATAGGCAGTGGGCTTAAAACTCTGAGGGCAGGTGATGAGGCAGTGATACAATTCCTTGCATTCATTAGCATTTTTGTTGCCAACTGTATCAGCCTGGGTACACAGACTGCAATTTATAACTGTGCTTTCTCAAGAGTTCTGGGAAAAATCTGTGCTGCTGTCATAGACCACAGGGAGTAGTTATTATTTTGCTGTTAGCTGTGGGAAAACTTCTCATGCAGAGATCTAGAAAACAGGAGAACCTGATGCAAACCAATAATACATCAAAAGTTATGTTTAAATATGCTTTATTGTTTGACAGTAGTGCTTCCTGACTGATCGTAGGCAATATACAGTGCATGTCCTGAGTCAAGAATCAAGAAAAGCTACTGTAATACAGAGTGTGGTGCAAAATTTGCTGAAAATTCCTTATCTAAAGGCAGGACCTCAATGATAATTTTAATTTACAGTTAGGTATGTACTGAGACAAAAATCTTTTCCTGTCAGTTCTTTTCTCCTCATTTGTAGCCTATTGCTGCTACCTCATTACTCCACTGTTCTTTGCTAGTGCAGTAAATCTGAAGACCTAATGGTGCACAAGCCCCTTTGAGGACAGCATTGACTTTCAAAATATTCATTTCTATGCGGATCAGGGATATCCCAGTCTGGCTGTAATCAGAGGAAGAAGGAAGGAGACAAATAATCACTGAACATGGCTGTTTAGGGAGCAATTTCTGTCAAGAAAACAATCAGCAGCAAAGGTGGATATGAGCTGGCCTTGCACCCCGAAGCAGAAGTAAGAGTGATGTGGGCTTGTTTGATAGCCATAATAGTATAATTGCCTCTTTCTATTCCTTCATCCTCCAGCCAGCTGCTTCTCTCTCACGATGCTGAAATGCCTGTTGTTTCTCTCTCTAACTGGTGAGCAATGTAGGGGTGGTGAAAGGTGCCAGACAGACAGCAGTGGGATCTGCACGTCTTTGTTTATATCCGGTGTGCAGGTATATCTCAAGCCCTAACAGGCTCCTTGCTATACTAGGGAGACCCAGCCCTGACCTGCAGGGAGAAATTGTGCAGCAGATTCAGGGCAGTTCAGGTCTTGGTTATTTTTTAGTTTATCAAAATGGTGCCAGCTGTGGTAGTGAATTGCCAGTTGTGAAACTGCTGGACAACTCTGCTTCCAGCCAGTGATCCAGAGATCAGTTCATAGCTTGAGTTATTCCAAATGGAATAGACCTTTGTGCTATGAAATCAGTTTGCAGCAGCTCTCCAGCCGCTGGGAGTTGAGCTGACTACCAAATTTATCTCAACCAGACTTAATGAACAGTCATCAGGTGGTAATGATCCTACCCATCTTGATTTAAATGTAAGTTATGGCAGGGGTTGGATTACATATCTCTAGAGTAATTTCTTGCACCATCCAAACCTCATCAAAGTGTCTTGGTGAAAATGATTTAAACTAACATGTGCTGCTTGTTGGCAAGCAGCTAAGGGAATCCGTGCATCAGTACATCTGTGGCGTACAGTACGTGGCTCAGTGGTAACATGTTAACTTACAGTAACTTCCTTATGTGCCTCACTCCTGCTTTTTATTTCAGACAGAGGAATAACTCTAGGGTTTGGTATTCCTTTTAGTATCAGAATAACAACACTGGCAAAAGTGTGTCCATCAGTGCCACCTTCAGTGGGTAAACTCTCAATTTTATTATTTTGAGAGAGAGGTGTTTGAACATTCATTATGATAGTGAAGAAAATAAAGAAATTATATAAACTCATACCCTGTGTGAAAAAAATAATACAGAGGCTACAGCAACTCCAGAGCTGCCTCAGCCAAGCATGTCACATAAAGCTCTCTTTCTCTTTAATTTTTTATTTGGTTCATGTCTGTATGTAGGTCACAATGACTTAAAAGAGAAAGTACTGACCAAACAAAAACAAACCTTTCAGAAACCCCCCACTATTGTTGTAGGAAACAACAAACAGAAGACTAAAAATTAGTACAGAAAGGATTTCCCTGTTCACTGCTATCTTGGTTAGTTTTGATTCCAGTTACTGGTGACTGAGCAAAGGGGACCTTCAGCAGTTGTGTTCTCAGCTTGCCTGTCTCCTGTTTGTAAGCTTATCCAGTGCACAGCAGCAAGATGCTAGGAAGCTGATTCAAGCCATTTCTCTTCCTGACTTTTTGTGCTGTGATGACCCCATATAAATCAGTTCTAGCTTGGTCATTTTTCCTCAAGAATAGAGAAGAGATGTGAAACCTCTTGCTGCAGCTCTCCGTACCAGGCTACATTTCTGTATTCCTTCAGTCCCTAATTACAGGGTATGGACAAAAACCTCTCCAGCTGCTTCCATGCTTGTGAGCATCGCTCAAAGGCCAATAGCTACCCTCATGATTGTGTGCTTCTGTAAGAATTATTCCTTTATCCAGGGACCTACATAGTCCATACATCTTTTCTGAGCAAACTACATTTCAGCTTTGAGGAGCCTGAAGAGTCGGGTGAAAGCAGATCTTCTCTCTAGTCTTCTGGTCAGCCTCTGTGCAAGCACAAGAGTAACAGCATGTGACAGTAATCTAATAAGCATTTCTTCTTGCAGAGGAAGCTGGAGGCAGTGATGCAGCTGTGAACTTAGGGCACAGAAGGTCTTAATGCCTCTGGCCAAAGAGCATTTAGTGACACTTGGTTTGCAAATAGTAATGCTTCGTGACAACAATGCAGATAAAAAGCCCCACAAAACCAAAGTATAAACTAGACCTAAGAGTACAAATCATCTGTAGAAAAGCTGACTAGAAATGCAGATTGATGGTTTTAGAATAAACAGTGGAAACCAATAGATTCCCTTTGGCTTTAAAATCCATGTTATAGACCCAGATTTTGTTTTACAGTCCATCATGTGTGATTAGCAAAATTTAACTGTCTTTTCTGTTCTATTCTATATGCCAGTACCTGGAGATAACAATAACTTTATAACTTTAAGGCATTGTGCAGCAGTGGATGTATATTTTTATAGTGAATCATCTTTTCACAAAAATTAGGACTTTTGAGAAAACTGTGCTCTCAAAGGACAGTGTTCCTCTACAGAAAACCGTTGTTTTGAATAAGTGGCCTTCTTGATGCTAATCACTACAGTTTCTTGTAAAATGAGGAGGTTTGGTAAACTAACTGTGTCAAAGCTTATTTGCATAGTAATCACCAAATGAAAAAAAATCCAGGTGCTTGGCACTATTTTGGGTCCTTGGTAAAGGAATTAACTCTATAAGTGGTTTAAAACATTTGAAAATTATTTTCCAAATTTGTACCAAGTAGAACTTGTAAGAGTTGGGGAAAGAAATGGAATCTGTTTCATGCTTGTACTTTCCTACTATATTGTGAGTTTCATTTTTGGGCAAAGGACAGCCAGGTGAATGTGAGCCAGGGTGTGCCCAGGTGGCCAAGGCCAACAGCATCCTGGCTTGTATCACACATACTGTGGCCAGCAGGGCCAGTGAAGTGATCGTTCCCCTATACTTGGCACGAGTGAGGCCGCACATCAAATCCTGTGTTCAGTTCTGGGCCTTTCATTGCAACACAGACCTTGCTGGAGTGTGTCCAGAGAAAAGCAATGAAGCTGGTGAAGAGTCTGGAGCACAGGTGTGGTGAGGAGCAGCTGAGAGAACTTAGCCTGGAGAAAAGGAGGCTCAAGGATGATCTATCACTTTCTACGACTACCTGAAGAGAAGTTGTAGTGAGGTAGGGGTCAGTGCCTTCTCCCAGGTAACAAGCAATAGGACAAGAGAAAATGGCCTCAAGTTGCACTAGGCAATGTTTAGGTTGGATATTAGGAAATATTTCTTCACCAAAAGGGTTGTCAAGCACTGGAACAGACTGCTCAGGGAAGTGGTGAAGTCACCATCCCTTGGAACTACATGGTTTAGGTGGGCTTGGCACTGCTGGGTTAGCAGTTGGACTCAATGGTCTCAAAGGTCTTTTCCAACCTAAACAATTCTATGATTCTAACATTCTATGGCATTTTTCATTTGGCTCACTTCCCAAGGTTGCTTGTATTGTCATAGGCTCACGATTTATGTTGGAAGGGACCTCCAGAAGTGGTCTAATCTGACCCCCATTCAAAAGTTGTCTAGTTAAAGGCATGATGCCTCAAAGTGTAGGTGATCAGGGCCATCTCTATCTTGAACAGTGCCAAGGATGGAGATTCCACAATCTGGCCAGGTTACCTAGACCAGTTTTTTACCACCCTCATGGTTTAAAAAAAAAAAAAAAAAAAAATCATAACAGCTAACAGAATTTCCCATATTCCCAGGGGTGCCTGTTCTCTTGTCACCATGCCTCTGAAATGTCTAACTGCATCTTCTCTCTTTCCACCAGTAAGGTAGCTGTAGAATGCAGTATGGTCTCCCTTTTGTCCTCACTTCTCCAAACTGAAGAGACACTGTTCTTTCAGCCTTCCCTCATACATCATACCCTTCAGTATTAGCATTTCCACAGGTGGCAAGAGGAAAGCTAGGCATAAAAATGCAGGCTACCCAGAGATTTAATCCTCTAAGTATAGCTTTAGTTGCTGTTAATTATGAAGTGTTTTATTGCAGATTCCAGTATTGCTCAGTGGGAGACCTGCTCCCATTTTGTATTAGCTCTGTTTTTTCCATATGTTAGCCTTCTTCCCCATCTGATTTTCCTTCTTTCAGCATTTTGTCTCCCCTATCCCATCTGCCAAAGTGAAGGTCATGAAATAGTTAATATCTGTATGTAGTGTGAGCCTAACATTCAAAGGAGGTGAATAGAGAAGGATGAATGATGATTATTTATTTTCAGTTACCTCAGCCTGCTTGGTTTACAGGCTCCAGAATACAGCAGGGTAGTGGATTATACCCAGAATATGTTGAAAACTATCCCATAATCGCAACAGAAGCTCAACAGTCAGAAAGGGAGAACTAATTTTCAGATGTGTTAGGCAGTGGTGGACCCACCAGACATCATTCTGACCTTGAGAAAAGTACTAGCACAATTCCTGTGGCCTTTGCAGCATATTTATAAAGGATATTGACAGTTTCAAGAGTAAAGTGTGCTGGAACTGTAAGGAATTGGTAATTAATAATCACAGAGAGCTGAAGAAATTTATATTTCAGTCCTCAGAGACAATTCAAATCAGTATCAGAATGTCCTCATCACACCTCTGCATTAGCAAGTTGAGAGGGGATTTTATGATAAAGGCTGATCTTGCTGTCATCCTGGCTTTGCATGCAGGAATCATTATCATGGCTTATTCTGTGTGGAGAATTCTGCATTCTGCCAAGAAGCAAAATGAAAAAAAAGCAAGCACAATGAAATCCAAAGGCAGCCCACCTTGAACTGAAGTAATGTTCTGTTGCAAAGCAGCCCTTGGCAACCTGAGCCAAACAACCACTTTGTGTGAACAGAGAGTAAATTCAAGCGAAGATGATAGTGGAGTGTTTACAGAACCTGTCAGATGCTTCCAGCAAAAGAGCTTTGAAGGTGGGTGGAAAACTTGCTGTTAAACGAGCATCAAGTAGCATTTTCAATCAAGACATTTAATAATCTGCCTATATCTTGGATTTTATGCATACAAAAATTTCCAGTATCATGCAGGAGTATTTTGCTTTCTTTAAATCTCCTGTCATTTAGGGCACAAGCTGCACAGGTTTTGGGGCAGAAGTCTGTGACATACTTGAACGTTCATTCAGTTTAGAAGCCGAATTAGAGAATTATCACTAGATGGCAGTGTGGTTCATGACACAGATATGTCTCCCTGATTTTCAGGGCCTCTTCTGAAAGACCATGCTTGCTCTGGAGAAACATTCAGAGGAATTCACGCTGGTTTTAGAACCACCTCAGCCTCCTCACCAGGGGAAGCACAAGGAATAATCCTGGGCACTAGAACCTTGTGTTAATGGTGGATGCAACTGGGTTTTAAGTTATGTGCAAATTCTGTCAAAGCGTTTTTGTGTCTGATGATCCACAGTATTGGGAGGTTGGCACCTTACCCAGTTACTGAGCTCCACATCCAAATTTTTAAGCATCCTGAGAATGATGAGTGATGTGTAGATGTTACCAAACTGATCCATTAAAATGTGCAAGTTTATGTTAAAAAAAGATTTAAAAAAAAATAAACTATTGTCCCTGGGTTTTTGTGTTGGTTTTTTTTTTTTTTTTGTGTGTGTGGTTTTTTTTTGGTGTGTGTTGGCTGTTGCTTTCCCATCATTTGGGAGGGAAACAGCTGTTGTTTGGTGCTACGAAGTAAAAAATTGTCCAAGTGGAAGGTCAGATTTTAAAGTGTTTTCCAGATTTTCCTTCTGATTCCAAAGGGAAGCTTGAAGAGAAATCTGATTTATTCCAGGGTTTAAGATAAAATCACACCCCTTAATAACATAGTCTCATTTTCCCAGTTTTCCATCAGTGCTGCTTGATTAATAACAGCATTTTTATTGCTGACCAACTCAAGAATAAATAAAACCATTGAAAAGAGACGCTAGAGGCTAGATGCAGTTAACTGAACAAGCCAATGCAAAGATCTGCTTGTTTTGGAGATGGTAAAGGAATAAGATGTGAGATGTATGTATTTTTTCTGCTACAAAAGCATATTTCTCCTGTTAAATGTATCTAAGGAAATAAATTGTGAATCATACACATCAAAGCTTATCTGAAGGCCCAGTAAAGTACTTGCATGCAAAGAAAACTGGCTTTACTTGTATTTCAAGGTGTGCTTTGCAATCTTCAGACTCTTTCTGTTCCTGCAGAATTAACCTCCATCAGTATTTTCAATGTGGCACTTTATAAAGACAGCACTAGCATAAGAAAAATTCACTCCAACACTGGTTTCTCATATCTGCCTTTGAGATCCTTTAAGACAAAATCCTTGCTTCCTTGGCTTACTGGGATAGCAAATACCTTATTACCAGATAGGTATCTGGTCCATCTAACTCTTCAAGTGGCCTGCAGGAGAAGAGAATAGAGGAAAAGATTGAAAGAGTGAAGGAGATGGAAGGGAACTTGTAAACATGATTTTAAAATATAAGAAAAAGTCAACTGCAAAACAGATGTGCCTTCAAAAAAAAAAACAAAAACTCAGGAACTCCAGCTGAAAGAATCCTTTGGAATAGCAGAATTCAACTGTGCATGGGGTTTACGTCCACAAATACAGAAGCAGGTTTTATAAGTGCAATAGATGGAGGTTAATGCACTTTGGGAAAATTGGTGGAGATATAGGGCAATGTGCTGGAGGTGGAGGGGTGTCTATTGTTTTAGCAGACAGCAATGAATCAGGTTTTCTGGCTATTAATCCAATTTTATATGACCTAGGGCAAACTACATAATCTGTATTTAAAATACAGTACTATTGCTTTAATGATGGAGGGCTGGGGAGCAGCAGTCTGGAAAGCAGGATGCATAATAAAGTGTGCTGTGTTTATTCCATGCATACTGAACTCTGAGTAACCCTTGCAGTAGAAGGAGTTCCCTTGGCAGGCCAAGTGGGGAATTTGGCCTTCCTTTAGTTCTGCAGCTTTGTGTATTTGCCTCAGTAACCATTCATGATCCAGATACACAGATGTTGAGATTACAGAAGATGCATGAAAATAAGGAAGTTGTGAAATTGTAGTTTAAAAAAACCCCACTTTTTTAATCTATGTCCCTATGCTTCAAAACATGCTCATTTTTTTCAACTACTCCTTACCAACACCTTCAATTTCTGTTAGATTCTCAATTAATACAACAAAATACATTGTCTTGCAAGCCTAAATAGTAGTCTTTTATTCAGCAGATAATGTTTGTTGTTAAAAGTCCATCATTTCCTTCCTTTCTATCTAAAGGCTAAACAGCAGTAGCCTATGCTTAATAGCAAATAATGTAAGATTGAGAAAGGCAAGTTATTTGTATATAATCTCCTTTTTTCACTGTTCCTTGTGTTCCATCTTTTGAAATCCATCTTCTGTATGGCAAATGGCACTTAAAAACTGATTTATTGTTTTAGAATATCACTTGTTTGGGAAGAATCAGAGCATCTTTTAACAGAATTCCTATAGAAAAACAGGTTAAGTGTGGTGTTATGTATTGCTCTTTATCGACTTCAGTAGACGTAGTTAAAGGCAAGCTCTGTGCAGCATTTCTCCAAGAAAGCCTTTATCAACATCATGTGTGCTAAACCATCAATTCCTTGGTTTCTTAGGTGGAGCAAAGCATTCTGTGATGATTGCAGTGGAGTGAATGCTGCCTCCTAGAATGCAATCACAGGTTGCTGCAGGAGAGATATGAGAGAAGTAGGAATAACTGTAAGATAGGTAAGTCAGTTCAGTGCATGCAAACTGCTCAGCTATGGTGACAGGCCTGCCACCAGAGCCCATGCAGAGCTCCAGTTTGTGCTGCAGAAGCAAGGTAAATTTCTGAAATGCTGAGACCTGGCTTCAGCCCATGTTCATCCTGCTGCCTTTTAAGCCTAATTTGAGAAAATTATCATACAAATTTAGTGGGTAGCTTTAGAGAGGAAGCTTCCAGAGCACAATACCTTCCAAGTACATTGTGGATTGTGGCTAAGAAAGAATTTGATTATTTTTTCTTGGTGGTGGTGATGGTATTTGGTGGTAACAGCCTATCCCATTCAGTTACCCTCCCTGCTATCAGCTCCCATGAATTTTAAATGCTAATACAGTGTACATTCATTTTACATTAGTATGTAGCTTTCTTCCCCGCTTTTGGTGATGGCTGAGGATTGCACAGAAAACCATAGCCATGTGACAGAAGTCTTCAGATTAGACTAGATTGCCTTGAAGATAAGCTCCCACATGGAGCCATGTTGTTCTGATGTGTCAGCAAGTACAATCACATTGATAGTATCAAGTAATAAAATCTTTACAGCACATCACATGAACTATGTAGGTAAAGGGGAGATGACTACTGCATTTTGGTCAGAAAAGTCTGAAAGAGTAGTTGCAATGATTCCTTTCTTTAGGGTTGTCAGTTACTAACTTTATTAGAACTAGAGTTACTTTCTTTTAGGGACTTCTGGTAGAAATATATGGAACAAAGAAATATGTAGAGGTAGTGTCTTTAACTCAGTGTGCAGAAGACTGCAGATAACTTTGAATTATATCTCATTTTAGCAACTGTATTAGACTAAAACCATTGAGGTTCAAAATGTTCCATAGTGACTCTTAATCCAAATACGATATTTCAAAGGAATCTTACCAGTTTTGTGTGAGCCAAAGTGCTAGTAGCCAAAATTATTTTTACTTTGTGTTTTCAGATTAACACAAGTGAAAACTGGCATAACAAAAATCTTCATGTCTTCTGTTGTAGTGGTTACTAGAACTTACAAATTGAGAGAGATTCCTATTTCTGCTGTCAGTCTCCACTGAATTGGATGCAGTTCTTAACATTTAATATTATTAATTAAAGAGAAGAATCCTGAAGAAAAGGGATCAATTAGATTCACAAAAAGTTGCTGGTATCAATCTTACTGTAAAACCAAAACATTTTAGTATGTCTGTAACAATCTTAGTTTAAAAGGTGGGGAGTGTACCAATGAAACCTGCTGTTGAGATGGAAAATGTTATAGATCCCAGTCACCTCTGTTCCATAAAGGTTATGTGAAATTGGAGGAAGTGAAGAGGAATAGTTGGATGATAATCAGGAATTCACTCATCACAATAAGAGGAAGTAAAAAAAGTCTGTCATTTCAGAAGTGTCTAACAGTTTGTCATGGATTAGCCCAACTTATTTACCCCAGCAAAAGAGAGAACATAACTGCTGTCTTACAGATTTTGGGGTGAACTCAGAGAAAGAAGTTCTACCTAAGAGGAGGGGCAATGCTGACACAAGCACAAACAGACCTAGAATAACCATGCATTGTGATTTAAACTAGAAATTGGAAGAGGATTTTTGCATACCAGAGAGTAACTGCTCATTATGGTAATAAAGACAAGAAGCTGCATAGAATGCTATCAATTCCAGAAGAGACTGAAGAGACGGAGATGTCCTTCCTGGTTCTTTGTTTTGGTGCCTCCAAGTCCAGGAGTGCTGATTTGATTTACTTGGGTGTTGGACTCTGAAGAGACAACAGGAAATAATGAGTTCAGAAAATCTGTATTGAGCCTACAGCTTGCAGAAAATTTGTTCAGTGGCCCTGAACTAGGCACACATCACCAGATCAGCATGAGCATATTTCTGCTTTTCTTCTCCAGAGCCTTGTTTACAATTATTAGTTTGGACTTCTTTATTCTTTTCATATATGTATGTTCTTTTCATAATGTATAACTCAGACTGTGATTACAGTAAGCATTCTTCAGTGTGGCATAGCCACCTTGTGCAGATATTCCACCTGCTTGTTCCTTTCTCCATGCCAGTACTTGCGTTATGCCAGTACAGCTGTTTATGTGATCATGCAAAGAACTGGATCAGAACACTGATCCGGCTGAAAAATACCTTTGTATTTTATCTTTGGTATTTCTAATTCAAATCACACCCTCACTCTGGTTGCTACACTACTGCATAAAGGGTTGTGCCAGCACAAAATAGGAGGTGACTGAAGGACAGGTAGGAGCCACTTGAGCAATTTAAACAGCACTGTCACCCTCAGGCTACTCTCAATCTGTGGTTTGCAACCCCTCTAGGCCAATGAAAGAGCGACATGTTGATGATTGTGCCATTCATTTTTCCCACCTCTCTCTTGTAGCTCCTGTTGTACTGGCAGGGCCTGACCATTCAGTTGAGACAGTTCAGGGAACCAAGTCAGCTGGAAACTGATGAAACTATCTGAAAATCAAGCACTTATTTTTACTTTTTTTTCTTTTTTCCTTAGGTTTAGTTTTCTGTCTTTTCAGTTGCCCAAACCAGACCTCAGCAGTCCAGCTGAGGTAGCATTTGGAGATCAGGAACACCAGTCAGGGGCAGCAGAGCCAAACACTTCGTACAGAATCTGTACCAGCTTGTACAGCTTGAATCAATCACTTGGTTTTCTTACTTTCTGGAAACTACTTTTGTGGAGATCCAAACTAAAGGTTTTCTTGACAAGAATGTTTTGGCAGAAAATAGTTGAATTTCCTTTTATGGAATCCCCAAAATACTGGATTCTGGGAAGATCTGTGCCTTTGTCCTTCACAGATGGTTCTGTCTCTCAGCTGCTGGTAAGATCCTTTCTTTCCTCTCTTTGTTAGGCAGATCCTACCCATCCGAATGCCACCTCTGGGGCAAGGAGAGAGTCAGTACTGTGTCACCTGTAGGAGTCCTGTAGAGCTGGCTGGAGCATCTCTGTTAAAGATTTTATACGCAAGCAATCGCTTTTCAAAACTTCAGCCACATCTTGCTTGTAACTACTTTTCTGCTGCTTATGGATTTAGAAGAGTAACACCTAGTCCTGTACTAAATGGATACTTAATAAGGCAACACTGTAATGGGACTCCCATGGAATTACACATTACATTAACACCAAATGAGTTCATTCTAAATTCATTATGAATGATTACTCGGAATACCAAAGGAATTAATAATCATTAGCCATTTACTGTGGAGGATTGCTGAATAATTGCCAGATACAGCTGTTTTAAGAATTTACAAGCTTTCCTGATCAGGTTTCGTTCTGAAAGAATCATTAAGTGCAACTTTCTTTTCACTGGAGAGTTCCTACTTTTATTTTGAATCTGTACTCCTTGTTCAATTGCATTCCACTTCTAAAAGCACTTCAAAGATAGTTACTCAGCCTAGTTCATTCACTAATGGAATTACTTTCCTTATCTCCATTTTGTCTTTGAGTGTGTCTCAGCTGGCTTTATACAACACATCTGAAAGGTTAATAAACTTTAAAGCATGTTGGAAGACATTCAAGGGCAGGGTGACTCTGACATGACAAAAAGAATGCAAAAGTGTTGTATTTATGACTTTGTAGCAAGTAAATTCTCAAAGTAATGGTGTCCAAGGCCTTTGATTTGGTTCCTGAAAGTTCCCTCTGTTCCTACCAGTATTTGAAGACTCAGCTGTTTTGCATATCAGAGGTAGCTGGCTTGGGAGACAGAAGGGATTAACTGCTCACTTTTGATGAACTTTTCCTTTGGGTATAAGCTTCCACAAGAGTTCTAGGTCTTTGACAGCTTATTTATGCTGTCTACAATAGCCACACAGTTGTAACTCGTGTCATCCTGATAAATTCAGTGTTGAGCTTTTCTGCATAACTTCCCATCATAACCATAGTCCATACATTCAAAGATGAGATTTATTATGAGTTGGTGTTAGGAGAGTGACTCAAGTTACAAAGTTAGGTAAGCACAACTATGAATGCATGGGTTTGGGTTGTTTGGGGGCGGTTTCCTGCTCGGTGAGACAAAATCAGAGGTCTAAGGTGTCTGTGCATCTTAGACCTCAGAGTAAGGTTGTAACCCTTCCATTCTGTCTGCAAGCGGTGCTGTTCCTCTCAACATGCACATTCTTATTTGTGTTTGTTTGTCACCTGAACCCACTCTAGTGGGTTTTACAAATGCCAGCCTCCTGCAAAAAGCATTTGCACATAAAGTCAATTGAGTTGAAGTTTTGGTTCAACTGTAGATGATTCCCCCTGAATCCAGGGAAGCCAGTGTTTGGCCCCTGACCTAAAATGTTGCATTAAACCTGTGTGAAGTGCAGTCCTGTGTCTTGTTGACTGGCAAGATAACAATACAAATGGGTTTGTATTTAAGCAAAGGCTAATGCTATATGATATGTCAGTGCTGCCATAAACCAATGCTTAAGAAGTCATCTTCATTTAGAGCTATATTCCAAGATGAAATATATGAAGATAATTGCTTGTATAAATAACTGATATATTTTTATATATTATATAAGTATAAATAATACATTTAACATGATTCTTAATGAGCTGATTATAACCAGAATGAGATCAGCGAGCCTTCTTTGAGATTCAGCTGTTGCACGGGGCTACTGCAGATCTTGGTATGTTCTAACTGAAGTCAGGGGTTTACATGGGTGAGGAGAGGGCTGAGCAGGACACACTCCCTGCCATTCGGGCCTTGAGCGTTGGCCACCAGATGGCACACAGTCTCCTATGGAACAACAGTATTTGATGTGACCTACATAAAGAACAGCTGAATCTTTCTCCGTTGAAAATGGTAAGACAGTGCCAAGTACGCTGAAGGTAATGGCACTTTCTGAAAGCTGTTGTCAGCTTTTGCACCTGAAGCTTTTTATTCTTTTGCCTTTCTCTGTTATAATTCTCACCTTGTGCCAGGGAAATATCTTTTATTTTTATCACTAGTCTCAGTTATAGCTGTTAATTCAATTGGATTTGAACTGAGTTCTGTTAAGCACAAAAATGATATAGCCAAGGTTGTTTGCAGCAGTGTGCAGACTCTACATTCACAGACTCACAGAATTGCTAGGGCTGGAAGGGACCTCTGGACATCATCTGGTCCAACCCACTGCCAAGGCAAGGCCACAAAGAACTGGTTACATGGGAACGTGTCCAGGTGGGTTTTGAATGTCTCTGGAGACGGAGACTACAACTTTCCTGGGCAGCCTGTTCCAGTGCTTTGCCACCCTCAACATAAAGAAGTTATTCCTTATGTTGAGGTGAAACTTACTGTGCGTTAGTTTATGGCCATTGCTCCTCATCCTGTCACTGTGCACCACTGAAAAGAGTTGGCACCATCCTCCTGGCATCCACCTTTTAGATATTGATATGCATTAAGGAGATTCCCTCTCAGTCTTCTCTAAACAGGCCTAGTTCCCACAATCTTTCCTTGTAAGAGAGGAGAAATTTAATCCATTCAACTACATTGTAGCAGTTAAAATGGATTAAATACTTCTATTTAAAATACACGTATAAATAGACACGGATTTTTATTTTATTTTATATTTACTGGATAACTCCGGAGTTCTCTGCATCATTTATTTCAGTGATCAGCAAACTGAGGATGAAGCACTGTTGTAGGGGTATGCAAAAACAACATCACATGCTGACAGCTCTGAAGAGGCAGGAAAATAATAACTGTAAATGCAAAGCGTAAAGTCATTAAATGAATACTGGGTTTAGCTTAAACTTAAGAGATAGGGACCTGGAAAACTAAGTGTACAAGTGTACAAGTGACTGTAACTGCAGTAAATTCAGAGGGCCTCTTTTTCCTTTATTCTTGGAATATACATTGTTCTGACTCAGTGTTTGGAAGGCTACTTTGTGAAATTCTTCATTCTCCAATACATTATTGAATTTTGCTACATTTTTATAACAAAAAAAGGCAGGAATGAAAATAAAGATTTGTTTTGGAATAAGTGAGCAGAAACACAGGTGGAAATTCACAATGCACATCAAAGACTCCTCTGCACAAACAGGTATAGGTGACTGCATGTTTGCTCAGAACTTACTCTATCCTGATTCTGATCCTGAGCAGCCAGGCAGAGCAAGTGCATTTATTAACACTGTGTAGCTGTTTGGATGGATGCTGGTAACCTGCTCTGGAAATCTCATGTACACTGTTAGTGTGCAACTCCTTGGAGGTGAATAAACTCATACTTTATGTGTGTCAAGAATGACCCACCCAGTCAAACAGTTACTCATTGGTAACTTACTATACTACACACTGGCTCTATGCCACAACATTCCCACTGCAGGCAAGCTCTTAAGTATTTTATAGCTGTGTAGATGTCAGCATTTTTATACCACATTGTGGAAGCTATCAATGTAATTTGATCTTGAGAGACAGACAGAGAGAACATAAAAGCTCAAGTACTGTTCATATAGTCTGATTATATTTTTCCTGCTCCACAGCGCTGTGGCATTTTTCTTATCCAGTTCGATCTATCCTCCAAGGTCCATGTGGTGTTACTATGCCAGTGGTATTGTTTCCCAGTATGTTTTATGTAAACAGAAGAGTTTATGGCTTGAGTTCATTTACCTTCTTCACAGGGTTGTGCATGTCTTTCTGGAACAGCAAGGAGCCCAATGCAAGGCAAGCCTTCAGTGCTCAGCTAACCTGAGGACAGACCCAGCAGTCACCCACTCTCCAAACCACAGCTGGGACTGGACAATTGCCTGGTTATCTTTCGGTATACACTGAGCCACATGGAGATGATAAGAATTTTAACTAGGGGCTTGCTTGCTCAGCCAGTTGTGCTAAACAGCTGTAAGGATTCTCACATCCCATCAGTGAGAAACTGTTTAAAAGTAAATGGTGTTTCACAGCTCTTGTTGTTGGCTTCTGAAGGCTTGTTTATTATGAGAATGTTTAAAGTAATGTGCTATACTGTGGACATTAGGTTAGTGCCTGGACTTAAGATTTCTTACTGCCTGCATCATCCACTATACCATAAGCTCTCATAAGTCACTTTCTCTCAGTGTTTCAGCTTTCCCATGTATGAAATAAGCTTAATGATACTTTCCTCTAAATGGTATTTTCAAATCTGTATATGACTGAAATTACTAGGGGTTTGCCTCTATTAAAGGTATATAGTTCACACTGCTGTAGCTTAACTGCCATTTTTACTTAGCTTTACCATAGCAGTGAGAACTGAGGCTTCTGTGTATGTGCTTGTTTTCCATGCTAATGCTGTTTTTCTTTATATAGATAGGGCCTAAGCATCTGGGTCCAGCTGATAAAGTTTCGTTTTCAGTTGTCTGCTCCTGCACAATTGGTTATTAAGTTCAGCAATTTGGGGATTAAGCTGAAAGAGTTGTAATTAAAAAACCTAAGTGTCAAATATGGTTGCGGGATAGTCACAATCATTTTACAGACATCAAAAATACAAAGGAAACACTGGTGGTAAAACAAGTTTCTCTTTTCCTTCCCTGAATCTCATTTATTTGTAATAGATACAGAGCCCCCCAGTTCCTTACTTTTCTCCCACACTCCTGTGTTTTGAATGCTAATCATAGGGCACAGAGAATGTTCACAGAGGGAAGGTATATGGCTCTCTTCTATTTCAGGTATGGACACATCCTTTTAACTGCATGCAGACAGCAGATGGTATGGCTTTTGTGGCGTCATGAGCTCTATCACAATATAGTCAGCCACAGCACAGCATGGTACAATTTAAAGCTGAGTAAATATGGGGAGAGTGAAGGGTTAGGGGTGGGAAGGCAGTAATTCCTAGGACATTTGTTCCATTTTGATTTTACAAATTGACCATGATCCTGTTCTGCTTCACTCGTATTCACTTTTTGCATCTGCTCTAGAAAACTCTTTTCCTGCCAGGAACATATCCCAAACAAATGTTTTAAAAAGTTTTGAAAAACTTCAAAAAAAGCATCTCCATTTGAAAGTTTTATGTTTTCTTTCATGTGAAATGTAAAATTTTCAAGTTACTTTCTCTCAGACTTCAGAAAAGGAAGTAGGTAAAAGACCAACCCAGAAATAACATAAATTCCCAAGCCATGAGCATGAGGTAAGCTCTTTTCTATGCACAGGTGTAATCTCTCATAAGACTTGACTCAGAGTTTTCTGAAGCTTTTTCTGGTCAGAACATTTTTTTCCATTAGAAGTCCCCTTCTTACCCGATTGAGACTTTTCACCCATCAGTCACTGTGTTATTCTGAATCCATCTTGTTTTTCCCCTCTAAGGAAAAGTGTTGAAACTGCAGAAATTTTCCTAAGGCAGGGAATGTTTTCCTATTCAAAACTCACATGCCCTGTGTATCCTGTCATTGGTTTAAAGGCTGTACAACTTAGGACCAGCAGAGGCTTTGTACAGAGGAAAGAAGCTTAGTAAGTAAAATTGAAAAAATAATACAAATTAGAGAGGATTCTTTCCATTGAGTTGCAGCATACCCTGACATGTGATTTACCATTAAATATATGAGTACATAGCAAATATATTTAAGTTTAGTGAACCCTTAACCCCCAACACTTACTAATTTAAGGGCTTATTGTAGTATGCTGTGACAAAATATTTGGATATAGGCAGTATATAAATTCTAGTTCCTCTAGAATTTAATGCTGGTATGACATAATCTATATCCAGTCCCAAATCTGTAAGGCTGCATCAAGAGACAGCAAGTATGTGACCATAAAAGAGAAGATTTGTAGGAGGCAGCATTCACTGAGAGGCACCATTCTTTCTCAGTTCAGTACAAGAGCTTGCAAACTACACTACACCCTCCAACGTGCAGGATTTAGAGCTGAGGATGTGTACAACTGACTGTGTGAACTCAAAGACAGCGTTATTGATCATAAAACTATTAGATGTAGCAGTGTTTCTACTTTGTAGAGTTTAACCACAATATACCATGATTTATGATATTTGACATTTTACTGAAGTCTCATTCCATGACTGAATCTTGTCTCATTCTCTGATAGAGTGCAGTGTGGGTAAGTATTAACCAGAAATTCAGAAATGGTTAGATAGAATACATTAATGTGAAAGTACACCAAACAGAGCAGTGGTGAAGTTTAGTGGACCTTTGTTTTCCATGCTTTTAATTGTCTATGTTCCTGTTCTTCTGAACAGTTTCTTGATTCTAAATAGACATGTTCTTATATTAGCATGTGGGATTAAATTAATTGCATTTAAGAAATGGAACCCACTTTGCACATAGCAACTCTTGTTGAAATTGTGTTATGTATTACTCCAGATCTTCACAAAATGGGAAAATGGGAGTTTCTTTTTTGATTTTCTGTTCCTCCCTAAATTCACTAATTAAATAAAATAAAATTCCAATCTATGGTGCCATTCTCACATAAATCTTAGGAATACTTTTCCTCAGATTAAAAACTGTATCCTTAGCCAGTGAGTAGAGCTATGCCAATCCACAGCAGCTGGGAATTTCCTACCCTGCTAACTGCGTGTGACAGTCGATTTGATAGGCATAGGACACCTCCTGTATGCATTCTAAATTACCCGGCAGACTTCTTGACTTTTAACATATGACTCTCTTGCATAAATCAGAACTCTGCTGCTCCAAAATATAGTTTTTATACTTTGTGCAAACACTTCCTCAGCAATACACAAGACTGTTTGTCTCTTGATATTAAATAAGGTATGGGAACATCATGCCATGGATGTATGTAATGTACTTTACATCTGAGCAGTGTAAAATATTTTATACTTCTTTTTTTTATTCTGTATGGAGATAAGGTTAAGACATGTGCAAGTGCAGTAATTTACCCCGAACCCTGTCACTGCCCATATCCTGCCAGAATTACTTAGGAATCTATACAGCTTGTTTCATATTTTCATATTTTAACTAATATAGCATATGCTTCCAAATAGAGCAAGGATGTGATCTCAGGACACTGCTTTGAAGCCATTTTCTCCCTGTTTAATATACTTGACAATTATTTTATCCTGAATGCAAAAATCAGTGGAATCTTGAAAGAAAAAATGTATCACTTTGTTTAAATATGCACTAAAATGGAAACTCAGCTTCTGTCCCTGATTTCTGCTGATCTCCACATTATTTCCAAGGATGTATAATTGAATTATAACCTTGATTTTCATACAGGTCAATGGCATCCATGCTAGTGACTCACACACATCATAAAAGTATATTTCCAAGGGGTGTGGATATAGGTGGGCTGAACAGCTTGGGCTGGTTTATAAAAACCAGGGTCTCAAGCCATCTGCACATCTCCATTCTTTGTTCCAGCTGCTACTCTGCTCTACAAGCCACATCACCAGGGCAACATGGCATTTACTGGCAAATACGAGTTTGAAGGCGATGAGAACTATGACGACTTTGTGACGAAGATTGGTGAGTATGTTGTGGGTGTAAGACTTAAAGGTTATAAATTAGTTAAAAACCCTTCTGGTTTTTTTTTTTCTTTTTTGAAGTGCTTTTAACTGAAATGTGCTGAGATTCACAGGGGCTAAAAGTGGTAGAAGTGCTCTACACTTCAGCAAGGAGATTCAGTTTTCATTCTTATAGCACTTAAGCACTGCTAGCTGCAGAAAATAGTCCTGTTTTACAGAATTAGTACTTCCTTTCAGTGGTAGTAGAATGAAGGGGCAAGTTGTTTGCAGTATGATTGTGAAGGTCACTTTTTCTGTCCCATTCATGAGTAGGAGTATAAATTTAGCATGAAAACACTTGTCAAAATCTTACACAGTAAGAGGTTTCTGTGAATGCTTTCAGAAGACTGTGCAAATCTGTTTCAGAGATTACCCCATAAAAGCTTCTATGGACGCTATGATCTGAACACATAAATTCAGTGCTTGTGTTTATTAATTTAAATAGCACTAGCACATAGTGAATAGGTATGTGCAGCTACATAGCAAAGGCACATAAAAGTTCATACATGAATTGCACTCATCTGCATGGGATGTTAATAGAAGGGGTTATTTGCACATATGTTGTATCTATACATGTATTCTGTGTATCACTTCTCAGGGAAAAGGATGTAAGACTAAAACTTACTTTAGCAAATGCACTGCTGGGTACCTATAGTTTCCTTTATACCAGTCATTTAAACTCAGAGCTTTGATATTGCTGAGGACAAACATACCATTAGCATGCAATTCAAATACAGCTGGTAAACTATTAGATTTGATAAACTGTATGTTTCTATTGATTAAGGTCTCCCCAGTGACAAAGCTGAAATGGGAAGGAATTGCAAAATAGTCACCGAGGTGGTGCAAAATGGAAATGACTTCACCTGGACACAGCATTTCCCAGGAGGCCGCACCACAACCAACATATTCACAGTTGGCAAGGAAGCAGACATGGAGACAATGGGTGGTAAAAAGTTCAAGGTAAATTCATTTAGCTCTTCAGTTCTACCCTGTCTTGGTTGTCTTTAATTTAGGGTGAAAATTGAATCTGTCTCAGGCACATCTTCCTTAACTTGATTTTCTCACCTGTCATAGCTTAGAAACATGGAATTTGCCTCCATTTCTTGATGCCCCTAGCAAAATATTTAAATCTGATTTTAAAGAGAGCTACAGCTTCAGAACTGTATGTACTAATAAAGAATGAGGGTAGAGTGTCAAGCATCTACTGGTGTTGCAGCTCAAGCAAACATAATGCTGATTGCAACTCTCTATAGTTAGTTGGCAGCTGTGTCATGGTCTAGCAGCTGCAGTATGCTGAGGGGAGTGCTGTGGTCTCTAGCTTTGCCCATGCCTGTCTGCAGTGCTCACCTTTTGAAGTCACCTGTGTCTGAGCCTTAAACTAAAGGCTGTGTAAAGTAAAGGTGGGGAAAAAAATATTTCTGTATCCTCCTTCGTATTGGAAGTACAGAGCAGCCTGCAAGTTAAGCAGCCTCTTGCAAGATGGAAGATTACACAGTACTGATCTGCTCGTGTCACAGACAAAATCTGGATACAAAACCTGCTGTGAAATTGTTGCTTTACTTACATTATGAATTTCTCAACTACTTAAAGGGATAAGACAGTTTGGGATAGCTAACCTCTGCATCTGTCAAGTGTCCAAAACCCTGCAATAGATAACTGGATAAATGCTTTATACATATCGGAGAGACAGGAAAACCAGTAGTTGCATCAGAGAGCTGTGGCAAACAGAGCATAGCAATAGCATTGCATGATTTCCAGAACTTTTTTAGTCACACCTTTCTGATTATGAAAGGTAAAAAACTATGTCTTTGGCTTTGAGAAGTCTTTGTGAAACCTGACAGAATAAGACACAATTCTACTTGGTCAAACTATTGCAAAGTTAACAATTATGAAATACTCCAAATTCCAATCTTTGTGGCTCTGGCACTTCAGCAATCCAAGCCTATTAAGTAATCAAACATGGAGGCAGAGTAAATGACTCAGCAGAGAAACCACTGCCTTTTTGTACAGTGTTGCTAAACAACACATAAATTAGTAAAATGGTTTTCTGGTATGTGGTAGAATATATCCACTCTTCATTTTGCAAATTATTTTTTTTTCCCCTTGAAGTGTAACTGCCTTATCTGTCTTTATTGCTAAAAGCACAGATAAGACTGACAAGTTATACAGACATGACTGATTTTGTGATGGAATTACGTATCTAGTTTTGGTGGTCAGCTGGGCTGCTGTAGCATTTCTGACCTTCATACTAGCATCCTGACGTACTTCTTCCATACAGAAGAAGCTTTCAAGAGGAACTGGTACAGGATCTAGGGTAAAGATCCACATAATTTGTGCACAGTGACTTTTGTGCTGCTTGCAAGCCAGTTATTGGTATCTGAGAGTGCTACTTGTTAGATGGACTGTTAGATTAACATTTTTCTGTTTAAATTGTGAACATAGAAGAACTAAAGCACCAACATTTTAGTCTTGTTCATGAATCTGCATGTGTAATACATGACAATATTTTTAAAGGTAAAAACTTTAAGCACCAAGTATACAGCTGTTTACTGTGTATCTGATAATAAAAATGCCAGTAACCCCAGGGAACATTAAACCTTTCTCTATTACAGGCAACTGTAAAAATGGAAGATGGGAAATTAGTAGCTGATTTTCCCAACTATCGCCACACTTCAGAGATTTCTGGAGGAAAGCTTGTGGAGGTGAGTTCTCAAATATCCAGGTTAGCTTATAAAAAATAAACCAACTAACAAAACCCCCCTCAAAAGTAGCAGGCTTAAAATTCTGAGTTTTACACAAATAAGATAATTATTCTCAAAAAGCAGTAAGTGATTCCTTTCAGGGAGGATGAGCATCCTTTTTTAATTCACAGAGTAACTTACTTGCGGTTAGTCTCTGTTGAAGATGCACTCAGATATGACTGGCACAGACATAAGTCAGTTCAGGAAAATTTTTGAGAATCAGAAAACATGATGTTTGACAATCCTGTTTACAAGTTTTACTGCAAGTATTATAGTTGCAGTGATCTTCCAAAGTTATGTTGCCATTTTATTGATAACTTGGAGTTGGTGAAACCAGGATACATTTAAGTTATCCCTAAACCTCTAAAACTTTTTGTGTAGGAATATTTTTGCACTGTACATTTCAAACTTGGCAATGACATTAAGCTTATTTTTTAATGTCTTCTACCAAAGGGTAAATGTTGCTTCAGTAAAAGATAGGTTCTGTGAGCCAGTCAGCAGGTCTTTTCATTTGTGACACTGAAGCTATAATTGCAGTGTTCAACCCAATTTTAATTTGTTCTTTTTTCCAGATTTCTACTGCTTCTGGGACAGTCTACAAAAGGGTCAGCAAAAGGATTGCTTAAGACAGTGAAGACAGTCTCTTCCAGTGCACCAGAAAACATTCAACAATACAAATAAATATGGACTGTCTTTCCCGCTCTCTTTCATTGTATTTGCAAACATGAAGAATTGGTTTTCAGAATAATGTTATCCTCAAAATTAATCTTACTCCATGCCTAAAGATCTGACAAATACTCAGAAAATCAGAATGCAAAGATCAGAAGATGCAACAAAGCACTGGGTGATGCTGTCCAGTCTAAGTATTTCAGGATATGATGCATACGTAGCATTTTCAAATGTTGTCTTCCACCTACTTAATAGAAGTTCTATTCAGCTTCTGTCTAGAGAATAAGACAGTACTCTGCCCAAAGTGTACATAAAAATGCAATACCTGTTAAACGTCTTTTGTCCTATTACTGGTTGGAGGGCAGAAATTTAGGAGCTTGAAAACAAGAGAAAGTCAGTGTCACTCATTAAAGGATATGCTTTCATACTGCTATCATGGTTTTCTCATTGTCATCAGTATGCCCTCCTGACCTGAATTCCTAGAAGATATTTAAGGTTTTACAGACAGGCTCTCATGAAAAAATGTGGAGTCCTATTTTCTCAATTCAGTCCTGTTATTTACATAAAGTGCATATGCAAACCTGTTTTCTTGACACAGCAGGAATTAAATATAAAAGTTTTTGGATTCACTGTTCAAAATCACTTCTGGCCAATACTGGGTCCACAAAGATTTTCCCTTTTCATGCTCTTTTTTTTCCAGCCTGTCTTGCCTTCTGGATCCACTGAGCTGTTTGCCTTCTCAAGCTAACCAGTAACTAGCCAGGGCATGTGTCTTGTGTACACAAAATTCATTTTCTGATTGGGTACGTGACAACTGATTCAGGGAAAACTCCGGGAAAAAACTTGCCAACTGAGTTTCAAGTTGACAAGCAGGTATTCTTTATTGCGGCGCCTGGAAACTTGGGGGATAGCTCCTCCTAACGTGTGTCCCTGTATTGCTACTCAGGCCATCCTTTATAGTCACTGGGCATATCATACATATTCATGAGGCTATGCATGAATTACATCATTTTCCAGGAAGTTTCCCGCATGTATACAAAAAAGTGATGGTGGTCTTTGAGGGTCGTTTACTTCTCCATTGTTCTTCATAACCTCTGGCAGCCTTTGAAGCACCAGCTTAATGGGTTCATTAACACCACAAGCATAGCAATTATCCTAGCCTTCTATTTATCAGTTAGTTTAACTGCGTCTAGAGACAACTAGGTTTAGCTTACACAACTGGCACATTTTGTTCTCACATTCTTCATGTGATCAACTCACTCCTCATTATGCTCTAAAAGGAAGGGTGGGATTCTTATCTAGGCTCTTTATAAAGCACTTAAGGGATGCTTTCACATGGGGAAAAAAGAAGCAATGCTGCCTTTTCAGCTGGCTTGTCTTGAAATGGCAGCAGAGAGCAAAATAAACCCCTTGTGGGGTGGAATGTGCACAGAATTGTCACCAAGAATCCACCAGTTTGGCCCACATTTGCTAGTATCTAGACTTCTCAGTAAAACAAATTGTACTAAGCTAAATTTTGTTCAGCAGCACCTGCACACGTTACTGGTGAGTTGATTACACTGATGAAAAAGCATTATATACACTTTAAATTGTTCACTACAGTGTGTAAAACTCGCTAAAACAAAAGGATCAAAGAGTGGCTTTGACAACTTTGCAAACGCCAGGTTATGACTTTCTTACAAATAGGGAGAGGGTAGTAGTTTCCTGCTTAAAAAAGCAGCATGTTGCAGCTACAAGATTTTTAAAGTTCATTTTAACCTTTGGTGCCTGATCAGCATTAGCAGACTTCTTCCATCTGTATCCCTGCTGCAGCTGTTGTCAGGGCTCACTAATATATTTGGGGTTTTTATTTTAATGTCAGCTTTCTCTTTTGTTTGGTTATGGTTACCTGTGCAACATCCTCCCCTGTGAGTAACTAGTGCCATAGCCCATTTTGTATTCTGAGCCAAGTCTTGCTGCATTTGCTTCTGCAGGAGCTTTTCTTGCTTCCAAGGCTGCCAGGGAAATACAAGCTAATCAACTTGTAAAAATTCTGATCTATGACTATGCTGCAGCTGACACCATCAAACAGCACAAGCACAATTTAAGAAAAAATCATTTGTTTAAAAATTAACTCAGCTTTGCATGCACCTCTGCAGCTCACTCCAGACAGAGCTGTGGTAAAAAGGCTTCAGAAAAGCAGCTTTATGTTGGCTGCACTTTTATATTTGCTCTTCTTGATGAGGTGTTTTGACAGAAGAGAAAAACAAACAAATAACCAGAGACATGAAGAAGTATTTACCTAGAAATTAAATGTGTGGAATTGCCACCAACATTCAAGGCATTGTGGAGAGAGCTGTCAGGCAGCAGTATTAAGCCAACTCAAATTCTAATAAATCTCCTCCCTTGGAGAGGCTGCTCTTGGACTTAATCTGCCCCATCTCCACCCGTGATACAACAGCACATATGGAACATGGAAGTCAATGCACAATTCCTGCTTAGAATATAGAGTCACCAGGAGAAAGACTGAGCGTACAGCTGTGTTCTCCTATTCAGTCTGTCAATCTGCTCAGGTAAGATGCACCTTCAAAACACACTGGCCATCAGATCTGCTTTTATATCTCCACCTTGTCTCTGCACATTTTCTGCCTTTCTTGTGCAGTGACCAAATTCCTGATCTGTCTTTCACAATTTATTTTTTAGCAAGGTCTTTCCATCACAGGTCTTACCACTCTTCTATAAAACATTAGGAGTGATCAGATCAGTTATTTTGAAGGTATAGACATGTACTTTTTACTAGCTGTTAAAAGCTAAGGAGAAACCGCAGAAAGAAGAGGGTACTTTAGCTGTGTGGCTTGTTTATTAGGAACTTTCACTGGGAACTTAGCAAGTATTTTCACCATTAAGCACAATCGCAGTCCAACGTAGAACACTGCACATGATTCAAAAATTATAAGGGTGATAAAAACCTCCCCCCAACAGTACTGCCATGTGTATGTTGTTCTTTACGACTCTTGAAAGACAAAAGCACACACTGAAGTCTTCTGAAAATAAAGTTTAATATAAATATAAAGATAACAGAATAAAAGACAAAGTTCTCTTAAAGTTCTAGACTAATTTCTGACGAGTACTGCCTTCTCAGTTATAGTTTGCATTTAAAAATAAACCCAGAAGATTGCTCTAGCCTGCTGAATGGAAGATATTATTAGCTTGATACCAGAAGTTGTGTTCTTGGAACATAGTACACAAACAGACATTAGCATGCAGGCTCATTTTCCCCTTCCACCTTAAAACACCATTAAAAACAAGTCTCTAAAAATATAATTTAAAACAGCACTATGAGACACAAGTTGTAAAAAATGTCCCAAGTCAGTAAAAGCATATTGCACAATTCAAGTATTGCTGTCCCGAGAACCTTCAGAGAGAAGGCAACCCAAGGGTACTGCCTTCAAACAAACTTACAGTAGGTTGCATATATCAAAACTAAAGGTTCACATTTGCAGAAGTCAATTTCTTGTAAAAATATACATTCCCATAAAAGCCTCTACAGTTTTCTGAACTATGAGCCCTGGTTTCAGTTGAGAAAGAACCCTCTGGATACATGACAGTAGGTGTGTGTCTCATTGCAAAGCTGCAACAGGATCTTCAATTTACCAGCTACATTTGCCAAGAGGATGCAAAGATGGTATTGAAAAAACTTGAGCGAGCACTGCAGTCAAACTCTCATTTCCCAGCAGAGTTAACCAGTTTCCCACCTTTGCCCCATTAACACCAGTTCTTCTGTCCTGAGCCAGAGCTACTGCCAGAAGTCACTGAGCCCAAAAGATAAAATAACTGAAGGCCGTGAACCTTTTAAGAGGTTTTCCAGGAGGATTTCTTCAAGTAACATTAAATCCCTGATAAAGCTCATGAACAGTTTTATTAACAATAGTCTCCAGTCTCAAAAGCAGCAGCATGTTAAAGATGAAAGAGGTGATTTAAAGTTTTGTTTTTATTTCTAAAATACTTGAAGGCAGAGTGATGTTCTGTTCAGCAGCACCACGTTCAGATTCCAGGGGAATTTCAAGTCACAAATGTGTTTGATAGTCTTCTGGCCAGTTTTTCTTGTTTTCCTTTTAATCTAAAGTCTTAGTCCTGAACTACCACTCCTGATGAAAGGAAATAGAGTGTTCTACATATAGATTTCTGCATAAACGAAGTTCACATTTAACTGATGCCAATTCCGGTATATTTTTATTTTTAATTCAGGTACACATCTTGTATCACAGAGTCTCTTCTTCAGCTTTTATTCATACCACCTTTTTCTCCTGTCAGTATTTACCAGTAAAATCACTGAAGTAACTACTGCCACAAACCCTGGAAATGCAGGGTCTGCTCTCTGTTCCAAATGCCACCTGCGTGGCAAAGGGTGCCCGGATGGGCAGAGCCTGGGCAGATGGCTGAAGGCTGTCCTGAGGAGCTGTGTAGGAGCGCAGGGAGCTGTCAGTGCTTCCAGCAAGCGGACCACTGGGCCTGTGGGCCTGCTGTAAAGATTCACGATAAGCTGAGCACAGATCTTGTACTGGCCACTGGAACTGGGAAAATGCAGCTGAATGCTGTGTTAAAGGGTGGTAACTAGATTGCTGGAAGAGAACTTGAGTAGTAGCTTGGCAACTCATATTTCCCACTGCTTCTTGTTCTTGATATTGAATTGTTTCTTGTGTTTTTACGTTACTGGTTTCATTGACGTCATTCTCATAATACCTGAAAGAAATTATAAGTAGGATTGATTAAAAAGAACTTCACAGAGGCTGCATATATCCTGAAGTGTTCCCCAGCTACACTATCAGCTTTTTTGCCCTAGGCGTATATTGTAACCCTAGTTGCTTTCACAATTAATTTCTAATTATCCTGCTGCAATCTTCACACACAACAGACCTATAGATTATTTTGCATCACAAGTATGTTTTTACTGATGGACTGGCTGTCTTGGAATCTTAAGTCCACAACACAGAAATTTGAAATAGTATTTGCAGAGTAAAGGGATAATGCAAATTCCTGTTGGACAGTAGAAAGAAACGTGTTCACAGTTGTGGCTATCACGAGAATGATGATGCACTGCAACAAGTTGCCCTGAGAGGTTAGGAAGTCTGTCCTTGGAAACAGCCAAAATTTGACTAGATAACATCCCAAGCTGTCTGATTTATCTTCACTTGGCCCTGCTTTTAGTAGGAATTCAGAAGGTCCACCATCACTCCCAACCTAAATAGAAAACTTTAAAAGCTAAATAGAATGATTAAGACTGTATGTGCTCACATAGCAGACCAGTATTGATACATCACAGTCGTGTCCTTTACTAGAAAGGAAACAAAGAACAGTTCTGAAATGTCTCCTACTGTACTGTTGGAGATACACTGGTGTGTCTCTGGAGCAGGTGTATTGTGGGTACAATAAGAAAACAAAGGGGAAAAAAAAAATCTTTCATCAACCATCTCTAAAACCTTCCATCCAACCACACAGACAACCAGTAGAACATAATAAACATTAAATTGTGCACGCTGTTCTGCATTGTAATTATTGTTAAATACAATATTTAGTAAAAGTGACCTGATTTTTAATCTTTTATTCCTCTCCCCAAACTGAAGATGGAGACTACTAATGTAATATTGTACTATCTTAGTTCTAACCAAACAATTACTTAAAGAAAATAAAAAAGCATCTTAACATCTTCTTAAAAGCACAAACAGGTTTTGTTTCTTTCTTACATGAGCATCATCTCAATGCACTGGGCAAGATGTTCCAAGGAATAGCATGTTAGCCATTCAAGCTGCATTGTCCAGATAGGAGAAACCTGCAGACAGATACGTGAGGCACACACACTAGCTGCAGCAATCAGAGATGGACGAAAATGGAGGAATGTGGGATCTACAAAAGAAAAACCAAAACCAAGAATCATATTCCTGCTCATCAGTGCAGTGAACCCAGTATACATAACAAAAAAGGACAAAATTACATCCACAACTTTGTTCCACACATCTCAAAGTATTAACTCATGACCAGAAAAAGCTTCTCAAAACTGGGTGAAGCTTTCCTGAAGATCTCGGTACTACCTGTTCATAACTATTATCAAGGCTTCAGTAAGTTTTTCTTTCATAAAAAGCCACAAAATAGACTTTGCTGAAATTTGTAGACTGGTCTCAGCTGAGCCACAGTTTGGTACTGGCTGTTACACACATATTAATATTGGTGTTGAACCCAGCCTATGAGGATGCTTTAGTTCACTGCCTTTCACATGGGCAGATACTGGAAGCAATGCTACAAATAAAATCATGAAAAGTCCCATTATTCTAAACATGTCTTGCAGCACAGGACCCTGTAAAAAAAATCACTTCAAAAGATTCATATATTGAACTGCCTATCGTATCTGCAACTGACAGTAGTTCACAGTCCGTGGCAGACCTAAACTTAGACCCCATTTCTGAGCGCCTCATCAATTAGTGTTCTAAGCTGAAGGAAAAACTTGATCCCACCTAGAGATTTCTGAAGGGACAAGACACTTGCACACAAACAAGGGTCACCTTCCATCTGCCATCTGAAATAACTGCAAAGAGAAACCATTTTGCACAGAGAACTTTGTGCAATCCACATTATGCCAAGTTTTAAAGCCTTTATCTCTTTCAGACTTTTGCCTTTTGCCTAATGGAAGATCATTCTAGCACAAAACTGCTCCTCCTACCTTGCACTGACAAATCAAGGAAATAATAGGCGTATGTCTCCAGAAGCTCTCTGACTTTGTTTGGTGAGGTGATTGGCCAGCCATAGTGAAGGTCATTAGCTCCAAAAGATACATAGAGGTAGTAGTCAATGTAGTGTGCTGGTGTTGGCATACAGAGGTTCCAGCCAAAGTTTTCCAAAAGCAGTCCTTCTATTGTAAACAAATCTTGCTTGCTTAATACCACATCCACGTTGCACATGCATGCTAGCTTATTTAAGAGCTCCAACTTTGGACCTTTATGTCTTCTATCTTCAAATTTACCTGGCAGAAGAGATGGTTTTCAGGTAAGATTTATCATTATGATTGAGTGTCCAAAAGCCAATAAAGAACACTCCCAAACCCAGAAAGTCTCATGATAAAAGGTGCTTTTTAAAGAATGGTGAGGAAGTACAGTGACACAAGAAAGGCAACAGGCTAGCCAGTGTATTCATAATATCCTTTTTACAGTTTTGTTTTTAATTGTCAGCATACTATCAATGACAAACCCAGGATTAGAAACACATTAGGATTACAGATAGTTTTGCTGACAATAACTGGAAGCAATCTGCTAAGGGGTATTCAATCAAGTGTGCAGAAAGCAAGCAGCATGGGGAAAATACAGCAAAGGAAGATCTGATATGGAGAGAAGAAAGCTCCTTTGGGTATAAAAGCTAAACACACATGCTGCAAAAAGGAAGACATTAAAAACCCCTCGGCAACACCACCTTTGCCCTTGCTGCTTCACATTTTCTCTTTGTTCCTTCCTATCTTGGGGGGCCTCATTAACTAAGGTCACTGAATGGCGAGGAGAAGTACACTGTACCCAAGTGATTAACATAAATAATTCTTACAGGGTTAAGAGAGAGCATACATTTTCAGTCAGGACAGCTGAGCAAAGCTCCTTCCTCTAAACTGTATTTACCAGCCTACTGAAACAGCAGTAGCCTCTAGAATGACTCAATTTTCAGCAGTAAGTACAAAGTGCAGTTATGTTGTATAGAAAACCAAAATCTCACTCTATTTCATAAAAAGCATCCTCCTTTCATCAAAAGCATCCAATAGATCTAGTCCTGGGAATCAAATCTGCTATGAGAAATACAGCAACAGTGTTATTTTGCTACAAACTTAAAACAATAAAATCTTGTTAAAATTCACAGTTACTTTACCAAGCTGAAAAAGACCTATCTACCAGACAGTTCCTTGTTCAAAAGTGAACAGCCTATCAATCCATGCCAGTTTTCCTCTAGGAAAAAATAAAGGTCTTAGAGAAGCATCACTCCTATCAAATGTACGCTGAAGAACTGCTTCATCCACTACAGCAGGCAAGTGGATGGAGCAGTCACAATGTAAATCTTGCTACACAGCTGCTGTTGAGACTGATTGCTACTGCTTGGGTAGATGATCTTCCTGGGTTTTTACATGGGCAGCAAACAAAGGCAGGAGATGCAGGCAATTTGTTTTATTACATTTTCAGAGTCCTTGAGAAGACCGAGGAACAAAAAAGACTGCCAATTTAAAGAGTCACTAAAGTGTAAGTACGTTTTGTCCCATACACAATTAAAATCAATCCCAAAGAAGGATAAACCAGTCAAACCCATCTAGCCCAGCATAAAGAAAAGACCTGTGGCTGCTTGCACAGCTAAAGGCCTACTTTTCTTTATTCCTACACTGTTACAGAAGGTGGTGAAACAAGCTTCTGAGACTCTCTCCCAGGCTGCAGTCAGACACAAACACAGCTTCTAAATGTCCTCTAAACAAGGCAAGGAAGAGACAGGCTATTTTACAGACAGCCTGCTTAATTCCTTCTTTCTGCAGTGTCTTTCATCTACAGTACCTAGTATACCACTTAGGTCAAAGCACCCGAGTTTTTAATGCCTTACTACAGTAAAGTTTAATTACTCAAGAAAATATTCTGCACATGTTATGTCTACAGGGAACTAGAAACAATAATTAAGAGTACAGACTAAGTTTTACACTCATCTATATTCTGTACTGACACCCACTATTATCTTTTATTGAAAAGAAGTAGCTCAGCTGTCTTCGTCACAACAGTTACCTACTTAAGAAAATGGGACAATAGAGAATGGATGAGAAAACACAGTCAAACAGGAAAGCTGCCTGATGTCTGACAAGAGCTCCACACAGTCAATGAGAAATTAGGCAATAAAGGATTACCCATGCCCTAAACTGAGCCCATTTAGCACAGACATCTTTTCTTGCTCTAACTGCTTTTACTGTCCTGAGTTAATTCAGCTGCTGAGAATCCACTGTCAGACTAAGGAACTGGGCAAAATAAAGCCAGGAAAACCATAACAAATACCCAAGTACTCTGTGAGGCAATGCAGCACTGGATGTGCTGAGCAGTAAACCACCTTTGCTTAAATCAATACATTTAAAAACTGTTTTCATGTCTCCATAGCAGCAGAACCCTCTTGAGGAAGAGGGGCCATAAGAACTAAAATTGCTGGAACATTCAGTGCCAATGAATGCTGAGATGTTGCTTTTATCAGGTACAGAAGCACCTGCTGCTGAAGGGGGTTAGCTCTTCAGGAAAGAAAGGAACAGGTTTTAATACCCAGCTAGGATTTTACAGCAACAAGCAAAAGCTGCACTGCTTTAACTGTACTGATACACCATAGCAGTACAGTCCCTGTATAGTACAGTTAGAAAACTCACAGAAAAAACAACTGCAGTTGTTTAAGACTTACTGTCCAGGTGCTTGCTTTCTCCCCAGTTTACTGCTCCTGCAGCTGGGCCATCTGAATGGATTGTGTCAGTGCATCTCATCTACTCTGGGGCAGCTGGTTTGCACAGCTTTGGGCAGGCAACTTGAGTCAAGCAGCACTAAAGCAGATGGGCTATCTTTACACAATCCCTTGTTCTAACAGGACACTTAGGGCTAGAGCACCTTAATATTGCTATCATTTTCTGTAATAAATTGCCCAGTGAAGATGCAGTTTAGAACTTTACAACCTGCTGCTGTTCAGCAGTGCCCCTCTACAAGGATCTGCCTTCTCAGCTGCCAGGTGAGGCAAACTGAAAGTTTCTCAATTCCCTTCAAAGTGTTAGTTAACCTAAATCAATCCACCTATTGACAGCATCAGACAGCTGATTTTGTCTGGAAAAAATAAATGTGAGCTTACTAAAAGCACTGGGGTGCTCTGGGGGAAAAGGAAAGTAGTAACATTTTTAGTCACTTACAGGAGCATTTATCCATAGCCTGATGCAGAGACTGTGTCCTGGCTTCTGTGCAGGTGTATTGGTAACTATCCTGGCTCTAGATCCAGCTGGCTTGGCTGAAGACCACCAGTCCCAGCTGTCCAGCATTACTTTTCACCAAAAGCCAACATCTCTCCTTTTGAACAATTAAAATCACTGGACTTCACTAATGATCTTGCAGCAGCAGGAACCTACAACCTCTTATATTACCACAGTGGACCTCCAAAGGGGGTTCTCTGTCTCTAGTCATGTACCTAGCCAAAACATCCACATGAGCAGGTCTTTCTGTGTTACAGAAACATGTTCAGTTTAAGGTTCTGATTTAGATCATAAAGTTTCCCTTAGTGCAAGTGAAAGAGATGGGCTATTCTAAATACATTCTTAAAGTAACTGTGAGATCAATTTTTCCAGCAACTTTTCCTTCCCTCCCCCAGTAGCACTTAGTTCACTGTGAACAATTTTTACCATTCCTTTTCAGAACTGATTGAGAGGAAATAACAACCACTGATGACATTAGTATACTTCAAAGCTTTTATAGCTGTTCTGAGGAGCTAAACTATCTGGAAGGAATTGCCAGAAACCTTCTATTATTACGGTGTGCATGCATTGCAAAGAAACATACCTCTTCTGGCTAGTGGGCAACTGAATGCTATGAGGGACACACACCCATATTCCTCTCAACTGCAGCAAGTCCAGGCTGAACATTACTAGGCTGCTAGTGCAATTTGTTTGCAGCAGTATTAACTTCTCAGTCCCTCCCAGTTATTACCAAAGTGGGAAACACTATCATCATCCAGTTTCCCTGGCTGGGGAAACTGCTGACCCAGTCAAAATGGGAAAAGTTAGAAATTAGCCCAGCTAACTAAAGGACATCTAGCAGAATGCTACATTCTCCATCATGACAGCACTGCTGTTGTATGCTATCAAAAACATACATGATGATGTGTGGTTGTGGTTGTGTTGTCATCACCATGTGATGTGTGTTGTCATCACCACTGTCATTGGTGATGACAATGTCCGGAGGTAAAGGAAAAGAGATGAGAGTTTGAAATCCTTTAGATCCAGAATAGAAGCAACAAGCTTCAAAGCAAAACACAAGTTTACAACAATTTATAAACTCAGGAATAGTCTTCAACTTGCATTTAGAAGTTTGCTGCTTCTATTTCAAAAGTTGTGTCTAAAAGCTTCTCTATTATGCCCCTCCCACCCCCAAAACAACCCACACTTACAGTCATTAGTGGGAATAAGTAATCTTGCCTCTAACTACACCTCATCTTGCTTGTGGCCTGCACACTAACCTTAACGACCTGGTTTTTTCTAAGGAAGCAATCAGGAAGAAAACCCAGAGTTTCTCAAAACGTGTTTATAACAATTACTCAAAGACAGTCTGTATTAAACAGTAATTTTGATATTAGGTATACACCACAACTATTATTGGGTTGTTTTTCCTCTCTACGGTAAAGGTGTATTTTTTTTCAGGAGTACAAGTCTCTTGCAACACAGCCTGCAGAGCACTGCTGCTGCAATCCTCTGCTGAAAAACCAGCCACTTCCTACAGTAATGTTTTGCAGGAAGGTCTAATTACTGCACTTGCACTAACAGGCAAGGAACTAGTTTTACTCTTCTTTGCTACAGTGAGAACTTTTAAGGTGACTTCATGCTGGTACTTCTGACTTACTCGGAATCTTTTACTCCAAAACATTAATTTTGAAACTAATAAATTAAACATAGGAATTCCCACTTATTGTAGTGGCTTTTCTTGACTTGCATCACTTTGAAGTACACATACCAAAAAAGAACATTAGGATGGCCCAGGCAGTAACAACAGAGCTTCATATGCTCCCAAAAGTCTCCAGGCTGAGCCCTACTAGCATTTTAAACCTTACCTATACAAGTTAATGAGGAGTTAATTTTGTGCAAAGCTGCTTTGGTTCAACTGTCAATGTTTTGTTTCTACATGTGGTAGGAAAGCTGCCTTTACAGTAGTTGATCTTTTTCCTTCCTGTAAGGGATCATTTTATTCCAACTCAAGATGTATACATGCTACTGCATTGCTCTGATCTTAGTTTTGGAAAGACTCTCACACTCTTTAGTTCACTAGACATAGGCTTGCTCTTTTAAGCAAACTGCCTTCCCCCTCAGCCCCAACAGGCAGAAGTTACAAAACATTTCCCTCTAGTATTATCATAGGGCAGTTTGTGAACTTCCTTTTCCTTCACAGTTGCATAGAGATGGCCTAAAGTTGCATTTTACTTCAGGTATTTACATAATGAAAGTCTTGACAGCTTTTTTGCTTCTTTTAAAATCCTTGAATATAGATGTGTAGTGCAAGTTATGCAGTTGAGCCAAGCTTATTAACAGACTGCTTTATGCCTTGATTTGGACTTCATTAGGCTTTACCCTAAGTAGGTGAAAGCTGTTAACACAGAGAAAACACAACATGATATATGAGGAAAACAACCATCTGCTCAAAAGAAAAAGCCTTAATAGACAGCAGCCAACTTACTTGCTAGGAGAAGACAGCCAAATGAAATTATGTACAGTTGCTTGGCAGTCATATCATAGCGATCCATGAAGAGGTCCAGTAGATAGATAGCAAGATGCCGGGCTGTGGGGCAGAGCTTGCAGTGGTTGCTGAGCAGAATCAAGATATCAACAAGGCATCGGCGCATCCCAATCTGTGGTGAACGAGCCTTGTACACAGGCAATTTAAGTTCCTATAGGGAAAAAAAATAGGAAGAAAGGTACTGAAACAGAAAGCATTTCAGTGTCTGAAATCCCAAACCAACACCCACCACCTGCTATGGCAAATGCTCAGCAGCTACAACACTGATTGACACAGAAATCAGGGCTGGATTACTGCATGTTTTGACAGTCAGTTAACTTCCAATACTTTGGTCATCCACACACTTTCCTCACCAGCATTAATCATGTGGTCAAACACTGTAGTTTGACCCAGGAACAACTTGCTGTTGCTTTCTACAGAACACCAAACTTCTTGGCCATCTTAAAGGATTCCTTTTTAACTTTGATCACCCCAATTAGGTTGTTACATAGAGTTTTAAGAGTTTCATTAAGCAAGAAGAGCAGGATATGTTTCCCTGATACTGCCCCCTCCTCAGCAGTCCAAGCTGGTATCAAAAAAAAAAAAAAAAAAGGCATAGGCCTTTAGAATAAATCACATCTAATATTTAAGAATTTCCCATGGTACGTGGCTCTAGCAAGCAACAACAATGAACAAAATGGGAGAATGATTAGGCTTTCATCATTATAGCAAGTTCCAGTGTTTTCTGTAGTAACCTCTTTCAGCATTTAAAGAGCTAATTATTGAACTGAGACTGTATTTCAGAATACAATATATGAATTTTCATTTCCAAGGGAGAATTACATAAGTTTATGGTCTACCTATGCTAGGTCTTCACCTGCAAGTGTTTTTACACGCAGATTTGTAGCCACTATGCAAAGGGTAGCTTAAGGGTGGGAATGAAGTTGCTTGGGAATACCTGCAACAGGCTAAAGCCACTGACCTCCACCAGATTCTTAAGAATTCCTATAGCAAGAATAACAGATACTGCAAAATTGTTGGCATTAGAACAGGAGAAAGAAATTCCTGTAGATGAAAAATAAAGGGAAAGCTTATCTAGCAGGCTATTAACAGTTGTTCTTTGAAAGAGACAAACTCCTTCCTGTTTTGTGTTCTAAGCAAACAGCTTTCCAGCTGTGGGAGAAAGGTGCCAAACTGGCCTCTTGGATACAATTATTGCACTACACATAAGAAATCATTAAAAGGTACCTCCTCTAATGTATTATTTATGCAGGCAAGAAGGTGCCATGCAAAGAAAAATTCATACTACTTTTTTATGCAGGAGCTTGAAAACTGAAAGCACTCAGCAGGCTTTTTTGCAGTAGGTAGGTAGCATGCAACCAATTTAATTCTGCTACTAACATCATGCTGTTCTCTCTCCCCTCCACAGAGCCAATCCAGACTGCAGCACTGTGCCTTCTGGTAACAAAATCACACACAGGAAACTTGCTGGTGAGTACTCCCATGCTTAGCTGACTGCAGTTTAACTAATTGATCAAAAGGATTAAGAGTTAGTGTGTTTAAAAAGAAAACCCAGAAGCAACACTTACACAGCACCCTCATACCTTCCCTCTGCTCAGAGTGTCACTGGCTAGTCTGCACCAATCTGCAGTTCAGGCTGTGCCAGACAGATCTGACTGTCAAATTTACCATTTAATTAAGCATTGAAGGGGTGACCATTTTTTAAAATAGCAAGGAAAAGAGTGGAGTTCAGAGGCTAAAAGATAACACAGTACTTTGTTACATCAAGACCTTCACACTATCTGCAAGTTAAGTAAACCAGATGCTTTGGCACAGCTCCGTGAAGTACAGAGACATACACTGGATGCAGGGAGAAGGGGAAGAGGTGGTGTTTTTACTGAACGAAGTTAATAACAGGATCCTGCACTAACAAGATGATCTAAAACTGCAAGAAATGCACTTATGCTGACATTACTTAAGAGCAGTGAAGAAAAGGGCCCCTCACAAGAAACCCTGTATGGATTACACTCCAGAGACTCACTCCAAAATGACACTCAAGACAAAGGCAAGGGAAATGTTGCATGTCAGAATAGAATGAAACAAATAGTGGTGGTAAACAGCATTTCCTCATTAAGATTTTTAAATCGAGAGGAGCTAGGAGATAGCTGTGGAGGAGCATTCAACTAGAGGAAATCACTCATACATTTCTACCACTTAATGGCAAAGGACTGTTTGCTTCCAGCAGAAACAGGATCAGTTCTCCTCACCAGGCTGAAAGCAACTGCAGACAGTAATTTGGACTGCCTTTAAAACAATCAAGTTACAATTTTTAACCTTTTAAATTCACAAGCAACAAGTCCAGTAAAATTTGACTCTGCTCTGAGAAGCTATACAAGAGATAAATAAAAGGGAAATGCAGGCAGATTAGCAATTGTCATTAATTGCAGGAAATGAACATATCCTGGAAGGAAACAGCCCAACATAAGCACAAAAATGGGGGAGGAATAGCAAACAGACATCACTTATTTCTGGGACACTCAGACTGCCTTCTACAACAAAGTATTTCCTCAATTTTAAACAATAAGCAAACAAAAACCCCATCACTGACTTGTCACTCAGCTTTCCACTCTTGTGGAATATTCTGCGCTACTAAAGTGGAGAGAAGAGGTTTGGGCAGATGTTGCAGTAGTCCCACATCCATACAGAGAGATCTCTGATTTTTGACATCGAAGTCAGCTACCCAGAACAACTAGTACCTTTCCATTATCAGTAATGCAGGGCCATTGTAGAAGTCGCTAAGTACCAGAAAATACCAACACATACACACAGCATAAGACTCTTCTACTACAAACATACAGAGTATGCTCCAATTTTTATTTTCCTTCTCAGCTCAGTCAGGTTTAATACTCTGGCCTAATCCAGGGGAATATTTAACCTTTGTTTAAAGCCTAAGGATGCATGTAGCACTACTGAAATTTAGGCATTTTGTTCCACTAGGTCAGCACACTCAGTAACTAACACAATACAACCCTGCTAAGCTGAACACTACATGCCAATAATCACAGCACAGATATTTTACTAGTCAGACAATTCGGAGGCTATTAATTTCCTCAACATTGAGCTAGAGCCTTTGGGAAGTCACAAAGCATCACACCATCTTTCAGGCCTCTCTGAATGAGAAGTCAGGTATACCCCACACATTCAGTATCTGCTCTCATACAGAACATAACCCATGAGATACAGCACACAGCATCTGTCACAAAGGACATCAACTTTCAGTGAGGTTAAGAAGAATTGCCAAATCCAGCTGGGGGAATGGGAGGGATGGCATAACACTTTCTCCAGTTGTTAACATAAAACCTGGGCTGTTTCATGGTAGGCATATTTCTGTAGACAACTAAGGGTTCTGCCTAAATTATCTTTTGAGAGAAAAAAAAAAAAAAAGAACAAAAACCCAAACCAGAAGTGCTTTTAATGATCCTTCAGTTGTTTTCAGAAAATATTTGCTATTTAAAACAAATTATTTTAAACTCCCTCTGTTTATTTTCACCAGAGGCACACCCTGTTCCAGACTAAGACTCCTCAGCAAGTGTCTTAAACCAGAAAAGTCATTCAGGCTTGAGGGTACCTTTGCCTGAATCTTCTGTACTCCATTAACATGCTCATACACTAATAATGCACTAACACACTAATACTCTAGTGGAGATGCCTCTATTGAAGCTTATTCTGTTCTATGCAAAGGCTACAGGTGTCCCTAAACTGGTCCATGCTCATAACACTTACTTCAGCACCTCCCAACTACTTATCTTCCCAAAACTTTGTTGAAGGATCCTTTTGAGGAATTCCACAATGCTCTACAGTAAATTCTGACACTTCAGACATCAAAAAAGCAAACCTTGGCAAAAGAAAAAGATACATCACAGGAAGTGAACCAAAGGAGCTTTAAGGGACGTGATTATTTTTGCTTGATATACTTGCAGTCTGGATTCTCATGTAGTACTTCCTGCAAAAGGTCATCCTTACAAAACAAGCAGAATTAGGATTATTATTGTCCAAGCAGATGGAGTTGTAAAACTTCCTCAGAGCAGAAAAAGCAAAGTTCCTTTTTGGGGATTCTTTGAATTCAAACAATTGATGTCATTTCAGCGGGCCTAGGTTAGTACCCATATACAAAGAACAAGTTTTTGCGATTTAGAGTCAGATGCATCCAAAAGCAGGCTGAAAAATGAAAGTTGATTAAAAAGGTAGTGGGCACACAAAAACAAATAAATAATCAAAGCTTCCTCACACCCTTCTTTTAACACCCTGCCAAGTCGATTCTCAGTTATTCTTCCCTACCAAAGGGAATGTGAGAAGCTAACGAGCAGCTCACTGGTACCTGTTTCCCGTGCAGGTTCAGCGAACAGCCGCCGGGCTATTCTGCAATATTATTGCAGGACATTTTGCTGGTTTTCTACTCCACGAGTAAACGATACACGTAACTTCCAGAAAACCCACTACAAGCCCCACTATAGCTATTTATTCAGCTCCTCTGCAGTCTGCCAAGGAGCAGGATCCCACCTCTTAACTCTAACTGTAGCATTTATCTGTTGGAAAAGCAACGCTCTTTCTCCAGTTCCACAACACGCTGATTTTTAACGGGTCAGCAGCAGCATCCTCTTAGGGTTTAATGCAATCAGTCATCAGTGCCTTCACCAAGTTAACGCTACAGAGGAGTCGCAGACAGGTATTTTTAGGTAGCAGCTTTCACAGGTTTGGCTTTGAAAAGGTCTCGAGCAGAGCACAGGGAAGGGCTCAGTGCAAACTTGCCCCTCTGCGACGGGCCGAAGGGGAGCTACCGACCCCGAGCCCAGCCGGGGCCACTCCGGGCCCAGCTCCACGGGTCAGTGGGGCGAGAAGGGGGGGAGGAACAAAGCGGGATCCAACCTTCATCCTCAGAGCATGATGGATGTCTGTTGCCAGCTCCTCTTTCCACCACTCCTCCTCCTCCATCTTTTCTTTTCATCCAGACAAAGGTCTGGACGAGAAACGGGACCGCTCTGCAGGGAGGGAAAACAAACCATACAAATCACCCGAAGCCCCGCGGCACCAACCGGCCCCGCTGGTTAAGCACTAACGACTGCTTAACCCTTTGATTTATGCACCACGTCCTGGGCGCCTTCCCAGCCACCCCCCCGGGGCCGCACCGGCGGTGGGGACACTCTCCCGGCGCTTCGGGAGCTGCCGCCGGGTGCACACCTCGCAAGGACAGCGGTGCTGCTAGGGGGTTCGTTGCCCTAACAACCGGCCGGTTGCTCCGCGCAAGGACCCGTTCTTCCGCCCCGGCGCCAGCGGCCGTTAGCGCCGGTGACACCTGCGCTGTCCCCCGCGGCACGGGACAAGACGGCGCGGACCAGGGAGCGTCAGGGCAGAGCAGAGGCGCTGCAGCAGTGACCTGGGTTTGGCGCTGTTGGCTGCACCGGAAAAGGCAGTGCACGCAAATCGGCCGGAGAAAATGGAATGTAAAGCTTGTCCCAGTAACGAAGACTCTGAATACTCAATAAATAACCTCAAAGTCAACAGAAGAGATTGACTTTTTCCTTGGTTTTCATTCCCAACACAAGATGCCCTGACTTAAGCTGCCAGAAATCTGTATAAACAGAAGGGATTGCTCATGTCTGAGCATGAGGTTTGGTAGGACTCCCTTTCAGGCCACAAATCAAGGTTTGCCCAGGTCTTACCGTGCCAGAAAACAGCTGTCCTGTGCAGACACTGAGCTGGGACTCAACTCACATTCCCATGTAACCCACATCTCATGTCTTTGTTATGGGTCGCATCCCTGTTACATAGCAACACACAGCACAGGCTACAGCAGGACCCTGCTGTGATGCCACAACAACTGGAGATGGGTGGGTCACCATCAGAGCTTAGCCTGGCTAAAGCTTCCAGATTGGGCATCAGTCACTGTGCTGCCCTGGGAGCTCAAGGACGCTCATCCATTTCAAGTTTTAAACCGAAGAGCCCAATAAACCACTAGGCACTATGGTTCCCAGCCCTCTGAGGAACATCTGTATGGTTCAGTGGATACTGCAGCAGACTAAACTGAAATACTCCAACAAGTCATTCTCAGCACTCTGCTTAGCAATTCCAGGTGCCAAAACAATCACCACAGAACCTGCTTTATACCCAAATCTCACTACTGACCCAGGAAGGATGAAAAATGTTCACAACAAATGTTGGCAGGCCTAGCAACAGCTTTCCCGTTTAAAGAGCTAATT